>NC_073698.1:25836615-26503893 GCF_023634085.1 Falco cherrug
TTTGGCCACCTGGAAGAGTGCCTGCTGCAGCAAGAATCTCTCCCTTTCCCCCCCGTCCAAAAGCTCCAAACATCTGGTCCTTTTGTGCACGCTTTTACACACAGCCCACCAAACCCACCAGGCAGGAGAGCATGAAGTCAAGATCTCAGCCCCCTAGCAGGTGCATGCTTTGCCTGCTGGGGTCACCGATGCCTCTCATTGCTCTTTTGGTGGCTGTCTTTTAAAAATAAGTGAGCCCTGCACATAAGAATGCTTCTCCCTAGCCGGTACATCTATGTAAGGGCCCTTTCTGAGAAAAGGCTTTGCTCATTGCGTGGGTGCCAGGTTGCAGAGTGATTATGCCTTAAAATGTAGTGAGGAAACAACTAGCACTAAATCTGTCTCTCTGAGCTGACCTGCAAATCAGTTCTGTGCTCACCTGTCTGCAACGTGGGGTGTGCCCAAAGCCTCCCATGGCTTAAGTATGGGGGAAGAAGAGACCTCCTCAGATGAGTATGGGGGGGAGTAAGCAGCTTGGTGCAGTGTGAACTGGCTGCAATGGTGCTTTGCTGTGTGTAGGCATATTCCAGAGCCGAACTTGGGTGGATAAGCAATTGTATATGACCAGCACTTATGTGTGCAATGGGGGATCTCACTTGGGGTCTGTTCTTTCATATGCTACATGTCTAGTCTCAGCAGAGGTATTTTGTGTTGGCCTGGCTGGCCCCAAGTCCCCCCCTGAAAAGGGTGGGAGGCTTTTTATGGCCATTTACTATTGACTACCTCTATGACAGTGCCCATGCAGAAGGATGCTTTCTTGTTCAATTTTATCCCTTCCACTGCCTGCCAAGGGAGTTGTAATCTGGATAACCCTGCTAAGAGTCAGTTTCCTAATTTTAGTATTGTAGTCCACAGTTTAGGTATCAGAAGAGGATGGGCTGGATCTTGCCCATTGTTTTATCTTTTTTTTTTTTTTTAACTCCATCTATTTTTTTCTGTCAGGACCATTGGAGGTCCTAGTGTCCATCCTGAATTTTTTTGCAGAATGCAGGTTTGCTATTTGAGTACAAATACTTGAGGCACCTTTCTTTCTGCATGAAGGCCCTTGTTCCTCATCCTGTGAGCAAGCAGAGAGACCAGCGTTCTTTTCTTGCAAATTGCATTTAAGTTGCTCAAGATTTTTATAATCTGAATATATACTGGGTATATTAATGATGTAATTAGATATTAAGTTTCAGTTCATGTTCTCAATTTCCTTAATATGATTGGGTGGTATTTTATTTCTTGATTTAAAATATTGGTTATGGATGTCAGTCTCCTAAAAAAAATGTTTGATTGGTAACTGCAGGATGGTGGATCAAATCAATGATATGAAACCAAGTCTGCATTTTACACATTAGCTGAGAGCTGTACTGGTCTGACCTCATTCACATTCAGTTTTATGTGCTGCCCTTTTGCTGATGTAATGGAGTTAATCCAGATTTACATGGTTGTGCAGGGCAGAGTTCAAGGAGAAGGAATGGATGTCTCTGTGCAGCTCTGGCTGTGGATGGGTGCGTGGGGAAGAAGGTGGGTGTTGCTGCACTCGTGAGGTATCCATGCCTTGATACCCCAGCAGGATCCCCAGGCACAAGCTCTCAGTGTGCTCCTGAGCTGCACCCTCCCCCAGGAGCTGGGCTCCCCTGGGCTGGGGGGAGTGGGAGGAGGAAGAGGAGGACCCTTACCACTCCTTGCCTGGTGTTTTCCTAATTTGGAGAGTCACACATTGATTTTGCTTCATCTATTTTACACCATCAAGGTGCCATAACAAGACCTTACAATCACAATAAAAACCAAACACTTGAATCTTCTGGGAGAGACATATTTTTTTGGGAAAGACATTTTCCTTCCTTTTTGTGCTGCACTAAGCTGTTGGATTAATAGTGTTCATTATAGTGACAGTAACTGTACACCTGGAACAGCAACTGTGGTCCAAGTATCTCTCAACAATTTAGACCTGGTTGAAAATAAATTGATCTGGTCTCAGTTTGAGTTTCTTCTACTTGGCCCCAGGCATGGATGGAACTACATGAGCTCCTTGCTTTTTGTAGTTCAATAGGATTAATTTAATTCAACAAATTCCATAAAGAACCTTGACATTTCTTGACCGTGAGCTTTATTTTACTCAGTACATCTCTTCCACTACTTAGATTTTTATCACCTTAGAAGCAGTGCCAGAATTAGGCATTCCATTACCCCAGCTGATGTTGCAAAGCACATTTATGTATTGATGACTAGCCGGTTCTTTTCAGCTATTTGGTGTGTGCGCTGAGGGTGATGATAAAGTTGTTGAATCAAAAGCGGGTGCATGCTGGAGATGTTGTTAGCATTTGGTGTCAGTGAGAGATGTGATGGTACTGGGTAATCCCTTAAAGCTGGTCCTGTGTGGGCTGAGAACTGGCTGTTTAATGTGCTACTTGTTTGCTCACTGTAACGGAAGATGTTTGGAGAACCCTAAATCCACCCTAACACACCTTTTGGGGAGGAGTTGTTGTTAGGTTATCTCAGTTAATATTTGTTCAGCACTGATAGCGTCCTGTATGCCTCACAGAAATAAAGACAAAGTCTGTGCCTTGAAGAGCTTGCAAATTAATGTCACCACAGAGCTCAGCAGTCTCGTGGATTGTAAATTACAAGGACGGGCCTTAAAATAAAAGCAATAAGGTGATGCAGGGAAATGTACCAAACGGTGTACAGTGAAACCACGGGGTAGCAGCCATTAGGCTTGTGATTTGTCAGTTCTTCTATTTCTGAATTGATTTTTAAAATTACTTCCTGATGTTTTGATATTAGACATTTTGCATGCATCTCATCCTAGAATTAAACAATAGTAGTAGATTGTGGAAGGCAGGGCCAGGTAAAAGTTTCTTGAAGGGCAAATTAGCATAAAGAAAAGCAAAAATGCTACCATTGCTACCTTATTCTGAGCTTATTACCAGACATTTATCATTAATTTGCTGTTATTTAAAACTATTTAAACTTACACTAAATGGGGCTCAGAGAAGACATCTCTGCTTTTCAGAACCTTCCATTTCTCAGTAGAAGCTTCTTTACCAAGAGTTTTCAGTGGAAACAAAATGTTTCTAGCTGTCATATCTGGGACTTCAAGCAGACCTCCTGGCTTGGATTTACCTGCAAAACTCTTGTAAAATTTTCTGTATTTTTTTCTGCCTCTTGCACTAGTGACATGTAAGAAAATGGAAAATAGATATTAGTATAATAATGGAAGATTCCTGAGTTACAGCAATAAGTAATTTTGTTTCTTCTCCTACTCTTTGTTTCCCAGACTGTAAGGTCTGGAAATGTCCATGGAAAATACCTCTTATTTGGTATCAGTTTGTTCTTGAATGTGATGATAAACAAAACTCAGGTGATGCTTATAGTGAGGTAGTAGAGAACCTGGCTCATACTTTTTTCCACATTTTCAGCTTGTTTGATGCTCTTTGATTGCCAATGATTTAAAAGATAATGGGGGGTGGGGAGATACTTTCTGGATTAGCACATACTTCAAAATGTTTCTTTTCAGTTTCCAAATTCTGGTTAGAGGTATTGAATCATAGCATTATCATTGTATATTGCGTTATAACTATAGGAGCATTGAAGGATCCGAGCCAAAATGTAACAGCTCAAACATGTCAGAAAAAGATATGAACAAATATCAGGAGACCTTTGCCCCAAGAGAACAGTGACTTTACCAATTCAGATGAAAGTGCTGCCTGCTTTGACACTGGTGTTACCAACCAACACCTCAGGTAACTGTAGCCACCTGGTCCTGCAAAGACTCCAAAATTCTGCTCTGTTTCACCTTGTCCTTGTCCTTGCATGAGCTTCACCTGTTCACTGGCCATGTGTTGTGTGGCCAGGCTTCCCTACCTGCATGCAGGGGGTGTGGGCATTCACATCACCCTGCTGCTGCAAGCCCACTTCATAACCATGGGGCAAGTCATTCTCATTCTGGATCTCACTTAACTTAGCTATCGATGAGCTGGACATCTAATCTGAGAGGGATATCTCTCTGTGTACAATGGAGAGAGGTGGGAAGAGAAAGAAGGAATAGGAAGCTGGCACAGGATAGTATGCTTCATCTGAAAATAAATGTCTGTGGTGGGTAAAATAAGTTATTTGTCTCTGGAAGAGTTTCTTTCCATTGTGCTTTCGAGGAGCCCAGACAACTATTGCAGAGCTCAATCCTCATTTTCACCTGGCTAAAGTTTCACAAGATCAATCCCCTCTTTTGTTTATTTTATTATCTCAGATGGTAAATTCTTCATGATGGAAGTAGTGCTTCCTAACCACTGAGGTAGTAGCTAGTATAATGGCACCTGATTTCAGCTGAGCCCTATAAATGACGGTAATAAAATAAAATTACTTTGCTGCTTTCTGTTCTTCCATTACTGATTCTTTAAGGTTTTTAGCAGCTTTACTATGAGGATTTTAAAATACCATGTTTCTGTGGGGTGCCAAATGTTAACACTTGCACAATGAACAGCCATTGCTTTTGGGAAGACTTTTATTATTTGAAATAACTTATAGGTCCAGTTGGATGCTCAGATAACTAAAATCAAAATACTTGATTGATCCCTCAGGCCAACTGACTTTCATAATTTATTCCAGGTGTTTTATATACAGCAATGCCAGTTGCAGAATATTCATATCAGTATCCCTTTTGTTGGTAGGAATGTTCTACCACATTTACAAAGTAGGGCAGTCCCAGAACCGTAAATTTGCATGCGGCGGTGTCTCTAGGTATTGTTGGAGAAAGACCCTCACTGTCCCTCCAGCTTCCCCTGTTTGTTTTTTTTCTTCTCCCTTTTCACTGGCTTATTGTTGTTTACTGAAGTTGAAAAAGACTGGAAACTCTTCTTCCCCTGCTGTCCTCATCCTACTCCTGGTACAGTAGCACTGTTCAGGCCTGGAATCATTGCTTTACTTTTTGCAATACTACAGAATACAAAAGAATCATAGAAATGCCCAGGTTGGAAGGGACCTCCAAAGATCATCTGGTTCAACATTTTATGGGAAAGGGAGCCTAGATGAGGTTATCTAGCACCCTGTCCAATCACATTTTGCAAACCTCCAGTGATGGGGACTCCATCACATCCCAGTAGAGATTGTTCCAGTGACTGATCTTATCAATGTCTACAGATATCTTAAGGGTGAGTGTCGGGAGGATGGGGCCAGGCACTTTTCAGACAAGGGGCAATGGGCACGAACCACAACACGGGAAGTTCCATCTGAATATGAGGAAGAACTTCTTTATTTTGAGGGTGACAGAGCGCTGGAACAGGCTGCCCAGAGAGGTTGTGGACTCTCCTCTGGAGACATTCAAAACCCACCTGGATGCAACTCTGTGTAACCTGCTCTAGGAGAATCTGCTTTAGCAGGGGGTTGGCCAGATGATCTCCTGAGAGCCCTTCCAACCCTGACAGTTCTGTGATTCTGTTATTGTTCTCACTGTAATAATTTTGAGATGAAATGTCTCCCAGTGTAACTTGTACCTATTGAGTCTTTTCTTCTCCATCTGGTTCCTTGTGAAGAGAGAGCCGCTGTCCCCATTGTAGCTGCCCTCTAAGAACTGGAATACTGCAATGAGGTCCCCCCCCGAGCCTTCTCTTCTTCATGAAGAAGAGACCTCACTCCTTCAGTCTTTCCTCACAGGGCAGGTTCTGCAGCTCTTTGATCATCTTCATGGTCCTCCTTTGGACCTTCCTCAGTCTGTCCACATCTTTCTTGGATTGTGGGGACCAGAACTGGACACAGTACTCCAGGTGCAGCCTAGCAAGCAGTGAAGATGGTAGGATGATCATGTCTCTATTCTGCTAGTAATGCCCCTGCTGTTGCAGCCTTGGAGACAATTTACTTTGCTTTTTGCGCTGCTGACTCATGTTCAGCTTGTTGTCCACCAGGAACCCCAGGTCCCTTTGAGCAAGGTGCTCCTCAGCCACACAGATCCTAGCCTATATTGGGCTCTTTGGTTATTTTGTCCCAGGTGCAGGAGTTTGTACTTATGTTTGTATGTATGTCATACAGT
This sequence comes from Falco cherrug, assembly GCF_023634085.1. Lineage (NCBI taxonomy): Eukaryota > Metazoa > Chordata > Aves > Falconiformes > Falconidae > Falco > Falco cherrug. The sequence goes on from NC_073698.1 coordinate 25,842,665, forward strand.
TTTTGCTCACCCACTCTTCCAGCCTATCTATGTATCTCTGTAAGATGGCTCTCCCCTCCCATGTGTTCACCTCACTACCCAGTTTGGTGTTGTCAGCAAACTCAGTGAGGATGCAGCAAACTGCCAGAAGGCTGCTTCCTATGCTGTTTGAATTTTCACCTTATTTCTAGTTGATAGCACATATTTTCTAACATACAAATGTCTCCACAGAGACTTTCCCTCTGTTCACCAGTGCGAAATCTTTCAATAACAGTGTGTGGATTGGATAATGTGGGGCACCCACGGGTGTCTTGGGAGCCTCCTGGAGTTACACAGTTGACAGCTGTAGCATCTTCACTCTGTGTGCAAGAAGTATGGCTGAATGCATACGCCAACCATTATTATCACCTTATTTCTATACCATATGCCATCATTAGCTGTATAAAAAAATGAAGAGGATACTTGCTCCTTATGATGCCCTTCAGTCTTTCCAAATGTTCTCAGTTTCACCTGGCTGTGGTTCTTCCTTCCATCTTAGCTTCCTGGTCTTCAAGAACGTGCAACAGTCAGTCACAGGAGCAGATGCTGTTCTTAACAGTTTTTATCCTTTTTTATCCCCTGATTTTTTTTTTCCTTTTCAGTGGAGCCCAATATGATGTTAAATCTTCTCTTTATTTTTCCTGAATCTTCAATCCTTGTTTTTCACATTCCTGTCTGCCATGCATGTATCAGCATTATATAGTGAATAAGAGTATTTTATGCAAATATGAATCCACCCAGGTATTTAGTTTCAGATGCTATGCTTCAGGCTGTATACAGTTACAGAATGACATGCTGTTCTGCAAATTAGCTGAATGTTCTTACTTTTTTCTATTCAATATTGTTTAAGATTTCCTTCAATCCAGAGGAAACATGCATACAAACAAAAATGAAAAGAGATTTTGAACACACAAGTGAAGTATGCATCATATATAGTAATCAGAGATCTGTTAAATATAAACATAATATACAAATCATCAGACTTAATAAACAGGGCAGACATGCATTTTTTCATACATAAATTATATTGGCATTCAGCCATAGAAATTCAATTCTCCCACATTATTATCACTTTTTTAATTGTAAAGTGCTATTGGTGCTAGTATGTGGTTATAGCAGGCAAACGGCAGAATAACTCCAGAAAGCGCACTGCTAGGGAGACAGCTGCAGATGCTTTTAATCAGCGCATGTTCAGGAACCAGGAGTCCTAGGTAGCTCATGGGACATGTGTGATATAGGGCACCTGGGCATGTTCCAAAGGAGAAATCAGAAACTGAAGGCAGTGTCTTAATGTATTGATCCATTATAACTTATACACAAAGGCAATATGCAGTTTGCATGAAAGGTGACAGAACTCAGGACTAGGGGAGGGAAGGGAAGGATCTTCTGAACCAAGAATTTGAAAACAATGGGTAATTTGCCATCAGCTTTAAGGTAGGCAAAATGTTTCTACTGCCTGAAATGGCTGAGTTTGAGGAGGTCAGAGAGTGGCTGTTAAAGTCCACAGTTACTAGTTGCATCTATAATGCTTTTATAGTGGTATTTATATAACTCTCTATACAAGACTTAACAGCATGCTTAACCTCGGCTTTGTGAGTTTCCATTATAGCAATATTTATGGTACCAGTTTCTGCATTTGCTGGGTGTGCAGGGATTTATCTACATGGGGACATGGAACTGGCAAAATAAGAGCAAAAGCTATGTCCTCAAGGGCTGCCAGGGCTCAAGAGTGTTTGCCAAGGGCTGTGAAAGCTGCCAGCCTGCCCCCTTCCACTGGGTGTTGTTCATCTCTGGATGGCTTTTGATGCCTGTGCAGCAGCTGGAGCTTGTAAGGCACACTCAACACTTCTGCTGTCACCACCTTTCTCAACAGCAACCTTCTGCAGGGGGTATAACAATCTGGAAATTCATCCTTCCACCAGGCTCAAAGCCACATGCAAGGGAGGACTTGAAATGAGACTTGATGCCCAGCTGATGTGCTAAGTCCCAAATATATGTTTGCTGGGAGAATCTCACTCTCAATGATTATTAAATGCATCTGTTGATCAATTGGTGTTTCTATTTCCACTGCTCCTTGGCAGCTCAGATAAATTGTGACTGGCTGGTTTAGACAGCTAGGTCAGAACAAATTGTACTAATTGGATGCAACCATTTTACTTTTAAACTTCTGGCTGTGCAAGAATATCCTAGATCTAATTTTAAGTATAGTACCTATTTGATTATTTCCCTAATTAAACATAGGTGACTATGTTAGAACACTGGCTTCAAATGATATATTACTGGGGAGGGGATGACTTGGCCCCCACCATTCCCCCACTCACAAGGTGCTCTAGAGGCTGCTTTATTGTGTGTGCTTCGGGCTGTCTTCCCCAGCAGCAGCAGTGGAGTCAACCTCATTTAGCATCCTTGCCAGCTGCTCTCAGGCCTGCCCCAGGACACGTAAGAGGCTGCAGTGAGCTGAGCAAGGCTCTGCACTTTCCCCGTTAGGGGCTTTTCCCCGGGGAGGGCAGGGGAATAGAGAGAGGGCAGGCAGCAAGCAGACCAAGACATCCACTCCTGCTTTTCTCAGTCGACTTGCTGGGGGACCTTCCTAGCACAGCGGGCCAGGCGCCTCACCACTCCCAGGAGAGCTGTCATTAGTGGGTTACTAACCCCACAGTGTGCCTGTCTTGCAGCTGGATTTATTAACAACGTCATTTCGAGTGTCCTGATGATCAGTCCTGTGCTCTCTCAGGAATGCCTCACATGGCTGTGCAGGAATAAAGCCACCTTTCCTCTAAGAAAGCTATTAAGTGACAGCTGTTAGAAAATGTATTAAGCTACATAATTTGGAAGCCTTTCCAGGAACAGTCCCTCCCCCCTGGTTTCTAGCGAATACTTTATTGTCAGGGAGGCAGAAACACTTCCAATTGCAGTGTTGAAAAAATGAATAGCTTCCTTAAGGAGCTATGACATTTTGAAAAGCCAGGGCTCTGACACCCTGCAGAGTAGCATGTTTTGGAGAACCTGAAGCTGTCCCCATCCCCATACCTTCACGGCTGCAGAACACACTGGTGGGAGACTCACTTATCCTGATTTGAGTGTAAGAATTGCTCCCTTCATTCCAAAGAATTAGAGATCAGTCAATGACATTAGGAGAACTGGCTTATCAAAGTGATGTTTGGGGTTAGCTAGGTGGTCAGCAGGAGCAGCCACCTCCTGGGATGGCTTCTGAGACTTACTAGTCTCAGAGGGAAGCCCAGGGGGATTCCTTGTTCATTCTTTTGAAGATTACATGCACGCTACACAGTCTCGGGTCACTGAGCTGCCTGGTTGCGTATTGAGATGTAGAAGCACCACCAAATAAACTAATATAGCCTTGAAGAACACACTTCAAAGTAAAACCACTGATAGATCTTTGACTATAATGGTGTGAAGAATGGCATGGTAATCATAAACTCCAGCTTTAAAAATAAATCTCATAAAGCAGATGTAGCAATTTATGCGGTTGAACCATTATAAAGTAATTCTGTATTCTGTACTGTGATGCTCAAAGAACACTAAATCTGGAATATGTTATTTTCTAGCAGTCATTTAACCTGTAAAATTCTGCATCTTTAACATACTGCAAGAATTTGATTAATATAAAAACTCAAAGGTTAAAAAATGCCACATGTCATATTAAAATCTCCTCAAATTATTAGAACCCAAAGGTCACCATGTTAGTTGGAGATTTAGAGTTTCACAGCTCAGTTTCTTCCCTGTTTTGCGGAGGTCTTCTCTTCTGTACAACAGAAGTCATTCCTTTCCTAAAGGTTAATTTGTGAGTCTAGGTTTGATTCAGTGCTTTCCGTGGATTAGCTGCCTTCTAATTCAAGAGCAATATGAATACTGAGCCCTTCTTCACCAGTAATATGAGGGCACTTTATTGGAGTGGAGGGACAGCACTGGGCTTTATATTCAGCTGTCCTGTAAGCTGCAGGTCTTCTGTAAATTAATGGGGTTATTGGTACTTGCCAGTACATCTGGAATTCATCCTCTCTTGTTACAGCCCTTCAGTATGTAACATCAGAGCACACCACCTGGGATAAATGTGTAGGCAGGCCTCTCTTCTAAGCAGAGGAGATGTGTAGGCTCCAGCCTGTATTGTTGTATGGGATGTAAACTGGCTCCTGCATGTCTGTCTTTCTCCATTCACCAAAGAACGACTCTTGGTCTAATGACTAACTTGGATTAGATTAATCCTGCCTCTTTGTCTTCCTAGCCACATTTTTCTACAGCTAGACACCTAAAGGAAGTTTATGGTCTGCCTTTTTGGGCTGTCAAGTATTCCCCATACAGATATCCTTCCCCATGGAAAATGTTGGTAATTGAAGTCCAGGATGGAAAGTGCTTGTCATAGGTAGGAAAAAGAATACTGTGGTGGATTGACCCTGGCTAAATGCCAGGTGCCCACCAATGCAGATCTCTCAGTGCCCTCCTCAACTGGACAGGGCTAGAAAACACAACAAAAGGCTCCTGGGTCCAGACAGGGACAGGAAGACCACTCAGCTGTTACAGGCAAAACAGACTTGACAGGGGGAAACTTGTTTAATTTATTATCATTTGAAACAGAAAAACACCTTCCCCCTACCCCTCCCTCCATCCCAGGCTTAACTTAATTGACAATTTCTCTGCCAGGGGAGCACGGGAGCAGGGCCTGGGGGTTACGGTCGGTGCCGCCCCCGCTGTCCCGGCCGCTCCTGCCCCTCGGGGGAGGGTCCTCGCCCCCTGCCCGGCCCCGGCGCGGGGTCCCCCCCCCGGGAGGCAGCTCCCCACGGGCTGCTCCAGCGGGAGCCCTTCCCAGGGGCTGCAGTTCCTCACCCCCGGCCCCAGCGGGGGCCCCGCCGCCGGGCGCAGCCCCTCAGGCCCAGCCGGCCCCGGCCCGGGCCCCTCCCCGCGGGGTCCCCGGCCCTGCCCGCAGCCCGGCCCCGGCCCGGGCTCCTCCCCGCGGGGCCACGGGCCCTGCCCGGAGCCGGCCCCGGCGCGGCCCCCGCGGGTCCCGGCCCCCTGCGGGCACCCCCTGCCCGGGCTGCGGGGGGGAGCTGCTCCCCCGCGGGCTCCGTGGGCTGGGGGCACAGCCTGCCCCGCCGGGGGCTGCCCCGCGGGCTGGGGGAGCCGCTGCTGCGGCGCCCGGAGCCCCCCGGCCCCTCCGCACCGCCCGGGGCTGCGGGGCTGCTGCGCTCGCTCTCTCGCTGCCGCAGGGGGGTTTTACCCCCTGCTCAATCCGCAGCCCCTGAGGCGCTGCCGCTGTCGCTGGTGGGCTCGGCCTTGGCCAGCGGCGGGTCCCTCTGGGAGCCGGCTGGCACTGGCCCGCGGGCCGTGGGGGAAGCTTCTGGCAGCAACTCGCTGAAGCCGCCCCTGTGCCCCCCCCCCCGCCCCCGCCACGCAAACCCAGAACAAACACAGAAATTAAATGTTTGTGAAGTGCTCAGATACTGAGGTGACTATAGTCAAGTGATTAGGCAATAAACCCAGGGGTGTTTTTAAATAAATTGCCGCCTTAGAAAAAAATTTTTAAAAAATCCTTTCTGCTAATTTAAGGATGTTTTATAGGAATGTGCTGAGTTTTGCAAACTTTTAATTGGAAAAAGTCAGACATTTTACTTCAAAGATTTTTTTTGGTGTTTTGTGGCAATAATATGCTTGCATTACATTTCGTGTATCTGTACATTATTTCATATATGCTTATTTCACAGTTATTCAAATGTTGAGGTAAAGAATTACCTGAACAGCACAACTGAAACAGAGCATTCTGAGTGTCTCAGAGCTTTCTGGAGGTCCCATATTTTTTTTTTTTTCCCTCAGAAGCCTGAATTTTCTGTAATAATCTAACGATCCTTTAGTTTTTAGGAAGAATTTAAAAAAGTCTAGTTGACAGAACTGTGTGTGAATAATAGGCCCGAACACTTCCATTACGAGATCCATGTTCCACCTTCTCAGGCAGTGGCCCTGCTGGTGCTCCTAGCAAGCTGTGGGCCAGCTGTCTGCGTGCCTGGTTCTTGCCAGCTAGCAGTTTTGTCTTTAAGGATGAAGTCTGCGTTGGTGAACAGGTCTATACAAACACAGGTGCATGCTATAATAGTAAATGCCTTGTTGATTACTTAAATTAAGACACGTTTCAGAACACAGCTGCTTAGTACACGAACGAACGTGTCTCCCTTAGCTATTGTTTTTAACAAGTTGTGAAACCTGCTCAGTGAGTTTTTTTGTCACATCTGCTAGGAAATACTGATCATGTGAAAGAGCTGTTGTATGCAGAATGAGAAGTTTTGTTAAAAATATCCAATTTTCACAGTGATTTTTTAATTTTAATATAAGGGCTTTGAACTTGAGTAACAGTGATGTATCAATATTCAGCTTTTTACAAGACAAAAAAACCCCAAATCCTGGACCTGTTCTTGGATTCAGCAGCAGGGATATTTAATATATATATGTACTTTCAAATCATAGTCCAAAAGCAATGATCTAAGGATTAATAATTTCCAATATACAAATAATCTTTATGCAGTTGAAAAGAAGAGAACAGGAGGTTTGGCAGGGGTTCCTTTTGTCAAAATCTGGCATTTGATGTACAGGTTCACAAAACGTTAGGATGGAGGAATGGAGGATCACTACGTTACACCTAATTGAACCACCAGGATCTCACTGACTCAGCTTTTAAAGAGTGCTGAGGAGAAATGGGGCTGATGCCCAACCTTAGCACAGGGGAAATGAATGCAAAATACATAAGGATCAGAATTAGCAGACATTTTGAATAAGTCCCATCTACTTCAGAAGCATCAATGTGGCCTCAGTAAGGAGAGGTTTTGCCTTATAGATACTTGCTGAAGTTCCTTAGGGGAGACAATGGGAATGTGGATATGATGTCTGGCTGACAGACCCCATTTGGAGTCCTGAAAGGTTTTCAACAAATTCTTTCACAAAAAGTGTTTAAGGAAGCTAAGTCATGGAATAAAAAGAGACAGTCCTAGCATTACTGATTAATTGTTTAAACCAACAGTTTGAGTAAATAAATGGCTGGAGGGAGTGAGGGCAGTGAAGGGAGGTCACTGGTGGATTCCTGTTGAGGTCTGAGTGGGCACATGGGCTGTTTGACATATTCATAAAAAATCTGGATGAAAGGATGAACAATAGCATGATGAAGGTTGCTGATGATGCAAAATTATTCATAGCAGGTCTAAGAACAGGGGCAAAGGCTCAATGTGAAGACTGGCAGAAAGATCTTATGATACTGAGTGACTGGAGAATAAAATGGCAGGTGAAATTCAATATAGATAAATGAAAATGATGCACAGAGGAGGAAGCTTTGACTTTGTACATGAAATGATGGCCCCACCATTACCTCTGAAGTGTAAGATCTTGAGGTTATAATGAATATTTCCATGAAAACGTCAGTGTCTGTGCTCAGTAGTGGTCAAAGAAGCAGATACAAATGTTAAGGATCATTAGAAGAAGATAGAAAACAAGCCAGAAAATGTCATAATGCCATTGTATGAATTCATGGCTTGCTCGCATTGTAAGTATTGCATAAAGCACAGGTCCCCTCATCTTCAAAAGGAGATGTTGGAACTAAAACCGATTTTGTGAATGGCAACAAAAATGATTGTGGGTATTAAATAACTTCCATGTGAGCACCAAGTAAACCAGGACTCTTCAGTACTGGGAAAGAAGCCTGTATAGGAGGGGATAAGACAGAGGCATGAAATGTCATGAGTGATATGAAGAGGAGAGCAGGGGTTAATACATTCACCATTTCTTCCAAAAGAAGTATAGAAGCATTTAACAGAGATTGTACAAGGCAGGTTAAAAGCAAACAAAAAGACATGTATTTCAACCAATGGTTAGTCAGCCTGTGAACAAATTGCCTGTGGCTATTGTGGATGCTAAAGCGACAGGCTTAAAGAGGAGACTGGACCAGTCCATGGAACAGAAATACATTGACAATTCCTAAATACCAACCACATCCAGCTCAGGAAGCTCCTGAGGTTAAAACAGGTAAAGGCTCAGACTGTGTTAGATGAAGGCATCGCTTTATGACAAAGACCCTGTTACCACTGTTTTGTATACTTCCATCAGTTAAAACATACCTTTCATAAGTACATCCAGAAAGTGGAAAAAGGACTACGTCCCAGCAGAAGTGGTACTGTGCCAAGGGTGAGCTGGTGCAGCTGTGCAGGAAATAGAGTAATACAGGTCTTTGGAGGGAACACTGGGAGAGAGCAAGAAACAGAGGGGGAAAAATCTTAAGGTTGTTGGGGAGGGAATAAATTATTTACAAGCTGAGCTGATGAGGTGTGGGACAGAAAGAGTTCTGTTGGAGTGCAAGGGCAGACAGGACTGATTTGTGATTTGCGGAGGACTGTTAATTACAGGGCTGATGTGAAGGCTCCTGTTTTTCAAGTTACTTTTAAGCAGTGGAATGATATTCCATAGTTATCATTGCATTTTCCTGTCTTCATCTTCTGGGAAATTTTTCATTCTCCTTTCCTTCACTGGATTAAAGAGACCTTTAATCCATGTTATTCTGTTCCTGCCAAGAGACACAAGTAAAGATCAACCTGGGCATGTCTATTTTGCCTAAAATACACATAGCAAGGTCAGAAGGAAGGAACAGAATTTCCAAAGAGCATGACTTCCATATTCCTCCAAATATCTTTTACTTTGGGATAAGGAAATAGCTCAACATTATATGCTGGTATATTTGGCAAAACTAAGCACTTCTTTTCCATGTTAACAAATTAGAATGAAATCTGGAGATCTAAGGACTTCAGTAGGTCTACCTATGTCAACAAACTAAGTAAAATTTGGTCCATAATGTGATAGAGAATTGCTAGGCCACCTTGATATACTCAACCTACCTTAAGAGTACTAATTTTCCCAAACAAGAAAAATATATTTTTTTCATCATTCATGTTTTAGTTAAGATGTATAACTTTCCCTCCATGAACTTGGTGCTGTTATGGTTTTCCCTAAAGACAGTGCCGGATTTTTTTATAGTGGGCAAGAAATGTATCCAGTTTCAGGTTGTCAGTGCTACTTGTATGTGAAAATCAGAGTTTCATAGAATAGTTAAGGTTGGAAGGGTTCTTAAAGATCATCTAGTTCCAATCCCAATGCCTCTGAGACCAGATCAGGTTGATCCGCTAGACCAGGTTGCTTAAAGCCCCATCCAACCTGGCCTGGAACACTCCAGGCGTGGGGCATCCACAACTGCTCTAGGCAACCTGCACCAGTGTTTTGACACCTTCACAGTAAAGGATTTCTTCCTATTATCTAATCTAAATCTGCCCTCTTTCAGTTTAAAGCCATTCCCCTTTGTCCTACCCCTACAAGCCCTTGTAAAATGTCCCTCTCCAGCTTTCCTGTAGGGCCCCTTGAGGTACTGGAAGGTGTCCCTGGAGCTTTCTCTTCTCCAGGCTGAACCACCCCAACTCTCTCAGCCTGTCTTCATAGGAGAGGTGCCTCATCCCTCTGATCATCTTCATGGCCCTCCTCTGGACTCACTCCAACAGGTCCATGTCCTTCTCCTGTTGGAGGCCCCAGTGCTGAATGCAGTACTCTGAGTAAGGTCTCATGAGAGCAAAATAGAGGGGAAGAATCACCTCCCTCAACCCACTGGTCACGCTTCTTTTGATGCAGCTCAGGATACAGTTGGATTTCTTGGCTGCAAGTGAACATTGCTGGGTCATGTTGAACTTCTTGTCCACCAGCACCCACAAGTCCTTCTCAGGGCTGCTCTCAATCTGCACTCCACCCAGCCTAGTATTTGTGCTATGGCTTGCCCCGGCCCATATGCAGGATCTTGCACTTGGCCTTGTTGAACTTCATGAGGTTTGCAGGGACCCATCTTTCAAGCCTGTCAAGGGCCCTCTAGATGGCATCCCTTCCCTCCAGTGTGTCAACTGCACCACACAGCTTGGCGTTGTCAGCAAATTTGCTGAGGGTGCACTCAGTCCCACTGTCTGTGTTGCCGATAAAGGTGTTAAACAGCACTGGTCCCAATACCGACCCCTGAGGAACACCACTCATCACTGGTCTCCACCTGGACATCAAGCTGTGTACAGCAGTTCTCTGAGTGTGACCATCCAGCCAATTCCTTGTCCACCAAATGGTCTATCCATCAAATCCGTATCTCTCCACTTTAGAGACAAGGATGTCGTGTGGTCGTTGTGCTTTGCACAAGTCCAGGTAGGTAACAGTTGCTTTTCCCTTATCCACCAGAGCTGCAACCCGATTGTAGAAGGCCACCAGATTTGTCAGGCATGATTTTCCCTCAGTGAAACCATGTTGGCTGTCACCAACCTTAACCTTTTTAACAATAGAATCTGTGATTAAATTATCAGAGATATTACAGTAAATATTTGGAATACAATAATCAGGAGGATTCCCTAGTATTTGACATGCAATTAAATGGGCTTATGTGCTGAAAAGCAGAAAGGTGACAGCACTGGGGAATATTGCAAGTCGCATTTTTGTCTTAATTAGTTCAAACCTTATATCTGCTTCTGTGGATTTCCCCTCCACCCCCTTATAATTACAAAGGCTATAATCTCTGCCACATCTAGAAGGTAATGTAAAGATAGGTGGCAGCAAGGATACCAAACCTAGGAAAACTGTTGCCACCACTATTAAAAACTCCCAGCAAGTATTTCCTTTTTATTCTTGCCACAATAGGCACCTACAGATTAAGAAAATGTCCCCTGGTTTTCGTTCTTTTATATCATCAAGTGTTTGCTCTGCACATGATGAAATAAATAAAGACACAGAATTCTTCAGGACAGCTTAAAGGCTAAATAATAAAGGGGGAAGTTGAGATGGTTACAAAAGAGGGTGTGAGTTCAGAGTTTGTGATCGTAGGAAACTGTGTGACCACAAGGAGCTACAGTCTTCTGATGTTTGTAACTGTAGGAGGAGACAAATACATTTTTTTTCCCCCATGTTAGATCACTAATTTGCAGTTCAAAGATGGGCACAGCTCTACCGTTGCTGGTGGAGGCTGATGTAATCCTTCAGCTTTGGTCTTCAAGGACACTGGAGTATTTCAAGCAACTGAATGACAATGCCGTTTCTCTGGCAGGTACCTTCATCGCTGGTTCGTATAGAGCATTTGTTTGGTCACAAAGTATTATTGAACTGGCAAGTAGGTTAAATCTGACCTTTAGCATTGCAAAGTACAGAAGGTGCTGCAACAAAGTACTCTTGAGAGGAAAGTCTTACAGATCTGCAGGGAAGAGTAAAGGTGGAAGAAGAAAATCAGAAGAAAGACATTCTTGGAAAGCTCTGAGATTGTGACATCATGTAAGATTTGTGAAGTCAAGCAAAAAACTTTTTCTCCTCTGCCAAACATGGTGAGACATTGTCTGGGCAAAATATTAATGTCTGCAGATCTCAAGAAGGCCAATGGAGAGACAAAAGTATAGGATAAGAAAGATGCTAGAGGAACCAGAGGAAGCATCAGGCTTGTGTTCTTCCAAAGGACACAACCAAGCTTCAGTAATTTGCTGGCTTCTTGTGAGGTTTTTTCTTCTTTTTAGATTGTAAACATATATATGTAATTAAAGGTTTGGGTACATTTATAATAGCTTGGTAACACTTCCTGTTTATTGGTAATAATTTAATCTTGGGTTAATACCCTTTTCTGTGCTTGCTTATGAGCCTCATTCCTTCCAGAAAGAGAAAACACCCACAGCTTAGTTTCGCTGTCCCTCTCCATCTTTTTGAGTCTCTGAGGATATCTCTGAAGAAAAACTGCTTCAGGAATTATCTCCATGTAATGCAGTCAGCAGTGATAAAAGGAAACACCGTTTTAGCTAAGGTACATGGAAGCATTGTAGTCTAATAAGATTAATGAGAGTTTGAATGGCCATATATTAATTATTCTAAATAAATGTGCTTATTTCCCTTGCTGATGTGCCCACCTGCCAGTAGTGCTTGGTGGCTTGGCAAGCCAGAAAACCCTGCAATTGTGTCCTTGGTGGCAGCCCCAGTGTTTGTGGTGTGGCACGCCTGGGGAAGCCCTGGGGATGCAGAGGGGCCACCCTGCAAAGCCTACGTGAGGTCTGGAACTGGACAGTGCACGAACGTGCAGAGGACACCTGGGTTTGAGTCACTCAGTGAAGGTGCTGCTTGTGTTTCATGTATGCTACTCTTGCAAAGTTAAATCTAAACCCAGGAGTATTGTTAATTAAATCCCCCTAGACCATTGGAAAGCTGAAGGGACCAAAAAGGAGGGTAAGCTGTACTCTTGTGGCATAAGTTTGATGAAGTTGAGAATAAAAAAAGACACAGTTGCTGAGAGATCTGAGTTCTGATTTACTCCAGCAAACTGACTTTCCTCTCAGTGTTTCACAGTGAGCCCCACCATATTTTTTTTTTCTTTCCCTTAAAGTTTCAAATTGTGTAATGTCAGGAAGATGTTCAAGTTTCCTTGGGATTTTTAGCTCTTAGAGTTTTGGAGAAAGTCCTGGTGTTACCACTTCTGAGTGCACTGAAAGCTGAAAACACAAAACACATAATTTTTTTTCTCCCAACATTTTAAAAATTAGTGTCTTAGCATTTCTAAGACAATTGCCTGATTTTTAATCCTGACTCAATGCTTTTGAACACATGGCATTGGCTGTAATGATTTCCTCATCTGTAAAATTAGGATAAATATAATTAAGTGCCTCAAAGCAATGCTGGAAAGTTAATCACTTGGAAGAACATATGAGATGGAAGTTACTATATGCTTGTAAAGTATTAGTGTTATTAGTTACAATATCTCGGGCAATTAAAATATAAATTTTTGGTAAAGTCAGGCTTTTAACTAACAACAGAGCATAAAGTATGTTTTTCCTTTATGTGAAACACCCTGGAGGAAAGCTTAAATCTATATTTATTGTCCAACAGAAGGGATGAGTTGGTTTGTTCAAGGCAAATTGCATTAAGTATAGAAACCCAACAAAAACATCAATTACTGTATTAGCTCTTATGCACTCAGCTTGAGGTTGTTCACCAATCATGTGGGAACAATTATCTTTATGGATTATTGATTATATTCAGCCCTCAGGCAGCTCTGGGCCTCATAAGGCATTTTGTGGTTGCAAAAAGGGTAAATTCTGTAGGCTCTTTCAAGAGCCTTCCTGAATAATTTGAGAATGTATTAATCAACCTCTAGGGTCACTTACCACTAGTAATCAGAGTAGATGGATAATTTGATTAATTAGAGATTCTTTAGGATATAAATAGGTACAGTAATAAAATTAGGTAAACTAAAAAATACAAGATATTGACACAAAGGTCTAATTCATGTACATATAAGAAAAGTACATTGTAAATATGTTGGGACTGATGGTTGGAAACAGCCATTGTTTTTTCCAGGGATTGCCAGAGGGAAGGAAAGGGTGGCACGTTTTTATCCTGGTGATTGCCTCAGTGGAGCATACCAACAGCACCGTTTCTTCAGTTGTTTCTGAACAATAGAGGTCTTTTTATTTCCAATGATGAACTGACTTGGAATAACAGGAGTTGAGGCAAAATCCACCAAAGTCAATGAAAATCTTTCTGTTTTGAATGCAAGTGTACTGCTATAGGACTCTCTTTAGCTGTGAGATGTTCGGCTCCTGTATTACAGGCAAGTCTTGTGTTTCCAGTTGGCTGCTATTTGGTCTTTAATGGTTTTCTCATAGTCTTTTAGGGAAACAGTATTCTCTGCATACTGATGATGCAGTTGCGCTTTGTGTAGCACATCCAATATAAATATATTAGCATTGTTTTTTTCTGCCTACCACATACGCTTTTTCCCTTTAATCTTCTCTTTTTTTATTTTTTATTTTTGGTTTTTCTCTCATGGCATTTTATGCTACTTGAGTCTAGTCCAGAGGAGACAGGATTCTAAATCCTTAATTCCAGCAAGTCCTTCCAGGAGAGCTCAGTGGGACAAGACTGTCCAGGAACCTGAGGAAAAAGATGTCTTCTGAGGTCCTTGGAATGGAAGGATCCCTCCTATTTTTCAAACTAGTGTTTTCCTACTTGCTCCTCAAAGTAGCGTCAAGGTGTGCGTGATACATTTGCCACTGTTCAGAAATGGGCCTGGCTGGGTTTTACTGGTGATGCAGATCTCACTTCCAGCTGCAGGTCACGAAATTAATTGGAAACAATGAAGACTGAACTGTGGCTTAAGTTGTACCTCTCAAAAAACCCTGCCTAACTGCAGGCTAGACACATATCTCTCGATTTCTGCTATTTACAAAAAATCTCTTTATCTGACCATGGAAACAAAACAGTATCAGTCATATTTTAGGCAACCTGTAGCCCAGTGGCTTGTACACCTCTGAAGACAAGCATGATTTCAAAAATTTTTGGTTTGGGCTGTGGAGCCAACAAGCACTAGGTAGCCCATAGGAATGCAGGTCCCTTCTCTTTCTCAGTGTTAACTCCTGCAAGTGATATATTTACAGAATATGAAGGCAAAAGTGCAAGGACAAAATTTGCATGCCATTGCACAGTTGTATTACTAAGTACAGGCCTAACAATTAGCAGAATGAAAGTGCAGAATAATGAATAACAATAAAGCTAGACTTAGATCTAGAGTCTTAGATTTTCTTTACATGACTAATTTTGGCTGAGCATGTTTTTATTAGACAGCAGACTGTACCTTGCATTAATAGATTTCAGCATTCCTATTTCAGATGAATTAATATCCGAAAACACATCTGTGGCTCATTCTTAATTAACAGTTACAGAAAATTTAAGCTGAATCCCTAATGCTGTATAAAGTATACAATCAAAAGAAAAGTGTTTATATGCAGACAGTTTAATACTCCTGATATATTACGTCTTGAACCAGAACCTCACCCAGTATGTATGAGACCTTATGCATGAGACAAATGTGTCCAGCGTATTTATGTTCCTGTAATTTCTGGACAGCTGAAACTGGCTTTGCTATGTATTTTTAAGAAAGAAACAGAAAGAATGAAAAGTTCTTATATGGTGTAGATCTATACATTTGCTAGATGTTTATTGCTAATAGAAACATGGAAAACAATATTTTACAAACAACTATCAACAGAGGAAGGAAAATTTTATGAAGACAGAGATTTAAAGGAAAATGTTCTACTGTCCTCTGGGAAACTTTCCTAAATGTGTGAAAGAGGGGCACCTGGATTTTTTAGGTGACTGTTGACTGTACATCATAGCAGTGAGATTCCTGAAAGTTACTAGTACCTTGAGGTATACTAAAGCGATGTGAAGAAGCAGTTTATACTTACACTGCCATTGCTTTTATCTTAATATGGAAGTTGGAAAGAGGACAATAAATAATAATGAAGTAGGTACTTTTGATCATGCTTCAGCAGAAGTCTCAACAAGATTAAGGAAAGGTGCTGATGTGGGGCTTCTTGGTTGGCATAGGCAGGGCTGAGAGGTGGTGGAGGCTGCAGCTACAGCCGGGTCCCATGGCTGAGCCTGAGCTGAAAGCAGCTCCTAGGGGCATGGGCTGGACCTGGTGGCAGTGTCAGTCATATCGGTGGATGTCACTTGAATAGCTGATGATGAACATCTGCAAAGAGAGGCTTAGAGGAGGACTAATAATATGGAGACCAAGCAGCATCATGGAAATGTTACGGCTACCCTGCATTGCAATGAGCTGAAATTCATCCCGAGGTCAGCACAGCTCATGAAATCTTTGTGTAGCCCAGCACCTTGTGTCCAAAAATAGCTAAGAGCATCTGTCCGTCAGGGAGTGTAAAGGCAGGGCAAATGTGCAGGGTACTTTTTCAGCAATGTGTCACATGGGGGCTTGCTTAAATCAGGGGTTGATATTCCTCTACACAACAGGCTGTAAAGCTAAGAAACACAATGAAGTGTGGGGAGAAGGAAAGAAATGAAAGTGTACCTATGCTGAGCAAACCACAACTCTGCAGGCAGCCTGAGGTGTTCTTTGGCTGGGAGGATTTTTAAAAGCATATGTTATCCATGTACCTTTTGTGTGAGGTGGTGTAATTTCCTAAATTAATTGATATTTTTCTTCATAAGGATTGTACAGCCTATGTTTGCCATCTCAGAAGATGTACACCTGTCAGACCTTCTGCTTGTTATCTAGCATGTGTTCCCAGACTCCTTTCTTTTGCAGATTTAGATTTCAACTCCCAAGAAGATGGATGAAGTGTCCTCCCTTATCTATTTCTTTTTCCCTGTGAAAGTCAGGCTGTTAGTGTGTATGGGGGCAGTGCGTCTCAATTGCATCCTGCCATGGTGCTGATAAATCCAGCAGCATGTGGCAGTGAAGTGGTTGGCACACCTCAAAGATAAGTAAGATGAATGCTGTGCACTTTTCCAATGAAGACCTTCATAAAAAATATGAAGTCGCTCAGGCTGTGATCTGGCCTTCTTCCTTCAGAGAACTGCTACATTTTCCGATCTGGTACATAAGAGCAAGGCTTATTTGTAAAACTTGAGAGTCTGGGGAAGGGATGCAGTAGGTCACATAATGTCTATTGTAAAAGTGGTAACAGTACTGCTAATAGACATTATTGTTTCAAGTGGTGGTGAACCGAGCTTGATCTACCTCTTGTAAGGATGCCAGCTGTCCAGAGAAGGCTTAAGGCAGCTCCAAGTAGAACACATCTCATTTATCTCATTTTGTCCCAAACCCTCTCCAGAAAGACCTGTGCAGTGTGGGACCTGGCACTGCTATGCCAGGACAAAGAAAATAAAAAGGAAATCAGCAGTTGGCTGATCTTCACCAGGCATTGCTGCTTATGCTTATCAAACTCCAGGTTATTCAGATTACTCAATCAGGGAACAAAGTGCAGAAAGATCCTTTTTATTTTTCCGAAGTCATTTGTGAAGGTGAGCTTACCCTGGTAATGGGGTGTCCACCTCAATATCAACCCAGGGGAATATACTGCTACCAGGGCTGAGGCCGCTAGGGAATGTAAGCCAAGACTTAGTGTCTTCAGTTTTGACAGTATAACTCAGTATTGAGTGTGGACACCTGCAAGCTGGTATTTACAGAAAGGACAGGTCTGTGGCTGCCCCGATTTACACAGTGTGGCTGAAAAATGATTGTCACCTTTGCCTTCTGCTTCCTGACCTGTCCTGTTCTATGCTATGTATCTATGCTACAGTATGCTATCTATGCTGTGCTGTGCTATCTGTGCCGTACCTTCTATTCTTGGGGCACACGCACACCCCCCCGCCAACAAAGGTACTGTGAACGAGGCACTGCCATTTTCTGAATCACAGTGGTAGGGCAGCATAGAGAAGACGAAGACTTGATCTCTTTAATCCATTGTACCGCAGCAGGTAGACAATTTCATTCTGTAAGGCTGCCAGTATTTTCACGGGCACTAAGCTTTACATAAGGAGGTGAAGGAAATTAATTAAACTGAAGTGGAGCATTGAAAGTGGGCTGCAGATACATCATTTTGTGTTTGTTACTTTTGTTCAGGCAGTGTTTTAAACAAATCATGCCCTTTTTACCAGATAGGTTTTTGGTAAATGCTTTATCTACTGGTCTGTGTAATTTTAACATTTCATTTTGTAACTCACATTGCTATATAACAAAATTATAACAGTGCTTCAATGAAAAGATGCCAACTTCTTTTTTGCAGTGGTTTAAGCTCCAATTCATTTGAAAAAAAGAAGTTTCAAAATTATGGATTGACGCCCTTCAGCTACAAAATACGTAAAGACTCATGATTCTTGTCTTTTACTACTAAACTTATTGGAAAAACAAAGTAAAGTACATTAGTTAACCTATCACTTAAAGACCATAAACTGTCATCTTTCCAGCTCTATAGAAAGTGCCTCCAGAATGTGAACAAATGCCTGCTTTTTCGAGCTGTGATCTGTGCTTTAATTTTACTGGAACGTTATTATGCTATCTTGTGAGCTAGCTCTTTACACATTCCAGACCCTGAAATAATGTAACATGGTTTGCTTTTCTTCTGCTTACTAACAGAAATACAATCACTGTCTGAATTGCATAGGCATTTCTCAGGCTTGTGTTCCAAAGGAGAAGCTGTCAGAAGCCCACAAAGCCTGTTGCTGAGTCATTTATTATATTTGAACAGTGATTGAGTTTGGAGACCCTAGCTGAGGTCAAGACTCCAACAATCTAGGCAATGTATAGCCATGCTGTAAAAGACAGTCTTTACTTACTGATTGGGCAAAGTGGACTGAAAAGGCAGCCTTTCGGGGGCATGCTACACCTCCACTGTCAGCTAGCCCTGGGGGGAGTGACTGGCAGCTCCCCGGCTGAAGGTGGGCTGCTCCCTCACCCAGGTCCCATCACCACGAGCACAGGGAGACTGCATTCCCTTTCCCTGTGCTGAGCCCACCGAGCTGTCACAGAGAAGGATACAGGGTACAGGGTAGGGCATGCATCCCGGGCTGCACTGCTGAACCTGCTTGATTTCAGGTGAGATGTAGCAACAGCTTGAGGTTTGGCTGTGGTTCTAACAGCGAATTCCCCCGAATGATACTGGGTCTCTTTGAGCCCAGCTGTGGGCACCAGGAGATAGCACGGTGTGCCCAAAGTCACTGGGTAAGACCACTTGCTGCTGTC
Source organism: Falco cherrug (assembly GCF_023634085.1). Classification (NCBI taxonomy): domain Eukaryota; kingdom Metazoa; phylum Chordata; class Aves; order Falconiformes; family Falconidae; genus Falco; species Falco cherrug. The sequence goes on from NC_073698.1 coordinate 25,861,254, forward strand.
AGCATGCGATAAGGCTTCCTCCATTAGGCAGTAAGGAGAATTTCACATCCCCATGCCACAACATCCCTTTTGAGATGCTTTCCCTGGCATGGCCAGATGTATTCCCCTGGCTCTGGCACAGTGGAGTGAAGACAAAAAGGACCATCAAATGGTACTATGTGGCCTGCGTAGTTAGAAATAACAAAGGCAAAGACTTTGTGGGGAGCGAAGGAGTTATAACCTTGGGTGTGGGAATTGAACTCAAAGAGCAGAGGAGGACATTGTCCCAGGTACCTCCTTCATACCTGTCCTGTAAGTGGCAGAAGGAATTAGGCTTTCTTAACAGTAGCCCCAAAACCAAGTCACCATGCTTTCCAGTAGAAATCCATCGGTCATGTACCCATCAGGGCTGTTTGGGTGGATCAGTAATGGTGTGTAGCATCTATAACAAGGACAAATAGGAAAAGTACTGTCTTTCATTATATGCAGAGGTTGTGCCTGCATAATTGCATTGAGGAAACTGTATTAGGAACTATCTCATAAGGGTTTCTTCACTGTGCCAGATCACATTAGTTTTTCCCCACCATGTTTGCCATTTGAAGGTGTATTTCTGTAATTGTAATCCTATTTGCCGTATGAGGGATGTGAAATATGAAGCCTTGATACCTTCAGTCCAGTCTTTGATAGATCTAAATTTTTTTCTTGGCGATGAAGTTGCTCACTTTCATAGCTAGGCTTGACCTAAATCTATGAAGGTCAGAGATAGCCCTTTAGAGTTTCCATTTTAATCTATATATTTCACTAGCTGCAATATAATGTGCTTTATTCTATAAAAAAAAAAGACAACGAATGAAATATTTTTGCTAGTTAAAAGTGACCTTGGAAGTAATTCACAAGTGTTGAGCACAGTTACACAGCTGCATGGGCAGATTGTGTAAAACTATAGTCATCAAGCAAAAAATATCTCAAAAAGAAACCATGCACTGCAACACTGTGGTCAGACATATGCAAAATAATAAATCTTTAAAAAAATCCCACCAGTAACAGGAAAATGCTTCGTGATTGGTGGGCCTTGCCTGTGTCCCAGCTGATTAAAAGTCAATGGTCATGCAGTCATGCTGTACTGTGTATCATCTAAAAGGCAATTTTCCCTCCATTTGCAGGAAAGCTTCAGATTTGATCGATTACATTGCTTTTTGCTTGAATTTTACCTGTACAGATTGATGACTACCATCCTATACATATAGTACCTGAGAAAATAAACTAATTTTGCTATCATTTTATTTATGGGGCACCTTCAAGGGATATTTACATTCTTTATATAATATTTACATTGTGATACATTTTGTTATGACAAACTGTTTTCCTTCAGGATGTTTACTCAGTTGTGTGGCTTGGCAAGTAAGATTTTACTAAACAAGGAGTAATTTTGTTTGTTTGCCCCAGGCTGGCTCATTTGCCAATCAAAAGAATACCCCACATGAAAGGATGGGTGCTGTCTGACAGAGTACAGCCAATAATTCACTAGTCAAAAGTGGAAAATTACGTGAGAGTTGACATAACGGCTTCTTTTTACTCTCTTACACCCAGTTGGAGTTAATTGACTTAGATTAAGTTGTACTATGTCTGCACTGTTGCAAGAGGACCCCCTGACCTGTACTACCCCTTTTCCTGACCTGCTGCGTGACCTTCTTTGTTGGGATGGAGCATCAGAGAAGGATAGAGATGCCTCTATAGGTAGGAGGTAAGTCAGAAAAGGACATATTTCTGAACCCCCTGCTAGAAATCATTTGTTCCATCAACCACCTAAGAACTTGTAAGAATGTAAAGCTTCATACTTTAATTTCCCAAAGATAAATGAAAGGCTTGATTGCCTAGGGTTGAAAGCTAGAGTCAAGCAAATCAATAAGATGTCTGCAAGTTAGATAATGTAAGAGTTGCAAGCTAAGTGGTGGCATTTTGGGATGACCCAGGTTCAGCCGGTGTCTATTGGGCGTGCTCTGAGGATGCAGACTGGAGCAAGAAGGGTTAGGCAGAGGGTACCAAACCAATCTAGGCACTGTGTTTGCAGATGAGATACTAGGCAATCCGATTAGCTTGCATCAGCAGCTGGCTGAAATCCACATGGTCTGTATGGAGGAGCTTTCTGGGTATGAAAAGAAACAGCTGTGCTACGTACATGGTTAGGGACCATGGTAACTTAATAACTAGGGTTAAGTCTATAACCTGGGACTTCGGATCTTGTGTGTGTTATCTGTGGTTCACTTCTTGTTTTTCTGTTTTGCTTTTGATTGGGTCTTTGGTAGGTGGGGTTTTTTGGTTTTGTTTTGTTTTTTTTTCTTCGTTAAAGTGAGCTTCTCACTCAGGGAATACAAGAAGCAGCTACTAAGAGGGGGGTTTACCCTGTGGGAAAGCATTCAGCATCAATACTTTTCTTGTTTGTACGTAGTGCACCATCAAGGTGGGAGGAAAGAGGCACAGGTGCTTAGCAAATCCTAATGCTTCCCTGAAGATCTTGCAAGCAGTCTGGCTTCACGGCTACTACAGGATCAGATCCCTGAGCCCCACTTACTGTTTCTTGCTCTGAGCAATGCTTTTATTTTCTCACCACATTTGTTCAGAGAGCAAGGATGGAGAGGCAGGAATTACAGCCCCCCTCCCCTGTTGGTACATGCTTTTTGTTACAGCCCCACTGGCAGCATGAGGCTGCACTCTTCCTTAGCAAGCCTTCCTCAGAATCCTCAGGAACATTCATATCACAGGGGTTTGACTGTCCCATGCTTCAGAATAAATCAAGCTTATATTTTGATATACTGGAGATCAGTATAAATAAGAACCAAAACCTGAAGGTCCCATCTAGTATATCCCAATTAGCACTGGTTTATTAGCCTGCCAGGGTGCCAGCCTAGAAGTAGCAGGCTGCTTTGCAACACAGCTGGGCAACTTGTTAATTGTTTTTATCAATGAAGAAAGCTTCCCTTCCTCAGCTATTTCTTAATGAGATTGTGGGTTCTCCCTTGGTTGGTAAATCAAATCAAACCACATTTGCACACATTTTTGTGACCAACAGATTGCAGTTTGGATAAGAACGACATCTGAGTTTCAAATATAGCTCACAGATAATTAATGAACATTCAATGGTAATAACGTTAATTATTACACATGAAATACTGTATCTGACTGAGAGATTTGTTATGTTAAGAATGCTGGATCCAATACAGAAAGGGAAATATTAGGAAATAACCTTTGACATCAACTTAGATTGTATTTATCTTGGAAAAACAAAAAAAGATTTATAGTTCAAATAAATATTTCAACAGCTTTTTACGGAATGATGTAATGTAGTTTGTAGCAAGAGTGTGACATACCAAAGTGCTGCTAAGAGACTGGTATTTCTTGCCCCAGTCACTTGATGAAGGTTTTTTTTTTGTTTTGCAAAATTAATACTCCTGTCACATAACACTTGCCTCTGTCTAGTGTTTTATCTTCCCCTTTATTGTGTCTGTGAATCAAATGCAAATAAAATTATGGTGCCAACTAAATTTGACAAGAATAAAATCGCATCCTTAGTCAATTTTGTGATGCCTCTGAAAGGCCAACAGGGATTTTTTTTTCCATTTTACTTATCCTATTTAGTGATGGAAATAAGAAGCCATTCCATCACAAGGTCCTGGGCTGGGTAGGGCTGGTGCAGACAGCAGCCTCCCTTGCTCTGCTTTTCTGCTATTTCTGTAGTGTGGTGATGCAAGTGTACTGCAGCAAACTTGCAGCAGCTGAACAAAGAGTATGTATCCGTTTGTGGTTTCTAACATTTTCTTGTGGTAACAGGGAAGGCTGTGAACCGTGCACTAAATTAAGACTGTTGGTCCCTGGAGTACACACTTTGAAAGCCATGGTAACTGGGACACTGGGTCACGAGAGGGCTGACAATTGGAACAACCTTTCCACATGTAAGTAAAATTATGAAACACAGTATGTAGGATCCCATCCTGTGGATCACACTGCTAGCACTGGAGTAGGAGGGATTGTGGAAAGCTATATCCATCACCGGTCCCATGACCTACTGCCCCACTTATGTGTGCCCAAAGGATGCACTCCACAAGCTGATGCAGTACTCAGATTATAGCATGGACCACCTTGCTACAGCAATCTGTCACCCCTGACTCTCCACCAAGCCCTGTCACTGATCCTTTTTCCCTTTCACCTTTTCTGTAAAAATTGCTGGTATACTGGCTTCTCTGGGGTGCTGGAGAAGCAGCTCTCTACAACGAGAAATTCATAAAGGAGAACAAATAATGAAAAGGCATTGAGCAGACAGCGAGAAGAGGGAATTCCTGAAGGTTACTTTAAGGTCAGAGTGTAAGGATCTTCATTTTCTGACAAGAACGTGGCTCATTATTTCAGCCCAGGATAACTCTAACAAGAGGAGCTGATTTTTTGACAGACTGTATTCCCTGAGAAATGCAGTTATCTTGGGACAAATCATGTGAGAATTTAAGCAGAAAGGGAGGTGATGGGGAGGGAAAACTCCCAGGAGGATGCACTGCTAACTTCCCTCTCACCAATCCTTTATCCACAAGGATTGGGACACTGTGGGGTGAGAAGGGACCCAGCTTTAATGCAACACTTGCATCCTCTTTGGTGACATAATACTAGACTTCAATCCAACGCCTGGGGGGTTCGCACAGCCAGAGCAGCTTTAGCAGGCGGAATTGAGAGGCCAGGAGTATTTTCCAGCATAAGGACGCAAGGCAGGTAAAATGCTGATAGTGCGATTTTCTTTCTGCTGAGAGGGTAACCTGGTTGTGACTGTTCAGTGCATGTCTGCCCATATCCATGTCAAACAACATGCTGTTTCCCTGACTGTTCATATGAGTAAAAGACCATGTAGCTGTTCTGTAAATCTGCCCTGTGACTTCTCTGCTTTTTTTTTTTTTTTAACGTCCATTCTGGGCCAAAGTTTCAAAGGAGAAGCATTCAGCTAAGCAAAGAACTGTTAGCAACCCGTGACTTGTTTTTGGTGATAACTTGGGAAATGGTGTCACCAAATCAGCCAAGAAACTGCTTTTCTATGGGTTGCCAGTTAAAGGGGAGAAATAACAAAGTTACTCATCTCTAGATGGAGATCTCAAGAACCACTGTGTCCTGGGACTTCATGAGGAGGTCCTGGAAGCTACTAGAGGGCAAGTTCCCTTTTTGACAGGAATCATACGTAGGACTTCTCTTTGCTGACTTCCATCATTTTAGGCACAGGTTTGCCTGTCTTTTTTGATCTAGCTATGTGTTTCATGGGTTTGGGCTCTCCAGACACCTCAGTGGATAATTTATATCTACCCTCATGCGTTTTTGCAGGTGCCAGCTCTAACAGGGTGTTTTGGTTGTTTGTTTTTTTTTTTAAAGAAGACAGCCTTGGTTACTGCAGCAAAAGAGAGCAGGGAGAGAGGAAGGTGCTCAGCACTGATCCCAGGACAGCTGGGCACGGGGGTGCTGTCCTTTTGGAGAGGTCCAGATACCATCCAAGGCTAGTGAGGGTGACTACTCTGACGCAAGCTATGTGTGACCAGGGGATATAAGAGCAGGTAGCTCTTTCTGAAGAGTAATTCAGCCTGAGTGGTAGCTGTAGTGCTGAGCGAGTACATGCAAAAATCTTATGCAAGCTTTTAACATTTAAAAACCAGAGCATGTTTCTCAAGCAGAATCTCTCTCTCCCCTCAACTGATGCATGAAGTGAAGAAGATTCAATGTACCACTTTTTCCAAACGTACAATAAATACAATACTGGCTGCTGCTAGAAAAGGCTGAAAACAGTTCTCTTAAAATAGTTATCTAACCTGTACCTTTTCCTTTCAGCTGCTATAATTTCTCTGCCACTCAGCAGCTCAGAGAGCAATGCTCAGCATGTTTTACAAGCACTTTATGTAACTTGCAGAGAAGAATAAAAAGGTCATCTTTCTAATGCTGTGTAATCCTGCACACTATTAAGTACCAAAGGTACTTCTATTTTGTACCAATTGTACTAAAAAAACAAGAGTGGAAGTCACGAGCATTTAGAAAGTGTTCTTTTGGGCATATATGATCAAAGCCAGGAACAGCCCTTTGCGGAGAGAGACATACTATGCATTTTCAAGTTGTAGCACTTCTGTAGTGTTGCCCAAGTGTTATAGCGTATATCCTCGGCTGTGTCCAGTGGAGCTATGCAATGGATTTGCCTTCGTTTCTGTATGTCTGCTGTGTATATTGATTATCTGAGCAAATGATGCTAAAGCAGCTAAGTGATGTTTACCCAAATTGAAAAGGTAATTGGCCAGAATCAACCCTGATGTAAATGTTCCAATCAGTGAAGTTCTGTCAAGGACAAATTTGTCTCGAGAGAAGAATTCCCCACGATGTGCCTGTTATACCAAAGCAGTTGCCAAAAATAAATAAGAAAAAATAAAGCAGCTTTCCCTGAAAAAGCACATCTTATCCAAATCCATGTTTCTCTGCTAGGATCCAGAAAGACATTGTTGGAGGACGAGTTCCTACAGCAGTGTAGTGGTGCAGGACTTTTGTGCCCAGTCTTTGCTGCAGTGGTTGGGTTGCAGAGCTATCTCTCATCAGATACCCCAAAGGCTTGACCTGGGTCTCTTCCCTGACAGGTCTCCCTTGCGGGGTGGGGGCAGGCAAGTGCAGGGGGAAGCCAGTGGAGACCTCCTTACCTCTTCCGCAGCTATACCTCTGAATAAAACAGGAGCACACATCTCAGCCTGATAGCCCCAGCAGGCTTGTGCCCATCACGCCTATGGATAATGCTGCTTAGAGTGGATATGAATGGGAGACAGCTAGTTAGCGAGGTCAAAACAGAGCCTGTTTTACTTATCAGCATAAACATCCCCAGGGGGCTGGATTAAATGTTCACATGCTGGGGAAACCAGACTGTGCCAGCAGAAAGGATGAATCAGTCCTAAAGACGGATGCATCTTGCATTCAGCTTCTGTGCCTGCCAAACTGCCCTGCACCCTATTACCGGGGAGGCTCAAGCCTATAGTGTGATTTTCTAGTACTAGTAGGTATTTTTAGTCAAGTTTTCTCTCATGTTCACTCTCATAAATGTTAGCCATTAATGCAATGCACATTCTCCTTGTGACATTTTGTGCTTAGAGTTTCCTCGATGGATGGATTGTTCTGTAATGCAGGTAACCCTAATGAATAAATAAATGTCAACTTGATATTTCATAAAGTAAAATACTATAGCTGTTCTTGGTAATATGCTGAAGTAATTTTACCTTTACAGCAATTCGGATCTCAATTTCAGTGTGTTTCAAATCTATCCAATATAAATCTGAAAGAACAATTCATTATGAATAATTTATGCAGCAGATTTCACCCACTTTTCTGTTTGCAAATTACTATAATTCCTCTGTAACGGTTGTGTTTTCCCCTTCAGTTTATTGCCCTCCAAACCTAGATGGAGCCCATGTAAGGCTATTGTAAAATAAATGGTAATTTAACTCTACCTACTGCTTCCTTCCAGGCTGCAGATGCAACTCTTCTATGGGCAAATATGATACACATTGTGTTTATTTAAATTTGGTATTATTCCTTTTTGAAGAGAAAGGATAGAGGTAATTGGTTGTTTGCTGAGAGGTTTATGTAATTATCACTGGCACACTTACAGAATTTTCACCTTGTGATTGGTCATCTTTGTGTTACTATTGTTGCTAATTAGTTAATAAAGTTAATTTTGCAAAGAATGTCTGAAAAAAAAAATCAGTAACGGGCATAAAAAGATCAGTGGAAACTGCAGAATAATGTATTTTCCTCCACTTCCCAGAGCTTTGTCTTTGAGCCTCAGTTCTAAAAAAAATCTGGCTTCATTTCTGATTGATGAAATACAAAGACGTGGCAAGCACATTTATCTGTGGCTGTTCAGAAGACTTTACATTCTTCTTTTTCCTGCCATATTTTAAACAATGAAATTGTATTTGCACAGCCTTTCTCATGAACTGCGTAGTGATAATTCTTCCTCTTTCTGTTTTTGATTAATTATTATAGCATCTAAGTACTGTCCTGAGACGTTGGGGAGATTGTGCGTGTTGTACTCTGTATACAGTTCAAAAAAGGAGTTTCTAACTGTGCTTGGGGAATGAAGCTGTATGCATTTACCTTTAATAATCCCAGTGGTTCTGATACAGAGATGTTTTATCTGATGAACAGCTCTTCTGAAATCTTACAGCTCTTCAATTTGTTCTTTTGTTTGCTTTTCAGAATACAATGTGGCAGCCTGTATTTCAACCTCAATAAAGTACAGCATTTGGCACTCATCCTCTTTAAAAGGATTCTTATCCCTTTATAAAGATGGATAGCTTGGTCATGGAAAGCAGAATATAGCCTCTGAAAGAAACGGGAACAATGTACAAATGAGGCAGTAAAAATAAATGACACATTAGATTCACTACCCAAGCAAGATGGTACAGTCTATGTAAAGGCAAAGATGCTGACTTCACAGGACCCTGTGAACAGAGCTTCTGTAGGCAGCAGCAATTTATGATTACCAGAACATTAATGATAGTATGTGATAAGTGAATTACTGGGACATAGGTAAATGCTATTCTCATTAAAAGTCAATCTATTGTTGGCACTAAACTCATAGTTTTCAGAGATGCCTATCTACTGAACCATTAAAAAAATGTCATTCTCAGCTATCATCTGGCAAGAAGAGTCTCAGCTGAGAAGTGAAATCTTTTTTTAGTAGATGCTGTAGAGGAAGTTCTTTTAAGCCATTGAAGAGCCATACATGTGTAAGATATTGGAGTACACTTTTCTATTAATTTCCTGCAGAAAGGCAAAGGAAGTAGGTTAACTATCCTTGAGTTACAGGTTCATCAAAGCCGTCAGCGCAGCTAATTTTGAAAAACGAAGAAGTGCCCTGGCAAGAGAATTCAGGACATTTTATATTTCAGCTGTTGGAAAGAGATGCCTAGAATGTCTCCAAGATCTGACTTGTAGTGATTCCGCTGTATATGATTCTGGCCAGTTACCTTTTCAATTTGAGTAAACATCACTTGAGCAGATTGCCTTTTAGCTATTATGACGCCCATGGTGTCCTTGGTTACTTATAACAAGTTGGTAAATGAGTTTAGGCTTCCATTTGGTTTAGGTGACCTGGCGATGGTTTCTGGAGGGGGGGTATCTTTGTAAAAGACAGAGCTTAGGGGAGGGGACTGGTAGGGTGATAGGGTGACTCCTTTAGAGGAAAAGGAGCTAGCAAAAATGTGGGGAAATCTATGAAAGGGAATGATTGAACTTCCCTCCTTACATTCAGCTGAAGAGCTAGGCATTTACTCCTAGATTTCTTGTGGTTTTAGACAATTGTGCAGAAGATTACTGTACTTATTCTCAAGGGATCCAGTCTAGGATGTCCAATTAGGTAACTAGACCACTTAGTTTTCAAAGATTGTAGCTGAACAAGGATTCTGACATGGAGTAATCCTTGGAAATCCTTGATCAAACCTTGTTCAAATGATGGATCAAAACTTACTCTGTTTGACTTCTTGCTTATGCATGCACCTGCCAGCAAAAGTTTGTCTCAGCAATTTGACTGCTGAGCTAAGTCTTTACGAAATATGAAGGGTCCCCAGGAGATGTGAATAGGGGCACCAAGATGCATACATCCCAGAAAAGGGATTTGTGACTGGAGAAGAGACGAGCAGACATGCAGAAGAACAGGAAAGAAGACTGCTGAGTCAACCAAGAGGTTCCATTCACTTTATTCTGGCTATTTTATTCTTAGTCGTCAAGATTCATAGATAGCAAACATAATTAGCCTCATTCAGCCTTAGTCTTGCTCACTCTGCCTCTTAAATAGCTATGGGCTGTGGTAATATCCCTGCTTCCCTATCATGTATTTCATATTTGAATGACTGTTTTCTTATTAGGTGGCTCTCAGGACACATGACATTTTTGGGTAAAGACCCTTTCTGATTCCCAAATTGATTTTTGATCAGACCTGACTAAAGGGAAGCTGTTACAGTGCTAGTGTGGCACAGTAAAGCACTGTTGCTTCAGAAGCCTACTAGCTGCACAGGCATTTCTGAGAAACTCATAGGCCCAAGTAAAAGACAGACAACCGTATATATATAATAGCGTAATCCTGAGGTGACGTGTGAATGCATTGCATTCCATAGGGCATTATACTAAAGAAATAGGTGCTGTGCCTCTGCTGACAGGCTCTGGTACCGCTTGTGTATGAGTGTCATGATGCTGATTAGACCTAAAGGCTTCCGCTTGTACTGCCATTTGGAAAGCATACCCTCAGTAAAAATCATGCTCATTCAGGGTTTTAGTAAGCTCCTCAGGGGGCCTTTTCTTCCTTGAATAATTTCCATCTTCTTGGATTATTCTTCAATCACACTTTCTGCGATAGCCTCATGTTTCTCATTGACATGTTGACATAATTGTAGTAAGCTATCATGTAAAGAGGTACTGCACGCAGATTGAAAGTATTGGATGCCTTGTGATTCTTCAAGAATCTCTTAGGAATGTTAATGAATCCCACTACTACTTATTCCATCAACAGCCTTTGTTTTTGGGTGGCTGTTTTTGTTTTTTTTTTTCTTAAGAAAAAGATGAAGTGCAAAATGTTTTAAAACGCTTATTGTCAAGTACTGGAAGTCAAGCCTTAAAATGAGGACAATAATCTCTTTGCCATGCAAGTTTTAAAAAGAAAAGGTACGTTGAAATGCAATTTCAGTTTTCTTAACCAGTGATCCTTATTCTGAACTCATGTTAGAATCAACTGAATTTTCCTCTACTATGCGCAAAGTTAACTACTGTATTTTTACTGATAGGGCCATTCACATTTAGTGTTCATATTGCAGAGGAACCAGATCACCCACCACAGGTCTGTAGTGAAAAAAAGTTGGAAGTTGGAAGATGTGTTTCGTCCCTAGGGCTGTTTGTTTTACCCTATGTAATAGGGTAGGCTACATTAGAATTGAATTTAGCATTTTTTAATGGCACATCATTCAAATCAATAAAAAATATGTTGTTCTGATTTGAAAGGTGGTCTTGTGTGTTTTTAAGCAATAATATGATAAACTGGAACTTAAAATAATGGGAAATGGAATGGGAAAATAAATTATTCTTAATTCCTATATTATACATGAACATATATAAAAGTTCATGTGGCCCAAGAAGACTTTTGTCACTCCCCTCCTTTGGCAGGAACTTTAAATCTGCCCCTCTGGCTTTTAAACAGAAAACTGCTTACAATTATTTTTTTCTTTTAAAAACTTAACATTTAAAGCACAAGTCTCTGAACATACATATATGTTGTCTCATTGGGGCACAACTGGATTTCATTCCTAATCCTCATCTGCTTGCAAGCTGTTGCATGTTTGGAAGTTGCCATCTGGAGCACACTATACTGCTTACTATAAGCAAGTAAGTAGATCTGAAGTGTGTGTGTGTGGTTTCAACCCAGTATTCCTTGCCCACACAGAGATCTCCAAAGGTACCCTTACAATCTCTTCCAGCCCTTACACCATTCATCCTCTTCCCTCCTCACATACACGTTGTACCCTTAATTGTACACTGTTAAAAGCTGTTTCTGACTGAGAGCCATCAATCGCCTCTGTTTTCAGACTTCCTGTAGTGCTGGACCAAAAAGCAGTAAGCGGTCAGGCTGAAGTCCAGAGAGCCCTAAGGAACATGTAGCGGATACAAAGCGGCTTTAGAAGCAGAAACCTCTGACCAAGGGGGCACCATTAGATACGGGTTCATATTTTGTGTAAAACCCATGGTGTGAGTTGTACAATGGGAGGAATCAGTAGGTGTTCTGGGTGGCTATTTTGGAGGGGATTGGACTGAGACCTCAAACAGAACATTTTGCAGTTTATTGCTTTCTTTTTTTTTAAAGGCTATTTTAATGCTTCACAGAAATAAAATGCAAACGTTCTAGTAAACTGTGCAAGCTGCTTGACTTTTGTACAAGCTCTCCTTCCTTGCTATTTTCTCATGGGGACCACAACAAATAAACTGTAGTCATGGCCCCCAGCAGAGGCCTGGCATGGTCACCCTGCAGGGCCAGGCTGGTAGAGGTCCCTAGTCCAGCCGTGAGCTGTGTGGCCCTGAGCCAGAGCCGGTACAATGGGGTAGGACTCAAGGACTGGCCATTTGCCTTGCAGAACATTTTGCAGCTTGCCTTTAGGTGGTAAACCACAGGTGGCATTGAGCACATTCCCTCACTCTGTAAGTGTGCCTGCTGCCCACAGTGGTGTCAGGCTGGAGGAGAACGATCCAAAGGCTTCTCTCTTGCTGTGCTGAAAAAAAGTTTCCAGCAGCTGTGATTCGAAGCGTGGCTATTCTGACAGCACTTGGGATGCTCTCAGTGTCAACACTGAGGGTACCTATCTTGATGACAGCTACTCAAAAATATATATGTTCCTTCATAAAATAGCTGGTTCTGAAAATATTGTTCAATTTGTTATGGCAAAGACCGTGTGATCTCAGCCAGCAGGAGGTAGGTACTATCACCCACAGTACAAATGGAAAAAGATGTTTGGTGTTTCTTTCCAGCAATGAGGAAAGGGTGCCAACCTACACACTGCCAGGTAGTGTGAGCACACCCTCTGGGTCTGGTCACAGTGCCCGTGGAGTGGTCCCTGCATAGCAATAATCTGCCTAATGATGAGGTGATAAGTTGTTCCTTGTGGCTTATGCCCACAGTAAGAGTTGTGCACAGACAAGGATGATAACTTACAGCTCTGTCAAGGGAACCATATCGTAAAAAACCCTGCAATGTTGATCACGCAGAGAAGCAGAATGTTTTAGATGACTTCACATACTTGTTTAAATGGAGCACAGCAAGCGCACATTCGGGTGCTTTCAACGACAGCTAAAACTTCTCTTCAGTAGCCATCAGCAGATATGTCCCTGAGTATACTCGGATAATTGCTCAGTAAACCCCAGATAATTGTGATGTCTTCTTCCATGTTTCACCAACACCATACTGACAGTAGTGGTTAAACTAGTAGCTTTCTGTGTTCTGTTTAGATATTTTTCTCATGCCCTAACTTTGTTGTGGTGTGTCTTCAGATAGTTTTTTCTAGGTTACCTCACCAAAATTCCCTGTCAGTACAGGAAATGAGGAAGTGCTTTTGTAAAAAAAAAAAAAAAAAAAAAAAAAAAAGACTTTTTTTCTAGTGAAAAGAGAAGATGTAGGAGAGAGGAGGCACAGAGTGCATGCTTTTGTCCCAGAGTGGAAGGTGAAAGCCGTATGTAGCAGACCCCATGCATACCCCCAATGGTGCCTGGAAACTCAGAACCTCACACTGAACAGGACACTAGAGCTAGCCAGAAACACTAAGAAGGGCTGAGTCAAAACTCTTGTCCATCTCCAGATGCCAGAAACTGAAGTGAGAGTTGCACGGAAGCATCTTTATCCTGTCGTTGCAAAATGTATTCCTGAACATATGTTACTCTATTCTTCTGAACAACCATTGAAGTGGGTAACAGATGTGCAACCCAGTGTCTTTTATACGACAGTTTAGATGCTGATACCCACCCATGGAGCCAGAGACCTGGGCCCAAGTTGTTCTTTGCCTTGAGGGAAGTCCATTATAGCCCATCCCACAGCAGAGGGTCTTCACCCTGCCGGAGGCTGCAGAAGGCTGGACGATCAAATCTTGTATTTCTCCTTGTTATTTCCGAGCAGCCTAACCTCAGGGTTCAGATTCTTTCCTGGGATGGTGAGTTTGGACCTTCCCATGCAGCAGGAGACCTAGGCCATCAAGCTCCTGAACAGTGTCTATTTCATTCATTTCTGTATGGAAAATGAACAATGCTGCCTTGTCTTATATGACAAAGCAGTCATATGGCTTATATGACTCAGTAGTGATATTTTAAGAGAAAGAATGGCTTTTATATTGATTCTAGACTGTAGAACCAATTCTCAACCAAGTGAGTAAGTTAAAAACTCAAGTATGTACCTTAAAGACAAGAGAAGGACAAGATTTCAAGCACTTCGTTTCTACATTTCCTCCTGGTTGGACCAGATGTCCTTCACACAGTGTGATGACTTCTGTGACTCTTTTTTAAGCTCACTAGTTCTCTTAGATATCATACAGGAACCTGGATTTTTAACTCACATTTGTGACCAGCATTTTCACGTCTGGATGCCTCAGTACCTATAGTGTGGAGTAAAAACAGGACCAAGAACTGAGGGGAAGACACATCTCCTGGGCAGTGGGCCATCACTAATGACAAATGTGGCTTCATATTATCATTTTATTATTACATTTCCTGTGGAGGAATTTCCCCATTACCTGTGAGGTGTTTCAGTATCTGTCTTATTTATTTACACTAGGACAATAAGAAAAAACCAGAATAAAATAAACTTCCTCATTTGTCCCTTGGTGTAGAGGGATGAAGCTGGGTTAATTATCATTGATAATGTACAGCTGTGGGCTGGCTTCAGGGGCGGTGGGTTGGCTGATGTGGATAAGGTGCAGCTGTGGCTGGTTCTGTTAAGGGGTTGGGCAGCCAAGGAAGGGAGAGCAGCCGAGGAAGGGAGAGGAGGAAGAAGCAGAGACCACATGCCCTGGATGAGGAGAAGGCAGCAGAGGGACTGGTGTGAAAGGTATGTTGGTATGAGATAGTAAGAGACCTTGTTGCAGCTGGCTAGTTTGGAGAGTGCTGTGACAACTTAGTATCACTGCTCTGATGTTGTCTTTATATTACAGTTTTCACGTGGCTTCCAGTGGGACTGACCACAGCCACAAGGAGAACAGAGAAATGTTCTTTTTACAGATGACAAACATCTGCTTAATGCTGTCAACGGGTCTGCCATGTGAAAGCTTTACTTTTTACCAGCTGCTGCCTCCACATTCTCTGCCTCTCTCTCAAAAATGTCCCAGTTCTGGGGATCAAATGGGAAATAGTGTGTGGTAGGCATAGGCTTCCTGACAAGTCAGTCAGATCACTGCAAAGATTCAGGGATCTCAGTTTAAGACAGTGGAGTAGCTGATCTTTTGGATAGACTAAAGCAAAGCTTCCAGTAAAATCAGGTGTCGTGGTCTGGCCCCTTGTCCAGGAAAGCAGTGCAGCTCCTTGTTGATCAGGAAAGCAAGCTTTGACAGGCTCTGGAACAGGTCTAGGAAAGAACTGCCAACTCTAGAGAAGATTTTATATGACCATAGCCAAATTAGTAATTAGAAAAACAAGATCCTTGGGATTCACTCTGATTCCCTCTGACCTCCAGATATCTGAAGTCATTGAGATAAATGAGTCTAGTGAGCATTTGCAGTAGCTCAGTGTGGTGGGATGACCCTGGCTGAACACCAGGTGCCCACGAAACAGCTCTGTCACCCCCCTCCTCAGCTGGAGAGGAGAGGGAAAATATACTGAAAAGTTCATGGGTTGAGATAAGGGCAAGGAGATCGCTCAGCAGTTACTGTCACAGACAATATAGGCTCGACTCAGGAAAATTAGTTTAATTTATTACCAATCAAAACTGAGTAAAGTTATGAGAAATGAACCCAAATCTTAAAACGCCTTCCCCCAACCCTCCCTCCATCCCAGGCTTGACTCCTGATTTTTTTCTCTCCCTCCTCCCTGCCAGCGGCGCAGGGGAGCAGGGCCTGGGGGTTATGGTCGGTGCCGCCCCCGCCGTCCCGGCGGGTCCCCCCCCCCCCCCGGGAGGCGGCTCCCCACGGGCTGCTCCAGCGGGAGCCCTTCCCAGGGGCTGCAGTTCCTCACCCCCGGCCCCAGCGCGGGCCCCGCCGCCGGGCGCAGCCCCTCAGGCCCGGCCGGCCCCGGCGCGGCCCCCGCGGGGTCCCCGGCCCTGCCCGCAGCCCGGCCCCGGCCCGGGCTCCTCCCCGCGGGGCCACGGGCCCTGCCCGGAGCCGGCCCCGGCGCGGCCCCCGCGGGTCCCGGCCCCCTGCGGGCACCCCCTGCCCGGGCTGCGGGGGGGAGCTGCTCCCCCGCGGGCTCCGTGGGCTGGGGGCACAGCCTGCCCCGCCGGGGGCTGCCCCGCGGGCTGGGGGAGCCGCTGCTGCGGCGCCCGGAGCCCCCCGGCCCCTCCGCACCGCCCGGGGCTGCGGGGCTGCTGCGCTCGCTCTCTCGCTGCCGCAGGGGGGTTTTACCCCCTGCTCAATCCGCAGCCCCTGAGGCGCTGCCGCTGTCGCTGGTGGGCTCGGCCTTGGCCAGCGGCGGGTCCCTCTGGGAGCCGGCTGGCACTGGCCCGCGGGCCGTGGGGGAAGCTTCTGGCAGCGACTCGCTGAAGCCGCCCCTGTGCCCCCCCCCCCCCCCCCCCCCCCAAAACCTGCCACGTAAACACAATACACGCTGTTTCAGTGGCTACAAATACTTTATGATTAAATCTAGCAGCACAGAGTGCCAGGAGATGGATAATACAGAGCTTAACACAATCAGAAAATTGTATCTATTAAACACGCTTTCTAGCCAGCTCAGCCATTAACAGTTAAACTATAAAAGCATTGGCCTGAAATGCTGAATCTAAAAGTGCAGCAGATGAAACTCATTACTTTATGGGATTATTATAGTCCTAAATCTAAGACTGTGCAGCCAAATCTCAATGGGCTTTTTTTTTTTTTTGTTTGGTTTCGTCCCCCCCCCCCGTCCCCCCCCTTAGTGATTTGCTGCTCGAGGAAAGGAAGGGTTCCAGAACACTGACCCACGGCCATGCCTTAAATACACTGACCACACCAGCCACGGAAAGTAATGGTGATCTACAGCTTACATGGTAGCAGCACACTTCCTGCATTGCTTGTTTTAATTCAAACTGATAAAGTCATAGAACTGGCTGAGTTTTGCATAAATCACCGATGGTAATACTCTTTCAAGAGTAATCACAGCATTAATATCCCAGACAGGGTAAAAAATAATTAAAATATAGTAGATTCCATATAGAGATCTCCAATATTAATGCAAAGCACCTTTAGTCAATAAAAATGAACAGTAGCTTTAGTTCATAGAAATAAATATTTAAAAACAATACTGTAATGTATTTTCTTTCAATTGCTTTTTTTTTTCTTTGCAATCTTCATTCTTTTTGGTGATAATAGCATTTTTTTCTCCAACTAATACTTTTCATTTTTCTTTTACAAGAGCTGAAATGATGACATATTTCCCACATCCCTCCCCCATCGCTGAGAAACAATATATAGCTCCATAGATACATCTCAACTGTATGGGGTTGCAGATTGCTCTTTCCACAAAAGGAATCCAACTTCAAACCCTTTCATTATGGGCCCAGCTCAGCTGTCCCTGTTCATACTGAACAGTTTGTATAAGAAAGCTGAGACTCCCTGCAGAAGGTGGCAATCCCTGGTACATGTCTGCAGGTGTTGAATAGGGCAGCCCTTAAGAGAAATGCTTTCACATCCTCCAAGAATTTTTTTGCTAATTAGCTTTGATATATAGCCATCTCTGAGCCCGACCCTATTAATGCACAGGTTACTGTGACATTTCTTTACTGTTTACAGGCATCCACAATAGGTTTGTGAACACAAAAGCAGATGAGGGTGAGCTCTCTGAATTGCTTACAGATTGAGGTATTTGGATTCAGTAGCAGGATTGGTGATTTTAGATTGCTAAAGAAGTAGCTAGTTAACTATATAACATTTGGTCCTTCCTAGTGTAAAAGAAAAGGATGGAGTTACAGAT
Source organism: Falco cherrug (assembly GCF_023634085.1). Taxonomy (NCBI): domain Eukaryota; kingdom Metazoa; phylum Chordata; class Aves; order Falconiformes; family Falconidae; genus Falco; species Falco cherrug. The sequence goes on from NC_073698.1 coordinate 25,878,900, forward strand.
TCTTGGGCACTTCTTGTAATTTTCTGTGGCTAGCAAATGGCTATTTTACAAATAATTGAATTGAACGCAGAGAGACAATGAAGCTAACTCAACAGCTTTACCATTTTAAAATAATTTATGGACTGCCCATGAATAAGGCAATGGCACAGCCAAATGCCGGTGCTGGAGAGTTACAGTCAAAGCCAGGCTTTTACATCTGGCCCCTGTGATTGCCAGATTTATTCAATGAGGGATTGCAGTGGATGACTGTGTTGAGAGAGAGAGCGCGCTGAGTAGAGAGGCAAAGCAACCACCTTTCACTCCCATCCCTCCTCCTCTTCCACCCCCATATGTCACAGTGCTAGTGAAAAGGACGATATCCTGCCAAATTAACGGTTCAATCCCATGTCTACAGCAACATTTTTGGAACGCAAAAGCTGTTCTAAAACCTAAGCGTGTACAAACGTCTAATCTGTGACCTACAGGATAGGATGTGTTTGGAGTAGAGTTCAGTGAAATGGCCTTTTCAAGCCCCACGGAATCAGGTCGTCCAGGTTCAGAGTGATCATGCTGCTTTAAAAATTATGTTTTCCACCACTCCGTTATCGCGTGACAGTGCGTTGTGTCAGCATACTGCTGGTCAAGCACAGCATGCCTAATGATGCTGGCCATCGTTAATGGCTGATTGAGAACTGCTACATTTCATTTTGTGGTTCTTCCGCAACTGAAGTTGACTCTTTTATTTTTTAAAGACTGTTTTTAATCCATTCTTAAGGGCTTATGCACTATAGCAAATAACTACCATTTAGAGACTGTCTACATTTTGATGCTGAGGGAAAATGATCTGAATTAAACATAGTGATTTTGAAATTGATTATTGAAGTTACATTAATCCCCCATGCCAGTGGAAACTATTATGCAAAATGAAAATTTCAGTGACTATAATTTACTTCCCTTTGGACTTTAGAAGTGACATAGATGAAATTGAATTTAGCTTTGTTTCTTTCTGAATAACAGTGTCTGTATAAGAGGTTTAATCTGGTTTTACAGCTATTTAGACTAACTTTACTCAGAAAGATGATAGGAATTACATGGGAGAAGGTGAAATAGAGACTAGAGAAAAGCCTTCAGAGTATGTAAATTCTTTCTTGATTCCCAACCCTTATGTTAGCCTTTCGACAGAAACTGCAGATTCAGTGGCCATTTTCTGTAATTAAACGGTCATTGGAATATTTAAATAACTTGAGTGTAGGCTTTAATCATGTTAAAACGTGCACATATGCACTTTTACCTTTGAAATCAGTGGATTACTCAAAGTATGTCAGCCATCCCCCTGCGCTAATGTTCACAAAATATGGGCCTTGTAATACAGCACAGGAAATGGCTGAAGGAGAAGCCTAATATCGGTATTGTTTACCCATTTCTGGGCTCATAAGAGTGTAAAGAGTAAAATGTTCTTGTTTTCAGCTTCACCCAGGGATGCATGCCACAGTCCCCTACTGTGGACTTAGTGACTAGCTGTAGACACCTACAGGGTGGACTTCTATATATGAGTTTACCATCTAGAGCTTCTTTATGGTCAATGAAACAAGAGCATCTAAGGTGGTATTCATCTCATCCTGAAGTAGCTACAAAGTCATACTCTAAAACAATCTCTCTCCCTCCTTACCAAAAGAGCTTTCAGCTAGGTCAGATGCTGGTGTCTATTGACTGGATATCTAAAGTTAGGAGAGAGCACTTTGTCTTCCCAGAGGCGCAGAAGACTATTGCAGTGCAGTCCCTGTCCTCTGGTAATGCAAACACTTTCTCTGTCCAAGATGGACAGATGTGTTTCTGAGAAAAGTCATACCAAAAAAGGTGCTGTCATTTTCAGTTAAAAGTTTCTAGGTATGTTAATGATCAATGTCACATTTAGGGAAATCTAGGTAACTTGCTGTCCTCTCCAGGAAAAGGGAAGACGAGGAGAGAAAAAGCTTTTGCTTGTGCCTCTTCTGTCTGTTTGCTCTTTCAGTACAAACTACTTCAGGAACTTTAATATTCTGGTGAAGATTGCTTTACTTTCACAGACCCAAGGTAAATGATTTTTTTTCCAACTGCTTGATTAATAAACTGTACTGAGCAGATTTTTTTTCATTCAGCAGAACATTATAATTCACCATTTGGTTCTAAACTTTATTTATAACTTTATTCTTTCATCAGAAACTCATTTAAAATCATTTTACTTTGCATATACAATTAGTAGAATGAACAACATCAGGTATTTTAAAACTAGTTTATTCCAGCTACCTGCTTAAATACATTTCATTCACCTTTTTTAACGGTGTGTCTAGGTGAGGTATGCAGACCAGGCTGTCTCCCGCTGGCCATATCAGAAGGTTGTTTCATACCTTCATATTAATCTGCGTCTCTCTCACAGTTTTTGTAAAAGGCTTCACAGAAGACAGCTGTAATAGTCTCGTTCCTTGCTTGTGGAGGACTATGGAAACTCCCATGTGTAAGTGACTTCTGCTGCCCATTTATCACAGACGCCCCAGAAATGATGCACACACTCCTGCAGAACAAGCAGTGATTCCACCACGCTTCAACCAGTCCTTGGTTTTAAGGGAAGAAAAAGGATAGCACCCTCTTATTTCTTCTCCCTGGAACAAAATGCAAGCTGCACTTCTTTCCCATAAAACAGGCAAGAATTTGATTAGCTCCAAGCAGTTCCTGGAGCTAAGGTTAAGTGTGTGCTTTGAGGCCTTGACCTTTCCAAAGATGAAAACCAGTTCTCCAAGCTGGTCAATCACTAACAGACTACTGCAGAAACCCTAAGTGTAGCCATTCCAGGTAATATCTCTGCCAGACTGGAATATAGCTGAGATCAACGGGGTGACAAATTTAGGTAACTGCCCATGGGTTCATCATCTCTGTTGTAAAAAGATGCAAGATTTCAAATAAACTTCTGTATGTGCTCAGTACCACGGGACCTTTGGCCCTGGAGCAATTTTTTAATTCTGTCCAAGCAACCAGCCAAACAGATTTCAGCTACTGGAGAGTTGTTGTCGCTGTATCCAGATCTGCTCATGTATCACTAGATCAGAAACACCTGGAACCTGTGTGAACTACATCCATATATTCTAGAAGATGATGACTGATGAACACAGGCTAGGATCAGTTTTGTCTGGCCTTCCTTTTGGGGATTTGTCTCATCGGAATTTAGGCTGGGTCTGGAATAGGACATCCTAGTGTAAAACAAGATCAAGGCACAGTTGAGAAATTCCTGAATGGTGATGGCAAAAGGCTCATGCTGTTGCTCTCTGCCTAGCTTCACTTTCAAGGACTTTGGGAACAAACCAGTATTTAAGAACTTTGGATGCACGCTACATGTAATTTGGTACAAGAGAGCATTTCTCCTTTCCCTCCCCATGGTGCCTAGCTTGCTGAAGCAGCTGAAAGACCTGAATTTTAGTGACAAAGTGTTCTCAAGTGTCCCAAATTATGCTACCACTTATGCCAAAGTAATGTTACCACTTAGTCTGAACTGAGCATGCAGTTTATTTCTGCCAGAAAACTTGACAATTCACTTTAAAGCATCCAGTTGATGAAGAATGTCCTCCTCTGCACAGTGATGGCTGCTGCAGTCTCCCAGGAGACCATGGCCACCAGTGCTCCCATTCAGCAAGTTCAGCTCTACCTTAACTCTGGCAGAGCACTGTGTGGCTCTACAGGTGGTGAGGAAGGACATTGTGCCAGGAACTGTAGGGACAAAAATGCAAGCTTCAGGAGCCAGAAGGACAGGAATGGGGATCAGTCTTCCTCTGTAATGATGGCACCTTCAGGAGGGCAGGGAAGATGGAATACCAGTTATTCAGCTATTTATTAATTTGAATAAAAACCCAGAAATGATCCTGGATGTTAATATCAGACTCTTGAGTTTTCTGTTTTGCACGTAAGTGCCCTGGCTACTGTATTTTCTAAAATGGAGATGCTCTCTGATTTTGTCCAGAGTCTGAAGAGCTTTGCTATGAAGTATGATCAAGTCAGGAGGAGGCATGGATGCTGACCATATCCAGATTAGTTTTCTTGCTTATAGACTTAGAAGAAGCTGCTAGAAGGTGTTTGCAACCATGCATGCTGGAGAAGAAAGTGGCCTTGGTTTCCTGCTTCCTACACCTTGGCACTTTCAACTGCTTACTACAAGGAAGGGACTGTCTCCATTCTTGCAAAGACTGACTCACTGACTGTAGCTTTCTCTCCAGTGAGCAGGACACTGTGCTGTGGATCCAGACTGTATGCATACGTATATATATGTATGTATGTGTATGCATGTGTGTATAGGAAAATATATATATAAAGGTGTATTCCTTCAGTCTTGCCTCAGTTAAACTGCTGAGGGAAGGCGTTTAAGACCTTCCATTGTGCTTAGTGCTTCTTAATGACAAGACTTAGATGGCTATGACTGAAGGTATCATGTCTTTTTTTATAACTGCCCTTTTGAAGCCAAATCTCAGCTCTGAGTTTCACCCCAAAAGCCAGAGCCAGGAGCCCTGGCAGAGGCCTTGCAGAGCTTTATTTTCAAGTACATATCTTTTATTGGATCCAGACCTCAGATATCAAAACAGACTTGTCTGCTTATCTGGTAACCTAATGCTATGAAGAACATGAAGTTAATTGATATATAATGTGACACAGGGAATCAGTTATATACCAAAAGGAGCTGAAGAGCACAAAAGGTCAAAGGAAAGATGTATTTAACGTTATGCACAGTGTTGTTGAGTGCACCTGCATTTGGGGGGGGGGGGGGAAGGGGATTAAAGGTTTCTCACAGTTGAGCCACATTCTTTCCATGATTATTTAAGCATTACTTGAAGCAGATTCTAGCTCACACAAATATCCGATTAGTGCAGCTAAGACTGGCATGGAGCAGGCGTTCAGTGTGTGAGGTCAGATTTGTTTTGCTGGAATCAAATGTGATTATGAAAAGCGTTCTGGTCCACCAGGGGAAGGTTTAGGTACTTTGATTCCTTCCTGCATATTTTTTCTTGCTTCAGAATAGTGTAAACTTCATAGAGTTTATGAAACGTCTAAATGAAAAATTCTTGCTAAAGAAGCTATATTAGCATGGAGCGTGGAAAATGCAATGTTGTAGGCAATTTATTCTGGTAAAAGATGCCAATATAAAGGCTGGTGTTTAGAAATATGGTGCAATGCTGCCTATAAAATAGTTCCTTTTTCAGGTATGAGCTGCACGTTTGTTTGGCTTTAGTCTATACTACTGAAATTAGACTGTCAAAGCTACCAAAGAGAGTCAACTGCCCAGCCATGCATTCTTTTTTTTTTTTTCTTTTTTTTTTCCCTTAACGTCCTTGAAAACAATGCCTAGTGAATCTAGTTCAGTGTTTTAGTGTAGTCTGAGGATACGTTTTGAAGAAAATCTCCCATTTGTCCCTCTGTACCTTGCTTTGGGTCATGGAGCAGGGTCTGAGCATGTAAGCTGGACTGCTCTTGGTTGTACTAAACAAAACGGTGGGCTACAAGGAGACCCTTTAGTGTGTTCTAGCCAGGTGTGGGCATTCGGTCCATGGGACGAGACTAGAGCTACCTGAAGTACTGCTTCCTGAAATAGGCATAGTGTGACCTGCAGATCCTTAACCTGCAGACTGAGACAACTGGTGCTTATTCCTATTGCATGTCACTTTTGACTAATGAACCAGTTTTTGGAGCCAAGACTTTGGAAGGGAAAACCAAGGTGTATTAAAACATTTTTATTTCTCATCCCCACTTGGCTTCAATGTTGGGTTTAGTCACTGAGCAGCACAGGCATTTTTGCCACTTAAGATCAAGATTTTCAGAGTGATTAGACTGGCATTAGGTCTTTTGTATGGCTTTTATTATTTCATAACAGATTTTAGTTTCCTCTGCATGAGTAAGCAGAACAGCATGACTTCTTGTCTCCCTTCAGGACTCACCGCATGAGCTAGAGAAAGGCTGATGCAACTGAACCAACAATATTTTGACTTTACTGAAGAGTCGTCTCTGTGTGGAAACAGAGATCTGTCATGTATGTGGTTTGCAATTTCAGTGCTGGTCGTTTTTTGTGGATAGCACAGCCTGTCCCCTGAAATAAATGCAGAGTGAATGCTGTAGGTGTCCCCAGAGGAGACTACAGAGCAGAATGGTTTAACCTGCTAGCTTTCCCCAGCAGGGAAAGACACTTTATTTTGGTTATGTTCAAGAACATTTGCTTCTTCTGTCAAATGGTATGTTGTATCCTGATTAGCAAAATAGTTTTGCTTTAAAAATGGAACACAATGGCCAGTTGTGACATGGTTACTGCTTGTTTTCTTTTGAAATAAACTGCCTGGAGAAATGACCTAGGTTGCACAAGCAAGGCAGCCCAATGGGTAGGTACTTCCGTGGTTACCTTGGAAGCAGCAGTACTAAAGGTAAGAATTCAGGCTTCAGTTGTCAGAAGGCTGCCTGATCAGACTGGCTGAGCTCTTGTCAGGACCAGTGGGGACAGACATCTTCAGAGGGCAGTGTGCCCCAGCCATCTATCTTGTGTGATGTGATGTGATGTACTGTGCTCAGGAGGTGTCTCTCTTGCTCTCTCGGAGATAATTTTAGGCTGGATATTTAATGTTTGAAGTGCTGAGATGACTTCCACCCTAAATTTCCATTCCGTGTTCTTCCTTCTCCTCCCCAGTATGCCACAGCAAGATTTATGTCTGTTTGTCTGCAAAACAGACTCCCATTTATAAAACCAAGATAAAATACCTTTTCTACTTCACAGAACTATTTCTGCAGATAACTTCAATAAATATTGTTGGTGATCAGGGTCTTTGGTATTGGAGACGGAAAATCCTAGAAGTTCCTAAAAACTGTCATTATGAATTACGTAATGGCAAATGTTTTCACATCTCATATGACCCTACACTGAAAACATGCTTATGGTAATTCAATGTCAATAGTTTCTCAATTACGTTCTTGTAAATGTCTTAAATCTGGCAAACATAAATTATACCTAACAGATTTCTGTGAGGTACTTAAAAATCTGTGTCTTTTGGGTGATTTTATGCAAGGCTTGACTAATTCACAGGATGTTAAATGACTGTTAGAGAAAAGCCAGACTACAGTGCAACATGGGGCATCTTGATTACAAAAGCCACTACTGGTTAGATTACTTGCTCCGACCAGTGTGGTGAGAGAATGTCCTAGTGCAAAAAGCAGTGTGGCATCCTCAGCCTGTCCTTTTCTCTTCATCTTCTTTTTGTTTTTAGCTTGAAACAGAAAGAGAGTTTGCCATGAATTGCTTTGAAAAATTAAAGACCTGCAGAAGACTATAAACTGAGGGGAGCAATTCATGTTGCAAATGGAAAAGGATCTGGTAAGCATGTTGCATTTCTTTTTGAAAAACCCAGGGAGCTGAAAAACAGGGGTCTTATGTGCATTATATCTATGCTTCATGGGATTGTCTCAGATCTTACAGGTAGTTCTTACACAACCCAAAATGATTTTTCTTACCCTAATCACACTGTTTTGCTCTATAGTGAACTAACTACTCACAGCAAGAGCAAACCCAGTCAGCGTATGAAATAGTTCTGTTCTGAGCTGCTAGGAGGTTAAGATCTCTTCTTTCTCCTGTATTGTCCATTTGAGGACCTTCACCTTAATTTAGGTGTGTTTGATTTCAGTGCAAACTGTTTTTACTGCTCTAGATATATGCTTTAGCAATTCACATATGAGACAGACCCTTGCATATTGAAATAAAGCTGTTTGATGGATTTTAACATTTGTTCTGAAAAAAAGTAAAGCATGGAGAATTGTTATCATCAAAGACATCTGCTAGGTGAATGGCACAGCCAACATAGAGCACTGCGTAACTATGGTGAAGGCAAAGTTCAAAGGGAAAGATGATGGTTGCTGCCATTCTGTTTCCCAGCCTGCCTCTAGCTGGTGGAACTGCCTGGGAGTCCTACAGACACCTAGGGCCAATAATACTAACTTATTCCAATCTGAGGTAGTGAATGAAGTCTTGAGAAGCTAAATGTGCTCAAATAAGTTGTGCTCAGCTAAAAAAATGTCAGTCTGCAATTCTTTATTCCCTGGAGAACACAGAGAGACAGCATCCAACGATTTGGTTGCCCCAAGGATCTCCAAACATGTATGTTGTTGAGTGGTGTTTGGAAAAAGGAGGCAGCAGACCTGGTTCTGGATGGGGCTGACAGATAAATAGGAAATGTATTTCTATATAATACTTTCATTGCTGTCCTTAGTATTCTTTGGTTGATGTTATTGTTTTTTTAGTTTTGCTTTGGACATTGCCAATACAACCAATAAGTGGTGGCTGGAGAAAGGGCACAGACAGATCCTGAGCCTGACACTGATCTCCCTCTTCAGTTGGTGCCTTCTGGAAGGCAACAGCTTTGTCATCAAGAGGCCACTGTCAGAGGTACAATTCCTGGATGCCTGTTGAAACTTTCCCTGACAGTTGCTTATTTCAAGAGCCTTGGCTTCTCCTTGCTCTGGAGCTGGCATTCAGACATGAGTAATGACAGTCAGGCATTTTCTTTTCAGGTGAACATGCATATATCTCAGTCAGAGGACAAAAGAGCAGCTGAGGGAAATGGGATATGTGAATATTTACAGGCACATAGAACACATGATTTCCGCTTTAATGCTAATCACAGGCTTGAAAAAAGCAGACAGGGTTGGCAAAAGAAAAGCATTAGTCCAGGTTTAGTATTTGGCTGACAAACAAATAGGAGGTGTATTTCCATTTTAATGTTTTCGCTGACATTTTTAGTATCATCTATTTGGTGTTTACCCTGTTTTGATTCATAAATACTTGCTGACATATATTTGAGCTGCAAAATATACTCTCTGGGTATTTTTAGAACAAAGTGACCCCTTACCCCCCCCCCCCCCCTTTTTTTTTTTCCACAGCAGACAAGGTGTAGAACAGTAATTGAGCTTTGAGTTTTGTATTTAGAGGGAGCTTTGCATATATTAATGTTTTTAAAATTAATGATCTTTTAATTAGTATGATAAAGCAGAAAACTAAAACAAATATAGGGTGACCAACTCTTCCTTTAAAACTGTCAGAACCTGTGAACCATGCTGATCTTAGATCTATCAATATTTAAAATATGTATTAATGAAGATTACAGAAGCCTGCTTACGATTAAAAAAAATCTACTCGTTAAAATAAAAATAGATTTTTTGAAGTTTTTAAGAACTATGTGCATGTCAGAGAAAGGAATCTGGTTTGTAAATACTCTCATAGTACAGTTTACTAGCTGGTTTGCCTGAGATTACACTAATCAGCTGGCACTGGAAGAGCTGGCATTTGGTCTTACTGATGCGTTACAAACGTACACTGTTGCATTCCCTGCTCCTATAAGCTTTGATTAAGGTTTTACACTGCTGTTAGAAAAATGTCTTGTTGCAGCAGTGAGGGAATTTGTATTCTCCGGGTCTGTGTAGGTGGATGTTATGAATGAGAAAGAGCTGTGTAAGGAGGAGTGTGATCTGGATTAAAACAAGGAGACCTGCTTGCCAGCTCTAACAGCAGAGCAGAGTGCAATTTACCTTGTGCAATTTAACTAAGCAGTTAAGATAAAAACAAATGGGATCTAGGAAAAATAAAGTTGTGAAAAGAGAGAAAGCAGAAGAATTTTTGTAGCTGACATCCACGTGTGGGTGCAGTCAACATGCTCAAGGGCAGGGCTGTGTTCGGAAGGAACTGGACAGCCTGGAGAAATGGCCAACAGCAACCTTGTGAAACTCCGTAAGGAAAAATGCAAAATCTTGCCCCTAGGCAGCAAAACCCGATGGCAACAACACAGGCTGGGGATGGACTAGCTCTGCTGTGGGCCAGCTCTGCTGTAGGTACTTTTCTGGTTTGGTAGATGATGAGCTGGGCGTGAGCCAGCAGCGGGCTTGGCAGCAATGAGGGACAACAGTATCCTGGGCTGTATGAACAGAAGCAGAGCTAGCACAGTAAGGGAAGTGATTACTCTCTCTGCTCAGCACTTATTATACTACATCTAGGCTACTGGATCCAGTTTTGGGCTCCCCAGTTCAAGAAAGACATTGATAAACTGGAGGGAGTTCAGTAGAGGCCACTACAATGGGAGAGGGAAGAGCACTCGCCCTATGAGGAGAAGCTGAGGGACCTGGGCTTGTACAACCCAGAAAGGACACAGCTTTGGGGGCACCCAGTTGCAGCCCCCAAGCACCTACAGTGTGGATGGAGCCAGACTCTTCAGTGGTCTGTGGTGGGAGGACGCTGAACTTGAAGTTGACCCTGCTAGGGGCAGGAGGTTGCTCTAGCAGTATGAAGTCCCTTGCAAACTGAGCTATCCTGTGGTCCTGCAAATAGCAAGAAAGGGGAATAAGTCACCCAACTGAAATGTTGGCGCAAATTGTCTGCCAGAAGTTCTCATGAAGAAAAGTCTTTCCTAACCTGGGTCATAATTTTTTTCATGCACCAACGTGGCAGCACATAAAGGTAGCATAGTAGATCAGCAGATAGATTTCCTGGTGGATAAGCATTCAAAAAGTATGTTGGTACCACTCCATGAGGAAAGCAAGGCTTCTGAAGTCTCAAAACTGAAGCAAAAACTGAAGAGAGAAAATGAGAGACACTGAAACAGTTGACTTGGCAGGGCAGTCAGCAACACTATGAGAGGTGCTCAGGCAGGCACAAGCACTCAGTCCAGGGCTAAACTCTCTGAGTCCTGATCATGGAACCATAGAATTGTGTAGGTTGGAAAAGACCTTTAAGATCATTGAGTCCAACCATTAACCCAGCCCTGCCAAGTCTACCACTAAACTATGAATAATAAGAAATGAAAGCAACCAAAACAGCCTTAGAAACATGCCAGCTGGTTTTATTTGGGAGTGACTGAGCTCTTTGTGGGTGAAAACTAAAATCAGAAGAAGAGGCAAAATGCAGAATTCAAAGTTATAAGAGAACATGAGTCACATGCTGAATGCCACAAAATCAAGTCTTAGGCTCAGAGATACCATTAAAATACAGTAGTTAAAAATCAGCATTCTGTTTCTGAAGGAAGTTGCAGCCAATTTGCTGATTAATCCTCCTTCAATCCTGTAGAGCAAGTACTCTTTGGCCTACATAAAAAGCATCAGAGGCTGAAACTCCAGGGCCCTTGAATACATTTTTAAATGAAGCTATTTTAATCAGTGGTGAAAAATTAAATATATTCAGGGAGATGGTATATTTTGGGTGATTGGTAATGGGTGACTGAGGTTTTCATTTTGTGTCACTGACTTGAATACTGCCCAGCACTGAAGTGGTTGGACATCATGACTACTATCGGCTGGTTTCAGTCCAGTTTCTAGTGGACAGCTGTCTATACTATGAAAAAACATCATAATCATTGACACTAATTTGTATCTTTATTGAGAATCCCAGTAGAAAGGCAAATATTCAAATATGCATAACCCTTGAAGATCTTTCTCAGAGACAGAAATGGAGTACTAGAAGAAGATGGGAGCATCACTGGAAAATACTTATGGCCTGTATATGTATATATATAAACACATACTCTATAATCCACCAAGAGATGTACAGTTTCCAACCCTTTAAATTTTATGGCTCCCTGAAGATTCACATTGAAAAAAGGCCACATAAAGTTTACCTTCCAATTGAACTGCCTTTCTAAAGTTCACTTCATCACAGCGTCTGCTTTATCTAGTGTTATTTTCAAACTTTTTTCTTGACCAAGAACTCTTCCAAAGCAAACTCAGAGTGGAGAACTGCATCCCCACCCCTTAATTCATCTTCCTGCAGTCACAGAAGGTGGCGCCTTCAGAGCCCCACTAATGCTCCCAGCTTACTCCATTCGTTGGCTGCTGCTTTGCATAAGGAGGGTGTTTCAGAAGGTTATTGAGTAGGGTCCTGCTTATTGGATTAATTTCAGGCTTTGGCAGCCTTTCTGTATCTGAAACTGCAGGGATATACCCACCTCCTGGATTAGCAATAGAAAGGGAAGCCAGATCTTTGCACACCCCATCCCCAGATAAGTCCCAGCTGGCCTCCCAGCCTCAGGCAGAGCAGCTGGCAGAGGGGGTTATGAGGAGGACAAGAAAGCCTTATGGCAAAGAGAGTTATAAGGATAGATTTCTTCCTCTTCTAAATGAAAAAGTAGAGTTGTTGTGGCATTAAAATGAATGATGTGACCAAACATTTCATGATGTTGTCCATGCCAGAAATAGAAATGTTTCCTTTGGTCTTCTCTTCTCTGTGAAAGTGATATGCTCACCTACCCAATCCACACGTCACCCTATGGCCTTTTGGTTATGATCATAAAAATTGTCTATATGGTGTGATGCTAATGAAGTTGAGAAGTACTTAGCCAAAATCTGGGGACACGTAGCCAAAAGGGGACATGTAGGAATACGTATGTACAAATGGCTTTGGGTGTTGGTTTTGGGTTTGTTTTTTTTTTTTTTTTCGAAGGTGCAAAGCCTGCATTAGAGTGAATAGAACTTCTTAAAGATTTTATATTAATTATGGTAATAAGGATGTATCCAATTAAGCCAATAAATATAAATATCTTCGGCCTAAGGAGATGACTTGCCTTATCTTTCTGTTTTTTTGGCAAGCTTTCTTCCTGTGCTGGCACTTGAGGGTGCCTAAAGCTTATGGACCCCAAAGAAATCTTTTGTAGAATTCGATTTCTGATTGCTGCTAGATGTTGATTGAATGAAAACAATTTGATATTTAGCCTAGCAGGCCCATCCAAGTCTGTGGGAAATGAAGCTTGTACCCTTTCTGCTTTGTCACATGCTATAAACACCTAACTCTTATCAAATAATGCAACAGGAACACTGTTGCCTGGCTTTGTCATTTGCTGTTAAAAACATGATTTGGAAAACAAATGCATTGTTACATTTTTCTTCAGCATTATATCAGTTGATTCCCAAATGAATAAGAAGCATATTCAAAATTGTTCTGAGCTGGTTTAATAGTTGGCAAGAAATTTAATCAGACTTTTGTTGAGTAGTTTTAAAGACTTGCTCCCTTGTGTCTCTATAAATACTCTTACATTCTTCATACCAATGTCAGAAATCCTGCATGAAATGACTGTGCTGCCAAGGGGACAGGGATTAGAAATAGTGCAAGAGTTTGAACGCTTCTGTTTTTTTGCTGCTGTTGCTCATGGTCCCTTTTGGCCATTCTGAATGTCTCTGTTGCAAAGTCATGGGCTTGGGAGAATTCTAGAAAAGTAACCAAGACAGCTCATACATAGCCCTGACAACTTGTGAAAGTTAGGCACCTTAAAGAAATCCAGAGTTTCCAGGACAGCACAGAGGAAGGCATCAGCCCTCTTTGCTCTTAAAGGCAGGCCATTTTTGGTCACAAGTGCAAGAGCTCTAGGTCATGACTTCTGGTCATGAGTATGCTCAGAGAGCAAAAGGGAAGACCCTGGCATTCTCAACATTTGTGAACAATTGCATGGTATTTGTCTTTTTTAAAATAAAAACATGTCTCAGATTGGTTTTAAATTATTGCTACATTTTAGCTGAGAGAAACCATTAACACTGAAATTACATAATTAGTGAAAAATGTTTTAGGAATGAAGGGTTTCATTTGTATGTTGTGGAAAGTCTTCCCAGGCAGGTATGATATGTGGAAAGGAGTTCTGTATAAAAAACTAGAAGAAACTTGCTTTATATGGACAAGAGGGAGAGAGAGAGATATATTTTCAAGGTTTGCCCATTTCTACTTCGTAATAACTGTAAGCTGAGCAGCATTATTTTCCTTGCTCATGCAGTTCAAGTAATGAATGTACAAACCCAGGGTTGTAAAAATTCTGTAGCCCCTAATAAATCATATCCTGTACTCGATAAGAATGTAATCCATCACCCATAGAAATAAATGGAAAGATACCCATGGTCTACTGGGCTCTGCTTCAAGCCATCCCACCCCAAGACTGAGCAGATGCTTAATGCTTAACCCCAAGTCATGGTGGGAATCAAATTCAGCAAAGGGCCCTTTCTCACCCAATGTAAGACTTGCATGCCCTCGCTTCTTTTTTTTTGTTAGTCCAGTCTCTCACATTCCCTGCCTTTTTCTTTAACTACCTGATTTACAATTCACACTGAAAAGCACTTCCCAGTGGTTTCATCAAAGTGAAAGGGATTATGAATCAAATCACTTTTATATTCTACAAGTACAGAAGATCATTGTAATTGTGACACATTTGGGGTTGCTGAGAGCTCCAAAACCTCGGAACACAGTCCCTTTTCTAAGCAGGGGAAAATAAATCCCTCTACAAAACTAAGACCTTCCCTTATGCAGACAGTTTGTAGAGAATAACTTTCTTACTGTTAAAATGACAAACAGACAGTACCATAAAAAAGGACCTGACAAGCACTTGATTACAGCGTCACTTGGTTGACACTTCAGTAGAAGTGGCATTAAAATAATATTGGATATGAAAAAAATAAGATGAAAAGAAATTGTCTTTCAGACCCTAGGATTTTTTTAAATAAAATTGAGTTACTTTGCAATGTTCATATCTTTATCTGCTAATATGATTCAAAGGGTGATCACAGCTCATGCCAGGAAAAATGTTATATGGAGAAAGGAAAGGCATATTGCATGTAAGAAGAAAGATTCCTCCCCAGTTTAAGTACAGTTTTGCCCAGATTTCTGTTCTACAACAAAATACAACCATGCCAGCATTAGGAGAGTATTAGTGGGCCCAAAGTTGTCAATTAAAAACATTTGCTTACTGCTCAATCCTGTTCTACCCAAAAAGAGGGTTTTGTAATATCTTTATGGAAAGAATGGAAGCATCTCAACAGTGTGAAATGTTTATGGTACTTTTTATTTTGAATGTCCAAGGGCATTAAAAGGAAATAGTACAAACATGGTATTTTGGGGCTTTGTTTCAGAATCCAAAGGCCTCTTAAAGCCCAAAGCTGGCCAGTGGGTACTAGGCAAAAGGCACAGAGATTTAAGGGAGATTAGGCTGTGCAAGTCTGGGATTTATTGTGTTCAGCCAGCCCTCTCTCACCCATTACTCCTCGCTAGCTCCTGTTAGTTTCCAGTCTTCCTGCCCCATTAAATGAATTCTTCCCTGTATTTATGTTTTGCAAACTTGCATCAATATTCACCTACCCTGAGGCCCTCAGATTCTCCTAATCTATTTATTGAAGGGAAGTTGCTAGGACAATGGACAGAGCACCAAAAGCAGTGCCAGAGATGTCAATGGTTCCCAGCTGCTCCATGACGGTGTGTATAACTTTGTGAGCTCATCGAAAGGAGCAGGGAAGAAAGAGAGGTTCGGAAAGACCTTCAGAAAAAAGACGTCGTGTTGACAGGGAAGGGAGGACTCCACCTGATTTTGAAATCTGAAACTTCCTCCAACACTACCCCCCAGATTTACGCACCAGTTCACGTTCCCTGTTCATATGGACTTCTCAGTCTGTCACTTAAAAGACAAGGCTGTTGCAATTCTTCCCAAAAGAAAATCACTAAAAGCGTGAAGTGCTATGATAGTGCTCCATCGAATATCTTAGGGTCTTCCCAATGTTCCACTGATAAAAATTTATTAGTTATCAGCTTTGTAGATCCAACCTAATCTTGGTTTTTTAAAATAATTTATACTGTTCAAATCATAACTTCATTGAGAGCATCATTGTCTGTAAATAAATCTTGCCCTGAAATTTGTTCATCTACTGCCTCCGGTGGCTTTATGGATCTGAGATTGTAATTAGAAATTGCAAATTAGAATTGGCAATTGGCTTTATGACTGAATGTTAATAAATAATTCTTGCAGAGCTGCGAAGAAATAAAGTCTGGTCCAAAGTTTTAGCTGTATTTGCTCCAGTTAACACAGGGAAAAAGTAGTAAAAACTTACTTTCATCATTAAAGTGAACAGATCTGCTTCTGAACATGTTAAAGTGACAAATCTGTTGAGTTAGAAGGTGACATTTTTATACAGTTACTTTTCAGAATAGAGCTGAACTTTAAAACATGATGTTAAAAGTGAAGGTTGCTTGTGTTGATCAGGAAAGTATTCCACCCAAGGAGAAGATGGGGCCATAATCACAGTGCAGAGGGGGTGAGGGGAACCAACCAGTGTCATTGAGATGGAGGCCTTTGGGAGTGCAAAACTTTTCATCTGAACAGCTTTTTATTGCCCACTGTAAGTTGTCCTGGCAGGACATCTACCCACAGACTTGAACAACATGAGATTCAGAGCTGCTTCGTGCAGGAGACATGGGCCTGGGCATCACCAGCCTCTGCCTAAAGCTGCAAGTCGAGCTGGAAGTCACTGCTTGCCAGTGGGCTGGTCTCTCTTATGGGTTTGTGTGGCACTGACTGCCTGCTAGGCACGCTTCTGGGCTAGTTTCAGGGTTTGGCTTGCTCAGCAGTGTTGCACCCAGTTCCCTAAATAATAAAAATTCTCCTTCCCTGTGTTGGTGTTGGATCACCAGCAGCTCTTGCTAAAAACATTCCTGGCAGTGACATTTTCCTTTCCCTTCCTTTTATCAGGGTAGGACTGTACCATCCAGAGAAACTGTAATACGCAAAATTATCAAGGAATAATGGTTTGCATGTGATTTATGGATGGCATTTTTTCACGAGGCAGAAAGGAATAAGGTTAGTGCCATGAATTTACAGTGAACATGTGTTATGCTGTAACTACACGTCCATGTGTGGATGTCTGGGGTTGCACTGTACCCCTCTCCCCTCCCATTGCCTTGCGTCATCCTGAGCCTAAGGTACATTCCAGGAAATGCTGAAGAGACATCCCCCTTCCTATGCCACATCTTGTGGCTGCATCCAGCCCTCTGGCCTCCTAATATTCAATCAGACTTCCCATCTGTTAACATTGTTTTCCCACAGGAAAGTTTACATATGTCCCCACTTAGCACACAAATGGAGTAAAGAATTGAAGGTCACAATAAAAGTAATTGAAATAATGCTTTGAAATCACATGAATACTTTAAATTCCGTTTTGGAGAAAGTAAAGGGAAAAGTGGAATGTTTTCACCAGTTAAAATGTCTCTCCCATTGAAGGAACTGATGAAATCTCCTCTGCCACCTCAAAAATATCTAGACAAGTTGAATAGACTAAGAATAAAATTGATTTTAGCATTTCACATGCAACATTTGCAGAAAATCAAGATCAGAAAATCTGAGCACAGTTTATGTGTGGTAGTTGTAAAGGTAGCTAAGGATGTTCAAGACAGAATTACCAGTAGATACCCATAGGGACAAATCCAGTTTGCTGTCTTCATTACAATAATCTTTTTGATAGGGACTGTAAATCAACATATGGCAAGCAATGTGTTTTTCTTAGAAACTGCTTATTACATACCTGATATATCTGCAGGAGAAAGTGGCCTGATGTTGTGTGCTCTTGCGTACTGTGACTGTTCATTATCAGATCAGAAATGTGTTTCATAGGCCAAACTTCATCTAAAACAAATCACTTTAGTTTCTTTAGGCTCTCCTGGGGCAAGACCGATTTACACAAGCCAAGGATATTGCAGAGTACCTGCAATCTTCAGAACTGTTGCCTGGTACTGGAGTGTTGGATTCTCATTCTCCCAAATGCCAAACTGATATTTTGAAATAGAAACAGTACCTAAAAAATTACTGATACTATATGAGGACTAGCAGGCCTGATTTGCCATTTATTGCTTCAGTTGGATGATGTGCACTAACATGGAGGTGAATTAGGCCCTCAAAGCACGCTGCGGTGCAAAGCACGAGTATATAAGCTCATTTACCAGACAGTCTTGGGGTCTTTTTGGCCAAACTGGAATATTTAAGTAGGGAAAAGCAGTAGATATGTGGATCTGAGTCACACATGCTTCCTATGGCATTTCATTAAACTTTATTCTTTAAAATGTATTCAAACTCTCAGGATTCACAATCCATGTGATTGTGCTATCACGCAGGAAGAAAGCTAACTAAACATTATTTAGTATCTTGAGGGCTAATTATTTGGTGAGGTAAGAGCTGGAAGAGAAAATAAACAGCACTGATGAAACTAGCAGATGATACTTTGTGAGAACTTCGGCACACCTAGGTGAATGGAAAAATCATTTCTTGAAGAGTTCAGAAGAAAAGCAGAATATAGCAACATAGGATCCATTTCAGAAAAATAGGGGGAAATACCTATGACAGAGAGTACAGAGAGAAAATCGGAAAATAGTAGTGGTAAAATAAGGTTAGGAATGACTTATCATTATCTATTTATTAGCTGGCCTCCAATGTGTTCTTCGCTGTACTAAACCAGTGTATTCAGTCAGTCACTGATGATCTTGAAGACATGTAAACCCACATGGCAACGTATTTGTGGACACACAGACATGGGAGTTGTTCATCTGTCCTGAGCCACTGTCCTAGTTTCACCTGGGATGGAGTTAACTTTCTTCTTAGGAGCTAGTCCAGTGCTGTGTTTTGGCTCTGGTGTGAGAACAATGTCGGTAACTTTCTAATGGTTTTAGTTGTTGCTGGTTAATGTTTATCCTAAGTCAAGGACTTTTTGGTTTCTCAGGCCCTACCAGGCAGAGGGCTGGAGGGGCACAGGAAACTGGGAGGGGACGCATCCAGGACAGGTGACCCAAACTGCCCAAAAGGATATTCCATGCCATGGGATGTCATGCTTGGTATATAAACTTGGGGGGTTAGATGGGGCTGGGGGATCGTTGCTTGGGGACTGGCTGGGCATCGGTCAGCAGGTGGTGAGCAGTTGTACTGTGCATCACTTGTTTTCCTTTCTCCCTTTTCCTT
This sequence comes from Falco cherrug, assembly GCF_023634085.1. Taxonomy (NCBI): domain Eukaryota; kingdom Metazoa; phylum Chordata; class Aves; order Falconiformes; family Falconidae; genus Falco; species Falco cherrug. The sequence continues at coordinate 25,897,652 of NC_073698.1, forward strand.
TGGGATTTATGCTTTTCCCCACCTTTCCATTATAATTGTTATTGTTGTTGTTATTATTATTGTTATAGTTATTGTTGTTGTTCTTACATTTTTATTTGGTTTGAATTATTAAATTGTTCTTACCTCAACTCTCGAGTTTCACATTCCTTTCCAATTCTCCTGCCCACAGCTGGGTGGTGCTTGGTTGCTGGCTGGGGTTAAACCACGACAGCCACGTTATAGGTGTTTACCCTAAGGTGTTTTATTTTTGTCACTGTTCTCATTCCAAGGTCTGTGGATAGAGACTGGCCACTTCAGGGGACATTTCATCCTAAAATGCTTATCTAAGTGGGATGATCAGTGGCAGGAAGTCTAGTTGGAGGCCAGCAACTAGCAGTGTAGCCCATGGGTTCAATACTGGACCCAGCCCTGTTTAATACCTTCATTAATGACCTGGATGATGGGTCGGAGTGTACCCTCATCAAGTTTTCTGGTGACACAAACCCAGAAGTGACTGATAATCCAGAGAGTCATGCCGCCATCCAGAGGGACAGTTGAACATGAGCCAGCAACATGCCATTGCAGTAAAGAAGGTGAGCATTAGGCAAAGAAATGCCAGCGGGTCAAGGGATTTGATCCTTCCCCTCTATTCAGCACTGGTGAGGCCACACCTGGAGTGCCATCTCCAGTGCTAAGCTCCTCAGTACAAGAAGGACACGGATGTGCTGGGAAGGCCACTAAGATTAAGGGATTGGAGCATGTGACATTGTCCAGAAGAGGGCAACAAAGCTAGTGAAGGGGCTGGAAGGCATGTCCTATGAGGAGTAGTTACGGACAATGGGCTTGTCTATTTTGGAGAAGAAGAGGCTGAGGGGCGACCTCATCGCTCTCTGCAGCTTCCCGAGGAGGGGAAGTGGAGAGGGAGGTGCTGAGCTCTTCTCCCGGGTATCCAGTGATAGGACATGTGGGAATGTTTCAAAGCTTCAGGGTGGCAGCTTATCAGAAACAGAATTTGGGACACCCTTAGCAACCTTTTGAAGCCTCCCTTGACTATACTTGTAGGTAGTCTCCGAGTGTGTTTTGGCTAAATACTCATTTTCTACCTGAGGATATTCTCCAAAGAGTTTTTTTCTTACGATATTCTTGTATTGTCTGTTGTACTTTACATGATAATCATGCTCCATACATTATAGATTGTTTATTTTCAAGGCAAGGTACAGTGGTAGAAATTTATTATCATGATCTCTTGTATGATGATATGTCATTAACAGGAAGAATCTCCTGGATCAGATCTGCCTCTCCACCCATCATTATTTCCACAACTCCCCCCCCCCACCTCTTTCCCCTCCCCGGAGCCCCATGCTGCAATGCAAAAGGGTATTTTACCACTAGGAAAAAAAAAAAAAAAAGGTTTTTTAGCTTCTGTTTTCTTGTCCATTTAATTACCCATTTTCCCATTTTATATGGGATCCTAATGACACAATAGTGAGTTTTGAAATACTGATGAATAGATTTCTGTCACCTCAAGGGGGAAATGTCAGTGCACTAATTAGAAGTTTATTGACGCATTTCCTTATATTCAGAATTATCCCACATAAACTTTTGGAATGTTTTGCTTTTCAAAACCACATAAATAAATAATATTTCCTGAGGGCATTTATTAGTCAGGAGATGGAATGTTTCAGGGCACACTCCTAGCAGTTAGGATAATGAAATATGTGATTCTATGCAGTTTTTAATTTTTCTGCAATGTCTTTAGGCTAATTTGAATGGAAGACGTTATTTACACTCTTTTACACCTTGTACAGTATTTAAGCAGTGGTCAAAATGGCTGATATGTCATATGAACTGTATGACATAAGGACACTTCTCCAAACATCAGAGGTACATAGTGAAGTTTTCCAGGCAAGGGTTGCAAGATGAATTGGCTTCAGGACTTCTAGACTTTCAATTTGGCAGTCATATTTGAATCTGAGTGTCACACATGCCACCAAGGCTAAATACATTATGAATTCTCACTTGAAGACATTTTGTGTGCATTTTAAACAGCTTTAAGTTTTCAGTGACCATCAGAAACATCCAGTTAAGGAAGAAAAAGATTCACAAAATGTAAAATATTTAAATTTTATTATATGACTTGTTCCATAAATACTAAAGTTTAAGCCTTACTTATGCTCCAATTCCTTACTCTGTTTTTTTATTCATTACTTCTCATGATTATTTTGTCCTCATTTTATTTAAGTATCTGATCCATAGCCTATCATCATCAGATAATGTCCTGAATACAGATTGAAAGAAAAGCCAGCCATTTTTCCTTCTCTATCACATATCAAAAGAGGAAAGAAGTTGAAAGGAACAGGGAAAATTATAAAAGGACCCAATTAACTTACCTCACTTCCAGTTTACATTCCTTATTGTTTTCTCATAACCTCACAAGAAAATCAGTTGGGCTCCACCAGAAAATTGTTCAGAGTAGGATGTAGTTGACCTAATGTGATACTAATCACCTATATTAAGGCAACTGAATACTATCCTCAGAACTGAAGGGTTTGGCTTTGTTGCCCTAACATAGACGTGGAGTTTCAAATGCCAAGATAGCTAGATAGTACAATTAGATCTGACACTGGACTTACACAAAAATATGCCTTCAGGATCAGCAGCTGGAGTCCAGCTGAGTTCCCTGAAGACACCTCAAATGGTTTCTCAACTTCCACGTCTAGAATCAAGCCATGTCTTCTTTCATCTACTGCACAAGAAGTGGGATTTAGCTGCCTAATGTAGCTGCTTTTACCATGTTATCTTCCCTAAAGCAAGCTGCCTAGCCTCTAGTTCCCATGTAGGAACATTGGTGTCCCATAGAGTCTTTGTCAAGTCTGCCAAGTCCCAGGAAGATGTCTCACTTTCCACAAGATATTTGAAATGTCATTAGAAACTTATGTTTAGGCAATCTAACGCTGCCCTAGGGAGTCTAATGACACTGGTCTCTTACCATAGGCATCTCTGATGGGTGTCTAAAACTAGGTGGTACAAATCCCATGAACTCTCAGTTCTGTTGCCCAGAGGTAACTGTATGTCAATGTCACACACCTGGTTCTTTTGAGATGCCTCCAGGTATCCTCACTTGCCTCTAGCAACTGTTGCATATGATTGTCAGTCTCTCATGGGTTCTGTGATTTGGTGGATGGCTTCCAGACACCCTACAGCATCTCAAATGGCAGTGGATACTTCAGTGTAAGCAACTGAATCAAACTGCCTTCTCCAGTAGGTCTGGAAGGAGCCAAGATGTTCCCAGTATCTCAAAGGATGTCTTATATATATCAAACTAGTGCCATAAGCTGTGCTTAAAGTGGCAGAATGGTCTTAGCTACACCCACAAGGACCAGAATTATGGAGGGCAAAGCTGAGTGTCATCTGAAATATCTATGCCTGGGAAATGCTGATGTTTTAGCATCTTTTCTTGTTCTGAATTAGAACATAAACATCTTTATGAAAAAGACCGCATCAGACAATACAGAGTATAAAAAAATACATTCATAAAAAATGCTCACAAGGTTCCTTTAAGTCTACTGAGCTGTATACAGTTGGTTGGTTTTTTTTTTTTGTTTCGTTGGTTTGTTGTTGGGGTTTTTTTTGTTTTGTTTTGTTTGGGGTTTTTTGTGTGTGCAGTTGAGAGTGCAGCTGCGTTCACTGTCACTGTTCCTCCTGGGAGATGTAGCTGTCATGCCTTTTATTCTCATCATGTTAAGTGCTCTAGACCCCCTGAGAGGTATTGTGGTCTATTTTCCTAGCATCTGATGAACCTAGTGTGCAAAGTTCTGCTTGAAAATGGTAACTTGGTCATACCTATTTTGTCCTCATTAAATCTTTAAGTTAACATGTAGAGTGCTATTCAGGAAAAATTAGGAAGTTTGTAAAAATCTTGACAGGCATGAAATAATGGAGTGAATGGAGGAGGAAAAGAGCCTGGTTACATTGTAGAGTGACCTTCAGCAATACACAGTTAAATGTACATTTATCTACTGAAAATAAAAAGGAAAGAAAAATGACTAGTTAAATACTCCACCAAAGAGTATTCAAATAATTCAATCATGCATAATAGTATTTTTTCATACAGTATCTTCTGAGAAAGAAAAGTGCCCTTTGAGTACACTGCTACTTTTCTTAGATTCATTCTATGAAAGAAATTTGCTTTTCACACCAGCATAATCATTTGGAAAGCACTGAATTTGTAATCTTCTGGACCACTAGTTAGCTGCCACGCCATGTACAACATTCGAACTTAGAAGAAATTTTTCTCCAGTTTCAAAAGCGCACAGACCATGGGCCAGTATCAGTCATGTGGAACCTGGTAGAAGTGGCTGAGTGAAAAGGAAAAAGAGCAATCTGTGTATGAAGCACTGCTTCTCAACACTGCTCATATCAAGCCTCTGTTTCCTTTCCAAAAGTAGTTACAAATCCCTATTCCATTTTTCCCGTTTGTCAGAAGACCTCTCTTTGAGTTAGAGCAAAGAAGTCATTCCTTTCACCCAGCTGAGCACACAGCTGTTTTAGGATTTTTCTCAGGCTAACGTGCTACTTTGCCATCCTAAACGAGAACAGAGACCACGTGCTCAGAAAACATGGAAAAACTTCTGGCAAATATAGTTCCATAGAAATCAGACTACAGTAGCTGGCGTGTTGTCTTGCAGACCTCAGAAGCCACATCCCCACTGTAACACATGCCATCGACTTTGATTTGATGAAGTAGGTAAAGTCCCACTGCACATAATATATGTTGCTTCCAAATCCAGGCAAAGATTTCTGCCCGTTTGAACTTCAAGCTATGCTCTTTCACTAGTGAAAATAGCAATATAACAGAGGTCTGCATTGGTATGACAAGTGAAGAAAAAAACTGATGAAGATTTGTAATAACCTAAAAGAAATTTCATACATCACTGAAGACAAAGAAAACTGAAAATAAAAGAGATTGGGGTTATATTTCTTTTTAATAATGTCAGTCAAAAATGTTCCAGTCAGTGATCTGAACACCATGGATGAGGACAGATTTATCACTTCACTTCACTGAATAACAATTCCAAAGCTTAGCAAAATCTTTGTAAGAGGAGATGGTGAAGCTTAAACTCCCTGTCAACAAAACACCCCAGACAAATAATGCATTTTGATAAAATAGCTGCCGATCCTTGAACTGGAATATCTACATGAGACAAAAGGTTTTAAAGAAGGGATGAAAGCAGTTTCTAAAGAATCGATGATACTAAATAGACTCATGTCCAGTTTTGCTGTCATGTAAATAACAGAGCAGTGGCAAAGCTGAGCGACACAGCCAGCCTTGTAAATTCTGTGTAATGGGCATAGTGGTAAACTCTATTAGAAGAGATGTGGGTAGACTTCTGACTTGGGAAAAAAAAGACAAGAGAGCGCGGTCAGCCCTGTAATGTCACTTGATACCCAAATGATTGCTTAGAAATTAATCTAGAGTAATGCTCAGATTGTAATATGGCCCTAATTTCTTTTAATTCAGGGTGAGGTTTTATGGTTAGTGTATGCAAAACTACTGAAGCTGCTACGGAAAGGGGGATCCTGCTTTTCTCCATCCCTACAATTCATCATACCTGCACCACATCATGCTGTCAGGAATCAATCTGTTCTGCTCTGTTCAGTTCCTCGATCCTGCTGACAACCAGTCCTACATAAAAATGATCCACTACCTCATGGGTCTACCATTGGATCTGGTACACTGGGGAGCTTTGTGATTGCTGGTGTGGATAAAAGAGAGAATGTGGGAATGCACACCCTTGAGTGGGCATATGGCCTCAAACTGTGAAACTACACTCAATTTCAGAACTAATTTATTGTCAACAATTATGTGCCGCAGTAACACAGAGATATTCCATACTTGGATTCTTAACATTGTGCTGGATTTGATTGCTTTTCTTTCACCCCAATTGGTAACTCATTGGCTAGGTGAGCTACTGAATATTATTTCTGTTTTCAGGTTGAACAAAAAAACTTCTGAAAAGGGAGGTAATTAATGTATAATATTGACAAAATAATTTTGTATTACAATTATGATTTTTTTAGATTTTAAAAACATTTTCATAAAAAAGGTAAATGCCTAAATATTTGTGAATTTACAGCATTATGACAGAGGAGAATAAATGTCATTTATTTGTGTTTATTTATTTCTCCATTCTCCTTTTATTTTTCACATTGTCCTTACGGTTTATGTTACACAAACATGCTCTGCAGAAATGTGAAATGACTAATATAAGTAGTCAATGGCAATACCAGGGATGATATTTTACAACTGCTGAAGGCTATCAAAATAAATAAAAATAAATGTGGGAACACAATTGTAAAACAAAATTAAATTTAAAAAAGATCATGCTGTGGACATTCTTGTAATTTTTAGGGATACCTCAGGTAACATTGTACAAATCTGCTAAGGTAGAAGGTCAAAAGTGTGCTTAATGCTGGATATCACAGGGATTTACATGGAAATACTACAAAAAGAAATGGATAGCTATGGCAATAAAAACACAATAAATAACAATAGATTATTACTGAATTTGAAGTTCTTTCAAAACTGGATGCACAAGGTCACCTTGAGAACTTGCACAATGTTTGCTGAGTGATTCAAACTGTCAATGGTGTTCAGAGAGCCATTTGAGCTGCAGAAAGGTATTGTGAGGTACCTGGTTTGGAATGCTACGCCCTTCTTAAATGTAAATATAGTGTCAGCACAATAAAGTCTTCCGCTGTACCAATAAGAACCAGAGCCTGCCTCTTTGAACAACAAAGGAAGTTTTAAAATATCTCCCAATGGCACAAGATGGAATAAATTTTGATTAATATTTTAATTCTGGTTTTCATCTGTTTTGAATTCACAGTAATATAAATTCAAGAGTGTCTCAAACCAGCACAGTGATCCCAGTGCGAGACGAACTTGAGTCTTGTTGTTAACCCATTTTAACTCTTATTTCCTCATTTCATTTATTTGCTTTCAGTAATTTTCCTTGGCTTGACAGGACTTAAGGTGACTGCTTGTATGTGGTTGCTTAAATGCAACAAAGTAATAGACTTTCAGATGTTCAGGGACATAATTATTGTCCCGTCAACACCTTCCCATCTATGGAAATGTATGCACAGACGTGCATTCATGTCTATATGTATAGTGCAAAAGAGATGAAGTTGAGAAATGAAAATGAGACATGAAGATGGTTCACTTTAAACTTTCATAGGCCTGATTATTCCCAACAGTCATACATGTACCTGAGGGATCTGGTGAGGTTAAGTGGGAAGGTTCATCTCAAAAGTTATTAACCTAAAAATAATCTTTGGAAGGCTGAACAGTTGTAATAACAGAGAAAAGTGCCACTGCTGGTGCCACCAAGTAGTCTTTTTGAAAGCTAAAGATAGCTGCACTGACCATGGCAGCAAGCTGCCTCAGGTCCCAAGCTTGGAGAAAGGGCAGCCCCGAGGTGTCCATAGGCAGCAGTAGTACCACTGGTGCTAAAACACCCACATTAAAACATTCTTTATTAAAGTTCTTACTTAAAAGCTGGACTCTTAAAAGGGTCAGTTTAACATGAAAATAGCACTGAGAGGTCATGGTACACCTGGAAAAAGGAACTAGATGGCAGGCATTTTTTTTTTTTTTAAATGAGAATGAAGTACACAGAATTGCATTAGTCACTCTGTCAGAGAAATAGTCCTCAGGGTAGCCTTGGGCACTGGCAGTACAGGCAAATAGCAGTGGGTGAGGTGTGTGGGCGTGTGTACTTTAAGGGAGTCATACATAGTAATGGTGACCCCCAGAGAGGCTAATAAGACCAGGTGAAAAGAAGGAAAGGGGAGAAAAAAATAAACCCAGACATCCTTTCTATTGCTGTGAGAGAGCAAAGGAGTAAGGCGCTGCTGGAGGCATATTATGCATTATGCAAGTGCTCACAGCTGTCCAGCTCCTCCAGCTCCTCAGTATGGTTAGCACCAGTGTAACTAACGATCCCAAATGTATAATGAGTGGGTGAGGGACAAGGAGCAGGATTAGTCACTGAGACATCTAGAGTATTAAAGAGCTTTTCTACAGAATCAAAATGGGTAACCAGAGAAGGACTTCTACACACACTAATAGGTGCAAACCTGCTCCCTAGGACTCTTGGCTGGGAGCTCCAGGGCACCATTCCCTGCTGGATTCCAGCCCTGAGGTGAGCTTAGTGATGCTTAGGCAGCCACGGAGGGCCAGAGGTGGGAGTGATGGCAGGGCAGCAGGGGAGCAGTGCCCCATGCACAGCTGGATGGTGACACAGGGGCGCGATGTTTCTGAGTGCCAGTCACGGGGTGCTGAGGAGGGCTCAGACTTATGCAGTAAATCCTGGTGCTGAAACTGTGTGCATTTCCCAAAAAGCCTGCAAAGCAGTCCCTGGCCACTTCTCCCTGGGGATGTTTAAAGAGCTGCATCAAGACACATGGTCCCATGGACAACTCCTCCACCTCTTCTCCAATCCTCTTCCAGCCCAGGCTCGTAAATCCTTACATGCAGAAGGAAAAAAGGCCCTGAAAACACCATGCTCCTGCCCCAGAGCAGCCTCCACACTCTCTGCCTCTCCTCATCCTAATTCCTCAAAACATAATTGATTTTCTTGTGTCCCTGTGCCCCCAAAATCACTCCAACAGGACAAGGCATCAGTGCTGAATTCCACAAGGGCTTGAGAGGTCTAACTGGTACTACAAAAAGTGATGCTTTTGACAGACAGAAGTCTGCTTTGATATCAATGCAAACAGAATCTCACCAAGGCAAGCAGGAATCGGCTAGCAGGCGTTCACCTTATCTGCAACTGCTGATGTAGCTCAAGAGTGATACCTTCTGTGTTACCTTTTTTCCATATAAATGCTGGAAATGCATTATGACAAACACTTCCTGTTTGCAGAAAACAGCTTTAGATTAGGCAGTTGCTTTTCCACAGCTCTAATCACATGAAACGGCACCAACCAGTACATGTAAGTAGGAAATTTGGGAAGAAATGGCCACAGCAGCATCCCTGCCATTGTCCAAGTTCTCCACTACTAGCAGCTTCCTGCTCTAAAGTACTTCTGCTCCATTGCTTTTCTCAGCAGCCCCCCAAGCTTCTGTAAGGCCAAAATAATCTGCCAGATGACAAATAACCGTTTCAAAGACATGAAAAAATGATTTTTTTTCCCATCCCTCCTAAGCAATTGCCTTTATAGCTCTGATTTCTGTGGTGATTGAAGTGGACTTGGTGCCTCAGAGCAAAGTAAACACATATGCTTGGGAAGGCTTTTAAACTACTTGGCACCAAATCATCTCGTGCCACCCAGAGAATATTTTTTTGGCTTTACGGGCTTCTGATGTATATGAAGGCTCTCAGATTCCACGTGTCTCTCTGAGATACAGTTGGTGGTGTGGTGGTACGTGTGACCTCAGACATCTGGACTAGCTGTCAGCCAGAACCTTTAGTGTTTGCAGCACTGTACTGAGGCTCTTTCACATCAGATGGAGAGAAAAATATTCCCAGATATTGGCTCTTTCCCAAAACCAGTACTTCCCTTGGATCACACCTCATGCAAAGCTCTGTATGAACTGAAGAGAGAGATGGATTATTGGCATATTTTGCACAGGCTGTCTCTTGGCTTTATTATAACTGACGACAGCTCCAGCCTGGAGGAGGGACGACTGCATGTTGCTTTGTGCATATATATACTATTTTGCCTGCTGTTTCAATTTGATTTTGTATTTTCTCATTGAAGAAGATAAGACAAATAAAAACTATCTCATTTCTATAGCAAAAAGTATATGCCGGTTGCAGGTACTCCTGCAAAAAAGATAAAAGTGTGCACTTAGAACAAAAAGGAAATACTTTTTTTCATATATATACTAGCAAACCAGAATACTGTGTGAAGGTAAAAGCTATTTAACCCCTCTTCCATCCACAGTTGCTGGAAAAACAAGGCACAAATTGTTGCTAACACTGAACAAACAGTATCACTGTGGTTACTCTACAACTTATCCTCATTAGAAATTTGCATCCAGATCCTGTGGGCTTTGGAAGGCATTGCTGCAGAAGTGAGACAAGGCTATCATTTGTCAAGTAGTTCTCTGGGATAAGATTCCTAGATACAGCTGACTGTAGTCAAGCACAGGGTAACATCACAAGTTAGGTGGCTTGCTAGTAAGCCTTCTAATGGTGCTGCTGACAGACACAAAGGATCCCAGTGAGAAGGACTGCAAAATTTAAGTAGGTGTCAAGCAGAAACTTTTCATCCAAGAACCACGGATGAAAGCAAACCATGAAGATCACGATGTCTGGTTCATCACTGTGCTGTGGCAGGGAGAGAGTGGGCTTCTCTTGTGGTTGAGCTCAGCCATGGTAGGCTGAGTGTGGTAGCCATCTCTCTCCATGGAAGAGCCGATGGGAACCTGGGGCAGCAGGACTGCCAAGCTATTAATCACAAGTCATTCCTGATCCTAAATACCAATGAAAGTTTCAAAAATGCCTTATGTACCCTTACTTATGAAACTTATGAAGTTTCTAAGAGTTTCTAGACAGATGACCAAAAGTCAGTGTCCTGAGCAGCTAAGAGCAGCCCTGTAACATAGATACAAATTGTCATTACTAGTAACACACCAGAAGCTTCACGCTAACTCTGTGAGGCCTCCAGACCTGTCAGGCTTTGACTTGGTTTGTCCTGGGCTGCCCATAGCTTTGCTTTAGCTTGTTTTAGCTTTTAGCAGCGGTTTCCCAATGGCCAGGTGGCTATTGCCTGATTTTTTTTTACTTGTGCTTAGCTTTGCATAATCATCTGGTATAGCCATAATTTTTATACTGATAGCATTTAACAAGCTGTTATTTTGTGTAGAATATTTTTGACCCTAGAAAAATGATGTGGTGTAAAGGAATGGTATCATAGCAGAAGCCTTTGCTGAAGATGATGGAGAGTGCAGTGTGGAGGAGTACACGCATGGGATGATAACAGAAATAAGCTGCTATAAACAAATCATCAGTAGTCAACCACTGGTAGTTAAAGAAAGGCAGTCCTAAGAACTGGGTAAACTGGTTTTAGGGTTAACAAAGAGAACAAGGAAGAAGTATCCAGCATATATAAAATCTCATGTGTATGAAATCTTACATTTCCAGTGGAAAAAAGATTTAGTAGTACAGTGCAATAGAAGATACATAATAGTCCCATGTGGTGAGCAAGGAGAAAGAAACTCCCATCATCAGTATTATACTCTTCTTGGCAAAGGACCTGGGATGCTGATGACTTGTGACACTGAGGCACAAAACAGTTGCATGCAGGGGGAGAGTGGAAGGTGGACCATAGCAGTGGCAAAGGGTGTAGTCATTAGGAAGGGGATGTAAAACAATTTAAACTGTGTCATTATTGAAATCCATTTTATAATAGTATACCATTCTCTGTTTTTTTATGTAATAGTTACATCAAAATTAATAATAACTCTTTGATTAGATAGTTAAGATTTCAATTACACTAAAAATAAATCCTTGGCTTTTTTGTGTGTCTTTCTGCCCATAAGACTATTGTGCATGTAACAGTGACTATATTCAGTGCAGGATTGGAACTGGTACATAGTTGTTGATAAGTGAAGAATTAGATCGTGAGCCAAAGAAGTACTGTGGGTGGGATTTGCACTCACAAAGGTGCAAATCTAGGTGGGTTAAAAAAAAAAAAGAGTGGTATTATAAACGGGATCTCAAGGAACAAAAGTATTTGAAGTACAGTGGCTTGGTGCAGCTTAACAGTGGTAAAAGAGTCTTTGTCCTACAACAAGACTTTCAGGAGATAGCTCTGAAGAACTTGTGTCTCATAAGGCTGTGAGCAGCATTGCTCAGTGCAGAATGGCTTGGTAGTGGAAAGCAATGACAATTAAATTAAGAAAAGGAGGAACTATGGAGCATGAATGCAATAAAATTACTTTGATTGTGCTGTTCATTTCCTGCTTGGGGACTGTAATGTGATTCATGCAGAAAATTACATCAGGGTGTACAGAAGCACCTCCTCCCGGCACAGCCAAGAGCCCCTAATCATCAGCATCACTAGCCCTAGGATTGCTCTAACAGGTGAACTTAGAAAGGGATCTTTCCCTTCCCAGGTGAGTGCCATGACCCCAGACTATTGGCGATTCTTGAATAACTCTCTTTTCCTTAATTCTTTTTTTTGTTTGTTTGTTGTTTTGTTATTTGTGTTGTTGCTTGGAGCTTTTTTGGGCTCATTTTCATGCAGCATTAGAAAAAAGTCAGATTTCAAGACTTCAGAAAGTTTTCAGTTTTCCATCCTTACTGAAATTCAGTGCCAACTTCAAATTTCTGCCACAGGTTGACTAACTCACAGTGGGGAACAGAACTGTAGAAATATGACCCTATGAAGGGAGGAGTAGGATATGATGGAAGAGTTTTAATTTCTTAGTCCAGGGACTCCACGTCAGAAGTAACATTGGCTGTGAGGCCATTATTAGCAGCTTTTCTTCCCAACACAGCTTGCCCTAGAGTAGGAAACCCTCTCTCCAGAACCAGAAGCACAGGTTGCTGCCATTTGGGCTGATGGCATGGCATCATTGATTGGCACATGTGAAAAACTTATTGTTCAGGTGGATGGCTGCTCTAGCAGCCGACTGTACTTTTGATTTGGGCCTACAGTTTTTTTCTTCTCTTTTTCTCATGTTTTAGTGATCACACTGAAGATTACATGCTATTGATATATACACATACTAGCATAATTTGGCTCTTGTCAGGAGAGATAATGTCAATCACAATGTCAGATCTTTCTGTCATGTACTTTAGCATAGGCTTCATGGCTGTTTCTTTGCTGGCAGTACCACTTAGCAGGAGGAAGAATACACAGGAGAATGACAACAGACATCTCTGGCAAGAATAAGTGGCTTTAAAAATGTTCTTCAGGCAATGTACATTCACAGGGATTATTCTCCTCTGCAAACAATTTGTTTGCAAGCACACTGCGGTGATCACTCCTGCTATGAACAATAGCTTTGCTGCTTGCCCTTCTTTGGCAGCATTAGAAGGATGTATGATATCATGGATAATTACCCCTTACCCCACTGGGTGTCCACTACCGACAATCCCAGTTGCACCCATGTGCACTATGCATAGTCTGTAACGTAACAGATAGTAGAACAGATCTCACTGCCTTTTTATAGGTCTTTTACTTTGTGTGGCAACAGATGTCCAATGTTTTAAATAAGTGCACTGTGAAAACAGAAAATGAAAACAGCTTTGATGACTTCATAAGAGGTTACAGGATGAAGTGTCTTTATTTCCTTTAATGTCAATGTATATATAGTAAGTATATTTCACAAAAGACTAACTATTAGCATATTGCTGTCCAGTAGAGACATTAAATTGTCAGTAACAAAACCTTGCATGCCTATGACCAAAGGATATAGAAATAATTATGACTGACTGGACAGTTACTGCTGTAATGAACCTAAAAATGTTACAAGTTGTCTTGGAGACAAATACCTGAAGTGTACTAAAAAAGGGGGAAAAATAAGGGGAAAGTTTGGAAATTCTGGAAATCTACCTGAGTGCTAGGGAAGGGATTCCCCATGTGCAGAAGCCATCAGCCATCACCTCAGTTCACCAGTGTGGTGGAGTTCCAGGTTCAGCACCCATGGGCACATCTGCATGGGTAAGCACACAGCCCCAGCACAGTTTGTAGAGGGGTGTACTAGCCTGGGTACTCGGAAAGGCAGCTTGTGGCCCCAGCTCCAGTTTATAAAATCATAACTTGCCTTTTCATCAGGGTGTATTATCTCAGGCACAGCACTTGAGGACCAGCTCTGAGCATGGGCAAAGTGAGTTCAAATCTCTGCATGCACTCATTTAGACATATCCTCATAGTTCTCAAACACATTTTTGCTGTGGTTGCCAAATCCCCAGTGGTGACAGTTTTGACAGTCACAGTCAAAATACAACTGTGTAATAACAAGAATAAGTTTTTATGTGGCAGCTGCTCATAAAGTCCTTGGTGACTACACATAGACAGCAAGAGATGTTGTGAACTGCTGCTTTAAGGATGGTATGACTTTGGTAAAAGCTATCTAGATATTAAAGTAACCAATAATATCATGTTACACTGTTCTGGGAGTCCACTACAGAGACAAGAATTGTATTTTCCTGTGTTCAGTTTCTTTCCTGTTAAAGATTAGGAAACTAATTTCTATGATCCTCCAAACAGAGACCATGTAAACCACTTTAATGACGTTTGTCTTAGAATAGTTAAGAGGACTGCTCAAGAAAGGCTGGTGTTTCCCCACCATGAAACTCGCCATTGCCAAAGAGAAAGTTGAAAGCAATGGAAGTTAAGGAAAGCTTTAAGTTTAATTCTCATCATTATTTTTTCCCCTTTTTTTTCATTAAGTGGTTAAAACCAATGGTTCCTACAATAGAAATAAGGTGGTGTCACATATGCATAGCTGGACCACAGTGAATGCTTTACTTGTCATAATTCTCGTCCTCACTTGGACCTGAGAGTCCCCCATTACCAACACAACAAGCCATGAGACATGCAGTTAGCTGAAAAGGTTGTGTTAACCTGATCTCCCCTTTCCTTCTGCTTCCTCAGTTGCTGCATATTCCTTCTTTTTTACTAGCTGTATCCACAGGCACTTGTTTGCTCATCTACATTTTGAAGAATAAGATGTCTTAGACCTGTATCATCACTGACTATTTTAATCTCATCAGTTAGCTGGCATTCAAGAGCTTCTTGGATGAAGAAACAGAAATACGACTCACTGTGCTCTTTTTTATTCATAATAAGTCCAGTTCTACAGAAGATTTCCCAATAAACTTATCAAACTATTGCTGCCTTCCCCTCTGTTTCTGTCAGCCTGAGATGGTACAGATCTGCATTGCCTCTGGAGGGGAGCCACTTGGTACAAGGGTGCCATCTATTCCAGTGTTGGAAAGAAATAAATTATTTCACACTTTTACATCAAAACAAGGGAGGGAATAAGCCAAACCCTAGTGCCTGTCACTGCTTTCTGAAATAATTTTGCTGCTTGGGGCATGTAAGACAACGTAATGATGCACCCTAGTACAGTTCTGCGAAGGGGTTATGTTTAGGTACAGCTATTCTGATGAACAGTGAAGGGATCAGGTAAATTGTTCACACCTGAAAATCACTACTTTCCTTCCCATTTTTGTTTTGGATCACTTCAACCAGCTTTCTCAAAACCAATGCTCAGGTACAAGTAGGCAAGTACTTCAGTGCAGGGACCAATCCCAAAAACCAATACTGATGAGCCTGCGTGAGATCTGGCTCCCTCCACCCTGCACTGAAGTATCTTATTTCTCACAAACACCCACAGGTTTGCATCCCAGTGCAGCCAACAAAAGCTGCAGTTCATTATTGATGGGCTGCAATGTGGCACTTATTTCTGATCTTAGAGCTGAGAAAAAAACCTGAGGTAATAATTATATCCTAGATTCCAGACCAGTTTCTCTGAAACTCATGACAATATTGTTTTCCAATGTACTATGATGTAAGTGATAGTGATATAAGTGATATTATGATAGCCCTGAATGGTGTAAAGGCTCTTTCTACTCTCTGCACCACTTGACTGTAGAGTGACAAAACATTCGCTGGAGTGGATGCATTTAATAGGACAGATGTGGCCCTTGTGAGGGTTGCAAGCAGGGACTTAAGGCCATCTTTTGCTGTCCTCCTCTATTGCTATTGATTTAACAAAGGAGGTTGAGAGCAACTCTTTACCTAAAGCAAGTACCTCATACTCCTCTTTGGAGCTCTAAATCTGTCTTACTGCTGACATGAATGATATGCCCACATCACCTCTAAACCCAGCACTCATGCTATTAATCTTTCCTATATTGCAGCTGGCTCCTTCAGTAAAACTCTGTTTTGTTTTTGGGGATGGTAAGATTGTCATTTTGAACATAATTTACTGATGTGGTAGGAGGAAAATATGCTACGAAAACCTGCAGAAAGGCAAGAAAAATGGTAGAGAAAAACATGTGTGGAACACTCAAGGATTTAGGGTAGTAGATAGCAGCATATTTGGATAGGTTGAGGTTGTCTTCTTTTTCATAAAGACTCTGAGCCTATTCAGTGGTATTTTTTGGCATTTTCTCATCTAGACTGTGTCAGGTTATTTTTAATTGTGCAATTCTCCAGCAGCCTGCAAATCTAAAACTTTCATTTTCTATTAAGAAGTTCTTTTCAGTTGATCTTCTATGATAGAAAATGAAATTTCTATGTGAGCCAGCCACTAGAGAGTCTGAGAGAAGTAATATCTGGGTTAACAGACTGTTTTAAACACATTCTCTCAGGACCTTTCTCTTCCCCTTCAGCATTTTCAGCTTGTCTGCCTCTTCTTGCTTGCTTGTTTCTTCAGTGTTCAGGCCAATTGTGATCTACTTGAAAAGGTAGACTGGATGTACTAAAGAATGGCTTTTCATACCAAGTGAAGATTCAAAATAATATGACAGTAACAAAAATGAGTTGGAGAACAGCATCCAGGGCAGGACTGGAGGAATGACCTATGGTCAAGGCACATTGCACAGGACAAATAATAAGCACACTAGCAAACAACTAACTTCTATTTCATTAGTTGCTCTTGAGGTAGCTGTATTGCTTTGATCTTAATTTGCAACAGTAATAGCAAAAGTAAAGAGAAATATTTAATCCTGTAAGTGCAGCAGCCCCATATTTACTTACATTTATCAGCCTCAAAGATAGACTGCTAGCACGTACATGACCTAGACTGCCTCTGTGCAGTCTGTCTGTCTGTGACATAAAGGTGCAGGGACAGTATGCACTACTGGGAAAAAAAAAAAAAAGTTTTCTTAGAACCAAAATTATATGTGCATGCACATGTGTTTTATTTTGCATGTTACAAAAGCAAGTTTCCATAGATTGTTCTCCATTTCTAAACCTCCAGACTTCCATTTGCAAACTTGCAGACCTGCATTATAAAATACCCAAGGCCTGTGCTGTGCACTGCCTTTGATACCAGTAGCCTCTATTTTCCCTTGCAGCAGGAATGCTACAGGTCACTGCCAATAGCTTGGAGGTAGGCTGATGGTATCCAAACTAAAGGAATGCAGAAAGAATAGTTATTTTGTGCCTGAAAAGCATTAGCAGGTCCAGTAAAAAAGAAATCCGAGCTACAACACCCTTAGGACTTCGAAATAACAGTTGCGACAACTTTGCATTGTACTCTGATGTACTATGATCTAACTCTTATCTGAAGAACAGGCGTTTTGGACTCTACAGAGACAAAACGTGGTACTTTGTAATGACATAATGATAGACTGAAGTCCTACAGGACTGTGTAAAGATCATCAGTTTTGCTCAGAACTTAGGCTAAATTATCAGCTGCAGCACAAATAACATAAAATCCCTTCAGCTCAATTATGTGGCTTAGTCTGGGAGATCAATGCTGCCAATTCTTACTCCACATTTAACTGATTTATGATAGATGTAACCAAAGAACGTTTCCATCAAGATAATTTTAGAAAGCGCATGAGGAGCCATGTGTTGGGATTTCCCTATTAAATCCATTTAATCAATAAACACTGGACAGTAGATTTCCTAAAAAATAAAAATAAAAATCACTGTTAATGCACTGAAAAAGTGAAAATTATAAGAAAAAAAATCATACTTGCATTTTGGTTTATAGATATAAAAATACAGAATGTGATAATTTAATAGAAATTAGTTTTTTTCAAGTTATCCTTTCTTTTCCGAACTAATAGGCTGATCACATCAATCTAGTCTTCAACCTCATGTTAATCTGATCAAACTGATTTTTTTCACTCTGACATTTCAAATCTTACCAAGATATCAAGACAGCTTTGTTGATAAACAGTATCAACACAAGCACAGCAACCATAATCTCTCATTAACCTAGTGGAGGTAGCATGTGATAAAAAATACTATACTGTGATTCTGGAAATTGGGGATTCCCTTTCACAGGTTACATGTGACTGAGTAAATCACTTAGTGGATTACTCAACCCTGAAAAATATTACCAGTCCAGTCTTACTTAACATACCAGTTTCTTACATGTGTTCATAGTTGCACCTGCTTGTGTTAGAGGGAAAAACATGTTTCTGGTGTTAACTCCTCTGAAGCAACACAGATAAATTAATGTAAGCTGAAGTCCATTCTTGCTTATGAAGTGCCAGTGCAGGTCACGTGCTGCATTTCTAGAGACCCATCAGTGCTGCAAAAACAAAAGAAGAGTCCCTGAAGCTCTAGGTGAAGCCAGTAAATAAGGCAGGATAGCTCAGGTCCTAGCACTGTCCTAAAGGACCTGTGCTACTCTTTCTGCTGCACAAAATGGAAAGAGTCAAATTCACTGCGGGACCCCATACTAAATGTGCAAGGGTGACGTTAGGGGAAAACAAAGCTGATGATACTCTCATCTATCACATTAGTGTTGGGAACTGTTGAGAACATAGGGAGCTATTGTTATGGACTTAAGAGTTCAGAGTAAGCCTGCATGGCAATGGTGGGTGAGCTGAGCTCTGTAGGGACTATTAAATGCTTTGATGTTCAAAGAAGAAAGATGCAACAGACATTCAAAATCGCCTCTATTTGAGAGATACTGCTGCTGAGCTATAGCTCCTGTTAGAAATATGTACTGTGCATTGCACAAAAGCCATGATATAAAGGGCTGCGTTCGAGAGGAGAGTGGGCATATTTGGCAGTGAACGCATCTTCAGTCTGGAAGATTGCCACACTACACAGCTCCCGCGCACGAGTCAAAGTAGGGAGCTCTTACTGGTGTACAGGGGCTGAAGACCTTGGAGGCAGAGTGGACCCCCTTTGCCATTACAAACAGAGACATTCTTTGCCCTGAAAGAATGAGTCATACGCTCATGTGACAAAGCTGACAAAATAACCATGACAGATTTTACTGTGAAAAAGGATAACCTGGCCAATCTTGTGTCATGCTCCTTTCATGCAGAGAGACAGTTCTTGCATTAATTCTTGGGAGTCATCAGGTAATGCGAGGAGATAAGGTTTACCAGGTAAAGACAGAGACATGGGTGAGATTGTCAATTCCAGAGCTACATCCTCAGAGACAGCCTTCCACATCCAGGTGTCCTATTATCTCAAAGCTATTGGCTATGGGCCAAAACAGGCATAAGTAAATTAAGGCTCATGCATTAAAGCCATTCCAATGTAGATAATGGCATTACACCATGACAAAACCAGTTTT
This sequence comes from Falco cherrug, assembly GCF_023634085.1. Taxonomy (NCBI): domain Eukaryota; kingdom Metazoa; phylum Chordata; class Aves; order Falconiformes; family Falconidae; genus Falco; species Falco cherrug. Next base: position 25,916,874 of record NC_073698.1, read on the forward strand.
GGGCATTAGTCCCAAGCCCTTTGGGTAAAGACACAAGAAGACTCAAATACATTCACTCACTTCACACATATTCATGCTGAAGAGTGTGTCAGCAACATGCAGTTTATCTCAGCCCACAGAAATCTATCCATAAGGCATGTACAGAAACACATCCCAACATAATGACTAATCCTGCACCAGCAGCACTGTTTTCTTACTCACTTGGTGGCTTGGAAGATACCCACATTTAGAACTTGAGCTGACAACTGGAAATGAAGAGTTTAATGGCTTAAACCAACCTTTTTCTAATTATTTATTTGCAATGTCATGAAAATTTTCATCCATACTGTAATTATCCAAAACAAATCCCATTTTATTAGTGTACACATGTGGGATTACAGATTTATTGAGAGGTGTGTAACGCAATATTAAATGTCTTTAAGTGACAACTGATACAAGTAACATGGTTCTGTCTCTTTTTCCTTTCTGGCTGCATGTAGCTGCTGACATTTGGACTTCAAGCAGCTAATGTAAGGCTAAACACCCCAGGGGAGAGTGGTGTTTTAGGGATAGGTTGTAGCAAGAGAGCTAAGAGCTTCTTGAAACACTTACATAAAACTCCTCCTTTTCAAACTACATAAGACATCACTTAGGCAGAATCCTAAAAAATCCGCAACCTCCTACACTCTTTATTGGTGTACGTGCAGAATTTGAACTTAATTTTGGCTCGCACTACTCATACAAATGAATCATCTGTGGAAATGCTTGGCGCACTGGCAAAAATTATCAAAATTTGATACTTCTTCTGTGGGTCTGCAAGGTTCGACAGATCTAATATTGGCCCTGGAGGTGGCATTTCTAAGCTTCCCACTGCCACACTTGATGCCATCAGTATGTCCTAGCAACAGCAGGGGAGCACTTCATCTAGCATGTGACATAGAGTAAGTGTCTGCTATGCTTTTTTTTAGTGTTGTCATTTATGTGGTCGATTAGCATCAGTCTTATGTAGGGACATAACTGGAACCCCATGGATAAGGCTGTGAAGCAAAGGCACGAAGCTGAACAGAAGCAAGGAGCTGCCCAAGATGGCCTCGTTACCTCCTCTGGGTGGTCCCTGCCTCTTGCACTGTGCTGCCAAAGGTTAAATCAAAGTTCATATAATTTGGCAGTACTTACCTAGTGTCCTCTCTGCCTCCATTGTCTTTTACAGATAGTGTTCAAATACACTCCATATGTAATGTAAGTTTATCTCTCATTTTTTGGCAGGATATTGTGACCTTTGAACTGAAATATCCACAGCCTGCTATCATAACAGAGCTGCTGACATATCACTGTAACCCAGCTTGGCATGCGTCCCTGCAAATATTATAAAAAGTTTTATTGCTTAAAAAGTGCAGCTGTTCCCTACCTTGCACTCTTTTAAGGGAGTGGGGCTCATGTGTACTATGAGGAAAGGAACTGCTGTGAGCATGTGGAGGCTGCTGAGGCTGTACTTTTGAGGCTACACCTCATTGCTCTTTCTTAAGGAACCAGAGAAGGGGCAGGGGATGTGGAATTGCTCCAGGTAAAATAAATGGATAGAGAAATGGTGAGACACTTAAACACACTAATGGCAGGACTGATCACTGATGATGTTAAAGAAGATAGCATGGGACCTGTAAAGTACCTCCCTGGGGAGAGGCACAAACATATAAGAAGCAAAGACAAACCAGGAAGAGAGGATATTGCCTGGAAATATCACCTGGGTGACTATGAGGTCCACATGTGAAATCAAAAGAGGGATAAGGGATGGTTTTGGTTAGAGTATATCAGTGCTATAAAGAAAAGCTGATGGTTGTTAATCTGTACATACATGAGTTAGTTCTGAATTAACTAACCCATGTCCTAAAAACAGTGGACTTGATCAGCAATTACAACAATGCAGAGTCCAGGGCAAGTTTTATAATCTGTGCTGAATGCTATGTTACCGCAGATAAGTATTGTGAACATGTACACTAGCTAAGTACTTAGCCTACGTAGCTTGGATAACCTATGTATCTCGAATATTTAACTTGAGTATTACAGATATTTTCCTTTTTATGACGAGGCAGGGCCTGGTAGCTAACATCACACCACATCAGTGACACCCTTCCAGCAAATATGCAGACTGAAACTCACCTCTTGATTTCCAGGTTTATGTCTTAGCTGTGGTAGCAAATTTCTTAGTCATTTCAAACGAACACAACTATTACAACAGGAAAAATGTACATCGCTGAGCAGTAGGACCAAGTGGGTTGCTAAGTATTGTGAGTTATTATGACAGGAAACAGATTAGGAAGGCTCTGAGTACAGCGGGCAGCCATTCACTGCGGATTGGGAAGGCATTGCTAAAATGTGTGTCTGTATGCTCTTTGCAGCTTTTGAGTATCTCAGCTGCAGATTAACAAGCCTTGGGTCGTGCTGGCTCTATAGGTCCTCACTGAAACCTTGCAGTTCAGCCACTCCTGTACTGGCTGTGTTTCAAACTCACTTTTTACTAGTGCTGGCTTCTGGTTTCTGGCTGATCCGAGTGGGCTTGGTCTTTGGGTATGATCATCCTTTCAAAGCTGCCCACAACAGCTGCTAGCAGTGATCCAAAACAATGTTCTAAAGCACAGTTTAGTACATTTTTTTTCCCCTGTGAGTTTAACTGAGTGGAGAACACAGTTAAAACTAGCACTGAGGTTTACCCACAAGTGAGTTTCTTTTCTAGGTTTCATTACTTTTTGTTTAGGTTCAGCACCTATGACGTTTTGACTGAGATGGAGACCTCGTTGTCCCCCCGCTCCTTGCCTTCCCCTGGTTTTTTTTTGTCCCCTCACATTGCCTTGCTCTGTTTTTCTTTGCTCTCCACTTCTCTCTAGGAAGATTTTAAAACAGATAGATGTCCTTTGATCTCAAGCCATAGAAATGGGACAATAAGCTTGTTAACCTTAGCCTGAACCAGACAGGTAGGCACTTTCAGATTAATACCCTACCCATTGTTCTCTGAAGGACTCTTGGTATTTCCCCTGGAGATATCTTATCTCTATCACTGAGCAAGCAGGAAATGAAACATAGATTCATAAAGTTTAAGCCCAGAAGGGACCATTAGAAGGGCCATTCTCATCTTATATATATCTTATATCTTTAATTTCACCCATTTATCCTTGTAGTGAGTTCAATAACTTCTATTTGACTAAAGCGAATGCTCCTTCTAACTGATGCTCCAGATTTAAATTCATGCACTCAAACAAAAGCGTATCAAGCACATAAACTGAGACAGGTAAAACAGTCATTGAAAAACAATACAGATGTCTCCCCCATTCTCTGTAACAGTGCCTGGCTGTGCTTTGATACAGACCTAACATGTTTTAGTATGTCTGCACAGGTAACTCTAAAATTCACCCATCCCCATCATAAGAGATCCTAAAAATTAAGATATATGTAGGACACAGATTAGGCACCATTATGACCTTATTATGTAGATTGCAAACTATAATATCTTGATGACAATACAAAACTAGCATAATACCCTATGTAGGACTATGAATGTCATCATTTTGTAAGTCTAGATTGACTTACAGGAGGAGGGCCGCCTCGACAACTCAATGTGTTAGCTCACTCCCCAGCTCAGTTTTTGCTCACACCAACTCTTTCTGTCAAAAACATATTTACTATAGGGGAGCCTTACACTGAGCATTGCTGATGCAAGACATGATCACAGTGTGAGAGCTCAGTCAGCTCCTGTCCCTCTTTTATTTAGCTGTCTAGACATTGTCAGTGAGTCTAGGTAGCATAAAGAAGAGCTGAGGCCAGCAAGGAAGTCATTACAGTAAGTGCAAAAGAGTAATGTATTCTACAATGCTTTGCGGCAGAGCAGACAACACTCCAAATCATCATTAACCAAATTAACCACACCAACTAACAAAACTGATGTTATTGTCAAATGTTAAAAAATTCAATACAGTAACATCTTTGGACATTTGTAAAATCTGCTGAGATGAAGATGAGGGTTTTTATGTCTATGTATTAAGTTGCGCACCCTCCTGAATGCATACCAGCATTCCTTCACGGTGTCTGTAAGCAGGCATTGAAAACAGGAAGGTTTTGAATGATAGCACGCTCCCTGGTGGGGTACCATCGCATGGGAGTTAATGAGGGATATAATGTGGTTATAACATACCTTTTTCCAAAGACATTGCAACATTTAGCATTCACTTTAGTCTGAGAGATTGAGAAAGGCTGTATTTACATAGCACTCTTCACTTGGTAGATTTATACAAATATTGGCCTCCAAAAGTTATGAACATGGTTCTGTCCAGGTCAGATAATTCCAGGATCATGTTACTTAGATTTATTTTGTGGTGAGTGTAATCTGCAGTATGCTCAATCATACAACATTTCAGCCTCGGTTATGCTTGTAAGTCCAAAAGGCCAAATCTGAGGAGATTTTGAGTAGTCAGTTTCCATCAGATTCTGAATTTGTAAAATTTGCCCATATGAAATAATTCAGTGAAATCTGGCTTCTCATCTTTAGCCTATTCTATGTCTGTGGCCAGAGGAATCCAAGACAGAATACTATTATTGCTGTGAAATCTCTGCACTTACCATTACCTAAATGAAATCATAAACCCCACAATGTCATGAGGGAATGCAGTTAAGACAATGTGTACATGTCTCCATCCAGGGATAATATTTTGCTGAATGGATCACAGTTTCATGACAACGCTGGTCTAACAAATTTTACTTCATCTGTACCAATGCAACTGTTGGAAGAGGATTCTGCAAAGCCTTTGAACTAATTTATGGGACAAAACTAGGGCATAACATGCCTAAAAATGGAAGGTAAATGAGGAGACTATAAAATTCAATCCATCTTCTGTGGAATTCCTTGGATTTAAAAAAATTAACTCCATTAAGTTATCTTTTAAATTAATTAATTAAAACCATATAATTTTACTAGAATGCATATGTTTTGATTTCAGGACTACAGATTAGCACAAGGAAGGGATTTGAAGGACATTGCACACGGTTCACCTTATTAAACAGATTTCAGTGATGTCTCTAATTCAAGCATCCCATCTAGGATTAAATCAGGTGCTAGTTTCCAGTTTCTATTTTATGCTATTTTTTTTAAAGTTGTTCCTGCTGATGAAAATGTGCACCAATGTAGGTCAGCCACCAGTGTATCAGTATTAATAACTACCAACAGACTAATTAATGTGTGCCTGCTTTGTGTATTACAACAACGTAAATGTCTTGCTACACTGGCTAAGGTGTCAGATAGTAAGATAATTTTTATAAGTGGGCTCTGTGTCCTGGTTATTATAGAAAGCTGAAGTATCTTATAGTGTTAGTGTTGAGGAATCGACAATATTTTCAACATTTCATTCTGAATGTAGCCTATAATTTTCAAAAAGGTAACTGACTTTGAAATTTATCTTTTTACATGCATTGTTCTCTATATCCATATGATCATATGTACTTTTTGCAGGCAAGAGGCCTCATTCTTTTAATTTGTGCTAGTTTCTGAAATAGCTTCAATAACACTGTTTTATACCAGTGTGGCTGAGAACAGAATGAGGTCCAGTGACAAAAGAAAAAAAAAACATGAAGTACTAAATTTCAGTTCTGCAGCCATCATAATAGACAGTTCAGTCATTTAGAGAATTTCACCTTGTCCGTGATAGCCGCTTTACTATACAACGGAGAACCATTGAAGCTTTCACCTCATTACCAGTGTTTGCATATGAGTGCAAATTCATGTTTTCCTATGAATACGAAGGGATCAGTGGGGTAATGCCAGGCTTCCATTTGCTTTGCTACATGCATTTCTTGTCCTTATTGCTTATTTAATAACATTATATTCAACAATAAAGGTCACAACGTCTTCAGCAACACTGCCTCTTCTAGTCGTGTGTGATGAGTTGGAATAGGTTTTGAGAGAATGTTATTATGCACATATACAAAACCCAATCAAGTCATTAAAGTTGTATCTTATTCTTCTGTAATGTTCTCACTGTAGTATCCAATAAACATTATGGAGTCAGTTTGACTGAATAGAAGATGAAAGATTTTATTCTTAAGAGTATGGGTACTTGGAGCCTCCCACGGGTTTGGAAAACACTGCATACTCCTTTCCTTCACCAATTGTGTGATAGATGTTTACAGAAATCATTGAGGTTCCCAGTATTTTGAAAATCAAAACTTTTTAATTGGTGTCATTTGCTGGGCTTGTTAAGAATGGTAAATGCTGTACTGATCTTCAGTGGTAAGCAAACTGCCTGAAGGGGGAATATGTGTGCTCTTTGCCACTGTCTTTCTGTGTCTGCCTCCAGAGAGACCCCAACAGCCTTCCAACAACAAGACGGTGAGCCAGCCCTGGCAGACAAGGTGCTTCTCTGAAGAAATGCAACCTTGCCGTCACAGTCAGACCATGGCGGGGGTTCATTCAGCACAGTCACCACCACGACTGTGAGTCTCAGCTTGCTGAGAGCTCCTGAATTCTCTGTCTGGAGGCCCAGGAGGCTGTGCTTTCCCGGGAGCCGGTGCCTGGGAATGGAGCTGGCAGGCTGTGAAGCTGCAGGCATCTGTGGGGAGCCCACAGCATCCACAGCAGAGACAGGGTGGGATGCAGAGGACCCTTGCTGTGTGTAGGGTGCTGCCCTCAGCAGGTTCCCAGGGGTGGGCTGCAAACTGTCCCTTTAGTTTCTTTCGGTGCTGAAGGCACTATGGCATGTGTTCTTAGGTACGTACAATATGTCTGAGGTATAGGACTGTTGTTGTGAGGCTGCTGCTGGTGAGCGAGTGGCAAGGAGCTTGGTGCTGAGGGCACCTGTCCTCACGTGCAGAAGCTCCTGAGCCGTGGTGAGCTCCGGTCCTGCTCATGTCCCTGCCTGCCTGCACCCAAGATCCTCCACTATATTTTGCCCCTCAGAGCAAATATGAGACCCTGGGTAACATCTCCCTCTCACTGAGGTTACAGGGAGCTGGAGTTAGGGAGAGTCCTTGCAGGAGCAGCACTGGAGGCTGGGAAAGGTGGGTGAGCTGGGAAGGTGACCTCGGGTGACTTGTGTGGTGGGAACAGTGCTGCCAGCACTGAGCAGCTGCTGTCAAGGTCCCGGCTGTGACACTTAAGAGTCAGTTCTGTACATGTAATTGATGATTTTGAAATGTGACAGATATATTGATGCCTTGAGAGCCTAGAGCCTCTGAGGGTGTTTGTAGTTTACCTAATAATATCCCGAGTTGCTAAGACAGATGTAGTTGCTGCCAACAACGGGGAAAGAAATGGAGCCAACAATAAATGTAATAACACTTCCCCAACATTAGAGCAAGGCAGCTGCTGTGCACTGTAGAAAAGCATTTTTTTTCCCCTAAAGGATCTATTACATATTTTCTGTGCTGTGGTGCTTGCTGATTCTTTATTCAAAAACTGAAGTCTCCCATTGCCAAGTCTCTAACAGACTGGTAGCATCCTTACCATGTATTTTAAACAGACTTTGTGTCAGATTTTCATTGTGATAACTGGTTTGAGTGAAAGATACTGTCTGAACTTGGATCCCACTCAGTCCGCTCTTTCTCCTGCAGTACTCATCAGTAGATCAGTGTGACTGTGCACCTGGGTGAGACTGATAATATCGGCATCACCTTATCTAATGTATATAATGCCCCTACGGCAGTGTTTACCATGATGGTTGTCTCCTTATAGAGCTCTTTAAAAAATTGATATTTTTTTCAATAGGAGTAATTAATATCGGGAGTGATTAGTTAATACATTGTTCAGTGATGTTGCATTGACTTCATTTATAGGCTCCTTTGTACTTCCCTTCATTCAATATTTGCAAGAAGTATTTGCAGTGTGGTCTCTTCCCACCAGGCAAAGAACTGCATAGCTTCTCTTTGTTTCTGCTGTTTTACCTTCACTAGAGCCAGAAAGGCCTGTTTTGCAATAGCTTTTTCTTTTTTTTTTTCTTTTTCAGTAAATGCTGGTGTTAAAAAATTTCTGTGATGCAAAGTTTTGATTACAAAGAATTAGATACACACCTTTAAAATCTTGGCTGCAATTGCATTTCAATGCAATTTAAGCATCTCTGCTTTGACAGCAGTGCAGCATTGCATAACGCTTGTCTGCTCCAAATCAATGGGCACCTTGCGGCTAACCTAAAAGCTTCCTGGGCACTGAGGTTAGGCACTGTACATGCTAACTTGAAACCCCAGAGAAGCTGTTACGAGTGCACAATTTATGCATTAACAGTCTTGCAGTTGCAGCAATCATCCAGAGGTGAGAGACCAAGAAACACAGGACATATTGTTTGAAGAGAAGCCTTGCAGTTATACTCTTTCTTTCTTGTCTGATCTTCTTTTAACTATGTGGATCTTGCATGCCAAGCTGAAGGTATGGACAGGCAAATACTGTCTGTCTCCCTTCCCTCCCACCGCACCCTACAGGAAGGGTCTGTAATGTGCTCTACAGGGCAACCTCTGAGAATTCAGGTCCAAGCCCCCTCCATCTGAAGGAGGTTTCAAACCCATATCACATCCTTCTTGGACCAGTGCTCTAATATCATTGGTCTACCATAAAAAAAAAAAAGGCATAAGCACACAGCCACCTGGCAGCCTTCAGAAGGCAGGAGTTCAGCTCACCTTGGCAGCTGTGCAGAAACGCAAAATATTTTCAGCCTGGATCAGAAATCGAAGTTGCAGAGAGGGTGGGAAGATTTCTGATCTCTGCAGGTTTTCTTGCTATCCCTATGTGGTATCCTATTCAGTGTCAGTTTTCAGGGGCAGTATCTCTCTTTACAAATCTTGATATGATTTAGACTCTAAGGTGGGTTTTGTGGTCTGCCCTTTGGAAAGCAGGGGGAAGTGGCTAAACCCTCAAGTTTTGGATAGCTATGCTAAAAACTCAAACACTCAGGGTAAACTATCTTGCACATTTTTTTCCTTGTATTCATTTCTCCACCACTTCCAGATCACACTCTGCCAAGAGCAGAAGGATTGAGGGAGCTTAGTGCTGAAGTGGATCCCACCGTGTTTTCCTGGGACTTCTGCAGGGGAGTCAAAGGAAAATTGTCCTGATGGCAACTCTGACTGAATGAATTCTATTTCAGATTTAGTTTCAATTTAATAGTAGATATCTTAGAGGATACTAAATTCCTTACCACAGCCAGGCTTTCAACTTCTGAATGCCATGGCTTCAAAGGCAATTTCACCATGCTTCTTAAAGTTTCCAAATATATTAACAAATATATTAACAAATACATGAAGATTAATCTTGTATTCCGTACTGATGCTTTCATTTGCCTAAAGTTAAAAAACTGCGAAGACTCTTTATTAAACAAAGTTATATGCTGCTTAGTATCAATTATGTCAGCCTTTTGCTTCACTCAAGCAAACAAGATGACTACCCACCCCATCACAATGATGGATACAAGCAGTATATACTTCCATAAAAAAATGTTGCTTAAACAGTTTTTGAAGCATGAGGGCATTTTTACCATTTTTAGATGAAGTTAGAAATGAATATGCTTCTTACAGAAATTTGATCCAACTTTCTCCATCCCCTGGTGGGTTCTTGGAAGATTTTCAGAAAATTTTAAAACTCCAATGATTGTCTGTGCAATTTGTGGTTTTGTTCCATTTATAAGGGAGGTATGGCATTCTTCCTGTCACTCCAAGAAGTCTTGGCTCTGATAATTTTATGGTGGTCAGGCTGTCATTCTGTGGTATTGTGCCATAAAAATGCCATGCACTAAGAACAGGATTCAGCTCCAGACTCTTAACCTTAGGGTGTGGTTCAGTGACCATTGGCAGACTTCTGTGGCCATTTGGGATTCTCTGAGATGTTGCAGCTGGCCTCCATCTGCAGTTCCAGAGGGCACATGTCTTCTAGTTCTCTGCTATAGCCTGCAGCCCTGTGTGAATCTTGGATGAACTAAGCTGTTTCATATTGCAAAAGATACCATGAGCTATGTGTATAAACTCCCGTTACAGCCTCTGTAGAACTATTATCCCACCATAAGGTAGACACCTTCTCTTTGTCAGCTGAAAGCTTTTCAGATTCCACTGACTCTTACTCCAAATCTTTTATTTTAAATGTAACTGTAATTTTGCAGATTATCCTCAACAAAACAATTAGTATCGACATCGATGAAATTAATAAAATTGCCATGCATGCACAAAAAAATCGAGTTCTGTCTGTCTTAAGCTGGTGACTTTTGTGCACATTAATGGCTACATATCCTACAGCTTTGGAGCATCCATAGGGAGCAAACACACAGATGTGAGGGCACCTCTGGGGGCTGAGAAAAGGTGCTTCCAAGAATGCCTTTTCATTCAGCACGTAACAAGCCGTAAATTGCTACTGTTTATTTTCCATTAAAGTACGTTGATAACTATTTTTCACTCTCTTATATATGCCTTACCTACTGCCAATATAATGGATTACAGCAAAAATAGTGATACCTCTCATTAAGGATGGTCTGGTGGTTTCTGATCAGACAATTGCTGGAACACGTGGCTTCCCATTCTTTGTAACCCATACTATGTGAAACTACACTTTTAATTTCTGATGTTTGTATAAGGTTTATAACTTTGTATCTAACTGATCATACAGACCTCTTATTTATTTCATTTTTGATCCAGGGCATTGTAGATAGGAAAAGGCAAAGCCAGCAATGCAGTCTTCTGTAAAATAACCTGAAAACTGGGAGATGCAAATCAGTCACTCATACGTATTTTGCTCTGCCTTATGGCAACCAATAAATCATATCATAGTACAATTTCAAGACTGGTCACAGGACTCCGCAAAAAAACATTTTCCTTGTCCTCAGGTTTGCAAAGGGGTCTGAAAATACTGTGGGCAGATATACAATTAGATGAAATCAGAAATGAAGACAAAGAGTGAAGACTTTTCCCTTGACAGCAAACCTCCCACTGATCTCAGTGGGGGAAGGATTTTGTTCCAAGGAATCACGTGTTCTTAGGCAGACACCATAGTGCCTAATTGAAGCTGTTACTGATAAGTTCCTATTGAAACAGGCTCTTTGGAAGGATGAGAAATTTGTGCTTGGTAAACAAATCAAGAGCTGTAGCAACTACCTAAACACACCCACTACATGAATGAAACCGTGTCAGTGGTATGCTTCCATCATTCAATCTCTGCTTGAAAATTCTGTGCACAGAACAGCCAAGGGACATTTGCACATTGTTGGAGGGAGAATGTGGGAAAAGTCAGGGCCAAATGCAGTAAATTTTCTTGCTACCTAGCCATCAAATTCCTCTAATTCTACTGAAAATTACAATGCAAAATACTGCTATCCTTGGCAGTGGTCAGCTCTGAAAGCAAACCACATAGATGACAATTGGCTCAATTCTGGCACCGGATAGACCAGTGGGAATTTGCTGTTCAATTCTCCTGGACAGTGCCTGGATTCTACTTTAGCATGTAATGTTGTCTCCCTGTGGTAGTAAGATCTACCTGTACATACGCATTTACACAGATGTATGTATTTAACCATTCATCTTCTGTACATTTATAGGTTTCTACCATTTCTAAAAATACAAAATTAAAAACAAAATCCCCCATCTATTTTCAAGTGAGTACAACAGACGGTGTTAGAGATGTAACCTTTAGCTCCAGAAGTGAAATTATTTTCTTTTAGTCAACTGGAAATATTTTATAAAGGAATCTTATAGAATAACTATGCTCATTTGATAAATGAGGAACAGGAAGCATGAAAAGGGGAAAGGGTCTGGCTGTGGCAATGGTGTTTCAGTTACTGACAGAGCTGGAAACCAAATCTTCTGAGTTCTACCCTGGCACCAGCTCAGCTGGACAATGCCTCTCTCCAAGTAGGCAGGTGTAAGGACTGACCTGAACAGCCTTACTCACCATCTGTCCTCTCTACAGAACCAATCTGATATGGAGATGGGAAAGCTTTCAGTGACTTTCAATGATTGCCCATTTGGTGCTCTCAGAAACCTTTGATGTGATTCTATTAGTCCTCTCTGTTTTCTTTTAGCTCCATTTCTTTAATTTGTTCTGGTTTATTCCCACCCTCTGCCAAGAAGATACCAGTTTCCAAAGACTACATTTCATGATCACCTGTCAGCAGCTATAAATGCAAACTCTACACAACACATGATGCTCCATCTCTGTGTGTTGCTCAGGGTGTTGGTGGCTGGGTCCTGCCCCGTTCCCATGTGCTCTGCAGCTGACATGTTGTAGCCATCCTACTTGCCCTTTGAGCCCATAGTTGTGGGGTGGGCTCCCCTGTTCAGCTCACTAATTGACTCTCCAATCGTAACTCATGTAAGAAATCATCTCACCTAATTCTAGATATCTAAAAGGGAGCTGTTTGGGTGAAGGCTTGGTGTCAAGTCTCCTTGCGCAGACAATGAATACAGACAGGCATTTCCAGAGAACAGTTCATCCCAAAGGCTGGAGTCCAGAAAATGTGTGATAAGTAGCCCTCTGGAGGTGCCTGTGTCTATAGACTAAAGACAGAACCTATCTAAGTAGAGTAGACAAGGTGTCTTATATTTAGATAGATGTCATTATGTGAGGTAAAATCTACCTTTAACATCTTCATGCCCTGTTTTCCCCATCTGTTAACTGGGACTAATACGGCCATCAGTGGAATGCCAGGTGTCCACATTTATTATTATCTGCAATTATGGGGGTATCTTTGAATGTATAACTCTGTGGAAGTATGAAGAACTCATTATTCAGAACTGTGACAGATGGCAGAACTGTTTTTGGGCACAGTTCACTGTAAATAGTCCGTGTATTATTTTTCGCTAGCAGGTGTAACTAGGCAGCAGGGAGGTAGGATGACTGCTTACACTGTCTTGACTACAGCATAGAGGGTCCAGTGCCTGGTCCCACAAGGAAGAGGAGGCTGGTCTAGCCTTTCCCATGGTAGGCAGGGTAGGGCTGGTAGGCTTGGCTAGGAGAAGCTCCCGGAGGGCTGTGTGGAGCAATAGAAGAACTGGAGATAGTCAGCAAGAGATGTCTGCAGTGGGACAACCTGTGGGATCCCAATGGGAGCAGAGGACTGGCTTGTAGAGCAGGACACAGACTAAAAGCAATGTCCCTGGCTTTATTGGGGAGCCAGAGGAAACCATGTGATAGTTACAGTAGGCCAGAAAGATGCTGAAAATTACTGAGTTAGAAAGCAAAACTGGAAGATGCTCCTTGGAAGGGCATGGTGGGGAGGGAGATTTATCTTCCAACCTTGTTTAATTTAATCTGTCTCACCCAGCAATGCTGAATGTATGCCATTAGAACAGATATCTTGTTCTTATTAACTGTTTTTGTACTCATAAATCTTGCTTTTGAACTATTGCGATCTTTAGATGTCTTTCAGTGTGCATGATCTGAAGAAAAAACAGGGTAATTTCACCTCTGGCTCACATGGAGTCATGCCACAACCATCTACTTTCCTCTCACACTATTCACACTGGCGTGTGTGCATCCTTACTGTAACTGGGTACAGTATCTCATTCAATGTTAGTGAACCCCCCCATGAAATAAGTATTTAGTCCTTTGTCAGGGGTATTGGGCTTGGAGTCCTTACGTGAATTTACAATTTGATTTTACAAATGTAAAGTTCCATTTGAAAGTAAACAAAGAGCTATTGAAATAAGGCAGCTACAGAGTTGAATAAGCAACAGCGACAGCTACTGCAGAGTAAAACATTTGCTGTAAATCAATGCTCTCATTTAACTTACAATAACATCTTCAGAAATGTATGACTGATAGATGTGCGCACAAGTGCCTTGAAGCTGACGGAACTGGAATGTCTTAGGCCAGTAGGGAATTTGGCCCATCACCTGCAATTAATATGAATTACATTGAAATAAGAGAGTATTTTAATAATCAAATATGTTCTTTGCATAATATTGTATTACAGGCAAAAGGCCAGTTTTCCTGCTTAGTCATACCTAGCTCAAGCCATTCTGACCTTGGCAGAAAGAAGAGAAAACTGAGTATTTGGGATGTAGTAGTGGCAGAAACAGACATCAGAGCAGCTGGAAATGTAGTTCATGGAAAGGATCACAGATATGCAGAGGGCCAGGACAGGGCACAAACTTAATAGCAGATTTACTTGGTCTGAAATGACATACTGATGTGCTGAAATGAGACAATTCCTTGAAGTTCATGGATTTTGACAGATATTTTGACTCTACTTTTGCATTGTATACTCATTTCAGTAGAATTTTTCAGCTTGGGGATTCCTTGTGCACAATGTAAAGCAGTGGAGAATAGGATTCACATTGTGCCACCCTACCCTCTCAAGCTCTTAAAAACTTGGTGAATTAAGTAGACTCCCACCATTCTCTACTTTAGATTTCCTAAGTAATGAATCCTATTCTTGCTCTTCTACCTGTATTGGATTGCCTTCACTTTGCCTTGCAGGAATAGCACACCATTTGCACCATAATATATCAAAACTCACTGCTCACACTTCTGTTGCAAATGTCAGTGTAATGTGCAGCATCTGTTCACAGCTCTCATGAACAATTATGCTGAGGCACAGCCTCAGTCTGGTGTAAAGAATTATTTGGGTGTTCATAACAGTTCCTTCGACTGAACTGATGTCCTGTCACATATACACAGCAATCCATGACAGACTAAAAATTTCAAGAAAAGGGTTAGTATAAAGCAACTTCATTCCTTTTTTTTTTTTTTTTTCTCTGCAATATCAAGTGGAGCAATTATTGAATATTCAAAGTATTTACCTAATAGAATTTCATATACGCGGATGTTTGCCCCTAGGAACTACTCAAACAAGACAATTTCTGTAAGAAACACGCCTAAGATCATGAGCGCCAGAAGCAGAGTACAACATTCATTAGCAGGCATTTGCTTTCTGAAGACGGAGGACAGGACATTAATTTTTCTTACATATAAACATCTGAAAATTGGGGGTCAGCCTCTGACAACAAGAATTTCACTGAAAGAACTTTAAAACGTTTAATTTTTTTTTTCTGAATACCCACCTGAGAATATGCACAGTTTTAAAACATGTTAATTTATACAGATCTGAACCATTCAATTAAGCTCATGCTCAAAATGGTTTCCTCTGACAGGAGCTGCGTGCCATCTGTTAAGTCAACTATTTCTATTGCCAATGATCTTAAGTTCATCGT
This sequence comes from Falco cherrug, assembly GCF_023634085.1. Taxonomy (NCBI): domain Eukaryota; kingdom Metazoa; phylum Chordata; class Aves; order Falconiformes; family Falconidae; genus Falco; species Falco cherrug. Next base: position 25,932,012 of record NC_073698.1, read on the forward strand.
TTATGCTAGAGTGATTGAGATTCTTAATCATAAATATCATCTGTTCTTTCCCTTCCCTGTCCTCCCCCTCCTCATTTGGTACATGATTTTTGGGGGGCTTTCTTAATCAGCAGTTTCTGAAAGTGAAACCACAGGAGGAAAGCACAGCCTGGGAAGGGGAGAAGGGGTGGCTGTTACTGTTGCCTGCTGGTTTACAGTGTTTTTTCATTGACCTCAGCACTATCAGTTTGTGTACATCTTCCTTGCGTTTGATACGCTGCAACAATTAGGGCTGGTGACTACGGCTTCGGGTCATCTGTTCACTCCCTTTCTGCATGTCAGTCTTTTCCACACAGACAAGGACCTTTTAATTTTCATAAAAGGTTCAGGTCCCCAAAGAAGTGTAAAAAACATCTGAATCAGCAATATTTGCTTTGATAACCCCAGAAGTTTCCTTATACAGTTCCTGCTGGCCAATCCTATGTGGGGCTCTCCTATCCTGAGAGTAGCATATTTTTCCAGACAAACAGTTATGTTTCACTGAAATTAAGGACCATTTCAAACAAACAAAGAAGGAAGGATTGTCACCGTATCTTGCTAGTGCTTTTGGAGATGCGCAACAAAGCAGAAGACCAAAGATTTGCTGCCATCTTGTTCTGTTTAACAAATTATTTGCTGTTTCTGCATTTCTGGTACTCATATACGTTTTTCGATTGCTTTTTCTGGCAGTTGTAGCCCCTGGCTCATTCCCTCTCCCCTGTCTTCAAATATACAGCTTTGCCAAGGCTCTGCCATCAGGAAGAAAGCAAGGAAAGGAGAGGTGAGGACTGTGCCCTCCTAACCCCACCTTCCTTGCGGATGCTGAAAACATCCTTCATGCTCCATAGCAGTATGTAGCACAGAAATTTATGCTCTAATTCTTGCTGCTGGTTCTAGAGTACACTGAGTCATACATTCAACCTAAAAGTGCACAGACATTGTCCATGTGATGCTTATAAAATGTAGCTGGTGCAGATTCTCCAGGGCTGGAGAGGAGTCAATGAGCACTTGCCACCTGAGAGCTGTTGTGCTTGCATGAACAACATGGATTGTAAGAACTTTTCAAGGCTCATTCCACCCCCACTCTGTCTCCTACTGTGTGTTTTGACCTAATGCAGCAACTCAGGCTTTGTACTGCAATAAAAGATAGCAAGGAATAAGAATAAATTCATTATTGACTTTTTAACCATATATTTCAGGGTTGTCCTGTTTTGCTTTGCATTTTTCGCTGTGGGTAGTAGGTATCTTATCTGACTGTATGAAGAGCTGAGTGAAATTCAGCACTGAAGACAAAAGGGTTTTATCAGCTGGGTAGCAGTGAGGGTGCTATTACTTTTGCACCACCAGCTGCTTACGACATGAATGATTTATGAAAGTGTGACTGTCTGACTTCACATTAGCTTCTGCTATTTCAGCACCCTTATTAGCAAGGATATTAGCAAAAATTATCATTTTCCCGTGTTTGAACAAGAATTCAGAACCCTATCTTATTCTTGTAAAGCAAACAACAACAACAAAACCTCAAATAGATTACATTAAGAACGAGATACAGCAATGTACTGAACTTCCACAACTCCCACTGAGACAATGGAGGGAAGGCACTCTGCATTTCCTGGGATGGGGAAATCTAGTTCACTCAGTATTCTGATAAATTATAAATATACAGTTCATTTTACAACTAGATCTTGATAAGGAGTATATAGTGCTGGAACAATCAAAGAGGAATCAGAGTGGACATTTAAAGTCACCAATATTCAGTTGATATGTAAAAATGAAACCACATGGTGTCATTTTCTAAGCTACTTGAAATCTGCTTTGAAGTATGTTACTATTTCCATGCCATGTTATGTTTCCAGGAAGAAATACAGCCTTTTGATTGTACTGTACAATATTTCATAGTAATTTCTTCACTGACACATAGTTTATTTACTTAAAATATATTGAAGATCCAAAGCTAGATTCAAGTTCACTAGCCATATGATTTGAACTCTGAAGAGCCAAGACATAACAGAAGAGAAAAAGCTGCTCTTTTAACATGAAATGTGAATTCCCTTGCCTAAAATGTAATTGCATTATTATTTTGCCATTCTGACACTAAGGAATTACAATGTACTTAAGCCTGATTTTTTTTCTATTGCAAACCCCACTATTCAATTTTGCATCTAATTTGTTATCAAATATAACATTATCATAATAATATAACTTAAATCCCACAGATAGTAGGTCTTTAACCTGATCCTCCACAAGAAACTAGACTGAATTTCATGGCATGCCATTACTGCAAGAAAAGTGCATGTTATGACTTTCATGACAAAGATCTCAAAGCAACCAGAAGAGCTGTATCTTCATGAACAGCCATATGCTACCATGAAATATTTTCCTCCCTTTAACTTTGGATCTTGAAAACTAGGATGTGGTTATTAGAAATGCCTTTTTAAAGTCACTGGTAATCCATAATTCCCTTGGAGCTTGCGACTGTGTTCATTGCAGTGACAGCTATTCCATGTGACTGCAGGGTGAAGCTACAGTGGTATTTATTATTATGAGGAAAGAACTGCAATTGAGGGTCAGATCCCCGTAGCTATTTAGGTGCCTTAAGGCTAATGCTGGCATTTCCAAATCTGCAGCTGAGTTTCTGCTCTTCCCAAAGGTGACTAAGTTCCCCCCCTTCAGTGTCTGGAAAGCTGACTAAAGTAGCAAAACTGTTTCACTGCTGACTAATTCCTCAAACACCAAGGTCAAGCTGAAGCCCAGAAGTTTCCCAGAAGTGAAATTATCAAGAAAATGTAAATTTGCTGCAGAGAGGAAAATATCTAGGGTTTTGTAGCCTTCATCTCTGGTCCCTTTTTATCCCATTTCCCATGATATGTGCTAGGAACATGGGATGATACCTGTCCAGGGGCAGGTAAGGGTGACAAAGCCCTCCCTGTGGCTGTGGCTGACAGGGAAGGTGATGCCTTCCATAGGGGATGTGGCAGGAGAGACAAAGCTATGTCAAACAGGGCATATCAGCGAGGTTAAGTCTGTGCTGACAGCAGTTCCACAGTTGGGGCTGGTCACAACCTACTCCTCTCTAGTGACATTCCTGGGGTTTGAGGAAGAGGGGCAGGATGTCATCCCACAACTTCATGCTCTGGCTGTGTCCACTTGTTCTTGCTCATTTCCTTGCCTACCAAGCTCTCTTGGTACCCTCCAAGCTCAGCTGAGCTTTTGTATGGAGATTGAGTTGACAGTCCTAAGTGGCAGAGGAGAAACAGAGCAGTATCATCACAGTGACATCAGAGAACTGTCACATGTGGTTTGGCTGCCAGGACTTGAGCTGATTTTATGTGTGACTGAAGTTAAGGGGTTTTGGTTGAGGACTAGGAGCAAAGGACCCTTAACCACCAACTGGCTCCACCATTTTCCTCACCTAGGCTGCCCCTTTCTCTTCCCATCTCGACATTTTGCTCCTGGCCAGGTGGCTCCCTGCAGCACTTAAAAGTGGATGGGGAGCCTGACAGATCAGCTCATGGCTTTGAGCACTGAGGGCTTGGGAAGAGCAAGCCATAGCAAAGCAGGAGTTGGAAGGAGGTGGAAATAAAACATTATTCCCATGTCAAAATAAGAGTGGACTTACTTGTTAAGTCTGGTAGTCCTGTGAAATACTGAGTAACCTCAAGCCCCAGAGAACCCTCTCTACACAACTTTCACCCTGTAAAGTTATTAAAATATGAATTTATCTTTATCCCCCATTATTATTATTACTATTGCCAGAATGAAAGCACCCAGTACAAGTAAATAAGGATTGTCTTCACTTGCCATTTGACATGTTGGAGTCCTCTTAATCCTGTTCTTATTCATTGTTAGAAGAAAAAAAAATGTTTCCTCATGTGGAATTTAGATGATAAAATTGGTCAGCAGAGGTTTATTTGCAGTTGAATTAGGGAAACAGTTTTATAATAGAAGTACAAATTGGACTGTAATCACATTGATTTTGGTAAACATTGCCATCCTCTTCTCTGTGTGTATGTGTGTGCAGGTTAATTAGAAAGTTCATAGCCTTGCCTGTGAAAATCCACCTTTTAAAAAATGTAGATTGGAATTTGGAAGCTTAATGAGTTCTGCAGAAATCTTACAGCATTTTCTGTTCAAAGTAAAAGGCAGAAGAAGTAACACTACAACCTGACTTTTTCTTGAGCAAATTGACTTGCTTGGATATGCAAGGCAATTATTAATTCCATAGACAGTAATTACATCCATATAATATTTATTCCACACCAAAAGAAAAAAAGAAAATTAAAATTCCACGGTTGAGTATTCAACACACAAACTACACCAGCATGAGTGCTGCTTGTGTTTTACTGCCGAAACCCAGAATCATGTTTTTCCGAGAACAAGCATCCTGCAGGGTAAAGCTTTAGGAATCATTGCAGAGAGCTCCACCATTCAAGCTCAGGAAGCAGTTAATAGCGGTGGCAGGGGACCGTTTTTATGGAGAAAAGCAGAATATAGGATAGTGTAGTTCCCACTGAGTGTCCAGCTAGCACTGGAGGAGTGGCCAATGCTGGGAGCCTTGGGCTCCACTCCCAGCTCTGGAGAGGAGTGTGCATAACCATACCTGCCTTTCTCACAACTGTTGTCATTTCTATTCAGACACATCTCAGTAATGCCTTCTGCATACGCCACTCCAGTCTCAGTCTCTGTGTTCATCTGAGCAAGTCTATTTGCCTGGACTTCACACCCTAAAAGTAGCTTTCCTGCATGGCTATTTTCAGTCCTCTAGTTTCTTGCCTTCAGTCTACTTATCCATAGCCCCATGACCCTTCTTATATTTTTGTCAGCCTCTTTTCCTGTTCTAGCCATCCATTCCCCTCAGATTCCTTGCCCTCATCTCTCTGTTGTGACTACTGCAGCAATTTCTGACATTGCCAGTTCTTCTACAGCTTGTGACAGGTTTTCAAAGGATGGCTGCCTACTACTCCATGAAGATCAAACTCCCCTACGAGCTTCAATACCATTTTCTTTTAAAAGCCAGCATGAGAAGGAGGCACTGCCTTTCCTCCTTCCTCAAATTCTGTATAATAGGCTTGTTTGTAGACCTCTCACCTAGGAAGTAAGCAATGCCTTTTTCAGTTGAAGCACCCAGATACGCATGCTTTATCACTTCAGCCATGTGACTCAAAATACAATTTCACAGGGTAGGAAATGTGACACAAACCCTGGACTGTCTAACCTTCTGGTTGGACCACTGGGCTGAGGGTTGATTCTCGGCTTTGCTACCAAGAATGTATCTGCATTTGACATTTAAAGTCATGAAAATAAAATACACAAAAACTTCTTGATACTCAAGGACCCTTTTTTCCACCTTGTAGAAATGCTTCAGCCACCGTGCTGCCAAATAAGACTGTTTTCTCTATGTACCTTGCCCAATGTACCTGGTACTTTTCCTGTATGGTCACAGAGATTGTACCAGGCTTTCACATAAGATGGTTAGTCTCTTATTTTGCAGCAAACACATGAGCTAACAATAATATTCCTACACTTTACCTCAGGTTTTCCTCTGACCCTAAGAGAGTCTCACAAATCTCTGAACAGCTCAGTTTGGTGGTGTAAAGCCTAGTTACACATCTCCAACATTTCTAGCAATTTTTATTAAGTGAATACAACAATGACCAGAACAATGACCAAGACAAAGAAATTACAATCACACTATAATGTGCCTGGTGCAACACTCAGAAGGCCTAATGTACTCAAGACTGTCTTGTGACTCCCCTCAGGAGTATTTCTGAGGGAACTGGGAGCCATGAGAGTGCAGCAGTTGATATAATAGGAAAACTTGGGTAGCACCCAGCCCTGGGAACATCTTCCAAGAAACCCTTTTGACAGTGTCCATGATCCGATGATATCTGTATGCCTGCATCAGCAGGAATGTCTGAACTACAGTCACTTAGCAATGTTGCAGGGCTTTCTGCTTTTTTAGAGAAGCATCGCAGATGTAGGCAGCACTGGAACTCTGACCAAGCTCTCACATCTCAGTACAAGTAGGCTATGTCTGTGCTGGGGTTTCTGGGAGCAATTCCAGTGTCTGGAAACTGAAATTTGCAGCAGGAATTTCCTGTTTCTGTGTGGTGACGAATCCTGCAGACTTTCTCCTATTCTTTCTAAGGTTAGGGTGTGGTGATGCATTAGTTGCTCCGTGTATGCATAGAAGCCGATTTTCACTGGCATGGGCCAGTCAGGAGCTATGGCACACTTCAGCATTTCTCTGGCTCTAGGGACATCCTTCAGCCCAGAGCTGCGGTATGTGCCCACACAGGGCTGTGTTGGTAGATGTAGTGGTTGCAGCACTTACCCCAGTGATTTGGCTTTCACCTGTTGCGAGCTCCTCTTCTGATCCAGCTGGCTCAATATCAACACTGGGGTTTGCAGGCAACCCAGATCTCCTTGAAAGCAATGTATTCATCACTCCTTGGGCTCCTTTTCTGGATAAAGAGTTAAATGTCTCTGGTGAGGGCCCAGTGACAAGGCCACAAGAAGTATTAGATTATCAGGCAGTCCTGTACGCACCTTGCCTGTCACCAGCTTTGCTCAGCATCTGCGGGTTTCTCAGATGACCATTTCTTATACAAATTCTGAGGAAACTTTCCCATTATTGTCATGGACTGTCTCAAAGTTTGGCATCAGAGACCCCAAGCTGGTGCTGCAGACATCTACTGCCCCCAAAACTGCAAGGATGACAGATTTCTTCTTGGATTTTCCCCTTGGAAAGCAGGTTGCCCGTTTACTCAGGCAGGTCTAGTGTAGGACAAGGCCTCAAGGACAAGAGTCCAAGTACTGATAGCCTGATGAATAGAGACTTGTTAGAACTTGTAGGGCACAAGCCCTGGGAGCAAAGGAACAAGCTAACTGCAGACCCCTGAGCCGTCACAGCTGAGGAGGCAACCAGACGGACAGAGAAACAAGTAGCCAGATAAGGGAACGGATGGCGCCAATATGTAATCAAGAAAGCCGCGTAGAAAGAAACTCCCTAACCTTGGAATAGAAATTATTGCTATGTCAAGATAAACTAGTAAGTTCCTATTGTTCTAACGGTGTGCCTTAAATATCAACCAATCAGTGTTTTTTACGCTTAAGATTTAACCAATCAGTGTGTAATATGTAGAAGGTAGAAACGTATATATTTGTAAGAAAATCACTAATAAAGGGACAACTTGCTTGCATCAAGCTGCGTCCTGTCTCTTCATTCGCAGCAGTCTAGTATGTAGATACTTGAACTGTGCGTGGCCCCCTGTCCTCCCCCATCCTCTTTCCAGAGAGGTTTGGTGCATGATGACCAGAGAAAGACAGAATCCTGTGAAAGGCTGCATGCTGGGCCATGGGCATGACTCAGTTGCCCACACATACGGATCTTGTGCTGCTTGACATGCTCTGGAGTATCCAAGACACCCAGAGAAATGACACATGACACAAAGCAGAAGGAAATCTGTGCCTATAGGTGTCCAGATCATTTAGGGCTGAAGGACTTTAAGGAGTCTACAAACACCACTAGACTACCATGTGTATGCACCCAGGGTGTGCATGGCATAGGTTAGTTAGGGATGAGGAGGAAAAATTTGCCAAGTGGTTCGTCAGAGTCCAAAAGTCTATAGTGAAGAAGCCTGTGGGACTTAGAGAATTTGGGACAGATGGAAAAGACCACCCTGGACCATTGTCACTGAGAAAGCCCCCAGAAAAACTCTACAATGTCTCTGTTCCCCACTTAGGTTCACCAATCTTTCCAGCAAAGTCCATCAGAGCTATCACAACTGTGCCTTTTTCATTAGCCAAATTAGGTCCTCATTATATTTGTTTTGTTTAATTTTAGTTTTATAAAGATGAACTAGAATTTGCACATCAAACTGTGAAGAAGTGAGGTGTTTTTACATGGGACTGGTCAGAAAATTTCCCCAGCTTGATAAATTTGACATAATATGACAATAACTATAACTGCTATATAATCAAAGGCATACAGCAAATAATGGCTAAAGTGCAATGAAGAGATAACTTATTTTGCAGAAATTATTAGGGAGTTGTGCTATAACCTTATCGCAGTATTTAAGTGTTGATGATAAGCATCTAAATATTACATTAATATTTAAGGCTGCCACTTTGTAACCTATTCCAATGATTAATTATTAGGAGAGGGTAATAAAGTTGCAAAGAGGTGATATTTCATTAGTAAATTATACTATCCGTATGACATGGCTTATGATCACAGTATTAACAAATTTTTGCCAGTAATTATTAATTCACTACAGCAAATCTGTAATGGGAATTATTATTGGTTTCAAAACAGAAGTCTTCTTATGGAGAACACTCTGGCCTCTCTGCTGCTCTTATGAAGGCGAAGACAGAACTCCCATTACCTCTTCTCGCTTTTCATCAAATCATAGAATTATTTTGGTTCTAAAAGACCTTTAAGATCAAGTCCAACTGTTAACCCAGGACTGCCAAGTCCATCATTAAACCATGTCTCTAAGCACAACATCTACACATCTTTTAAATACTTTTTAAGGATGGTGACGCAACCACCTCCCTGGGCAGCTTGTTCCAATGCTTGACCACCCTTTCAGTGAATAAATTTTTCCTAATATCCAACCTAAACCTGCCCTGGTGCAACTTGAGGCCATTTTCTCTTGTCCTATCACTTGTTACCTGGGAGAAGAGATCAACACCCACCTGCCTACACCCTCCTTTCAGGCAGCTGTAGAGAGGGATAAGGTCTCCCCTGAGCCTCCTTTTCTCCAGGCTCAACAGCCCCAGCTCCCTCAGCTGCTCCTCATCAGACTTGTGCTCCAGCCCCTTCCCCAGCCCCGCTGCCCTTCCCTGGACACGCTCCAGCCCCTCGACGTCCCTCCTGCAGCGAGGGGCCCAACACTGAACACAGGGTTCGAGGTGCGGCCTCACCAATGCTGAATACAGGGGGAAAATCACTGTCCTAGTCTTGCTGGCCACACTGTTTCTGATACAAGCCAGGATGCTGTTGGCCTTCTTGGCCACCTGGGCACATAGCTGGCTCATGCCCAGCCGGCTGTCAGCCAGCACCCCCAGGCCCTTTCCCACCGGGCAGCTTCCAGCTGCTCTGCCCCAGCCTGTAGCGCTTCGTGGGGTTGTTGTGACCCAAGTACAGGACTAGCACTGGGCCTTCTGGAACCTCATACAATTGGCCTTGGCCCATCAGTCCAGCCTGTCCAGATCCCTCTGCAGAGCCTTACTGCCCTCAAGCAGGTCAACACTCCCCCTGCAACTTGGTGTAATCTGTAAACTTACTGAAGGATCACTCAATCCCCTCATCCAGATTGTCAATAAAGATTCAACAGGACTGGCCCCAGCACCGAGCCTTGGGGAACACCACTTGTAACCGGGCGCCAGCTGGATGCATCTCCATTCACCACCACTCTCTGGACTTGGCTATACAGCCAGGTTTTCACCCAGCATGCACCAGAGTGCACCCATCCATGCCATGGCTGGCTAGTTTCTCCAGGAGAATGCTGTGGGAGGTGGTTTCAAAGGCTTTGCTATCGTCCAGGTAGAAAACATCCACAGCCTTTCTCTCATGCACTTAGGCAGGTCACCCTCTCGTAGAAGATCAGGCTTGTCAGGCAGGACTTGCCTTTCATAAACCCAAGACAGATGGCTTCTAACAGGCAACCTTCTACATCTGTCTGCCCTAGGAACAGTTACAGTCACTCTGATTGAAACTAATTGCTTTGCATGGCTGCTAGATCTTGGATTTCTGTGAAAATAGGTAAATATTACACCTGCAGTATGTACCTACAACTGGTGATTTGAATACCCTGTTGAGGTGCTTCTATAAAAAAGTGAAGCAAATGAAGAGGTGCATCCATTCCACAATAACAAGAAAGAAAATGTATCTGAAAAAAGTTTAGGAAAACAAGTAAAGACATGCCATGTATTCTTGCTGTCTAACATATAAAAAACTGCAGACTTTGAGTTAGAATTTTGTTTAGATGGCAGTTTTTTTATACACATAGTGGTCAAACAGCCAGCTTGCCGTCTTAATGCAATTTACATTGAAGTTTATATTTCTTCATAATTTTTTTTTTTTTGCAAAACAAGATTGCTAATAGTAACTGATTAGTTAAGCAGTGGCTCGGGTTTCCCACCTGTTAACAAGAGCCTTTGTATACACAAGGTCTCACACATCTCTCAATGGCAGGAACAGCAATTTTCTTGTTTGGCAGCTCCCAAATGTCATTTTGCCGTAGCACCTATGTTAGGAATGGATACAAATTCTGTTTGTGTCTGGGAGATTTTCCAATTAAATGAGTTGAAGCTGACAGGACTTGAATGAGTTATTGTCTGGTTTTATGTCTTTTTAAAATGTGACTGCTTAACTTTTTATCACTTCAACTGGGTTGTTAGCATAACTTCGACTTTTTGTTAACTTCCCCAAAGTGGTTCAATTTTATATGGAGCCTTCACTTCATCTGTTTTCAATAGCAGCTTGATTCCTCAACAGCTTTGTATATCTGGGCCTCTGCTCCTACATATCTGCTCTAATTCCATTTAATCAATCAGATTCTTTTATTTTAATGAGATAAAATTTATCCTAGATAAAATGTTTAAAAAGTGTCTTGGTTTCCACTTCAACAAGAAAAAAAATACATGATGTTTGGGTAGAAATAAACATAATCACTAATTATAATTAATAAATCATTAAATGCATCTTAATATATTATTTATAATTATAGAGGGGCAAGTACTTGGTGCCAACTATTACTTATGTTTTAAAAGACTCTCATTTTTCTAAAACAGCATCTGCTTTATTTATGGATTTCACAGTTTCTTATACCAGTTTGCAACGTGTCCATTGTGTCATTTGCTCTTCAGAAAATAATAATTTTGTTTATAAAAATAATTCCTTTTATGTAATGATACCAAATAATTCTCATTTTTCTACCCAACAGAGAACATGTCTGAGCTGTTACCTTTCTTACTCAGTTTATTTCTGTCAATTATTTATTTCATGCAAGTTTTTCTAACCTAATCAATTTTCACACATTTTTTTCCCCACAGTCAGGCTTGGAGAGTAGAGAAAATCCAGTTAGCTAAGGTGATGACTTCAGTTAAACCTAATAAAGAAATCTGGTATGCTGTGATTTATTTTATCAAATGCCTACTGAATACCAAGGAAAGTTCTCTATGCCTGATTTCTGTGTGATTTACATGTCGATCACATTGGGCATTTGGTATTATTAATGCTTTTTGAAGCCAGGTTTTGGTCTTCATCTGTTGCGTGCAAGTGAGGTGGTTTTTTTTTTGTTGTGTTTTTGTTTTTTCTCTCCAGTTCCCAAAGCAAGTATCCCAATTTTGCATTCTGTTATTTAACACTATGAACAAAGGCCAGCTAGCTGGGATTAGGAATATTTAAGGATACCAGCTGAAGGCAGAAACTCAGCAGCCAGGCGCCAGATAGGATATTACCCTTGATGTCAAAATGCTATAGCTTTCTATTTGGCGCACTGAAATCCATGATGAAGACCCAGAATTCCCTGCCTGGATACTGCAGCGGTTCCACAGCTCACCTGCTGGATGTCAGGTACACATGGCCACAGCTTCCTCCCAGCAGAGGTGATGGCCCCCAGCTGGGATCCAGAAACCAGCTGGGCTTGTCTCATCACACATCCTGGGGAGCCAGAGTGATTTGGGCTCTTGGATCAAAGCAGGTATGCCTCAACACGGTCTTGCTCCTTAAAAAGTGCTCCTGGAGTCCATTTCTTTGGGAAAAGGTGAAGGAGGACATGATGGTGGGGTGCCTTTCATGCAGTCACCAGAGTATCCCTGGGGGCTGTGTCACAGACAAGGAGGCCCACTCTCACTAGGGCCACTGCAACCACAGCTTTTCCTGCAGCAGGAGCTGAGGGGTTTGGTTTTAGCCTGTAGGTAATTGCATGTAGCTACTCTCACTTTCAGAGCAGCTTGTAATTTCATGTCTTCTCTGCACATAAAAGAATGTCAGGAAAGTAAGGAGATAATTTAACCGTTGTTAGTATCTCAGAAAACCAAGCTCCTTTAATCTGTTTCCCTTTCAGAGTGTTTGCCCTGAAAGAAGCCTGGTAAAATCTATAACTCTCTCTCTCTCTATATATATATATCAATGCAAGGGTAACCTCAGATCTCAAGACAAACTCCCCCATATCTTGACTTAAATGATTATTTTAGCTTCAGAGGGTATCCTTTCTACACGTGGTAACTCCAGATGATATCTTGTTGCCAAGACACTGCACAAACAACAGTGAGCACGCAAGGAGACGAGCGGCCTTTGCTGGGGAGAGCATGTATTTGGAGTAGATATCACAGACAGATATGGGTAGATGGAAAGACATGTAATGTGTAAGCAGGGTGATGATTTGTAGCTCTTCGAATTACCATCACAATATATATATGTTGCAGCACTCTCCAAACTAACCGGCTGCAACAAGGTCTCTTACCATCACATACCAAGATACTCTTCACACCAGTCCCTCCGCTGCCTTCTCCTAGTCTCTCCTCTTCCAGGGTATGTGCACACTCTCTCTGCTTCTTCCTTGGCTGCCCAACCCCTTAACAGAACCAGCCACAGCGGCACCTTATCTACATCGGCCAACCCACCGCCCCTGAAGCCAGCCCACAGCTGTACATTATCAATGATAATTAACCCAGCTTCATTCCTACACACACACACATGCACGCACACATGCACACACACACACGTTTTTTCCTTCTAGAGTTATTGAGGGAGTTTGTGAGGTGGTTTTTTTTGTTTTGTTCTGTTTCTGCTAAAACCTGTTGTCTTGAAACTCCAAAGTAAGAGGGTGCAGCAAGAAGGCTATAGGCAGGCCAGAAGCAACAGGAAAGGACTCTGTTTTCTCTTCAAATATTCAAGACTGAATCATTTTTGTTAAATTGCAGTCACAGTTGAAATCTGGAGGTTATCAACTACTGTTATCCCTGATGTTATTTCTTCCCAATCATTATTGAGTAAACACAACTGAAATAATGAGTATCTTATTGAAATTGAGCAGACACTGATATTTAAGCAGGAAAAGACTTCTAGTTTACTTTCAACATTTTTTGCTGTCTTCTATGTTGCTTACCTCAGCTTGGTCCCCCAGCTTGAATAGCCAGTCATACTATTCATCCAGAAAATCCTGATGTAGCTGACTTCTTTTTATTATCTTTGGTGGTGTTTTAAATATTTTTTTTCTCTTGGTGACATTAGGGAAGATGTTTGGAAGGTTTATCTACTTTTCTGGTGTTTGTGAAGCAGCCAAATGTTGAATTACAGCTATCTTACTGGGAAGTTTAGATCAGTTCAAAACATCTTAGCCCTCAGTTACTGGTAAAACTTAATAGACATTGTTTTACATTGTTATTGCAGTGACTATGGTATTTTATTGTATTAAGATTTTCACATTCACACTCACATTTCACAATAAGTTTGGCATTTAATCACACCAAGTTTTGGAACTTGGTTGGCTAAAATTAAAGGCATTTTTCTACACATAAACACTTGTGCTGAGGAACAGTCCTGTTGGATATTTATGGACTTCCTGTATGTGGTCTGTAGGTAAGTGGATTTCTCTCCTCTTCTCCAAATGAATATGATTTCCAATGGAAGTTCAGCCTGTGCTTAAATATTGTGTTGAATTAGACAATGATTACTTGTTTGTTAAAAATAAATGATTGCTTTCTGTTTTGATTTGACACCTTAAAATACAAAGGAGCTCTCTACATCTGCTAAAATAAAATCATCTGGACAATTTCTTACTCGATGATTCCTTTATATTTTTCATGGTTTGTACAAACTAGGATTTAAGCAACTGTGAATACATGCAGGGAAATACAAATCACACACTCCATTGCAAATCATTATAGATTTGTGCCCCCATCTGATATGATGCCTAGCTACCCAGAGTTGGTCCAGCTTCTGTTAGTCAAGCCAGATGAAGATAAATTATCTTTAAAGCAGGAATTGTTAAACTTTTAACAAACAGTCATTATCTGCAGGGTGTAAGAATACAAATGATGTCTTGCCGAGAAGATAAAAAAAGATGTAGCAGAAAGATACCTCTGCAATATGCAGGTATGTAATAACAGTCCTGTTTTGCCTGAGGTTGTATATCTCATCCCTGTGGTTGTAAAGCAAATGAGAGGAACAGAACTACCTTTCGTGGGAGCTTCATCTTGGGATAAAGTGCAGTGCCCTGTAGTGCATTGGGAGTGTTACTTAATGACTAAATTGAAGCATGGGATAAAAATGTTGAGTAACACTGGTTAGGGGATAACTCACCTGATTGATACACCAGTAAAATTTCATATGTTCATTGATCTCAGTGATCATCAAAGAGGTTCTGAGATAAGAGCTTAGAGGTACAACAGATTTTTTTAAAAACAATGTATTTCTAAGGGAACGTGAAGGAAGAGTTCAATAGCCTTTGAATCCTAACCTCCCAGAATGGTCTGACACATAATTATTATTGTTTTATATCTATGATACAGTATATTTGTTAAAATTTCCATAATCGGCAAGGCATTTATTCATACCAGCAGACTGTACCCTAATTTTTCTAGTTATTCAAAGCTGAGATCTCTTTAATGCTTTGTTCCCAAAGGTCATATGTTTAGTACTCACTCTGCATCACCTTAACAACTGTTTCTTCTACAAATGAGAGCAGCCAATGTTCTCCCATCACTGATCTTCTGCCGTTGTTCCCTCTTCAAGACTTTTATTTTTTCCAAATGAGAGACTTTAAATAGCTGTTTTCATTTCTGCCATAGCTGGGCCACTACTTAAGTGAGTAGCTTCAGGAAATGTTCTTACCATCATTATTATTCAAAATATTCAGAAACATGGTTCTGACCTCCACAAAAAAATCTCAGGGGTGAATGACAAAGTATTGTTCAGTCCTCAGTAGTCAGCTAAGTACAAGCTCACCTGAAAATTGAGAGTTCAGAAGTTCAAAATGAGTTCAAATGTTATTAAGTTCACATTTCACTAGAGACAGAGAATGAGTGATAAATGTTTATACTAGGGTACTGGATTTAAAAAGATATGTTATGGCTCCTTTTTTTCAATATATTTTTTTTAAATTATATATTTTAGATATATATTTTGTATTTTATATTTATATTTAAATTGAATGTATATAAAGATTAAAATATATTTTAAAATTATATCTGAATAAATTGTTACTGTGACTGGGCAAACAATTCAAGGCAGTGACCAGTGGAACATGAACAGATGGGAGTAGGCTTAAATCAATGAACCAGTGGTCCTTAAAAGATGCAGATGTCTGTGCATCAAGGACTTAGAATCAGGATGTGCTGCTGGAAGATGCTGCAAACTGATCCA
This sequence comes from Falco cherrug, assembly GCF_023634085.1. NCBI lineage: Eukaryota > Metazoa > Chordata > Aves > Falconiformes > Falconidae > Falco > Falco cherrug. The sequence goes on from NC_073698.1 coordinate 25,947,409, forward strand.
AAACAAACCCCATTCACATTAAGGGTGCGGATCACAGATACTGCAAGTGGGTGCTGCACATTTCTCCGGGTTGTATTTGATCTTTTAAAAATTTTTAAATGACTGATGAAATTACAGCTATGTATCCAGTAGTACTTGCAGGTTTCTTTAAGCCATGAAAGAAATCATGGACTTCTTTGAAACAAAAGGTAGAAGGCAGCCTCAGAGGTCATTGACCTCATTCATTAGCTCCAAAACAAGGTCAAACACAATTTCTGGGCTACTCCTGACAGATACTTCTCTAACTAGGTCTGTTCTTCAGAATCTCCAGTGCCAGTTCTATAAACTTTAGAGATAACTAAATCCAGTGTTCAAACATCTTGACAGCTAAGAATTTTTTGTAACATACAATTTAAATGTCTCGTTATAAATTAGGCCAATTTCCTCGTCTTGTTGATCACTGCCATTTAGAACAGTTGATTACTGTTCTAATAGTCTCACATCTCTAGAACATGATTATACTGTCCTGTCTCAGTCTTCTCTTTTCTGGACTGAACTTTTTCTTCAGCTTTTCCTGTAAATTTTTTAGATTATCACGTTTGTTCATCACTTGGGTTTTCCCTCCTGTTTATCCATAACCTTTTTTAATGATGGTTTTCAAAATGGGACATAATGTTGTCATTGTGTCTCTACCATTTGTTCCAAGGAGTGTAATGACTGTGTAGCATATATTAATAATTACTTGCATGTTAATATTTAACTAGCAATAAGTCTTGTATGTAATGAGATTTCAGAAGGAGACTTGCCTCTTTTGTGACAGCATCTCAAACACTCATTTCATGAGAATCCCCTTGAGCTTTGCTTGCAGTGCTGCCAGTTAACCAGGTACTCTTGGGTTTTTTCCCCATTTTATATTTATGAATTAGATTTTTTTCTTCCTGGAGAACTTTTCACTTGGCCTGACTAAATTTCATTATATTGATTTCAGACTAGTCCTCTAATTTATTGAGTTCATTCTTAATTCTGCTTCTGACCATTGAAGTGCATGCTGTACTTTTCAACTTTCTGTCATCAGTGAATTTTATGGGACTAACCCCCTATTTCTTTATCACAATATTCAAGGTTTACATTGAATATTAATGGGGAGAGACTTTTTGCAGGGCCTCTCAATTTGTCTGGGCCTTCTATTTTGAAAGCAAATTCTTGATAAAACTCCTTCAACAATATTTTCCAAATTTGCATATGAAAATGTTGCAGGGACTATACCGCAAGCTTTAGTAATGTCAAGGTGTGCATATCTACTATTTATATTCTATCTCCTAGGCCTTGTTACCCCACTGAAAGAGGGAACTAGACTGTTGTGACTATTCTTGATAAATCCATATTGACCTGTTTTTATTACTGTATTATCCTTCAAATCCTTGCAATCTGAGAGATTAAGGAATTTGTTCCAGTAGCTTTCCAGGTAACATGTTTAGGCTAGCTGGCTCATAGCTACCCTTTGCAAAGGTTGAGGCCATATTTGTGTTTTGCCTTCTGGTGAGCAAATTAAGGAAAATTATATCACAGCTTTGGGTTTTGGACAGAGGAGCTTAATACCATTACAGTCATGCTATTGCTTTCCAGTGCTGAAAGTCCCTTCCAATGGTATCTACTTGTTCCATGTTGACACAGAAAAATAGAAGTAATCTGAATCAGAGTAATTCCAGAGAATGTATTTATATATCCATTAATATTTACAGCTGGTTGTGCTAGCAGTATAGACAGTTTCTGCAGGCAGAGGCTAGAGAGAAAAAAAATGACTTCTTGACCTCAGGGAAAGTGGAGCAAGTGATATACAAGAGGTATGATGAGATCACTCTTTTAGCAGAGTAGTAGGCCATATTCAAAAAAGATATTCCCAAATTTCTTGTGAGTCACTTTTGTTAGTTCCAGGAGCTGACTATCTGTAGGTGTCTGAATATTTACAGTCTTTTCTTCACTCTCTTATGTAAAGTGAAAGCAGTAAAACTCCCTTTCTTACAGGCTTTATCCTTAAATAACTTAGTATAGAGACCTATATGCTTTCTGAAGATATTTATGCCCTGTTTTATACAATGGACCCTTGATACTAAGGACACTATGCACTGATAAAATACAAAAATAATAATGTGAATGTCAATACTGAGCCAAAGGGGACAAAATTGTGTCTGCTCTCCTCAGACAATTGTACGTGAAATCCAGAGTAGGCTAGTTGGAGCATGTAGAGAACTAAATTGTCTGAGGAGTACCAAGCATGATTATGCTGTCGAAAAGAAGTATATAGAGGCAGTATGCATGTGAAAAACAAATGCAAAGAGATGTGGGAGCAGTGTGAGAAAAGGACACAACATGACAGAGTTGTGTGCCCCATTACAGTGGGCAAGTAAGCAAGACAGAAAGAACACCACTGAATCTAAGCAGGTAAATTCTCCCCTTAAGATAGGGTATGCTGTGTTCTGGTCTCCACTTCAGCGATTTTGTTGCTTGTCTCTTACCAAAAGGTTATTTACTACTGGAGCCATTGTTGTCAGTGCGAGAGCCACCAGGTCTGTGGTTCAAATGTAGACACCTTGTCTTGACTGCTTCACTGCCAGAGGCCCAGGCACAACCTTAGTGACAGCAGGATTTGCTTTCAGCATGTGCAGCAGCCAGCAGGCTGGAGCAGGCTGCTTCCAGGCAGCTGGGAAAGGGGAGGCTGAAGACCATGGGGTGGCAAAAAGGACTGAATCCCATTTCCTTTTCTTTCCTGGTTAGCTCTCAAAAAATACCCAAAACCAAGCGTGAACTTACAAAGGACATCCCCACACTTGCAGAGTGGCAGCTACAGGGACAACTAAAATGGCACTAGATGTTCATGTTTAAGCAACTGAATAGAGACTTAAATTTCTCTTGACTATAATGACAAGGTGACATGTTTTAAGCACACAAATTGGCATGTCAACAATCTGAATAGAAACTGAAATGAAACTTGTTGTGTGCAAGGTGCTATGCTATGCAGGTATGGTCTTCAAGGATGGCTTCCAAAGGCGCTCAGCCTTGTTGGTGCAGGCAGGGGAAATTTGGACCCTTTTCACCTGATTCACCCATTAGGCAATACAGGTAGACAACAGCAATGCTGTTGGTGGAGCTACAAACTGAAAATAAATGTTCTGCAGCAATTATGGTACATCCCAGATTAGGAGTCAGTTGAACAAGGGTGTCTGACAGCAGTGCCATGCTTTGGTGTGCATGCCTCTGTGCAGGGGAAGCACCCTCCTCCTGCAAACCCCAAGCTGCCCCTCTGGCGAACACACCAGGTTGTCCATTCTCCCAGTCCACATGATAGCTGGAAGCAAAACAGTTAATACTCTCATTGAACAAAATACCCAACTCAGGTGCTCACACAGAGGGATTGCAAAAGCCAGACAGGAGGAAGTGTGACTGAATTCAGTTGCTGTAAATGACCATAAGAAGAAAAGCAAAGCAAGAAAAAACCACAACTATATGAATTCAGCAAATCTTTCCTTGCTATGTTTTGGGCTGAGTGAGATCTAGGAACTATCAGGAGACAGTTAGGCAGTAGGAAGCTTCTTTGGACTTAATTTTTTAGCCCTGGATACAGGAGGAATGTTCGCTGACATTCGTCCTAGCCCAGGGCCCCAGGTTATTCTAAATTTAGCCAACCTATTGCCAATCTTTAAGGCAAATGCTACATATTTTATCTGAATATTTTCTTAAACCTCCAGCAATTCTGTGATCTGATAGTATAATTTACTTTTTTTCTTAATTCCAAATGAGGTATTAATTTATACTAAAAGCTGTAGTCTAAATTGTGTCTAAAGAAGTACATAACAAATGACCTTGATAAACAGAACAAGGTTATAAGGTGTTAGATGGAATCTGGATGTTGAAATACTATCATGAACCACACAGTAAACAGACTGTCTAGCCTGGAAAAGTGATGAGACAAAATAGGGTAGAAATTAAGCCTGACAAAGAAGCTAAGTGGGGTGATAAGATTTATCTGAATTTCATGCAAAAAGAAGTTGAGTTTCCATGAGATTATAGAATCGTTTAGGTTGGAAAAGACCTTTAAGATCATCAAGTCCAACTGTTAACCCAGGACTGCCAAGTCCATCATTAAACCATGTCTCTAAGCACAACATCTACACATCTTTTAAATACTTTTTAAGGATGGTGATGCAACCACCTCCCTGGGCAGCTTGTTCCAATGCCTGACCACCCTTTCAGTGAATAAATTTTTCCTAATATCCAACCTAAACCTGCCCTGGTGCAACTTGAGGCCATTTTCTCTTGTCCTATCACTTGTTACCTGGGAGAAGAGATCAACACCCACCTGCCTACACCCTCCTTTCAGGCAGCTGTAGAGAGGGATTAGGTCTCCCCTGAGCCTCCTTTTCTCCAGGCTCAACAGCCCCAGCTCCCTCAGCTGCTCCTCATCAGACTTGTGCTCCAGCCCCTTCCCCAGCCCCGCTGCCCTTCCCTGGACACGCTCCAGCCCCTCGACGTCCCTCCTGCAGCGAGGGGCCCAACACTGAACACAGGGTTCGAGGTGCAGCCTCCCAGTGCCCAGTACAGGGGGCGGTCACTGCCCTGGCCCTGCTGGCCACACTGTTTCCGGTACAAAAGTTATAAATAAATAAAATGTTTTGTACTTAACGTATTTCCATAGGAAACATTTTTCCATAATATAACCATGTTTGATATTTAGTAAAACTGAAAACAAAAATTAGAAGTGAATATAAACTAAAAGAGTAATGACAGTTGAAACAAAGCACTGTTGCTACATATATAGATATAAAAATGCGTACTATATGTTTGAGAGAGGACAAGACATCCAGTTAATGGTAACTAGTAGACACTAGACAAACCTTTTTGGGAGGAGACTATGATATTAATTATTTGCTAAATTTTCATATGAAATCCCTGATCAGTGCTAGAGACAAAATGTGAGAAGAAAAACTTATATGATCTGGTATTCCATTTCTGTCTGCCTGTTAGTCCACTAACCTCATCATTCTGGACAATCTGTCTCTTGAGCTTACCTAATTCATAGGTGGTGACTGGCTAAATAGTCACTTGAAACGATTTTTAGAATGACCTAACAGAAAGATCGTGACCACTACATCTCTGGGCTAAATGTACATTGAGGCATTCATTATATATACCTGTACAATGTGTATTTATTATTAACCCCCCCAAATTTAAACAAGAGATTCAAAACTGGCAGACTGGTTAGAACTGAGATGTACCAGAGGCTTTGTCACAAAGCACTTCACATGCTGGCATTACTGCTTTTCTAATATGTTAAGCATGCAGTTCACTCAAAATGAGATTTTAGTAATGTATTTTTCTTCTAGAAACAAAACACAGTTTTGAGATGTTTCTCACAAAATAATGGCATTTGAGAGAAATTTATTTTATACGACTAAGGTTTTACAGTGCTTGCCTGTAAATCAGTAGCAATTGTGAAGATTTAATTGGGATTAGTGATGTTTTATCTTACTGAAATCCATTAAGTCTTGTTTGAAGCAAGAAACTCATAAATTCTTAGAGGTAAAATTTCATTATGTATTTTTGCTGTAAGTTCTCCCTTAATCAAAAAGTGATATTAGTCCCAGTATCCTTAAACTAAGCAATTTCTTTCACGTTTTATTACTGTATGTGCTACCATTCTTTCATTTAGCCTCAACATGGCTTGCAAATCATGGAAATAATATTATCTTCATTTTTTATAAGGGGAATTTTTCATAAAGGGAATTGAATCACAGAGAAAATAAGTGGTTTGTCCTATCTGGCACTGGAAGGCCATGGAAGGGTCAAGGATCAATCCTGAATTTTCTGCTGTGTAAGACTGGAGCATGCAGCAAGCCCAGGAAAATGTGACTATTAGTGGATGAATGAGTGATGTGAAATTATTTACACAATGATATTACAGACCAGCATTTCAGATTTTGAACTTCATGCAGTCTTTTTGCAAGTGAGTGTTTCAACTTAGAAACATGGAAATCAAGTTTCTCTGGGAGGAGAAGGGGAATCAGGTTGGGCATAGCTCATAGTACATGCTGGGTAGCAGTTTAAGTTATAGGTGTCTGTATTCTTTGGACCCACTGTGCTTAAATCTGACTTCTCTCATCTATGACAACTGTCATTCCTGTGAGCTCTCAGTCTTGGCTGTAAGGAATCGTATCTTCCCACCCAGTATCTAGTGCCCTCTGCTTTTTATTGCTTGTTTATTAGCCTGAGGAATGGAGTAATTGTTCAGACCAAAATTTAAATGATCAAGAGGCAGCTGAGATGAATGGAGAAGTTCATATCTCACAGTTATTCTTCTTGTTTTCAACCAGCTTGCATAGTCATGTCTGGTTTGAATGAATCATGGGTAAGTTTTTTTCAGAGCTGTGACAACTGGAGACTTTGTTTTCATAACTTTTTTTTTGGTAAAAAGAAATAATTAGATCATTTAGTCTGACTGATCTGCTTCTTACTGTGCATCAGCTAGAAAACTCCTCTGCTCCATTATGTGGCTGTGCCATTCCTTGTAGGTAATTAAGTTTCAAAGTCTAAGGTTGGGAGTGTAACCTTGCCCTCCAAAGTGGATACAGTAGATAAAGGATATGGACATTCTGACTCATGTGATAAAGAAACAAATTACATTGTTTATTGTCTTATCACAATCATAGATCTTCACATCAATCATAAAAAGGCTTAAGCCTCCTCCTCTAAAAAAAATTAATTAAAAAACCTGTCAGATTTATAGCAATGTCAGTTTCACAGTGCATATTCAGTGATTCATGTTATTAATTGGTTGTGGAAGTTTATGTAGCTCCACCCTGGAATGACAATTCTGTTGTGTCTCATTTGTTTCTTTTCAAAATGCAGCCTGAGAAGACAATATGCCCGGGCTGATGGTTTTTACCCTTCACATCACATCCTTCTGATTAGTACATTTTCCTAGGAAGTCCAAGATCTTACAATATGACCCTACTTAGATTACTGTCATCTCCAGCTGAAGGCAAGCTCTGTAGAGGTACTCTTGGTCCTGCTATTATGGTTGATTGTAGACAAACCCACAGTTTATGAACCAGAAAGGGACTGGGGAGGCCAGCTGTGACTGTAACCAGCTTGTTATGGCACTGACTTAGGACATGTAAATGCCAGTTTAGTTTCTTTGCTCCCAGGGCTCTGTTTGCATTTTGTATCTAATAAAAGCCTGCAATGATCCTAGAAGTAGAGGCTGCAATTTCTGCTGTTTTCTTGGCCTGCCCAGAGCACCCACAGCACCTGTTTTCTCGTGGAGCATGGCAGCACCCGCTTGTGTTTCTGGATCCTGCTGGGGCTTTGGCCAAAGTTATGTGTCTGCCCACTCATGCCAATGTGCAAATGCTTATAGCCAGAAGCAGAGCATGAGGCACCCTGGACCTTGCAGGTCCAATGGGGACCAACCAATTACTTCAGCTGTCTGCAGAGGTCAGGTAAAGGCTGAGCAGTAATGCAAACATAGCTATCTGAAGTCTTGCTTCAGGTATATTCAGTATCCACAAGGGTCCCTGGAATTGTAATGCTTACCCCCACAACACCTAGGAGCTCCTGAGAGAATGTTTACACAAAAAGCCCTTTAAATAAAAGAAAACCTTCAAAATTAGGCAGCTTCTCTGTGGGTTGCTTTGCAGTATTTCAGCATCCCACAAATGCTAAATCTCTATGGAGAGATTATCATAAGGTCTGGCCTTTAGGTCATTGCCTCATTGTGCTACCTAGAACATTTGCTATGGACAGAATGAAAAGAAGCTGGTTCTTCACATTTTGCTTTTTTTCCCCACAAGTTCATGCTAGTAATAAATTAACATGCTGTCACTGCTATCGATTAATTTTTCAGTTTCATTGCCAGCACTGCAATAATTTTTATGAACACGGTGATTTAAAATGTGAAACTTTCACTAATTGATTCAATATCAGTTGTCCTTAACTTGCTCTCTCTTTTAATTTGCTTGGCAAAATTGTACTAAAATATAAGCTAAACATTAAGTGTAATTTTACACTAAGTCTTAGCTTAGAAATGTCCTTCTTTTGATGTACATTTGTTTGTTCATCCTTTGTAGTAATAACCATGAAAAAAACACTGCAGGTTTATGCCATGAGGTGATGAAAGTAGTTTGGTATATTATAATTCCAGACTATTACTCAAACAGGGTGTTGTGGGGGTGGGGGTTGGGGGTGGGAATTTGTTTGGATTTCCTTTAGTCAGGGAGTGTAGCTAATCAGAAAATTGTCTTCAATAGCTTTTTCTACATGTTCTTCCATATCTGACATGAGTTGACCCACAAGACTAAATATGCTCCTAGTCACACCCCATAAATTAAGGAGATTCCACTAACAAGAAGAGGATACGTGAGTCCAGTTTGATTAAAGCTTAGAAATGACAGCCTCATTTCTACAGGGCAAAAGAGCTATTTGTCTTATCCTTTTATAGGAAAACTTTAAACCCCCACATGTTAATCCAAATAATAGCACTGTTAGGTGTGCTAGATGTTCTAGCTGGCTTACAAGAAAACATTCACCTTATGCATTGCATTACTACTGCCCAGGCTGCTGCAAGTGGCCGCAGATGATAGATCCCATCTTTTCAAACCTTTGGGGTTTAAATAAATTTTTTAGATTTAGACTTGAGGGGACACTGTGGAGCACCAGCCCCTTGCCTGTCATCCTTTGGAGATTGGTAGAGCACAGTCAACCTAGAAACTGAAACACTTTTTCTTTCTTAAGTGTGGTCTCGGGCTCTTGCAGATACCTGCATGGGCTTGCTTGTACATGGCCACATAATCGGACAAGAATCACATTTCCTCTTTGCTGGCTGAAGAAACTACCAGCAGCCCTCACTACCACCTTTCCCCTGGAGACTGCTGCTCACTCAGATCTGGCGGTATGCTGTGCATATAAGGCCTCTATGACTCATTTCCATCTGAATGAGGTGGCACTTCAAATAGTTCCTCTTTGCTAAGTGTCCTCATTTTGATGGGAATGATTTTGTGAAGGGCTCCAAGGAAGCAGTAGCTGACAGCAGGGACCACCAACAAAAAACTGAGACAGTGCAGGTGAAGGGAAATGGTGATTTCTTTAACTCAGCCAGCCAGAAATGGGCATAATCAAGCACTAACACTGCAGAACTAATCAAATCTGAAGTGCTCTGTTACCAAGTTGGTGGTTTCTCACCTCTCCAGGCCAAGGCAGCTGTCAGGAGCACAGTTCAACAGGCGTACCTTTGTCAAGACATGCAGCCAAAAGGCAATTCATAATTTGTCACTGTCACTGTTGTCATCGCAGCAGTCTGTATTCTGGTTGAATGCAGCTTTCTTTCTGATTTATTGTAATACAGAAAAAAAACCCACCCAACAAACCTGCACAGTTTGAAAATAGATAAAGGAAATTTGAGGATTTCATGTTTCAGATGGAAAAGGAAAGACAACTGTATTAATTTGAAATCGGTCTTCATGCAAGCAGAAACAAAGTTTGTGGGTCCTGATAATTCAAAACATGAGGGAATTAGTCCTAGAAAAGGAATTAAAATTAAATCATAGCCATCATTCAAAACAGGGCATAGAGGCAGGTTTAAAAGTACATTTAATTATCCAAACTTTGTGGATTATATAGTAAAATTAACATGTAATCATGTTCAAAACCTGTGTTTTAAGTTAACAAATTAAGTTATATTTGAAGAAGTGAGAAATAGATTACAGTTCTCTTGACAAAGAAAATTATAACATGTGGTACTTTTGCTTTTTGATAGTCCCTTTTAATGCAGCAGAGGGATGGGAATGTGCCCACATATGAACAAGCTGAGTCCCACAAGCCAAATCAGCCACAGGAGGCAGCTCTTCTCTGACTTGCCCCTTAGTGACTGCCTAGGGCTGCTCCAGGAGGCTGCTCAGAGCACCTTGAGTTGGGCTTCCACTCTGCATTGCCCCTGGGAGAAATCTCTTCCCTTGGTTACAGAAGGAGCCTTAAGAGATTAGACCCTAACAGCTAAATGTAGACTTCACCAACAACCTTCCTAATTTCCTTTTGTTTTTCCTGAGTACTGGTTGTGTCTTGCTGCCCTGCGTGTTCAAACACATATTCAGTGTAATAAATAAGGAGAAACCACAACAGGCTACAAACATCCTGTTGATATCCATCTATTCCTGGCATGACGGTTGTCTCCTTTCTGTTCCTTCTTGGATGAGACTCCAATTGTAGAGCAGATGGCAACAGAAAGCTCTGTAATTTAACTCCCAATCCCACCTTGCTCAAGAAAGAAAATAAGTGAACCAGCCAATTACTGACCAACTTCTTTTTCCTGTAGTCCTTGAGCTTTAATGAACTAGAAAGAAGAGTAAGAAAAGAGGAGTCAAGAAAATAAGGTCATCTACCCAACTGATCATATATACTCTTTTTCTTTCTTCCGCTTTTAATTTTATTATTAAAAGAAAAATGTTTCCATCAGTACAAAATAGCAGTAAGCTGTTTGAACAATGACTGTTCAGAAATACGGAGTGTGATACATCCTCAACTGAAACAAAGACCTTTGATTCTTCTTTTTCTTCATATGACATCTTCCTTCACCTCCTATTTATCTCTCTTCCTGTACTCTGCTCCACCTTCAGGAGTTTCCTCTTAATGAAGGGGCAGAATATTTCAGAAGCAGAGGTTATATTCTGTCATGTCATTTATCTGTGAGTCCAAAAGCTTGACATTCTCTCTTGAGAATGAGTTATAAAACACTTGCAGAGCTGGACATGCATCTGAAACCAATTTGAAGGTTCCAGAAGGTTTTTCTTTGATGCCACCAATTACTTCCTGCATTTCATTATGTCTTTGTTGCCCTTCACTTTCATAATTCCCATGGGCATCAGCAAATAAGGCTTAAATTGAAGTGTATTTGCCTAAACAGATACTTTCTGTCTCAATTTACTTGTGACAAGCTTAATGAAATCATATGGACAATGTGTATTTGTATACCAATTAGCTTTCAGAAATTGCTTGCTTATGTCCAAAAAACATTAGGTAGTAGGCTTCTGAGGTCTCAAAATATCTGGACAATATATGATTTGCAGCATCATTAGCTTTCTGCGTATTCACATTATAGGACTCCTTTCTGTTTCTTTGCTTCCCTGCAGCATTGGTTACACAGCATCGCTCAGAGAATGTCAGAAAAGCCAGAAAATGAACTACATTTCCCGCTGCCTTGAAGAAACTGTAGAAGGAACACAGAGTGGCACGTGTAGTATTTGTACCACATATTGACGCATGCAAAAACTGGCCACATCCTCTACCAGCAACAAACCCCAAATTACTGACAATTTAAGCATATCTTTTTGGCATGACCTTTGTGTCTGAAAGTAAAACAAAAACAGGGCAGAGGCAAGGAATCAGGGTAGAGGAAAGGATACAGTTTTGATATGTATCAAATATGATATTGATTTGTAACTAAATATGGTATGCTAGCTGATAATTTCCATGATCATATAAAGCATTTGAGCGTAGGCTATCTTTCATGTATGTAACATTTCCTGATGCACTGAAGAATATCCCATGCCTAATATGGACAAGGTATTTTTCTGAAGAAGGCAAAGAGATGGCTGTGCCTTGGTTAAAGCAGAAGATGATCAAACAGAACAATACAAAGATCCAAGGCAGAGCCAGTTTTTATATATACATACTTGCTGCATATCCACTGTTTCAAATTCATATAATAGAGTGCTATAATAATGCGCCCTTTCTAGTCATGTGCCTTTTTCCACTCAGTGTTGCCAAAATTCTCATCAGCCAGATCTCATTTCTTTTCCCTTAACTATTCTGTAACTGTAACCAGATAACATTTGAAATGCCACAGACTTTTTTTTTTTTTTTTTTACTGTGTATGTTTTTAATTGATTTTTTGGTTTGAAATGCAAAGGTCTAGACAGCCTATATATTCATGGGTTATTCATGCAAAAAATATTATTTAAAGAACAGGCCTGTAATGTCAAGGGATTTTAAGAACTGTGTATATTCATACAGTGATCCTGAGGCTGTGAGTAGGTCAAGCTAAAGAGAAAAAAGTAAAAGCGAAAGGTCAGGATACAAGTTAATTTTGCCACAAGGTTTTCCATTCTATGACAGATACTTAGTGTTCAAGAAGGAAAATCTATGTTATAAATTTTTTACTTGCAATATAGAGCATTTATCCAAGAACTACCAAAGAATTCCCATTTCAAAATGCTTCTCCTTCCCCTGCAAGTAAGGGTATTGTTTATGAGTTACACAGTCAAATATTTTTTCTTGCTGACTGTAATAAGAATGCCTCTGGGTGATCAGCTAACACTGAGTAATCTTTACATGATCATTCTGTACTCCAATTATTGGTTCATCATACGCCTGGAAAAAGGAATGAATAGAAAACTGATGTGAAGATAACACATACTGTAAACAGGAACTTATGCAACAGTTTCTAATTCCTCTTAGACTAATTTAAACCAGACACAGTCCTCTAACTTCAGAGGAGTATTACAAATTCACTGCAATGTAGCCCAGCATCCAGCCTTGAGCTTTCAGAAATAAATGGGTTCCATTTGTGTGATATAATGAACAGAATTTTCTGATATTCAGGGGACTTGGGAGTTAACAGCCTAGAGCAAAATCAGTGAGGCATTGATCACAAAGGTAATGTGTTTTGGTTTATGAAAATAATAAAGCACACATGCTGGAAGGGATCCTAGGGACTGCACATACTCTACCCTTGTTAATTTCTCACAGCATTTTGCATACAAAAGTACACATATATCTCACTGGGTGAGAATTGTTTGTGCACGTAGATCTGGCACTTCAGTGTGAAAGCCTTTGTAAGCGTTCACTTTTCTTTAAATTCAAAAGTACTATTCATCGGAGTTGAGAACAGCACATTACACAACCTCTGTGGCAGCCTCTGGGTTACTGATGCAGCGATTTCTCCCCAGCCGCTCTCTGCCAATGCAGGTGGGCTGCTGATTTTGGAAGAGGTGTGTTTGCACACTGGGGCATGCTTTTAGTCTGTTCAGGTAGTTGCTCCTTTAGGTTATGTGAGAAATAGCAAAGGGCACCGTCTCCGATACATAAGCAACACTGTGCACTTGCTGTTCACTCAGATTCCCAGAAAGGGGCTTCTCTGACCATATGTAGACACATATTACACATACAGTCTAACGTGAACTAGTTAGTTGGACCTTCTGTTGTCAGTAGACAGAACCAGCACTTCCAGGATGTTAGGAGCTGCCAAACCCAGCAGCCTGACAGAGGCAAGGCTGCTGCAGCTCCATATCCCCAGGTCCAGCCAGTAGCGGGGCTGAGCATGTGTTCCCAATGGGCATGTGTGCACACATACACACAATATGTATGCTTGCATTCATGGGAAGCCACATCAGTCAGCAGAGATAGAAATTACAGAACCTACACCACACAAACAGCAGGGATGGCCTGATCTTTTTTCCTTCAGCCAATGTCCAGGCCCTAGTGTCTCCAGAAGCCAGGACCCCCTCTGGTTCCTCCAGTCCCCTTTGACTCTCCTGCATACTTAAGATTGCCTCAGTATCTGGCTTTCAAGTCTCTTCTCTTACTCTCAAGCAAATTTACCTTGATGTTCACTAGTGCCTACACATACAGACGCTCACACACACACACCACATGCATGCATGCCATTCTCCCTTGTTGCTGACACTACAGGCATGCAGACCCCTACATGTGACCTGTTGTCCTCCCTCCAGTTGCTGGTACTCAGATCTCCATACATACACATGCACACAGAGGCCCCTTGCCCAGAAAAGTAGTTAGAAATGGAGTTAAATGGGAAAACGGGACACACAAAGGTGATCAGACAAGACTGGTATGTGCGACTGGGCAAGTGTACTGATCAGCAACCTGTTTACACATGACCTACACCTTTTTCTTCCCTTATTCCTTCTATTTTCCCACTCTGGTAGCTCCCCAAATTACTTTGATTTCTCCCTTTCCCCACCCTTTGCCCTTCCCTTAAACATCCCATACCAAGTCATGTACAATTCCAAGATGTTTTTCTTTTGCATCTCGTAATGTGTCCCAGACCCCTGCAGGCAGCAACCGTCCTCAGTTTATAAGGTGATCATGAAAGCATCTCCTGTTGACTCATTGATTGGTGTCATCTCTGGACCACCAGGATCCTCTATGACATCCCTGGCATGACCCAGGTCAGGGCTCTTCATTTTCTCTGATTAGGTTATTGGGGCTCCTCTGCCTGACACTGCTCTTGTGTATTCCTTTGTGTTCAGGTTGACAAGCCTTTTGACACATAGGGCAAAAGCCATTTCAAACTCAATGTGAATGTCTGAAAAACATCAAATGAATGATGCCATAAAAGTTCCCATTGTCCCTACTGGCTGCCTATGTAGCTTAGGCAGTCATATGAATGTCAGGCCTGGTGGTTATGTTAAATATAAGGAACCATATTTATTAGGAAAGAGAACAAACATTTTCCTTTTTGCATTAATATAGATCATTGTTCTCTAAGATTTCACTCCGTGCTTGCTCAAAGGCAGTTTACATTCATATATCCATCCCATGTGTTCTTACAAACACAGTACAGTAAGCAAGCTGCAGCAGCTTAAGTTTTCTTACGTATCAGACAGGGTTTCAGCACTTAAATGAACATGTACTCCACATTACTATAAGTAATTTTAATCAATACAAACTAGCTGAATAAAGATAACAGGAAATAATTATTATTAATGCTGTTATATTTTTAGAGGCCAGGCTCTATTATTCTGTAGTGCTGATTTATATTAATCAACCTAAATGCAATCTGAAAACTTGTAGTAAATACATAATTAGGACATTTCAGATGTACAAATCCATCAAAATACCACAGACTGTACAAGAAATATTTCAAAGCCATGTCTTTGTTAGACAATGTTATTATTTCATCAGAATTGTAGACAGTATTCCTGATGGACATTTTGGCAAATAAAATTCCCCCCAGAATTTTAAAAGAACATACTGTGTTTAATCTTCCCAGATGTAGATGAATACAGATGATTACAAAGAATATAATTTATAAACATCAGGGAATCTTTTAAGGAGAACAATGAATTCTTCTAAGGACTAATTGTCATGCAGTTATGATCAGAAAGCAGGAAATCCTGCTACACAACAATCTATACTGCATAGAATGTGGAGCAAGTCAGTGTGTGCATACATCTGCCTCATCATATGCCAACAACAACAAAAAAAGATTCAAGGCAGAACTTCCTTAAATCAAAGATGAGATCAGTTAAAGAGAAACCAAGACCTTATTACCAAAACCCAAGAATTCTCAGTTAGTTGTCTCATTTCAGCTGACTCTGATCCAGGTGAAACAAGACCTGAATCTGGATAGCTGAAGAAGAAAAAAACATGTAATTGGATTTGCGGTACTTTAACAATGATGGAATGAGTTTTCATTTATACCAGCACAGGTGAAAGGAAAATAAGCCTCATTGTTTTGATGACATTGGAATAGGTGACAGCTCATCTGAATAGTCCAAAAAAGAGCAAGGACCATAGTAGTAATTAAGCAATGTGGATGTTGATGGGCTTCAGTACTCAAGCTCATTTTCAGACCCTCTTTCACTTCCCAGTACAGAGAGTTTTCTCTTCATGCTTCTGAGTTGCATAAGACAAAACTCCAGCCACTATCTGCCTCACTTTTTCTCTTTCTGAACAAACCATTGACATGGCTGTGTTTTGTAAGTTACAGGGTCATCTCCTACTCACTAATTACAGTGGATCTCAACATAAAATTCGGGGAGCACTTCTAATTGTTATGCTCATCTTGAGGACAGACCCATTGGGAGATGGGGAGAAAGTGGGGACTGTACTGAATAAACTAAAGAACTGAAGCTTAAGAAGACAGGAAATAGCATTTCAGCTATTAATTGTAGGATGACACTGAAACAGTTCAGATTAGATGAAATCCTCCCCCTGGTACAGATAAAACACCTCTTAAGAAGGAGCTATTCAAAGAAAGGCATCATTTCCTCCCTCACAAATCCTGAAACCCTGTCCCATCCATTCTGAGAGTAGAGCAACAGAAACAGTTCTCAGACAAGGAACAAAGAACAAATGATGCCTTCTTAGTAAGAAAAAAATTTCTAGACAGTTCATTGTTGGACAGTGTCCAAATATCACAGATGAATTAGACGGCAAATCTTCCCTTGACTTCTATGGCAACAGGAGCATTGAATGACAAATGAAAGGGCAGGTAAGACCAGAAAGGATATTATATCATGTCTTGCTGTGATGGAAAGAGCATTGGCATCTGCCACCCTGCCTGGTTTTGAGTCTGAACAGTGTGTTTTAAAATGTGGATTTAAATGAAAATGCAGCTATAATATTGTATAAAATTTAAACCAACTTTGTTCCTCTCTAAATCCAAAGGCTATTTAGAGTAGCGTTTGTGTTGGTTTTAACTGGCAATTTTCAGGAGGAGAACCACACACACATCAATACTTGCATAATCATATTTTAGTAGCCCAGAGATCTGCTCAGTTTTAATGTGGTCAAAATCTATGGTTTTAGTAAGTCTGTAGGAATGGAAGCAGAACGTAGTGGAGTTGCCAGAATCCAGTCTGTATAGAAAGTTGGATTAGTGTTTTAGTGGAGATGATCAAGGTCACATTCATCAGAAAAGTATGCCAGCTTTTTGTTAGGAATTGCCAAATCCAGTACACTGATAGATGTGAGCTACTCATGGCCTCAGTTCCACCCAGCCATGAAGCTGGACATTTATCCCGTCAGGCACAGACACACACATACACAAATACATTTATGCGTGACTGGTCACACTGATCAACACAGAGAGGAAACATACAGCACCTACACAGACAGCCCCATCTTATTCCTCCTCTGATGCTCATCAGGAGGAAAGTGTGCTGGTGGACCCCATATCTCTGGGTTTTCCCCCAGGGGCTGACTGCTGGCCATGCCAAACACCAAGGTTCACTACCTCGCTCCCTCTGCTGATACTCAGACCTCCTATTCCTAGCACACACAGGCTGGTCCAGACCACATCTCCCCTGTGGCCAGCCTTCAGACCCCTGGGCTCTCCAGTATCCAAGCCCCAGGCCTGTGTCTGTCTGGTAACTGGCCCCCCAGACCTCTTATCCTTCTTGCTGCCCATCTGATATTCACGTGGGAGTTATCTGTACTTATACTCACATACGCACACAAAGAATTGAAGTTCCCCAGGGAAATGTTCTTCTCCACTTGCTGGTGCTTAGACCTCCCATACACAAACACACACTGAACAGAGATCCCATTGCCTCAGTCAGTCAGCCCTTAATCACAGCAGCTAACATATTCCCATTTGGGATGCTATTTCTGGTTCCCCATCTGGAAGCTTTGGTAAGACAGTAGAATAAAGCACTTTTTGTGACAGGAAGCCACCTTAAAAATTATTCCTGAATCACAATCTCCACAGATAAAAGAAGCATATTATATAGGAGAGGAGGAAATACCATCTTCTGAAGATCTTCCTTGAGTTTTTAACTTTTTCTGGCATATTATATGATTCCTGTATATCACAGGAAACCATAAAGATACCCAGCATTTCTTTTTACAACCAATCTCATGTTCAAAGAAGTTATTTCAATTGTATCTTAATACCAGTGAGGATAGTGATGTAAGACACAGAGACTGAAGATTCAAAAATAAGGCTGAAATAACAAAATAACATCCAGCTTGGAAGAAATATAAGTTAATTTATCTCAGGAAAAATGACACCAGATACACCTTCATTGGCAGTGCAATTTCAGGAAAAGTAGTGTAAACGATTTGACCTTTATGTGTGTTAGAGCAGAGCTTAGCTCTGACCAGCACAGGAGACGATTGTGATTGTTCTGTCTTTTTGCAGCATAGTACTGGTATAGTCTTAAAAGCTCCCATTGTCACAGGAAATTAGAGATAAACTTATAAGCTGTTTTAACTTATGATAACTTAGAGATGGTCCTACAGGATTCTTCTTGGCCAGCATGCACAAAACCATGAAGAATTTTTTAATTTTCTTTTTTTGTTTGTTTGTTTCTTTGTTTAGTTGTGTTTTTTCTTCTACAGATCTTGAGCACAATGCCGTCAATGGAGAATTCCAAAGATGCATCAGTGTAACTGAGATTAGGATCTGAGCAGCTGAGGGCAACATGCATTGATGGTGTATTTAAAGACTGGCCAGGTCCTGTGCTGTCACTTGACTCACGTAACCTGGCAGAGGGAAGTGTTAAATGGTGGACTTAATACCACTCTATTAACTATCAACTGATAATAATCTGTATGTGAAGAAAAGGATATCTTTCATCATTTGTGCCAAACCATCTTTATTTAAATTGTTTGCATTCCTGAAGCTGACAAGAAGGGATGAGAGAAGTAGGCCAGGGCAACCATACATGCATTGTTCACTTCACTTGAATTGCCTGAGTGTAGCTCCATGAAATTCACTTGCCTCAACAAAAGGAGGTAACACCGGAATAAATCTGGAATTTGCTTATGGAATCCAAATCCATATAAAGACTGTAACATGACATTTTTAAAAGGTATTTGATACAGTCAGATATATGTAAGAAGAATTTGATGTATGCTGTTTGAACATATCCATCAGCACAGTTTCTTGTCCATAATTAGTTGTCTGTTTTATTGATTGAAAGGTGTGCTTAAAAAGGAGTAGGTACTGTGGACTGGGTTTACTATTTCCCAAATTATTCTTGTAGAATTTCTATTTTCATTTAACTTGCTTTTTAAAGTTTCTTAACTTAGAACATGCTATATTTCTATACTTATAAACTTGCAAATCACTAAATGCTCAGGAAACCTCTTGTCCCAATTATATTTAACAACAGTTCTCCACTCCTCAAGACACAGCATGGACTAATATTTTCAGGACAATAAAGCGTTCAGATGCTGTATTTACAGCATTTGCATGTTCACTTGAAACATTTGAGGGAAACATTGCATGCCAGTTCAGCCACACTACAACCAGTGGTACCTTGCAGTTCCTTAATCTCCACATGCATCCCAGCTCCCTTCCCATCTCCATAGCAAGACGAGACTGATGCACAGTAGTGTACTCACTTCTCCAGGTGTCAGATGGGCTGGAACAAACTAAAGACAGTTTAGTCCTGGACAGCCAGGACCCCAAGTTATGTGTAAGAAGGTAACAGTCAGCAATTGTATTTCATAACTGGTTATATCACTCATGGTTTATACAGAAAGCTTTTATTGTTTGACACCAGTGGATTCGAAATTGGTCAGAATATGAAGGAAATTGCTAGGAACAAATATATCTCAAGCCCTAAGGAAAAAGAAAGGGTTTTAGTGTTGCAGTATGGGGCACTGTAAGACCTAATGTTTAAGCGTCTGGTTTCCACTGTAAAGTCTAAAAAATGCTTTAGGTGAATGGATTCCTCTTATAATGGCAGAAAGGAATTAGTGACTCAGACTGGGACTCCCCAAATCAATCCCACTAAATTGCTTAAGATCGTGGGGATGGGCGCAGTGAGAAAAGGGTGGATCTCACTCAGCACCCTGAGAACATTGTTTATTCCATCAGGATTTAAGAACCCAGAAGTCTGTCTTGCAAAAGCATATCCCTGCTTTTTCTTTCTTCTAAAAGGAAATACAGATCACTGTTCAGGCAGAGGAGATAATGGGCAGGCCTTGCTGGAGGACTGATCAGTATGCATACTCATCTAACAGCTTCACTGAAAAACCACTCAAAGCAGTCCTCAGAGACGGCTGTGACTGATAGACAAGTTGTCTATTTGAGATTGTGCTAACTCAGTTGGAAGGGTGGAACAATATGCATGGCCCCTCAAAAAGAATGTATTCACTGAACAAAGGGTGAATCAAGGTGAAACACGCGCATCCAGATTGGGAGGTAGGAACAGTCTGAAATGTTGCACTGACCAATGTATCAAGGGGAGTCAGAAACAATGCAACGTAGGTTTTGGACACAGAGACATGGTAAGCATTGTCATGTACATAAGTGTGCTAACACCTTGCTGAACAAAGTATTTTTGTTTTGGCTGTGCCTTGGTAACAGGAAACTGGGCTACGACTTTGCTACCAAACTGAACGCACAGCTATGTTTTGTGAGACAAGATTAGTGCTGGAGTTTCCAGACAGCTGGTAAACTGCTGCCAAGATTACAATGCCAACACTGCACATCTATTAACAGCAGAAAATGACAGCTGGAGAGAACGTTTTTATAAAATAACTTGACAGTGTGTGAGAGACAGAGTTAATTTGCCTATTATTTTGCCTCAGGAAAGATCTAGCCTGGAAGAGTAGGTTGAAAAGTCCTCTGTACACGTTTCCCCTGTGACCAGTGTACACACCGGTGGTTAGGGTATACTCCCGGTAGACATGAATTTAGATCCATTTCAGATGTAGAAGTATACTCCACTGAGTGTGAGAGTGCCCTAACCAGCTGGCTTGTCTGGGAGGAAAGCATCACCTCCTCCTTCCCAAGGATTTCCAAAGAAAGGAATTGCCATCACCGTGTCTTGCAAGGATCACAAACTTGCATGCTCCAGCATGCTGCCTGGATTAAGCTGCTACAGGAAGGTCTACACTACTGCACAAAAGATGTTCATACGAAAGAGTGAGCTCAAACACGGACTATTCACCCTGCTTAATTCCTGTCTCTGATTTGAACTGCTTCAGCTATCTCCCTCTGTGAGAGATCTGCTGTAAAACAGCTTCTCCTCAGCAGCACAGACATGAGCCAGGCCACACCACAGGCCTCTCTGCCTGGCCCCTTCCAATTTAGCATTACACAATGAGCTGAAGGGGACTCAGACCAAACACTGTCTCTGGTGTCTATGGAGAAATTAATCTGCTTTAGATTAGGAAAACACAAGTCAAAGTCTGTGTATTTTTCCTAGACTGTCTGTATAGTCCAGTGGAGAAATAGATACCCCAGGGGGGTTGACACAACTCATTCCAGGACTGGTATCTACACTGCCAGCTCCTGTTTCACTTCCAGATCACAGAATGGTCAGGGTTGGAAGGGAACTCTGGAGATCATCTAGTCCAACCCCCTGCTAAAGCAGGTCCTCCTAGAGCAGCTTGCACAGAGTCACATCCAGGCGGGTTTGAATGTCTCCAGAGGAGACTCCACAGCCTCTCTGGGCAGTCTGTTCCATCGCTGTCACTCTCAAAGTAAAGACATTTTCCCTCATATTCAGAAAGAACTTCCTGCATTGCAGTTTGTGCCCATTGCTCCTTGTCCCGTAGCTGGGCACTACTGAAAAGACCCTGGCCCCATCCTCCTGACACTCGCCCTTAAGATTTTTGCAGGCATGGATAAGGTCCCCTTCTGAGGAGAAGATCCTGAAAACCAGACTATCCAGGCTGCATTCCTTTCCTTGGAGGCCTAGTCAGCTCCCTGAGAGGCACACCACTGGGTGCTTTTGGCAGGATGATCCTGCCTAGACAGGCAGCATGGCCCCCTGCCCTGAGGTGGTCTCATACTAACACTGTAGCAGGCCTTGCACCCTTATGTGGCTTGGCTGTCCTACACCTCATTGCTCGGCACACAGCACACTCAGCAAGTTTCAGATGATGAAACAAGCCAGTTATTTTGGCCGCTGTGAACCGAATCCCACCCTTCAGAACATTATATTATGAGGCACCACAAAAGACCCAGAGAAGATCTGGCCACACCTGGATGTGGGCAGTTTTCATGGAAGGGTGGCAGCAATGTGGACATCAGATAGTCAGCAGCACCTGGTTCAGGATCCTCTCCCTAGTGTGGTGACAGGTGGTGCAAAGCCTTTCTAAAAGGTATGTCCCAAGGATCACCCTGTTGAGCACCTGTTTTTTATATAAGGGGAATCTAGGGTGACACACTCAGATTCAGAGATCTAACTTTTACATCATTACAGATGAGCCTTGAAACATGATTTTTCAGGATGAGAGTGTTAAAGGGGCTCAGAAGGAGATAATTTCCAACATAATAAACAAACACATTAATCCTTATCAACTACCACAACATTTCTACCCATAATGCCCATGCATTACTGACTATATCAAGAAAGGTTATTTTGCTGAAGAGCACAACATATTAAAATTGCTCTGAAAAACTGGTTAATATTTATTATGCTTGTGACACCGTGAAAGTTTGAACGACTGATTTGACAGCTACAGTTGATGATAATAGACTTAGAAGCCATTAAAGACTTGATAGCACAAAATAGGTCCTTCCATTCATCACCTAGTACTGCCTAATAAAGAAAATATGATATTTGATGCATCTATACTCTATGAAGAGCCCAGGCTGCAAGCATACTCTTGAGCCCTAAATCATGCTACACTTACAGAATATGGAGGAAATCTATAATATTGTGTGATAACCGTCAATTCATGTGTTCCTTTCAATGGCTGGACACACCAGATTCGACCTAACTGTAGACAAATGTTTGCCCTTATGGCCCCATTACATAGCTGCTCTCTGGTGGGCAAATCACTTCTGGGCTTTTTTTAAAAAAGGCCTGATATTACATGATGGAAGAGCAAATATGAGTTTAAGAGAGTGTGATTTATTAGTACTGGGGACACATCTAATTTAATTACTACTGCCCTGAACCCTAGTTATCTGGAATTACAGAACTGGGTTAGGGGCATATGGAAGTGTTTGCACATCTCTGCATATAGATTAAAGACTGTATAGATAACCATATTCCCATGGACTTAATCCAGTCTGTACATTCTTTTTGTTTCACTTCCTCAAAACAATGGGTTTAGAAACTGTATAAATGCCAGGGGGCTTTGTATGCAGATTGAATGCTGCAGTTTCGTTTGCAGCGTTTGCAAATGAACCAGTCCCTTCAGGCTCATGATTAGATTTGTGCTACAAGAACTCACTGCACCATCACCTGAACATTGCTGTCATCTCTGGATGATAAAACAAACATATCCCACACTTTCAGAATTCAGACTGAATTAGAAAATCTCAAGCTTTTTTACAATTCCATGTGAAAAAAATCTAATAATAATTTATTCCTTCAGAGAAAGGGCAGATCCCATCCATACAGTTAGATGTTGTTTGAATCTTCAAGCTTTTGGGAGGGAAGGGCTAGGTTCTGTTTGAAAACAGACCGTTTGATTTGAGGCAGGAAAGTGTTACAGAACTGCAGTTTAGTAGTGTTCTCTAAACATTTAAGTGAGAGGCTTTGGCTTGCAAATCATAGAAAATGAGATAGGAAGTGGTCCTGGAAAATCATCAGGTCCCTCACCCTGCCAATGCTGATATACAATACTGAGCCAACAGCCAACTGTATAGTGATTTTGATTGTTTAAATATGAAGGGATTCTCTTAGTAGAACTTCCTGGGTAACACATATTTAGCTTGTTTTGCTTTCTTCTTTACTACAAAAATGACCACTTTCTACATCTAACTGTCATTTAGATCTGCTCTTTACTTTCCAATTGATGCAAGGCCACAATGGAAGCTTTAGTTGTAAATGTCTGTTAAATCTAAGGAGCAAATCTTTGTTCAAATTTTTTAAACTACATCCCTCTCTCTGTTTACTTCTTGGCACTAATTATAATCAAAATATTTCTACCACACCAGAAGGACAGAAATTGCCAACCCATACATAAACAGCAATGCTGAGACCATGTCTTTTCTCTTTAGTCCTCAGTTTGCTGAGCTTTAGCAGGATTCCCACCAGCAGTGACTGGAAGGCAACTGCAACCCAGATTATAAAATTAGTGTGAACTACAAACCAGATAATTCTGGTAGCAATCAGCATGTCATGACCTCTTCAACCATTGCATCACACCTATTCCAGAAGAATGAGATGCAAAAATAGCTGTATGTACAGTTTTCAACAATGCATATCAGGAAACATATATCCCAGTAAGCTGTTCAAAGAGCAACTCATCCTCTTTACAGATCTGCCTGACCTATAAAGAACAGTGTAAAAAAAAACCCTGAGAACTAATTAATTAATAATTAAAGAGTGAAAAATTATAAAGAACTATGTTGCTGTTATCCTTGAAAGTTGACAAAGCTTTACAAACAAAAGTAAAGAGGCAGAACAAACATCAGCAGCTGGAATAACAAGTAGACTAAAGGAAACTGTAACAGCCATAAAATGGAGAAATAATAATGGCTTGAGGTCTGTTGAAATTACCTCAATTTCTCCCTCAAGTCATTAGTTATTTTTCTTAGTGGGGATAGCGCAAGGTTGGCAGGTCTGCATCCAACCTACAATACCATAGCCAGGGAGAAAAACATCCCTAGAAACCTCAACACAAAAGAAGCAGCTGCCTGAAAAGATAAATCACTGCCAAAATACTCAGACAACCTATTCAAATACAAGCAAAGGAAGTAAATACTAGCAGTTGATAAACACACCAAATGAAGCAATTGATGCTCAGCTCTCATGGTACACAGTAATAACAGCCTGTGCGCATATTCACCCAACTGTTCTCCTTTCTAAAGGTTAGAGATTGGCAAGGGGATTGCTCTGGTTTCAGAAAGTTCTTGCAGTGACACTTTGTAAAATAAAAAGATGGTCAACACATTTTCTAATTTCAGGAATTCAGGATTTACAGTTCTCTAGTCAATAGCTCTTTTATTTGTGCTATGTCCTTGAGGTCAGCTGACCTACTCCTCTGGGCTGTATTCAGCTTTGATCAAAGAGAGGAGTGCAACACATACACAGCTTTCAAGGAAACTGCTTTCAGTCACGTTTTTTCTTCTTAATAGCTCTGTGCCTGCACTTGAAGGTGACAGCACTCTCCACTGCAAGAAGGGCTATTTCTGGTCTGTAAGTTACGAAGCTGAACCAGGGAGTGAGGTTTGAGCTAAACTCAGTGCACTCCCTGGGCTGTCTCCATGCCCTGGATGGCACATATAGCTTTGCATCCACTTGTCCATCATGTGCAAACCCAGCCTGGGCACAAAAAATTTACAGATCTGGGTTGTCTTTGCAGTAGTCTGTGGTCGAGCCCATCTAAGAAGGCTCCTATGAATGACATATATCCAGTATCAGCCATATGATGGCACTACAAGTGCCAATGGGACCATGTAGTGGATATGCAGGACATTGTTTGACTGGTCCATCTGTGCTGGAGGTAGATGATATGACACTGAAGGATAATAAAGGACCAAGTCTTTCTCCTGGGGAAAGGAGAAAGGCTCCATGGGTCTCAGCTGAAATGTCTAAAACGTCATCTGAGCACAGGCTTACATCCAAACTGTAGCCCAGTGTGCAGCAGCATCCAGAAGGCCGACAAAGTATTGGGCTTCCTCAAGAAGAGTATTGAGAACAGAACAGAAGACAAAATCTCACTGCTACGAAAAAACTGTTACAGTCATATCTTGAGAAGTATGTGGAAATATGTATATTTCTAGTGTTTAACTCAAGAAAAATATGGTAGAAGCAACTGAAAGATCAAGTGAATAGAGCAGCTGCCTTATGAGAAGAGACCAAGAAGGCCAGGACTTACAAGAAGAGACTAAAAGGCTAGAAAGTGATTCTTGGTCTCTTATTCTTTGGAAAAGAGAAAATTAGATGGGGTATGACTAAGGTTTGTAAAGCTATGAAAACAGTGAAAAAGATAATGTAGAATTGTGGATCACCAAACTGTGTAATCTTTGAATTATAGACAAGTTTTTAAACCAGTAGAAGCTTGATTTAAAACATGTTAAAGAAAGTACCTCTCTCCAGTGGGTAGTGAACTGCAATTTACAGCCATAAGAGTTTGTGAATGCAGATTGTATCAGCAGGTCCAAATAAGTATTAGACAACTCATGCACAGTAAGTCCATAAACAGATACAAAAGGGAGAAGAAAGACTTGTACTTTCTAACACCCCTGACACACCCGCTGGGGTTGTGGGGAGTACAAGGAGAAGGGACAACAGAAAATGGTGGGGCTTGTGTTCCCTGCTGAAACAGCATCTCCTGTTGTCCATGGAGAGACAAAACAGTGAGCTGGATGGACCCCTGGTCTGACCCAGACAGGCATTCATTCTGTTCTTAAGTCATCTTCACTCTGACATGAATACAGTTGCTTGCTGGGCAGTTCTTATTCTGTTAACTTCAACTACTTCATTACAAGTGATCAAAAAAAGAGAAAAAAGATAATAACCACATTGAGTAGGAATCTGAATTCTTTTCCAATTCACAAACTAGAGCTTGAATAAAAATGTAGTTCATCAAAAAGTGAAGAAAAAAACAAAACAGGAAAAGTATTCTGCTATATTAACATGTTTAATTCTTTATGCAATCTTTTGTTAGTCAAGCCCACGCAACTGCTGCAGTAAAAGGATACAGTTGTTTCTGACATGATGTAGAGACTAAAGGCGGAAAATGACCAGGTAGGAATATGATTACCTAGTATTCAATTTGTGTGTGACATTCAGAAAGCGGCAGGAAGTGAAGAAGGATAATTCCATCATTATCGCATAGTGCTCACACTTTAATGCTTTTATAATGTACAGTAGCCTTTCTGGGCCTTTCCACAGTAATTGCTGGGTTGACTCAGAGCACCATCAATATTCTGCAACTGCATTATACTGAATAATGCTAATGGTATTACAGAATGATAGCAGGCAAGTAACTGCAACATGAACAGGGAAGGGACAGAAGCATTGGGTAGGCTGTGTGGTGTGACTCAAGATGAGGTGTGAAGGGAGATGGAGACACTTTGCATAGTTAATATTCCCATCTATAGGGCTGTAGCTGATGGGTTCAAAAAGCTGTTCCATCCAGTTTGCACTACCAGAAGACTTGATTCAGTGTGTACGTAAACTTAGGCCTCTCCTGAGCATGTGAACAAGCCCACTGAAGGTCAGGTTACTCCTTACTTCTTCAACCAGAAGCCAGATGGTATTATGGATTTCTAGATCACATTCTGTGGCAGTGATATTTCCAGAAGCTGAAAGAAAGTATGTGTCCTCAGGTTCAGATACAAAGCCTAAACTGTCTTGATTCAACAAGGACGTAGCATTTCATGATATGAACAAGCAGTATTGCATACTTCATTTGAATGTTTCTTTTCTGTAAGGTATCGACTGCAACCTGGACACAAGGTGACATATGTAGGGAAAAATAAAATCCTTACTCATAGCTGGGTATAATAACTGAAACTTGAAAAATATATCATACCTAAAATGAAATGTTCCCTTCAGCCAGCAGTGGGGAGGAAGGAGTAGGGGATGTCTATACTCTTCTAATCTCTTTTCCTTACAGTTAATAACAATTATTGCAGCTAAAACATATCTTAGGCTCTCTGCAAACAAAGCATGAACTATAAACGTAAAATATTTAAACTGTTTTTGTTAAAAGTCGATTTTGTGCAGTTATTATTTTTCTTTCTACTAAGACTAAATTGAAAGATTATTATCATGAAAAGGTTGTCAAAGTCCCCTGAAGACTTTTTAGCTTTAAAAACAGTTATTCTGAGCTACCAAAGGTATGAATGTTTGACTATTAGCCACAGCTGTATATTCTTGTATTTCACAGAATCATGGAGGTTGGCAGAGACCTCTGGAGTCCACCCCTGCTGCTTAAAGCAGGGTTAGCTACAGCAGGTTGACCAGGACTGTGGCCAGTTGGCTTCTGAATACCTCCATGGATGGAGACTCCACAACCTCTCTGGGCAACCTCTTCAGTGTACAGTCACTCCTATAATAACTTGTTTTTCCTTATGTTTAAATTGAATTTTCTGTATTGCAATTTGTGCCCATTGCCCCTTGTCCTTTTACTGGCACCACTGGATAGTGAATCTGATCTGAATTCCCTCCCTTCAGGCATTTATATACATTGATAAAATCTCCTTTTACCTTCTTTTCTCCAGGCTGAACTGTGCCAGCACTCTCAGCATTTCCTTGTATGTCAGATGCTTCAGTCCCTTAATCACCTTAGTGACCCTTCACTGGATTCCCTCTAGTAACTCCATCTCTCTCTTGTTCTGTGAAGCCCAGAATTGGACACAGAACTGCAGATGTAACTTCACCAGTGCTGAGTAAAGGGGAGGAGTCACCTCCCTTGACCTGCTGGCAATGCTTTTCCTAATGCAGCCTGGGAGGCTGTTGGCCTTTGCTGCAATGGAGCATTGCATTTTTGTCCAGCAGGACTCCCAAATCCTTTTATGCAAAGCTGCTTTCCAGCTGCTTGGTAGCCAGTGTGTACTGATGCACAGGGTTATTCCTTCCCATGGAGGGGCAGGACTTGGCATTCTCTTTGCTGAACTTGATGAGATTCCTGTTGGCACATTTCTCCAGATTATCAAGGTCCCTCTGGCAGCACACCCCTCTGGGGTATTAACTGTTCCTCTCAGTTTTGCATCATTTGCAAACTTTCTGAGGGTGCCTTTTGTCCAGTCATTCCAGGTCATTAATGAATTTGTTTAAATTGTACTGGACCTAGCATCAACCCTTGGGATCCTCTACTAGTGACTGGCCTCCAGCTGGACTTTGTGCAGCAGATCACAACCCTCTGAACCCATCAGTTCAACCAGATTTCGGCCCATCTAACTGTCCACTTACTTCCACCTCATTAATTTTTCTATGAGTATGTTATGGGAAACAGCATCAAATACTTTACTAAAGTCAAGGTAAATTCCCCATATCCACCAAGCCAGTTTTCTCGTCCCAGAAGCTATCAAATTAATCAACCATTACTCTCCCTTTGTAAACCCATGCTGACTTCTCCCAATCACCTTCTTGTCCTTCATGTGTTTGGGAATGGCCTTCCAAATTATTTGCTCCATTACCTTTCCAGGGTTTGAGGTAAGACTGGCCAGCCTGGAGTTCCCTAAATTCTCCTTCTTGGCTTTCACAAAGAGAAAGGTGGCGTTTACTTTCTTCCGGTCCTCTGGAACCTCTACCAGTCACCATGGGCTTTCAAAGACGATCAATGTCCTTTCAGTGATGTGTGCCACCTCTCTCAGATCTCGTGGGTTTGCAAAGACCATTATTGTATCCAGTATTTTTAAATGTTCCCTAACATCAACCTCCTCCACCAAAGTTAAGTATTTCTTGCTTCAGACTTTCCTCCTAGTCTCAGGAGCCTGGATATCTGAAGGCAGGTCTTACTACTAAAGGCTGAGGTGAAGAAGGCACCAAGTGTCTCAGCCTTTTCCATGTCCTTTGTCACCAGTTCCGTTCTTGCATTCAGCAGCAGGCCCACATTTTCCCTAGCCTTCCTACTGCTGCAATGCACCTGAAGAAGCCCTTCTTGTTGCCCTGCACATCTCTTGCCAGATTCAACTCCAGGTGGACTTTGGCTTTCCTGACCCCATTCCTGCCACATGGACAGTGTCTCCATATTCCTCCTGGGTGTCCTCCTCTTGTGCATTTCCTTGTTATGTCTGAGTATTGTCAGGAGCTCTTTGCTCATCCATGCAGACCTTCTACCACATCTGCTTAACCTCCTGTATGTGGAAATGACCACTATGAAGGTTGGAGCAAGTGATTCTTGAAAGTCAACCAGCTTGATCTCTAAAAACCATAATAACAAGCCTGATTACTTTTCTCTAGTTTTGGTAGTTTTCCTATGTTTTCCCATTTGTGCCTAGTTAGCACTGTATTTTCCCTAGATGTTCTCTACAAAAATAATATTTTCAAACAAAACCTGTAGTACTGGGTTTGTTAACATTCTGAAATCCTTTCTGGTCTGTTGATTCATGAGTTTTGGGTTGTCTGAATGAATCTGACAATAGTTTGTTTCCAGCTGACCTCTGGAGAAAGACTTTTAGTAGAGTAACTCATGTTACAGACTTCTATCCACACTGTATTGGAGAAGTAAAACCAATAAAATGTATTTAACAATCTAAAATTGCTTATTAGTTAGTGAATTAAATAATTAGTAAGCTAATAAATAATTTTAATGTACAGATGCTCATATATATATATATGAACCTCAGTCTGTCCTATTCCTACCAGTTTGATGCTAGTATCAGCAGTAGATGCCCAGAACCTGGAGAGGGATCTCAAGTCAGCTGGAGAGTACTTGAAGAGCAGTAGAAAGGAATCCCAGCCACTCCAGCCAGTAAATCAGCTTCATCCAGGGCCCAGCTTAAATGCCTTTATGCAAATGCACATAGCATGGGAATAAACCAGAGGAGTTAGAAACGTGCGCACACCTGCAGGGCAATGATCTTACTGGCATCACGGAAATATGGTGGGATGGCTGCAATGACTGAAGTGTTGGAATGGAAGGATACAGGCTCTTTAGGAAGGACAGGCAGGGGAGAAGAGGAGGAGGTGTTGCCCTTTATGTCAATGACCAGCTGGAGCACATGGAGCTCTGCCTGGGGTGGATGAGAAGCAGACAGAGAGCTTATAGGTCAAGGTGAAAAGGAGGGCAGGGACAGGTGACATTATAGTGGGGTCTTCTACTGGCTTTCTGACCAGGAATACCGAGCCATCAAGGCCCTCTATAGACAGACAGGACCAGCCTCACGTTCACAAGCCCTGGTCCTCAGGGGGGACTTCAACCACCCCGGTATCTGTGGGAGGGACAACACAGCAGGGCATAAGCAATCCAGGAGGTTCCTGGAATGCATTGATGGTAACTTCCCTCTCCAAGTGATAGAGGAGCCAGTGAGGAGAGGTGCTGTGCTGGACCTTGTTCTCACCAACAAGGAGGGGCTGGTGGGGAATGTGAAGCTCAAGGGCAGCCTACAACCTGAAGAATTAACCTTAAGACTTAACTCTGCTGCAGTGACCACAAAATGGTGGAGTTGAAGATCCTTAGGGCAGCAGGGAGGGTGCACAGCAAACTCACTGTCCTGGACTTCAGGAGAGCAGACTTTGGCTTCTTCAGGGATCTCCTTGCTAGAGTACCATGAAATAAAGCCCTGGAGGGAAGAGGAGCACCAAAAAGCTGGTTAATATTCAAGGATCACCTCCTCCAACCTCAGGAGTGATGTGTCCCAACAAAGAGAAAGCCAGGCAAAAATTCCAGGAGGCCTGCATGGATGAACAAGGAACTCCTGGGCAAACGCAAACACAGAAAGGAAACGTACCAAGGATGGAAGCAAGGACAGGTAGCTGGGAAGAATACAAAGAGATTATCCAAGCAACCAGGAACCAGGTTGGGAAAGCTAAAGCCCTGATAGAATTAAATCTGGCCAGGGATGTCAAGGGCAACAAGAAAAGCTTCTGTAGGTACGTCAGCAATAAAAGGAAGATTAGGGAAAATGTGGCTTTCTCTAGAAGCAAACAGGAGACCTGGTTATCCAGGATATGGAGAAGGCTGAGGTACTCAATGACTTTTTTGCCTTGGTCTTCACTGACAAGTGCTCCAGCCACACTGTCCAAGTCACAGAAGAGAAAAGCAGGGACTGGGAGAATGAAGAACCCATTGTAAGAGAAGATCAGGTTCAAGAACATCTAAGGAACCTGAAGGTATACAAGTCCATGGGACCTGATGAAATGCATCTGTGGGTCCTGAGGGAACTGGCAGATGAAGTGGCTAAGCCACTATCCATCCTATTTGAGAAGCTGTGGCAGTCCAGTGAACTTCCCACCGAGTGGAAAAGGGGAAACATAACCCCCACTTTTAACAAGGGAGACAAGGAGGACCCAGGGAACTACAGGCTAGTCATTCTTACTTCTATGCCCAGCAAGGTCATGGAGCAGATCCTTCTGGAAATTATGCTAAGGCACATGGAAAATAAAGAGGAGATTGGTGAACAGCCAACATGGCTTCACCTGACACATGTCTGATGAATTTGGTGGCCTTCTACAATGGCGTTGCCATGTTGGTGGGTAAGGGAAGAGCAACTGACATCATCTACCTGGACTTGTGCACATCATTTGACACTATTCCACATGACATCCTTGCTTCTAAACTGGAGATACATGGATTTGACAGAGGGACCACTCAGTGGATAAGGGATTTGCTGGATGGCGGCACTGAAAGAGTTGCCATCAATAGCTCAATGTCCAAGTGGAGACCAGTGACAAGTGGTGTTCCTCAGGGCTCAGTATGGGGACCGGTGCTGTTTAACATCTTTGTTGGGAACACGGACAGTGGGACTGAGTGGTCCCTCGGCAAGTTTGCTGATGATGCCAAGCTGTGTGGTGCAGTTGACACACCGGAGGGAAGGGATGCCATCCAGAGGGACTTTGACAGGCTTGAGAGGTGGGTCCGTGTGAACCTTATGAAGTTCACCAAGGCCAAGTGCAAGGTACTTCACCTGGGATGGTGCAGTCCCAAGCACAAGTACAGGCTGGACAGAGTGTGGATTGAGAGCAGCCCTGAGGAGAAGGACTTGAGGGTTTTGGTGGACAAGAAGCTCAACACAACAAGGCAATGTGTGCTTGCAGCCCAGAAAGCCAACCGTATTGTGGGCTGCATCAAAAGAAGCGTGGCCAGCAGGTTGAGGGATGTGGTTCTCTCCCCTCTATTCTGCTCTCATGAGACTCCACCTGGAGTATTGTGTTCAACTCTGGGCCCCCAACAGAAGAAGGACATGGACCTGTTGGAGCAAGTCCAGAGGAGGGCCACGAAGACAATCAGAGGGCTGGAGAACCTCTCCTATGAAGACAGGCTGAGAGAGTTGGGGTTGTTCAGCCTGGAGAAGAGAAGGCTCCACCTCACAGCAGCTGTCCAGTACCTAAAGGGGGCCTGCAGGAAGGGGAGAGACTTTTTACAAGGGCATGTAGTGATAGGAGAGAGGGTAATGGCTTAAAACTGAAAGAGGGCAGATTTAGATCAGATATCAGGAAGAAATTCTTCACCATGAGGGTGGTGAGGCACTGGCAAAGGCTGCCCAGAGAAGCTGTGGATGCCCCATCCATGGACATGTTTAAGGCCAGGCTGGATGGGGCTTTGAGCAGCCTGGTCTAGTGGAAGGTGTCCCTGACCATGGCAGGGGGGGTGGAACTAGATGATCTTTAAGGTCCTTTCCAACCTAAACCATTCTATGATTGCATGATATTTAAGTAATATATTTAGATGCTTATAAGTATGCTACTTATACTACAGTAAGTAGTGTATCAAACTTTTTACATATAAGAAACAGAATTTAGTGCATAGGGGTTTTATCTGAATCTCAAGGTGATGTGGTGGGACCAATGTTTTCTCTTCTCCCATCTGTTTTAATCTACTTTATTTCTGTTTACAATTGACTAGGAAATGAAAGTTTGAAGAGCTGAAATTCTTTCACATTGCAGACTTGAAGAAAGTTGTGTGGCCAAAACCCTGTGTGCAGGGTTTGGTGGTTTTTGTTTTTGTTGGTTTGTTGTTTGTTTTTTTTTTCCCCCAGTGATGTCTATTGGCCTTATATCAGCTGTTTCCTCTCCCTGCAAACTTTTTTTTCAGTTCCATTCTGTCATTGCAGAATAACATCACTGCAAAAGGAGTTAAACAATTTGTTCTGTAGCTGTTAATTGGAGGAAATACTAAAGGATTATTCTGAATGTATGGGAAAAAAAGTAATTTATTACTCTCTCAGAAATATTTTTCTGAGCCTGTTTGCCTTTCTTAAAATGCTGCTAAACTTCAAAATTCCTGTAACTGTTATGTACAGCCCCATACATGACTGGAACCTTATATAGCTACACCACTAACAGAAGTGATACTGTGCAGCAGAAAAGCCATAGGTGTACTTGTTAAGAACAAAGAGTCTGCTTTTGCACTGAATATTGTTGCTTCATGTGTTCTGTGAATATACTTTAAAATGCTATGTTGTTAGGCAATTTTTAACACCCCTTTTTACCACTTCACACTGATGGTACCGGGATTTTTTAATTAACATTTTTTTCCTTCCTCCAGGATTTTCATGAACTATAGGCTTCTAGAGTTATTCCTAAAAGGAATAACTTGATCTAAGAGAGAGAACTCACCACTTTGGCAGAATAATAAGCCTTTCTGTTCCCTAAAACAAATCATATTCTGAGCCTCCATTTCTGCTAAGTGTGGTCTCTGGTGGCAGTGTGCTTGCTGGCTGTCCTCTGCTCACAAAAGTTATGGTTAAATGCAGCCAGTCTCACTCTGAAAGAGAAACACCTAAATCAGGCTGCTGTTAGCAATTAAAAACAAACAAACAAACAAACAAAAAGCCACCTGATTTTATGGCATAATATTACTTTGGTAATTTGGTTCTCAGTAGGAAATACTAGTCCCCAGACACACTTCTTGAAAAATAACTGGGATGCATGCTCATAATAATGATTTTAGTAAAACTGTGCTTCTTACACTGCTACAGCAGTATTACCAAAAAATGCCTGGATCTTGTAGCATTACAATGGCTGCATTGCCTTGGATGTGTGAGAAAGCCTTGAAAAGGGTAGTCCACATGCACTCTACTTATGCATTTGTTCCTGGAGAGGAGCAATAAACTGAATATTGATTTATGTTGGATGTGGAAATCTAAACTGAGCAGCCTGTGCTGGAGGGGAAAGGTGGGAGATATTGTTTTCTCCTCCCTGCAGCGGACCTGTGCTCTTGTCACTCAAAGATGAGTAAAATGAAATGTCGGTTACAACATGACAGTCCTAGCTGATAGTGGCACCTTTCGCAGTTCTCCAAATAATGACTTGGCTTGCTATCTCAGAAAAAGGAGAGATAAAACATTTAACTTATACTATCTGTATTTGGAACATTAAACACTTCGTGCATTTTAGAGAGGCAGTTGAACTCTGACAGGTTCTCTAAGACTTTTTTTGTGGGTAGCCCTTTATACTTAAATGAAATCTGTAAATTCAGCTGAATTTCTAAGAGGCCTACAAACCAATCCACAGGGATGCACTACCATTATTGCAAAAGCTCTGGTGAGGTCTCATCTGGTATAGACTGTACAGAAATGTTTGTCCACAAGAACATGGAGCTGCATTTGTGATAACCCTGGAAAAATTATATTATAAGTGGAAATATAAAATGCCAGTGGTTTTGGGATAATAATTGATTAATGTGAATTACGAATTCCTACTGTTTTCCTAAGTCTTTTTTAGTAAAATTTCAACTATTTTGTGAAAGGCTGGCACCATCACTGTGAAAGGAGCATAGGCCTCCAAAGACTCCATTTGACTGGAGGATGGGAATTTTAAAATGAAATAGAATCCTGCAATGTTGGAAGGGACCTTTAAAGATCTTCTAGTCCCTGCCACGGGCAGGGACACGTTTCATTATATCATGTTGCTCAAAGCCCCATACAACCTTACCTTGAACACTTCCAGGGATGGGGCATCCACAATTTCTCTGGGCAACCTGTTCCAGTGTCTCACCACCCTCACTATGAAGAATTTCCTTCTCATGTCCAATCTAAATCTATTCTCTTTCTGTTTAAAACCATTACCCCTTGTCCTATCAAGATGATGTCTGTCCTCTTCTCCATTGCCTCAGCTGGAGAACGGCATTGGAACCTAGGCTGAGACAACCTGGTTTTGCAGCGTCACAACTCAGCAGTCTAGGGAGCTTTTCACCACAGGCCACACTCATCTACCTGGTCTGAAGACACAGAGATGGCCCCTATAAAAGAGAGCAGGGTAAAAGGTGCCAAATAATAGTGAGGACAATACAGAAGAAAAGTAGTTTGGGAGATTTCTCTTTTCCATCAGACCCTTAAAAACATCTGAAGTTAAATGCCACTGCTTTTTTTTTTTTTTTTGTGTGTGTGTGTGGACATCTGGAAAAATAAGTGGGGGGAGGCACTGACTCCTTTGCCGTCTAGCAAAAAATCCTGAAGAGATGATTTCTAGTTCCTGGGGACACCAACAAACCATGTGGGTCAAACTTCCTGAGAAACAGAACTGGAGATCAAACATTTAGTTTAGTCTCCCAGTCATCTTGCATGTGTGGTTTTTTTATAATGCACATATGGGAAAAGTGTTTTTAAGGGCTTCCTGGAAGTAAACATTAATCCATCATTAAATCAGGCTGCACACTATTCTGTTTGGGCTTTTTTGAAGATTTTGTTTCATTTTGTTTTGGTTTTCAACTGTGTATAATTTAGATGATTGTCTTCAATTTGTCATAAAGGAGGGTGGAATTAAACACAGTTGTCGATAGCATGCAAGAACAGTAAGATACACAGCAGGACTAATAAAGCAACAGTTTTGCAAGTTTCATACAGTAAAGTTCCTTCTGATAAACCAGGAGACTTCTCCACCAGTGCTGGGTGTCTTCCTTGGTAGGGACCTTATGGCCAAAGACTTATGGCTAGGTGGGTTTCACCTTAAGTAGCTTCTGACTGCTGAAATGAAGATGTCTGTGTTAGTCTTCTGTGGCAAACAAAGATAAATAGACACTCATGTCATCTAATGAAGATGAAGTGTGCCACAAAAGTGTCCTTTTTTCTCTGGTGCCAATCAAAACAATCCAGATGACTGGCAAAGTTGTAAAGTTATATGACCTCTACAGTCAGTAATGTTCTTCACCAACAAGCCATTGCTACAAAGCCTTCAATCAGTGCTGAGCAATGTTAAATTGAAAGCAAACTTGTTCCTCAAATTCTTTCAGAGCAAGATTAATACAAACACTTATGAAACCAGGAAGGAGGCAGCAAAAAATGTGCTTATGCAGAGTAAAAGTAGGCACCTAGATGTTACACTATAGAAAAAATGTTGTATTTTTCCCTTTACGACACTTCCGTTTGGTACACTTACATATCCCACTATGCCTTGTGCTCATCCTTAGGCATTCAGCTTTGCCCATCCAGCACAAAAGAAGTTTTGATGCCAAATTCAGCTCTGTGATTCTATCCCTGGAATAAAGTACCTGAAAGCTATTCAGGTACCTCAATTCATTTTGTAGATCTAACCCTTGAAATAATTCAGCTCTGTGATTCTATCCCTGGAGTAAAGTACCTGAAAGCTATTCAGGTACCTCAATTCATTTTGTAGATCTAACCCTTGAAATCTTCATAGACACGTTCAAGAAAGATGAAATCATGAAGAGCTATTATGGTGATCAGAGGATTAGAGAGCATATTTTGTGTGAAACTTTCATGCTCAGATAGTTTAACAAAACAAAGGTGACAGAGAGGTGACACAACTGATTTTTATAAACACACCAGAGAGAAAGTAGACTTATTTAATCTGAAGGAAATGCTCTTACAAGCACAGAAAGACATAGACTGTCCAAGGAATAAATTAAAACTGGATACTGGAAAAAAAGTTCTATTTGCTGTCCCAGTGAAGTCCTGGAAGAGCCTTCCAGCAAGGCTAACGGGGAAGAATGAGAAGCATATAACATCAAATGTCTCCCAACCACCCAAAGGATGGAATCATCTAGTGCACCTGAATTATTTGTGACAACAGAGGGCTGGATTCAGTGGTCCAGAAATACGCTCACAGTCATGTTTTCCTCATATTCTGAACTGCAGACATGGAGTTTTAGCTCATCTCTCGCTGGAGTCAACCTGTAGCTTTAGCAACCTATTTCAGGTAGGGAAGAAGGCTTGTATTGCCATTGGTGCCATTTTGTTGGCACTGATAATATCAGGTGATGATGGTACCTTTCTGCTATTTTCCCTTAATCCCTAGCTACTCTGTGTTTGTGCCATGACATGTCCCAGCTCAGGTCACCCATCTTCAAGGAAGAGATGCAGTTCCAGCTGCATCACTAAAACAAGACAGAGATCAGAAACGGATGAAACCTCTCCCAGGCATGTCTCACCAAACACGTACATTTGACACAACGTAGGTACCCTCTGAGCAGGGAGCAATGCTGACCCAGAATTCAGTTGTACAAAGCAGAACTGCTGAAATGCCCTCCTTGGTTCTGGTTCAGGCAGGCTGGGACATGTCATCCAACCCAAGTCTGTCCTGAAGGAGTAAGAGCAGAGCATTGCTCTGCCTTCCCTTCACCCAACTCCCTAAAGTGAAGAAGAAAGGAGATGCCCTTTGCTTTAGCCACAGGACTTCTGAACTACCCTGATAATGAAAAATATAAGTGAGCATTCCCTACTCCTCCTTACTTTCTATGTGGTCCTGTTACGTTTTCTAGCTATTCTTCTGTGAACTGCTAGTACCTAATATGCCCTTAATAATTCTTCCGGTATCAGAGGTGCTCTACTGTAACCTAATGACTATGAAATACAGTATTAAGCATTAAGGAATGATCTTTTCTGTAGTTCCAAGATGTAAATGAAAAAAATAGTAACTGCAAGGCATGTATGAGAGCATTTTTGTTGTTGCTGTTGTGAGCATTTGGCATTACTCTTTCCTGACTGCTAGGGAAAATGAGATTTTCACAGTCAGAAGTCTTCAAAGCACTGTTCCTCCATTTGAAGGCAGGACTCCTAGAGGAAGTCTCCCTCCAATCCCTGTGTTTGAACCATCCCAGGAGCCAAGAGCAGTGCCTTATAATCCTGCCTCTGCTCCCAGCTGTGTTATCTCAATAAAGAACCAAGCTCAAACCCCTGCCTACAGCTCTGGCCCTGCAGAAGCCAGCTAGTTTCAGCAGCGACTTCAGGAGTCAAGATTTAAAATCTCCACTAGATCTGAATTTCACTCCTGCACCCTAGACTCATTTCTGATATAAACCATAGTAGTTCTCACAATTAGCATCCTGCAGCACTTAAGAGTGGCACTTTTCATGTGGTGATAGCCATGCTCAATGTGACACTGCAAATATGCTAGGCAAACCAGGGGAAACTAGATAAGTCTCTCTCCCAAAAGAAGAAGGGAAAAGAATCGATTTCAGTAGACCAAAAGCTTTTGGTTAGATTGCTCTCACACAAAAGGATTGATGGTACATTGTTCACTTTACTGATGTTAAGTGTGCCTTTTGTGTTCAAGATCATGAGCAACGTACGTTCAACAGCCTGACGTATTTAGAGGAAAACAAATTTAGTTTCTGCACACCAGATGGAAATTATAGATGTGAGATCTGGGCACAAAGCAACAATATCTATAAATCTAGTACTTTATCAACCTATTTCAGGCTGTATAATTAGAAAAGTTATCAGTTACATTCACAACACATAACACATACCTGCTGCAGTGTCCCCTTTGGGAAGATCAATGTGGCTAACTCATCATGAGAGTAAAAGATGTACATCATTTAAATTACACTACACTCCCAGGAGATGAGCTAGGTTATCTGGAAGCAATTGCACTGCACGTGAAACTGATGTTAGACCCCAGGGAGCGTTAGGATTTACACTGTACATTCTCTGAATGCACTAAAAAGAGCGCTGTAATTATTTTCATGAGATTAATTATTGTCATGATCTATAATCAATAGATGAGATTTTTTGTTTTAAAAGTGTGAAAAAGTGGACCACAAATACATAAGGATTATGATACCTTAAGCAGCACATAGAAAATACCAGGGAAAATGTATATTGGTAGCTCTTTCTCCTCCATTGCTTGTGACACTTATCTCAGGGGAGCAGAAACAATGCCTCTGTGACATCAAGTTGGATTTACCCCATCTAGCCTACACCTGAGTTTGTCATCCTCATGCTTTTTACAACAAGCAGGCAAAACCTGGGAATTTCAGGGCAATTCACTTGATTTCCTTGAGACATCTATCTTCAAGAAAAGTCATACCTTTGTGCCTGTTTCCCTCGTCACTTTAAAAAGCAGCTAAGTAGAGAAACTTGGGTTTCTGTGTTTTGCCAGATGAATTCCACCCTGAATTCTCCCTCCTGACCTCAGGTTTTCTTTTCTGTGAATCAGACTGGGAATACATTGTGGTCATTTCATGCACAAACAGGAACAGATTTGGCAGAACAGTTCCTGGGCTTTCACCTTCTCACTGCCTTTCAACACAGTGAGCATGATGCCATGCCACCTGATGCAGCGTGGGCTACATAAGCCCTGTCTCATTCCTATCTTATTCAGAGTTCCCCTATGTTAGAGCTTAGTGAGTAATAAACTTGCTCAAGAAATGAGACATACAACTCCAAGATCCATTTCATTCAGAGAAGGCAACACTAAATACAGAGTTGTTTTCCCCTGGGAAAAAGATGTAATTAATACTTCGGGAACTCTTCTCCTTCCTGTTTAAGTTGGGCATACAGCCAAGAGTATAAGAACATATAGGTCCATAGGGAGAAAAAAATTAAGTGGAGAGCTTGAGTCCAGTCTTGGTCTTCAAGTACTCAGCTGGGTAAAATCACTGATTAGAAAAAAGGTGATTATTCTAATGTAAAGATTTGCATCAAGTTCATGAATATCTCCCAAATGAGATGAGGGTTTTTTTTTTTTCTAATTAATTACCTTAGTCTGCATTTCTCGAAATTAATCCGCATCTATTAACACAAGTAAAATTAAGCAAGAAAGTCTATTTCCTAAAAGATAATACTGCAAAGAAAGCACTGCTGCAGGGAAAGATGCTGCCAGCATTTCAGCTAACCAAGGGTTTGGCACTAAAGAAACATGGCATAATCAGTACATTCAAGAGCTATAGTTCCAATTATAATGCAAAGTGTGTGGTAGTTCCCTTGCCTTTTAACTACTACTGCAGGTAGAAAAATAAAATTGTTGTAGTGCCTTGGCCAATGTGTTTTTCCTCTGTCCCTGTGTAGTTAGTGCAGTCTTATTTTCCTGAATTTGCTTCGATCATCCATTTAAATTATCTTCTCTAATAAATAAAAAATGAATGAATGACAGATTTCAATATTAAAGAAAAGTAAAGTTTGATGGTGCTAGGAAGGCTAAACAAGCTCAGCCTAGGATCTAGCCTAGTATCAAGTATCCAGCAGTGAGCAATAGCAGATGCTGATGCAAGGGTTTTGTGATACTGATCAAATACTCTAAAGCCTGTAGCTGTCAGATTTCTTGAGCCAAAGGTGTTATGTTTGCTTATGGCAGAGAAAGCAGTGGAAGAGTTAAGAAGAACCAGGCCTCTGCTCATCTGTAATGGTGAGTTTGTTTCTGAAATTCTATGTTCTAAAGAAAAAGGGAAGGGAAAAATCCAACTTCTTATGGTCTTACATTTAAGGACTTTGCAAAACCACGTTGTTCTCTTCCTCTTACCACCTGCTGGTCCTGGCCCTGTCCTAGCATCTGGGTTCATAAACATAAGGATTCCCACATTTATGAGCCCAGCAGCCAGCACCAGACACCTTTCACTCCGGAGTGAGCAAATTCAGCTCTTAATGGGGGGCAGTGTCCCCTTGTATTTATGGAGTGACAGCTAGCAGTAGTAAGTTGAATGTCTTCTATACCAACCTGAAGTATGGCTGCCTGGGCCATTACAGGCAGCTACTGAAGAAAGGAATGGTGTCACTCTGGTACTGGGGTTACCCTTCAGTGCTCAGAGGCACCGAGCTGCTCATGGGCACACACTTTAGGTGCCATTTTTTCTCATTTCTGACCACTTTTAGCCTCTGGGTTTTTCAGGAATTTTCTTCACCTCCAAATAGTCACCTCACCTAACCAGTCCCATTCTCAGTTACTCAGGTTTTTCTTTCTTTTTCTTAACTTGACCAGACAGCCTGAGTTTTCTCCTGCAAATACCAAACCCAGTCCCCATACTGGCTAGGTAGTCGCACTTACAGACCAGTGGTCTCCTCCTAGGGACAACAAGTCTCAAGTTTCAGTGTCTGCCCAGGTGCCACCTCCCCAGCCATACATCCCTCCCAGCTACAGACCTGATGGCCCTTCTGCATGTGAAACAGGCATTTTCCTTCTCCACACTTCCCTGGTCTAGCATGGGAAACTGGGAGCAGAGGGAAGAACATACCCCTTTCTCCCAAAGAAAGATTATAAATGGGATTGACAAAGATTATAAACGGGATGCAGATTTTCTTCAGGGTGGTACGGACATTGCTCCTTATAAGGGCATATTTTAAGTTGTGGCTCCAAAGTATGGGGTTGCCAAAACAGCTGTCAGAATTTTATCTTAGAGCTTTAACTGAAATTGTCTGCAAATCTCAGGATGATGTAGACAGCCAGCTTGGAGAGCTTTGGACTGGTGGTTAACAACATTCCAGTCAATCTGAAAGCAACAGAGGAATGATGTGAAGAGTTGAAACGCATTACAATTTGAGCCCCTCAGATCCCCTCATTGCTACCTACCCATGGCACCTTTCACATTTCTTTCTTCTGTAGCCAGGTGCTGCACTGCTGGGTCTGAATTTACATTCTTTGTGTATGATATTGCCAGAGGTCATTGCTGCTGAGACAGCTATGGCTCATTTTATTGTCACAAATGCTGTTGACTGTTCCTGTTGAATCTGTGTATCTCGTGTGTGTGAAAATGTCGTTCAAACTAGATGTTCCCATGTAGGAAGGTTCAAGGGGTTCATAATATTTATAATGTCGCTGGGATTGTCTTTATCTAATTTGCAACTTTTCTGCTTATCAAGTTTTATTTGTTGTAGAGACAAACACAGAAACAACATAAACCTTTTACAAGTAATAAATAGGGACTTGAAATAGTTTCCAGAAGAGTCTGGTTATTGGACTCCGTCTAGGCAGTCTAGTTATGATTTGCTTTGATTTAAAAAAAATTTAAAAGAAAGAAAAGGATGTTTCCTCTCTTGATGGTAGTTTTGAAATTACCCTTCTAAAAATTCAGGTTTAAGCATAAACTTTGCCAGGAGTTTTCTGAAGCTCCACTGCTCTTTCCTCTGCTGGGAGGCAGCATATTTCAAAACTGAATAGGAAATAGGAAAACACAAAATTCTTTGAAAGCAAAAACTTTGGAGCCCAGTTCAGTTCCAATAATAAAGCAAAGATACCAGCATTTCAGTTGCTGATGCAAAGGACCTTAAAGTTAAATCTACCTGTTTACTATACAGATAATACTGCAGCAAATACTTGCCAGCAGGAATTTGTCGGAAGAAATGGGTACAGAATTAGGAGAAAATATGAAAGTAAATATGGATATAAGAAAAATACTGTGTTTACCAGTAGAGTGCAAGGATTTCAGAAGTGATGGAAATACCAGTTACATGTGGGAGGTATTGTTTGCATACAAGTGGGGAGAACAGCCAAGGCCAGAGCTGTAATGCATGCACCTGGCAGCCTTTGTCTGGCACCCACCCATCCATCCATGTATGTGTGTTTGTCTGTCCTTTACCTCATGGACTCCATTTCCTGCTTCATGGGAGGATGGAGTGAGGAAGGGAAAAGTGCATTCATGGCCTTTGCAGCTGGTCTCTGGGGCAGCAGCAGGAGGAGTGTGTTTTTATTTGCTCCTAGCTGGCGCCCCTGCACAGGTCTCCTCTCGACTCCCATTGCTCCTTGCTGAGGCCTTGGTTACATCCACATTATAATTTATTGGCTGGTGCTAATTAGACTGCTCTGCTAGAAGTGGCCTGAATCCCTCTGCATTTTACCAAGATCTAGCTCTCTGCAGCAACACTACCCTTGTAAGTAACATGAATTATAAATGTGTGATGCCTGCTAGTCCCATGCCCCATTGCAACAGATGTTGTAGGCCTTACTACGAAATAACGCACGGTCCACTGCCAGCCAGCCAGCATCAGCACAAGGGCAGACAGGAGGCATGGTGACCACTGGATCAGATCTTACCTGTTCACTCTGCAGGTAAGGGTACTCCTAAGTGTGTGTATGCACATGGTGTGTCTAACATGCAAGATATATTGACATTTTTTTCCCCCTGGCAGACCCTATGTTTCATAGTAAACCTAGTACAAGTGCTTTTGCCAGTGAAACGGTATGTGAATATCACATAAAACATGGTCTAAAAGAGCAGTTCAGAGCCTGTGAAGTGGTTTTGACACCCAGGAAGAACAAGAACTTGAGGCACATAGATGCAGAGACATAAGCTGCATGTCCCAGAAGCTGTAGGTGGTTAGAGGTGGACAGGTGTAATGGCCCCTTACAATGTAGGAAAGCCCCACAGAAGCTGTGATCAGTTTTCATGCTTTTAAAAAAGAGCCTGTGATCGCTAAAAGGGAGAGTGCCAGTGATTTGCAGTTCAGCAGGGAACTCTTAGGTGCTGTGGTGTTTTTCAGGAGCGGTTAATGAGAAGACAGAATAGGAAGCCACCATTGCAATGAATCTCTGTTATTAGGACAAGTAAACCAACAAACAGGAGAGATGCTTATAAGAGAAACAGGGAGGCACAGACATCTGTTCAGCTGCTTCTAGGATGCTATCACACAGATTTAACTAAACAGCTAAAACTGATTAAATCACAGTGTTAGATTTCAGCACAGATTTTAAAGACTGAGACATTCAACTGTTGGGCACTTTGGCCAGTGGCACTTTTCATCTCTGGCCAGCAGCTCCTTGCTGTCCCAAGTGATTGCTTTAGCATGATGAGCTGCAGCAGCTCGCCAGGAAGGAGGTTGGGGGTGTCCACCTACACCTTGTGAATGATGTTTGCCACCAGGGACACTCAACATGTCTACCTCCAGCTGAAAACTCTATTTTGCTTGCAGGGCTGGTTTTTGCTCCCCTGCTGTCTTCTGACCTCCATATTGATTAAAATTCTGCACTGAGGGTGGACAGTAGCACAAGGATAACAACAGAAGAGACTTAACTGTTGAGAAAGCAAGCTGAACAAAAAGATTGCAACCATCCACTGCAGGACAGGTTATCAGTTCTGAGCTCTAAAGAAGATACAAATAGATCTCAGAATAGTGGATTTGAGGCTTTGATCATGTACCAGAAGGCAGTAGATGTATTGCAAATTGCCATTGTAATGAATCATGCCTCTGCTCCCTAATGAAGGACAGCACAGAGCTCCCTGGGCTACTGGAGATGTTTGCAACAAGTCCACACAGTCATTATTAGCCCAGAATTGTGCCTGAGACAATCCTTGACTCTTGGGAAGACTGATCAGCCTAGGCAAATATCATACCCTGACGTCACAACTGGCTCACAACTAGAATCAGGGTGTTGTACCCCACCCACTATTCTGTATTTCCCCAGTACTTCTAATTCTGGGACTATCACAGGCAAAGTGAGTTCAGGTCTCCTTGGATGTGACAGAGCAGTCACAACTTTGGAACACTTTGGAAGAAGGGTTTGTCCCTCCTGAAAAGCCCAGCCTTACTGAAGTAACTGCCAAGCGC
Organism: Falco cherrug; assembly: GCF_023634085.1. Classification (NCBI taxonomy): domain Eukaryota; kingdom Metazoa; phylum Chordata; class Aves; order Falconiformes; family Falconidae; genus Falco; species Falco cherrug. The sequence continues at coordinate 25,992,374 of NC_073698.1, forward strand.
TAACTGCTGCAGCTGCTGGGCAGGTCATACTTCATTATTATACTCCAGAAGTTCAGGCATTATAACATTCAGAAATCATTCTGAACAGCACATTAGTCTTACAGCCATAAAAGGATTAACTTTAGCTTCATTGAAACCAAGAAGGTTTTAGTGAACTACAGCAGAGGCAAGATTCACCTTGTGATATGTAAAGGCTGTCAGATTAGAAACTGTTTTCAGGTCCTCACAAGTGTCAGTGTGCTTGTTTTCCAGTGACACTGAAGCACACTACACTATTCTGTCAGCATAACAATCTGGCATGGAGTAGGATTAAGCACACCCTGCACCATGTTTTCCAGCTCCGTAGCCTGTTGAGTGTGGGCTTAAAGCCATATTAGATGTGTACTGACACTGCTCAGCTCTCAGAAGGTTCTTATCTTGGGTTGTGGCATTGTCCGACTGGCATTTCTGGATACAATTTGATGTGAGCTCTGTGGTTCAGGTTTAATCCTGAGCCAATTTACTGCTTCCAACCCCCTGTAATCTCCATCAGGCCCTTCTCTCCATCTGCAATGACAGTGTGAGGCAGACAAGAAAGACTCATGTTGTCGCATGGAAGGGCCCTGGCACAGACATCTGCAAAGCCACAGGGGGTTGTAGGCAGAATTCAAACTGGGCTGAATTCAAGCTACTGGAAAAGACACTATGGATGCTCAGTGCTGGGCTTCTGACAGCCTCAGCTTCAGACCTCTCCGAGGAAGCATCTGGTACAGGATGGGCAAACACAACCCAAAAAGGCAAAGCTGTGGATATTTTCCAGACTACTGGACCATAGTGGGTTCAGCCCAGCCTGTGATTGCATACAGCCCCCCCAGTATAAACAAGGCCTTCGCCTATGACAAGGTGCCAGCTGTATTTGGCAGCTGTTAATGTGCCCCAGGAACCATATGAAGCGTGCTGTAGGAGAGTCTGAAGTTGTTGTTGGGCTTGGACCTGCAGGTAACTGAACGTGCAGCCTTACTGACTGTGGAGCAAACGGCAGCCCAGGTGTAGAGAGGCTGATGTCAACTTTCAATACATTTCTCGATCATCAGCCTTTGCTGGGGTTTTTTTTTGGCTGCTTTGATACATGGGATGATTCAATCTTCTGCTAGGGAAGTAATTGGACTTTTATGAAATTTATAGGTGTATGCAAAATCTAGATGATATATGTGCCACTTTAGAAGGATTTTTTCAGAAATGGATGCTTCTGAGCAATTGTCATTGCCCATTTCAAATCATCTTGAGCTTCTGGGACCCTAAAAAATGTAGTCTTCTTTCAAAAACAGATGCAGAAACCATTACAGCAATGCTCTCTGAGGAACATTTGAAAAGTGCTGTAAGTTTTCTGTATGAAATACTTTCTTTATCCAGGATTTAATTTTATTAATTAGCACCCAGCTTTAAAAATCTCAAGCAGAGGCAGAGGGATTCAGTCTTTTTCAGATTGTCATCAATAAAGCACTTTCATTCAGAGTTTCCAGATATGGAGGAATACTTATATATCATTATTGTGATTTTCTGATGATACTTAGAAACCCAGCAGTATTTCAGACCTCATCAGTTCATCCAAAACTCTGGTACGCTGATTTTAATTAGCTCTAACCCTTGAATGGTGTAAATCAGAATAACAGCTGTCATTCCTGGTGTTCACTTTGGTCTTATTTTTCTTTAAGGATTTTAATACATTGAAATTAAGCCCTCTGTTATACTGCTTCCCTTACATTTCAAATGTCTTTTGAATAGTTCTTCATCCAATTATATGCAGTCTCCTACTTAACAACAGTAACATTTGTCATTGCATGTGCTATACCTATGTGAAGTGCTTGAAACCTTTAACAGGTCTGAACTTTCTGGGTACTAAATGCACAAAGTGGGCCAAATGGCAGCACCATTAACGGGGCTGTCTAAGTGGAAAGTCTGGGCTGACAGCAAACCTATGAAACTAGCTTCTTTGGAAAAATTTTGTACAAGGTTGCCCAATTTTTGGATCCCACACAGTTAGAATAGAGCAGAATAGGGTAGAATAGAGTAGAATGGAGTAGAGTAGAGTAGAGTAGAGTAGAGTAGAATAGAACAGAACCGAACAGAATAGAATATTTTCAGTTGGAAGGTATCTACAATGATCATCTAGTCCAGCTGCCAGACCACTTCAGGGCTGACCAAAAGTTAAAACATATTATTAAGAGTATTGTCCAAATGCCTCTTAAACACTGACAGGCTTGAGGTATCAACCAGGAAGCCTGTTCCTGTGTTTGACTACCCTCTCAGTAAAGAAATGCTTCCTGATGCCCAGTCTAAACCTCTCCTGGCACAGCTTTGAACTGTTCCCATGCACCCTATCACTGGATACCCGGGAGAAGAGCTCAGCACCTCCCTCTCCACCTCCCCTCCTCAGGAAGCTGCAGAGAGCAATAAGGTCACCCCTCAGCCTCCTTCTCTCCAAATTAGAGAAACCCAGAGTCCTTAGCCTCTCCTCATGGGACATGCCTTCCAGCCCTTTCACCAGCTTTGTTGCCCTCCTCTGGATGCATTCAAGCACCTCCACATCCTTCCTAAATGGTGGGGCCCAGAACTGCACACAGTGTTCAAGTGGAGGCCACACCAACGCTGAATTCATTGGGATGATCACTCCTCTTGACCAGCTGGTTATGCTGTGTCTAGAATTGCAGAACCATAGAATCATTTAGGTTAGAAAAGACCTTTAAGATCAAGTCCGATAACAAACCTAACACAACCAAGTCCACTACTAAGTCACGTCCTTAAGCAGCATGTCTCCAAGTCTGACGCACCTCAGGCTGCAGTTTGCCCTCCTGGCTGCCAGGGCACACAGCTGACTCATGTTGTTGAGCCTGCTGTCAATGAGCACCCCCAGATCCCTTTCTGCAGGGCTGCTATCCAGCCACTCCTCTCCCAGTTTATACCTATGCCTCTCATCACTCCATCCCAGGTGCAGAGTCTGGCATTTAGCTGGTGTCAATGGGAAGTGCATACTTGGCTCAATCGGTCTAAAAGATAGTAACTCTGGTTTCTAGACACCTTAGGCAGGGCTTATCTCACCTTACATTTTTGATGTCTCCAATGTAAATCAATATATCTGGGCCAGTCACCCTACACTGTCTTTTTAATCAATGACATATGCCTTTCTATGATAGCGATTCATCTAACCTATCTTAGAAACATAGATAAGAATGAAAAGAAACATTTTTCGAAAGTGCTCATTCATCCAGTTAATGACAAACTCATAGATCAACATTTGGCCTTATAAATACCACCTTTTGTTTGATGGAAAGCTTCGATACTAACGGCATATTAGGTAGCTAATGGGGCTAGGAAGGTATTTTTGGATTGCCCTCCAAAAGTTAAGTGCCTCATGTTTATGCAGTTTTCATTACAGGCACCTAAGGATTACCTGGATCTTGTCCTGTCACTTGATTCAGTTGTACAGCCACAGGAAAGGGATATAACAAATAAAACCTTTGGAGATGGTCTGCTTCCCAGTCTGTTCCACAGCAGTACTTCTATGTGTTTAGGACCATGGCCTAAACAGTTGATGCCATATGTAGATGTATACCTTAAGCCTCTTAAAAACCTTAGGCTACCTAATCAGCTTGTTTTGATTCCCGAATCTGTAATGTTTCCCTTGCAGCACTAACTGCACCTCATTCACAACCTTTTAGGGGTCAGGGATGTTAGGCATTCATTGTCACTGCTGTACATGCCTGGCATATCTTCTGTGAGCAATCATCCACATTTAGTGATCTTTGCCTTCCATTCCTACTACTGAGTGTGAAACATCTCTCTTTGTAGAAATATCTATGACTTTGGTCTTCTGAGTAAATCTAAAAGATCCATTGCATGAAACAGTTCAGTGCACCTCTGTGTTGGACTCGTAGTTCTCCTGGATGTTTATACTATGCAGAAAATATCTCAGGACTTAACTGAGATGCATAAAATAGGGGGTAGCTACCCCCAGCACTCTCCATAGTCTGTGGTGAGAGAGAGGAGCCCTAAAAGGGCAATTCAGATCTAATATAGGCAGGACTGCTCTTTGAAGGTACTTCTCCCTTTCTGTCTGCATTTTTCAGAGCTGACAGAGAAAGAAAAAAAAAGTGTCCCATTTGAGCTAGGAGAGAATCTAGGCCTTATCCAATATTAATGGAAAGACAGTGATCAGTTTGAAGCCTCCTTGTGTCCTGGGATAAATAAATTTGTATCTCTGGAAGTTGACAGCATCATACTATAAAAAGTACATATAACAAATTCAGAGCTGTCCTAATCCCAGATATTGAACATTGGAATACTTTGGCTCTAAGTACATTTAAGTACTAAGATCTGGGTTTAAACACAAACATTCAAATCAATGTTATCCCTACTTCCTTCCCTGTACTCCGCCCCCCTTGCCAAACTCTACCAGCAATTGGAAGCCTCTGGTTTGGGGGGAGAGACAGACAAGCAATGAATCTTGTGAAATGCATTCTGTGGGAAAAAATATCAGATGTAAATAGAAATGAGTTTTAATGTATATATACCAGACCACTAGCATTCAGCTGGCTGAGAAATCTCTTAATGAAATACTAACCTTTTGATAGGATTTAACTTTTTCTTTGGTTCAGCAGATTCCTTTTTCATTACTGGAAGAAATACTGTAGAGTGTGCAAAGCTCTGGATTAAGTACACGAACAGCTTCAGCTGGAAAAAAGTATGAGTATGATACACAGGGTGAAGGAAAAGGTCTTTTGTTACATTAATTATTACCCTTGACTCTCACTTGCTTGTCTTCCAGGAGACGAACCTGATACATGGTAAGGTTTACAGAAAAAGATCTATTGACTTTGAAGTGCTGGAATGTTGCTGTTGAAGAACAGAAGAAAATAAAACAAGGCAAAGCAAAGCAAGCTTACTCTATTGACACTAAAGGCAAACAAAACTGAAATCACAAAACTCATGCAGCTGTCTGTTGTTTCAGGATCTGTTTCCTGCATTATGCCCATAACATTTTGCAGGAAATACATTTCAACATCCTCAAAGATTAAACATTAATATCACAGCCAAGGATGAAATTGTAAAGACTTTGGGTTTAAGTGGGAGAATTGAATCTTAAAAGGAAAAATTTAGTCTGTGATTACAAGCAAGGGAGCAAGCTCTAAAAGGCAGAAACCGAATTAATTTTCTCCTTGCAATTTCTATCCTGACTATGCAATACACAAGATTTTACCTTAGCCAGTTCATAAAGTGATATTAAAGTGAAGATACATATTATTGAAGAGGTTTTACCTTAATATCCATTTCCAAACACAGCTCAGTAGAGCAGTACAAATAGTGGTAAGCCACGGTGCAATTAGAAACATAATCATCAGAGTGGCAGCTGCTAAGATGTGAAGTACAGGAGATCTTGCATGTACGTTTCTGTGAGGTCTGGAGGAGTGATCTGGGCTGTTAGAGACAGTGGTGCACAGTCACCTAACCACAGAAATAAGCTCTTCAGTTCACTAAAAGCAAAAGTGTCAATCACAGATGTTTTTGCAGATGTTTCAAATAATGTCAGCTTTGCAATTTTACCACACATGAGCAGAAAATTAGCTACGGTATTGAAGCAAAAATTAAGTATTTGTGCTCTAGTGGCATATAATAAAAGGAAATCTCTTTCTTCCTAACTTTTCTGATATTCAGAAACTGGTGATTTAGAGCTTCTATTTAAAGACACGTAGCAGATCCAGTTAAGACATGAGCATAACTTGAGGGACTTTGTCTTCCTTTCCTCCCTAATTGGGTTTTGTTTTGGTTTTTTGCCCCAGTCCAGAATTAGATTATTAAGACTTCAAACCAGGGACCCTGAACTCAATTATCCTCTCATTTTCTTTAGTCAAAGTCACTGGAGTTTAACTAACAGTAAACTTGCAAAAGTGGGTGAAGAATCAGACTTGCCTTACTATATGTCCCCTAAGAAATCCAAATTCTACAGGCATGTGATGAAGTCACCTGAGAAAGTTCACTGCATAGTACACAGGTTGCTCTACCTTCTCCATTGTAATTTCTTTCATTGTCACATGACTACAAAAATGCTGCCCTTTGCTATTCTCACACCAGAAGAGAAAAGTATTTCCTTAGCTCAGCCAAGGTTGCTTCCACTTCCTAAGCGGTAGTATGACATACTGTTTTACTATGGTCAGCTATAATTTTGACAAAGGTATTTCTCATTTCAGGCATGTTGGCCTCCTCCCTATCCTACAACTACAAAAGGACTTAGGCCCTCAAGTTTAAAATTCAGGTTTTTTAATAAACCTGTGCTTAAAATCCTCCTCCAGGAGAATCAGACTGACACATGTCAAACAAAGCTTACAGGGCTCTAAATCCCAAGCACAGGGAAGATCTTCCCAGAGGTGCACCATAAGGCACATGACCAACTATGTCAAGAAGAGCTTAGCCTGCAGCTTTTCCTGCATTCCTTTCTTGCTAGTTTACAGCTGCTTGTGCATCTAAGTCCTTATGATAGTGCTTATAGCTCTTCCTCTTTAGCATATGCTCTTCCCCACGCACTGTGTGGAGGACTTGTCACCTTGCTGCCATTTCTGGATGCAGCCATGGTGGTCACTGGGATGTGGAAAGTCTCCTCAATCACCAAGGATGCTGCCAGGAATTAGGAAGAATACTGTGCTTTGATGAGGACAAAAATCATGGGATAAAAAGGGCAGCAGAAACCTTTGTTGAAGACATTTTCAGGTCAGCATGACAACGCGTGTATCAGATACAAAGGAATGGCAAAGGAAGAGAGTATCCAATGTACTCCCGAAAACCTGAGTAAAAAAACCTTTTTCACTAAATCAAAGGACACACCTATTTAGCTTACTTTGCCTTTTCTCCTTGTAAAATTTCCTTTAATGCTGTGTATGTGTATAGAGGTGTGCAGATATTGATAAAGAAACAAACTTCTAAATGAGCCCCAAATATCACTTGATCATTCTGATGTTCTGTTCATAAATGGCATAGTTTACCTTTATAATTACCTTTACAGTTACCTTTTATTACCTTCATAATTTATTAGCTATTTTATACATTGAACCTTAATGTAATATGTGAAGTAATGCTTTATAATGAGTTCATTAGTTTAAAAGGTGCTCCAGTATTTTAAATATAAGTTGTTTTCACATAAGTTGTCTTAAAATGAGAACGGTTTCTGTCTAACAATAATAACCAGGTACAAGCTCTGTCAGCCCAAACCATAGTGAATCACAAATAGTTAAAATGAAATTTTACCTCTACCTGACAGTCCTCCTGCCATATTTATGGATTTTATTGTCGCAATAAAATTTGAGGGGGAGAAGAGGATTGATTTTCTTTGTTCCGCCTATTAAATCTACACTAGATTTTGAAAGATATATTCAGACAGGGGAAATAATTAAACCAAAATTGCTCTTAATAACATGAAGAAAATAAGCTGAATACAATATTCTAGTCCTCTGCAGTTACAGCAAATCATAATGATAAAATTGGAACACTTTCAAAGAGCACTGATTTGGCTTGTTTGCCTTTATTAGGCTGGAAATGTCCCTTTAACATTCTAATCTAAAACTGAATTATGCACATTCTCTCATTTCTTGGAAGTATGAGATTAATTTTAAAGAAGCAGTTAATGTCAAATACACTTATTTTGCCTTTTTCTTGAAAAAGCAGTAGAGCTGACAGGTTGCATTGTTTTTTACTTCAGTGTTATTGTGAGTTTATGGGTAAAAACTAGATCTGTAACACTGCTTCGTTATAGATTTTTCTGCTGTTATTTGTCTGTACTTTGAAAGAACAGAGAAAATACCACTTTATTCCAAGTGCATGAATCATACCAGTATGGTACTGTCTGATTGGTGGTCCAGGGAACACTTTGTTATGCTAAAGTTCCTCTACTGAAATTTTCTACCAGAAGGTCATGAGACCATTGATTAGAAGATGCTAGTTTGATGGGTTGACTATTCCACCTAGGTAGTTGATATAAATAAACTTATTTCACCTATGTTTTTAGACTGCATTTCATGTTTTATTTAGCAAAACATTGGCTTTCTCTTCATCTAAAATTCTTTGAATATTTTTTTTCCAGTCTGAAGTCCCAGGTGGTGACTGGAGGTTGATTTGGTCTACCCCTGGGAGCAGAAGACCTTGTTTGAGCACTGAAGACACACACCAGTCCTGAGAACTTGTGGTGGGTTGTCTTTGGCCAACAGCCAAACACCCACACAGCTGCTCACTCACTCCCCTCTCCTGCAGGATATGGATAAAATAGAAGGAAGGTGAGAAGACTCATGGGTTGAGATAAAAGTCTAATAGGGAAAGCAAAAGCTGCCCACACAAGCAAAGCAAAGAAAGAATTTATTCACTATTTTCCATCAGCAGGCAGATTTCCAATCACTTCCACAAAAGCAGGGCTTCATCATGTGTAACAGTTCCTTGGGAAGACAAATACCATAACCATAACCATCCCCCTTCCTCCTACTTTCCTCGAGCATTTATTGCTGAACAGAACATCATATGGTATGGAATATCTCTTTGGTCAGTTCAGGTCAGCTGTCAGCTGTCCTGGCTGTGCCTCCTGCCAGTTTCTAGCCCACCTCCAGCCTACTCACAAGGACAGAATGGGAAGAAGGCATTGACACTACGCAGGCAACTGCTCAGCAATAGCCAAAACACTGTTGTGTTGACACTTTTAATCAAAATCCGAACCAAAGCATCACATGGGCTCCTGTGAAGCAAATTAATTCCACCGCAGCCAGACTCAGTGGAGGGATTCAGCTTATAGAGTTGCTTATTCTGTTATCTGTCACTCAGTGTTTGAACCCGGACAAGTCACTTCTCAGTGCCCCAATGTACTTGCGCTTAACATACAAGGAAAAATTCACCTTCAAGACATCAAGAATCACTATTCAGAAAGTGCTTTCAGAGCTGTGGATAAAAAGAGTGATAGAAGTGTCAAAAACCCAGTATTATTTTTAACCTTTGAATTTCAATTCTGTCCTCTCTAGGTGTGTTCATGAATTTGGCTTAGATTTATATGTTAGCCCTCCTTCACTAGTCCTTTCATTTTACATTTTCTGTGAAACTCAGGTTAGGTGAAGCCATGCACCCGTCAGACTTTGGAGATGTAGAATCATGTAATTGTTTAGGTTGGAAAAGGCCTTTAAGATCATCAAGTCCAACCGTTAACCTAGCACTGCTGAGTGCTATGGCTAAAATCACAACAGGAGCATAGATGAGTAAGCAAGAGAGCAACTACAAAGGTTGATTTTTGAATGCAGCAGTTCCATAATGACAATACTGAAAGCTTTTGTAAATGGCATGCCCAGCTATTTTAAAAGCAATTAAATATTTTATTTCTGTTAATGTTTAGGACCGAGGTTGTTTGATTAGTTCATCTTAGCAGGTTAAAGTAAAGCCCTGACTACACTTTTTTTAGGTATATATGATAAATAATAGCTACAAATTAAGCTTTGGAGTAACCATGACCTACAAAAAAACCCCAAAACAACAACAGAGAGAGATCAGGCCTGCTCTAGGGATGAATAGAGCTTGTTTAAAGTCACTAACAGAGGTTCCAGAGATAAAAAAGAGGAAGAGATTTCATAGCAACTCATTAGATACCACCTACTATGTGTACAGAAAGGATGACAATGGCCTCAGGTACTGTAAATTGGGACAATGCAAAATTAAGGAAATGAACCTAGTTCAAAAGGATAAGGGAGAGTAATAAAATCCATGCTGGATTCTAGTGGGATGTGCTAATCAAAGACAAGCAAGCTGCATATAGATCCTCGTCAGTTTCTTCATATTCATATGACTAATAAGGCATTACCAGGGAATACTTCTAGGAGAAAAGCAAGCTTAGACACTCAGCCTGTTATCTGACAGGTGGGTGCTTAACTCCAACAAGTTGCTACCTGGACTCTTCATCACCATCAGTGAAGGGTCCCCTCCATTAGCAGGGTGCTGTGCACCTGAAATCAGAGTAGGGAAAAACGATCAAAGTTCTGCTCCTCTCAGCCCAGGATCTCATAATTTTCTGCTTTAATACGTGGGAGTGAAATATAAAATGCACACAGTGTTTCAGGTTTCATGAGTGAGTGTTAGCCCATAGGCTCCATATGCCTCACACCTGACTGCTGCCCAGGCTTGCTCTGCTCAGCGGCGGGGTTGGCACCGGCTTCGCACCCCTCTGGGCTTATGGCTTTCACATTGCTGGGCACCTGGCAGCTCCGTCCCAGCAGCTGGGCTGCTGTGTGGTGAAGTGGTGCCATGGCTGCCCCTGTGAAGGCTCAGGGCAGTGCATGACACAACAAGGAGGATATCTTTGTGTTCTTGCGCAGGGTTGTCCTTATGTAAGTCTGGAGCACTGCCCTGGAGGTCATTCGTTATCTCAGATTTACACCCTCTGAACTGATCTCATTTAGTCCTCACCCCGCTCTGCAGGTTCTTTCTATCAAAATGACATAGCAGTAACAGTCAACAACATACATGCGAAACTCACCATAAAAAATGAAAAAGTTTAATAGGAGATAACCCGGTAGTTTTTTATATGTCATTATTTACTGTTTAAAGACCAAATGTAGAGTCTTTACACTAGCTAATAGCCAGCCAACATCAAATGTAGATTCAACTTTTCACCTGTTTCACTTCTATGTGATGCAGCAATGACTCAGGCTGCATGTGAAAGGCAGCTCTATAAAAGCATGTTTTCGACCATTTCTCATCCTGATCCTTTTTAAAGGGTGTGAGTTTCAGTACATTGCTATTACCCGCTAATTTCATGGTCCATGGCTGAACATAAGGCTGTAATTCAATTGTATGGTTTTTCTGATATTATAAACAGCAAGAGTAATGCTGATTTACATTCTCAGTGTTCACTGAGGACTACGTATTGTTGTTTATAATATAGGCTATTTATAATATAGTCATTAAGTTATTTAAAGTCTGTCATGCTGGAAAAGAAGACTTAATCCATAGAAAGTAGAAAGGGATTACAGTGCTGGAGATCTCAAAAGAAAAAGATTACCAAAGAAAAAAAAATGAGCACAGTGTGTTCACTCCTGGGGAACAGTCACTTGTAAGCAAGTAACAAACAGAGTGCAGTGTGCCTGCATGCACAATTAGGTTTTTAGTCAAAAAAAAATATCATGTGGCTAATCAAACGCTAGCAAGTCATTGCATTATAAGATATTTAAAACAGAATAGACTTTCCACAAAATAATACACGGGAATTAATTGACAAAGTAATGAGAATCTCTTATATCTACTTACACTTGTTCTGGCAGATATCTATTTCATGTTATGTTCAGATGAACAAGACAGTACAGTCATAATTGCAGTAGGAAAAGCTTTTGAAAGATGTGAAATCAATAGCTGTCCTGAAATTGGTACCAGAAGTGAAATATTTTGCAGAGCGATTAAACTTACAATTCACTGGAAGCCATGCACTTGATCTTACAAGAAGCTGAACATTTTCCCTCTGCTCCATCAGGCCACTCATGCGTGGATGACAGATCCTATGGACAGCACTGGCACTACTCATGTGCTTACATTTAAACTGGTCCTTAAACACTTCAGGTTATGAATCAGGACACACAGCAAGATACTAGAATAAGCCTTTAATAAAGATTGATTAACAGTCCAGAACCGAGTTCTGCAGTCCTCAAGGTCAAAAAAAGTTCTGCTCATTCACTGTCTGTGACTCATGCCGCTTAAGGCACCTGGGTTGCATATTTAAATCATTATTATCTCACAGCATCTAGCCAGGCAAAACGTCCTTTGGTCTATTGAAGCAGATGTATTAATTCTACAGATCAGATTCTGGGCTCTTGATAATAGCTTAATCCTCTTCCTCTGCTTGTTAGCCATCCTCTGTACCTCAAGCCTTCAGGCTGACAATGTGTATTACTGACAATGTGTATTACTGACAAAGGAGCAGTTTTGCTGCCATCGTCAGATGTAGCAGCATCCAAGTGCTTTGGGTGAGTAAGGGAGGACAGGAGGACCCTGAGATGCTCAGGCATGGGGTTTATATCTCTGTTCTATCACTAGCTTATATCACAGAGACCGCTGCCATGTTGGCTGCTTTAAGGGCAGTGAAGGCAGGAAGAAGTCAGAAAAGTTGTGATGGGGCTAGTACAGTTACTATCTATGATGGGGTCTCTTGCCTGTTGGAAAGCAGGGATTCAGGGATGCAGGAGTCTGCTCCCACTGGCATAGGGCAGCCCCTCTGCCCTTTTCCAGCTGGAGAGGTAAGGGTTTTTCACACCCTCCCACCCTCATAAGGGAAGCTGACATGCACCAACTTCTTCAGGTGGCTGAAAATGAATGGAGAGGTTAAGATGTTTTCTCTGCTATGGAGTGTCCTCACTGCACAACTAAGGGAAGTTAATTTTGTTAATGCCTGCCCACTGACTTAATGAAAACTAGAGCTTATTCAGCTAAATTAGCATCTCTTTATGATAGGGAAGGGTGGTCAATAAAGGTAACAGCATTGATCTGACATCAACAGAGAAGAAAACATTTGACTTGATGGGATACATTTTGATTAACAAACTAGAACAACAGAGGAATTTCACCTGGTAAATGGATTACAAACCAGTGAGCTAATAGATCTCAAAAAATAACTGTAAATGAATAATCTTCGAGTGTATGTGCTTCTTGGAATCCCTCCAGGGAGCAGGATTTCATTCTGAGGTCTGTAACACTATTCTCAGTGACCTGGGAGGAAACATAACATCATTGGAGATAAGATTTTCAGATCACAGTGTTAAGGATGGGGAAGAGTGAACAGGTTCTGTCACTGATAAAAATGGTGTTAAGCAGTGCTCAGGCAAAACGCAAAGCGAGAGGGATAAATATAAACTCATATCCAAGAATACAAAATGCAGATTATACATCCAGGTGGGGGAAGTGTAACCTAGATAGCAGTCAGAATTTGAGGATTGCACTGGACAATATGAATATAAAAACCTAGGCTGACACTGTCAAAAGGACTGAAACAATCCCATGATATATAAACAAAGGAAATTTCCAATATGAGAATAGAAAATTACCGTTTCGTATGTAGTGGGAATACGCTTCCTCCTGTAGGTGTCCAGAAGATTGTGAAAATTTAGAGTTCAGGAAGAAGCCATGACAAAGATTGAAGAGTTGGAAGCTCTGCTTTCTAACTCACTCTATTTTGCTTATCAAAGAGAAGGTTCAAGGATGGATAAATCAGTTTATGAGAATCTGTGTGGGGAAGAAAATAAGAACAAAAGAGTGACTCAGACAAGCTAAAAAATTTTAACTGTTAAAGCCTATGCTGAATTCTAAATAGTTGGAAGTGGTTAAACTTAAACTGTTGGGGTTTTTTTGCTAAAAGAGACATTTTTGTGTTTGTCACTCAAATGCACAATAATACAAGAAGGGACGATTTTGCCCAAAGTCTTCTAGTCTTTCAGTGTATATTGTACAAAATGTTTTATCTGTACAATCTCATAGCTCAGACCCAGTGTTCTGAGATTTTTTCTTCTTCACTCTGACCTGGGAATTTCATTAGCCAAGGAAAAAACAGTTTAGTAGATTGAAATAAATTTCATCCACTGGTCTGGTAAATTTTACTTTCAAAAGAACAGTACATGTAAAATGTACTGAATACTTCACACTATTCATTTTTTGTCTCCTGACTATCTTGCTCATTCACAATCCCATATGTGCAACAAAGCCATCCGGATTAAGGGTATAAGAATAATTAAATTTTCCAATTGAGTGCCAAACCAAACTGTTGAAAAAATCCCCTCACCAAAATAAAAAAAAGAAAACCCAAACTATTAAATTTAGAGTAGAATAATTCATTCTTGGGTGCTTGACAGAGAAAAAAGAGACAGAGCCACAGGCGTAAAATAAATTGAGGGGCAGAGGCAGGGAGCAAGTAGTAGGAGAAGATGTCTGGGTAGTTCATTCTTAATGTCAACAAGCTTACTTACCTCTAACAGCTCCCACCAGACTGCCCAATGTATTCTGCTTTGGGGTGTCTGAAAGCCACCCTGCCAAAGCTGTCCTTAGCTAGGAATGCATAGATAGTCACTCAGCCTTAGTGGGAGAATAAGAGAAAGTATGTTCCCTGGAGGAGCTGTGAAATGAATGAAAGTGGCATCTGCCTCCCCAGGCACTCTTTTGAGGGACAGTCAAATGGGTGCACACGGCTAAGCAGTGCAAGCCTTTTAAAGGTAGAAGTCCACCCTTGTGAGATGAGCAGGAATCCAGAACAGCTGGAATGAGTCAGCAGGAACACAGAAAGGACAAGATGTTAAAACATCTCACTGTCTCTTCTTAGACAGTAACCACCAACAACATCCATACTCAGAAACGAAAGAGGATATGGACCACTGTGCAGCTACAGAGCCAGGTGGCACAAACTGGCCCACATCCATATTACCTACAGTATTGCTTGCTGTAGCAGAACATTCTGGAGAGCTGACTGAAGGACTCCAAAACAGAGCCAGGGAGTGAGCAGATGAGCAGAGTGCAAGTGCCTGAGCTCACACCCTGGCCGTACGTGGGCATAATCCACATATCCTATTCTGCCGGTGTCTCCATCACAAGGCTGCATGTTGTCATTGGTTCAGCACACATTTAAATATGTAATATGGTAACTCAGAATACCTTAGAACGTGGCAGATAGGATATTGTAAATCGAAAGAAAGGAGTTTCATCCACCCTCGTCAGACTGTGTGAATTCTTTTCTTAATGAATAAAAAGGGATCACTTTTTCCTTGACAACATTGCCAAGCTGGCCCACTGTGTCTTTGTTTCTATTTAGTGTCTGAAATGAAGGGATTTTGGAAGTGCATGTAAAGATACTTTAGAAAATGTAAGAATTAACTATTTTGAAATCTCTAGCATTATTGCCATTTTCACTGCAACCAAAACTTAGCAAATCCAGGGTAAATTTATCACAATTGCAGCTGTTCCAACATTGCTTTGGTTGTTTTGGGTTGGTTTTTTTTTTTGTTTGTTTGGTTGGTTTGTTTTCAAATATGAGACTCACTGGAAAAAAAAAAGAAAAAGAAAACCTAGTAAATATCTACTTATCTTATTAGCAGTACATCATCTGCAACCAGTGTGCTGATGACCATTCAGCAGGAGCCCTGCTGAAGGAAAGGGACTGAAGCACACTCAGGTCTTGCGCCAGCATGGAGTCAGTACACAGGCAGGATGTTCATTCACATTCAGGAGCTCAGAACCTCTTCCAGTCCATTTGTTTGACATCCTGCATTACTGGGCCAGAAGATGATGGGAGTGTTCAGGGTCTGGAGCACAGTCTTCCCCTTCTAGGAATTCAGATGTCCATGCTCAAGGCCAGATCATCAATGATAGCTGCTGTGCAGCAAGACCTGAAAAGGCCTCAGAGGGGGCTTTCTCTCCTTCTCCTGGGAGCTGCTTTGGAGCTGAAGCTCTTGTGCTTGGTCCTCACCTAAGCTGTGCTTTGGTTGCTTTGCAGCTATGACTGTGCCCCATCTTATGACTCCCTGATCGTGATCCTTATCCTGAACCTCTGTATTGACTTTATGGCTTCACCTCGGTCTTGTCTTATCACTGTGAACGTGCTGGGTGAATTCTGGTCTGTGTCTGATACTGGTTGCTGTTATAGGCCTGCTGTACACTTCTGGCTCAGGTGCGGTGGGACAGCCATGGATGGCGACAGCACTGCCTCTGCCTGCCTTGACGTGAATCTCAGCTCCCAGCTCCCCTTCCTCAGCAGAGCGATCGGCCCTTGCCTCTACCTGGCAAGGGGTGTCCCTGGCAGAGGTTTTCAGCCTGCATTTTATTTCCTACTCACTCGTTCAAATGCAGCTTCTCCCAAAATGCCTCAAAGTCCCTATTTGAGTTCAATATCCTTCATAAAATTAATCATATCAAGTTGGTCTCCTGAATATGGCTGTCCACATCTCAATTGACATCTCATCTAATCAGAGTTAGCGCTTGTATTCTCAAAATGCAAGTGTGGCTGATGGTATGAAATCAATGGAATTGCATCTGCCTACCTGGAAACAGACCCTCTGACCTCAAGTACTTAACTTCAGAGATCTGACATCGGGCAAAAAAGCTCAAGAACAGAAACTCATCTACTCATTGCATCATGCGTCTTACAGGGGCAAATGGAAGACTCCAGTCTTTCTGCCTGCCTGTCACTACTTGTCACACAAGGAATCTCTTAAAACAGAGGAAAGAATTAATTAATGAATAAATAAATCAGTGGAAGTATTTGACAAAGTCAGCACAGAGATCTAGTTCATGTAATACACAGCAGGACACCTAAGGGTTTCTCAGGAACATAAATGCAGATGCCTTGCTTGTGTAAAGTTCCATTATATTCTGTAAATACCAACTTAAGAGTAACCTACGTAGGAAAATTTAAAGGTTCGGAGGGATGAATTTACTGTCCAATGTCCTTCCCTTGTTTTTAATCCTTGGCAAACTTAAAACTCTTTACTGCTAATAATCTTCTCCCAGGACAGGAAATTAAAGAACTGCCCCAGTCTCTAGTCATCTGTTGGGCAGGACAGGAGGTGTCTGCTGACACTCAGCTTAAACTATGTTTTAATAGGTCTTTGAAGCAGGAGGCACTTTTCTTGCTCTGTCTTTGTCAAGCACTGGGTAATCTGAGGACCAACAGCATTGTCATGTAAATGGAACCTAATATTAAATTAACATAACTCCCTGTTCACCCATCCAGAATTAAATTTCTATCCTCCTCCACAACAGGTGCAGAATGCAAAATTTTGCTAAAATTTTTCCCTTTTGATAAAGGGATTTTTTTTCTGCAAAGCTGTCATTAATTATAAGAAAAAACTATAGGTAAATTGAAATAACTTTAAGGCAAAATAAGAGGAAGATAAGCATGTTTAGTAATTAATTCAGTACTTATAGTACTGGTAAAGAGAAAAGTGAACCCAAATTTATTTATTTATTTTAAAGGTGAGACCTCCCACACACAAATCAAAAATCTGCCCCTTATGATAACTTCTCTGAAGCACTGAAATGTAAGCAAAATACCATTAGGTTAGCAAATCATACCAATATACCAGGATCACAACTTTTTTCAGATTTCCTATGGACTGTGATTTTCCTCAGAAAACCATCCAGCTGATCATGAATTTTACAAGCTGTGCAGAGTTCCAGCTTAGCTGTTGTCGTCCAATACAGCCATATATATATATGAGCCAAAACCTCACATACATAACAGGGAGGTACAGAGAAAAATTAAACTCAGAGGAACTTTGAAGTTTACAAATTTGCCCAAGCTACTTTTGCCAATGTTGAGCTAAATCAGAGACAGCAGGGATGAAGGACATCTTTAGGTAGTGGACGCTCTGAGTAACCCCTTCTGCTAAGTGGAGTATCTCCCAAGGGGGCTGGCACAGCTGCTACACACTGTTAGGCAAATGGAGAGGACACAGCACGTGTGATGCACTGACCTCCTTCTGGAGGCATGATCAGCATTGTCCTGAAACAGTCTTCAAGAAAAACGGACCTGTAGAACTGTGTTAAGAGTTGAGTGTGATGAAAGGTACCTACAGGGTCCTACACCTGGTTCAGAAGAACTTCAGTGGGAATAAAGAAACTTTGCTCACAAGTCAGATGATTTAAAATGTTCAAAACTGGGAACATGGTATTGGGGTCATGGGAATTTGAGAGCTATATCATCATTCTCCATATTGGATGTACTCTAATATTTTATTTTCAACAAATATGTATGTACACTTAAAGTAAGATAAAATAACTGAAATCAGATTAAGCTGCTGAGAACAGTAAAAGCAAGATTTATGCCTGTTACTGTGATCTGAGCCTTTTTTCTTCAAAGTTTCAAAACTAGTGATTAGGTACAACCCTATTCAGGAAAGGACTTATATGTAGATTTAGGTTCCACTGGTGTTAAGCAGCTGTTTGGCAATCATTTAAAATCTAAAGCATGGTCAAGAGCTTTACTGAAAATGAATTGTGAAACTGAGGCTTTAGTTACAGTAAAAACCTTGCAAAGCTGAACTGTGAATTGGGATACATGTGGACAAATCTCTAGTGGGTGATAATTTGTTGCCCCCTTTCTTGTGTTAATTAGCAATTCAATATATCCACTGACTAATTCAAGTAAGTATCAAAAATTGGTCTAAATGGCCTAACATACTAACATAAATGGCCTGTACTCCAAGTCAGGATTTTCTGGGAAACGTTTTGTAAAATGTAAAATCCCAAAATCTTGAGGTTTAAAGCTAATTTTGAATATAAGTAGATAATAAATACACGTTAGAAGAGACCTTAGATCTATAGTTGTCATTCCTTACTTGCATGAAAAATACAAAAAGCTTTTACATTTTTAACAAAACCTGATGCAAAACTTCTTCCAATCAAAAAAACCTCCTCACTTCTATTCTAATAAAACAGGGCAGTTTCTATTGCCTGAATTCAAACTAAACTTAAACACTTTTTAAAAATAATATTCAAGGCTTCGATTAAATAAAGTGTATATTTTATTAAATGTGGATGTTAGATAATCAAAATTGTAGAATGGGAACAAGCTGTGCTTTTTCATCCTAGACATTTACACCAACTGATTTCTGTCTTCCAGCAAGTGGGGAAAGAGTTCAGTCAAAAAAAATAATAATGTGTGGTATAAAACTTGCACTTTAAAGCTTTTTTTAATTCAAGAATTTGTATATTTGCTGTAGAGGAGGTAGGTAATACTTCAAATGAAAACAGCAGAAATATCAACTTGAATAAGTTGCTAATGGCTGCTTTCCTTTTTCTAAAAAAACAACCCTTTTGTTATGTCATAATAATGATTACTTTCAAGGGCTGTCGTTTGACAGTCCCACACAGTGTAGGAGGGGTGAATGAAAGCTGCTTCTTTTGCCTTCAGGCTGAAGCATACAGCAGACTTGCACAAAAAGCATGAGCTGAGAGGATGCTCTATAGCATTATCTCAGTCATTGCCTAGTGATGCTCTGAGTTGGTTTTAGATTTGCTTTTATTTTTCAGGGGCTTTCAACAGAAGTAAGCCTCTATTGCCTTCTACCCCTAGCAAGTCACATTTTGTGCTTTTAGTGACTTGTTCATTTTGACCTGCATTTCAGTAAACATGAGGCTTGAAGAATTATTATGTTTTTCAAGCAAAGATACCCCCCTGCCTCCTATTAGCCTGGACTTCTCCTCCCCTGCAGACAGCCTACACAAACCATGAAGATTATTATCACAGATAGTATTTAAATCTCAATTACATTCTTGAGGTCTGACCACCACTGCCACTGACTTACAGCAATTCACACAGATCACTCTCCCTGATCCCTTGCTGACAGGTTAATGGAGTCCATGAAATTCTGCACAGTGGTTCAGTTGTACCGAGTTTTACCTGAAAATAGACTATGTGGACAGATTTAAGCTTCAATGTCCAGTCTTTTAGCAACAGCTTGTGCACACATTTAATTTCATGCACATAAGCAAAGCCATGGTTTAATTTGAGCAACCTGGTCTAGTGGAAGGTGTCCCTGCCCATGGCAGGGTGGTTGGAACTAGATATCTTTAAAGTCCCCCTCCAACGAAAAACATCCTATGATTCTGTGAATTTGGAGCAAAATTAAGTGCCTAAATTTGCTCTCCTACCATTTATACTGATAGTGTTTCTATTAACTCATCTACTCCCTTACTTATTTATGCTCTTAAAACATTATCTGTTACTATTTTTAAAAGCTTCAGCTCACACTTACACACAGCACGAGTCTGATGAAGCTCCCATGAAAGCTGCTGTATCTGCATTACCATTGCGCTATTGTAGGTGAGCACTGAGATTTTATCAGCTGGATTTGCACAGGCTGAGTGTCAGCACGCCCAGCAGTGTTCACACCGCAGCCCTAACAGCAACTTCCCACCAGCCTGTCGCATCCACCTTCCAGCTTGCTTACTACTGCCTTCCACACTTCCCATGTGAATTATGTTGCCCTCTATGGGCGGTGTAGGACTTTGGTATTCCTGTGGCTCTTTTTTTCTAACCATGAAACACAGTGGAGGCAAAGAGTAGAAAGCATGGGGAGTAAAGGCAAAGGTTAGGTAGGTCACTTGAGTGAGAACCTCAGCCCTTCATTCTTGCAGCCCAGCATTTTACAGGTGGCAACAGTTCTCAGCCTTCTACCTGACCAGGAGCCCAGAACACCCTTACCTTGAAGCTTTACAATACTCTAAAGCATGGGACAAAATTCCAGCTGGAACACAATTTCTTTGCAGAGGCATCCACCCTGCAACATCTCTAGGTTAAAATCACACTGCAATGGGATTGTACCAGGCTGGAAACATGACATTAACTGCAACGGACTGAAAAACCTTTCTGTGTGCAGGACCACGGTCACAAGCTGTGAAGAGCTGATTTTGTTTCTACTTCAGCATGATTCCTCCTGGCAATGGAGGTTGCTGCACAGGAAGACGCAGGGTGGAAGGAGGACTTTGGATTGCCTGGTCAAGAAATAGGTAGTAAGACACTGTGGAAACAAAGTGAGAATCTTCGATAACCACTTTGGAAGAACAAGGCTATCTATTACCAGCCCTGTCATGAAGATAACTCTACCCAACATCATCTACGCTCAGCATAAGATGCAGTATGACAAATGCCATTGCTGGCTGTAGACATAATGCATTCCCAAAATGAGTGTGGAGACCACAGACGAGATGTGCAGCTTGTGGTGCCTATGGGCTCACACAGCTATTCAAATTAGAAAGAGCATCATCCATCTTTCCAGTGAACCACGGTGTTCCCACAGAAACGTTAGACTTAGCAGCCAACTCTATGATAGCTAGGTAGTCTGAAGTTTATATAAAACTTTTATAACTGTTTATATACTGTTTTATATACTGTTTATATAGTACAGCCTACATGAAACAGAGAGTGGATGCACTCTTACCTGTGAGGTGGAGCTCAAGGGACCTCAAATCATTTCAACCATTCATTCCTGCTGTGTTTTCCATGTCTGTTTTTCAGATGGCTGAATGGGAACTGTTTGCGTTCCCACAACAAAATCAGCAGTGCCACTCTCAACAGCACTTTCGTAGCTGAGTCCTGCTGGGACACGCAAATGCTCTCCACAGACCTATCTGCAAGTTAACCTGCATGCATGTGACAGCGGAGGATGGAGGGCTAGTTCATGCTCCAAAGCCCATGTGAGTGGTGATCTACAGATATGTTGCCAGAAGACCCCAGGGGCTAATGTTACAAGCAGAGCTCATTGTGCCTAACCTGTTAGGATTTCTCTCTGTGCAGATAACAGGCATGGGCTTCTTGTGTCCACTCTGTAGGACCTACCAACCCACCCATCCCTCTACCTAGTTCCTACCCTACCTTGTTTGGTTGTTGGGTTTCTATTTATTTACTCTCCTCACCTTCTTCTTAACTAGGATGTCCGTATGCAGAGTGCAGCCCACCCTATCTTTCTACTCTGAGAACAACTCCAAGCCAGAGGCCCACAGAGGATATCAGCTACTTCAACATATAGGTCAGCTGGGCATTTTCAGGCTGTTTTGCAGGGTGGTATTCCTACCATCCTGCTCCATCCGTGCCAGGATCTCTGCAGAACGCAGATGGTGGAGTCTGCTGGGAGAGGCAGGATGCCTAAAGAGATGTGGTCTTCTGTGTCTGATTTTCCATTCCCTGAACCTTTACCTCTGCTTTGGACAGCCAAACTGGAGTTGCTACCCAGACCAGACTCACAGCTGCTCTCCTGCCACACTGGTGTCCTGACTTTGATGGCATTAGTGCAAAGTAACAAACACAGGGAAAAAGTAGTTCTATTCAGACATTTTGGACTGACAAGCGCTAGTTATCATCAATAACTCTAATAACTTGGAGTCATTAAGAATTGGCTTGAAACAGATATGTATAAAACTACAGGTGATAATCCCTACTGTAATATAAGAAAATTAAAAAAAATTCAAATAAAGGAAACCTGGATGACCGCACAACTGAAATCAAAACAACAAAACCCAAAACAGACTAGGACTTTCCAAAGTGGAAAAGAGAAGACTGAGGAAGGACATAATGCTAAAAATGTTAAAGCAATGTTACATGAAACTATGAATATAAGATAATAGTCTTAAGTATATAATTTTAAAATGATGCAGACATGGTGAATAAGGAATGATTATTCACTGTTTCTCACAATAATAGAATCACTCAACACCAAATGAAACTGTCAGGTAACAGGTTGAAAACAAGACACAGAAATTAAGATCTTCAGTTTTACTAGAATGTCTATTCTGTCTTTGTTGACACTTCAAAATTGAGTGAGAGACGATGCATAAGAAAATCAGCCTTAACAACTGCGTATTGTCACAGGAATAGGCAACTGAAAATGACATTAAGGAGAAATGTGTGAGGCATCTTTACTGTCTTTTGTAAGACATGGCATGAAAACCACGCAAGGTGTTTTTCACCATTATTTAACAGAAAGTATCTTCACCTTCAAGAGTATCCGTATTCCCTTTCCTGCATGGGCTGCGCAGCTAAGTCATTATTCCCCAAACCACTCCTTCAGTAAATAACATTGACAATGCCTACAAAAGGAGCTAAAAATCCACCCTCTGGCATAGACACAGGCTGTGCAGCTGTGCGTTGGCTGCTGTAAAGGCACATGCAATGGGGAAGGAAGCCTTTCATCCTGCTCCCAGCACTCCCTGCAAATAGTGGGCATCCCGTTCAGCTTGCTGAAAGCTTAGCCAACACGGGAGGGATGGACCCTCTGTTGCACACAGCTCAAGCTTCACCAGCTGGCAAAAGTTACTGAAAGTGGAGAGCGAGGGAGATTTAAGGCAAAAAAAAAGTTGTTATCTGAAAAGCCCTGGAGAATTCTTTGACAATAAAGGCCAGAGAAGCTGAATTAGTTTTAATTGGGACAGCGTAGGGTCTTTTTACACAAAGAGCAATATAACACTGTGAAATATCATATCCTTATTATTATTAACCCGGTATTTATGTCAGCACAAATTGGTTATACCAAAATAATCAGAAAAATGTGATATAAAAATGATATTTACATTTTATTACTTTTCAGTGTGTCTTAATGGAAAAGTAATTCCAGGGAGTACATAATAAGGAAAACATATCAAAGTATACAATAAAATAATCTCTTTTACACTTTAGGAACTGTAAATAGCTCTCAAAGCTTCCAAGCTTCTGGATATCAGTGTAAAATCTATAACAGCTCAAGCTAAGTGAAATATTCCAATTGCATTACACTGGTAGAACTTTGTATCTTGCTGTCAGAAGTCCTTAATGGAGTAACACCCTCATCAGCCACCTATCAGACACATACTATGCCTTGATAGAGGTATATATATTACCTTATATATATTACCATGGTTAGAGCAGAGCAATGTAAAGCACAGTCTCTATGGGAAATAATCCCCCTCCCTTCCACTAGCTGCAGGAACAAGTCTTTCGGGGAGCCATGTGTAAGTGATAAAGACAACAGAGGTTGTTTTAAAACTCTTAAAGGTGGAAGGAAAAGGCATAGAATCTACTTATAAATGAGGAATAGGATATCAGTTTCAGTATGTGGAATGAAGGTAACTACAGCATGGCAATGGCAGAGTTTGTTGAATTAAAAGCAAATGGAAAGTGAAGTGGTAAATGCTAGAAGTGATCACATGTATCATATGTACACCGATAAATGTAAAGAAGCTGCTATGGAATGAAAGCCTGCATTCAGTTAAACATGGAGATAGTAGAAAGGCACTGCCAGCAGGAGAGAGAAGACCAAGCTTCTCCGGCTGGTTTTCATACATTTTTCTTTCTTCACTGACAGCTAGGATGAGTCTTACTATACAGATGTGAAGACACTGGAGGTAAAAGTTTGCCTTGTTTCACAATGAGTAGTTACTGACTTCAGTCAAGTCAGATTTTACTCAAAATGCATTAAAAGATCTCAAACCAGGGGCTGTTTCTTGATACTTCTTTTTTTAAAACCCACGATGCTGCAGTTAAATCAATTTAAGGTTTAGTAGACAAAACACAGGGCAATTCCATTTAAGCTGGATGGTAATGCAAGGTGTGGAAGCATTGTAAGCATTATGAACTTTGCATGTTCTGTCTCTGCCCTAGGTAAAAGCAGAGTGGACCTTTTTTCCTTTGGGTTGCAGATGATTAAACTAGCTGAATATCACATCTTGCATCTGCTAGCAAGAAATATTTAACATGTTGCTTGCAGAACTTTGTTTTTGGGAAAAAAATGCAGTATGAAATGGATCTTTTCACAGTCAGGCTATTTTTTCACTTGTAACGACATCAAGATCCTTTAAAGAACTTGAAAATGAACTGAGGACTGATTTTTTCTGTGGATTTGGTTTTCTGGGGATTGATTTGTTTAGTTTTTTTACCTACACCTATTCTGTAGGAAACCAGTTGCCTGATCCTAACATCCCCATGACTACTTGCACAGATAACTCTGAGATAAAAAACTTGTATTGTGAGCAAGGGAGTGCTTGTTATTTCTAAAACTTCACATTATTCTTCCTTGCTCATGGAGAAGCATCAAGCTTTGTCTAATGTAAAATACTGGATACTGGACATGGAGCTTAAATACATGTTTTTTCCCAGTAACCTTTAGTATGACCTTTGGTAATTAGACATTATTTTTTCACAACTCAGAGAAATTGAGGCTACTATTTAAAAAAGAAAGTTAGACACCTTAGAAAATGCTGCAGAGATCTTACTTCAGAATTCAGTTTGGAATTAGCTAGCTAGTATGGATTTGTTTTCATATATCTTTAATGTGCAACTCTGACAATAAAAATATTTGCTTTAGTAAAAATCAATAATAGTTTTTCTATGTAGGATTTAATGTTAATGAATATTGCTGCATCTTGAGACTGTAGGTCCCTGGTCTTTTTGGTGTATTGTAAGTTCAATTTTAAAAAAATGCATATCCACCTAGAAGCTGTCTTGCAGAAAACTCACATAATATTGCAGTATTGATGCTGTCCAGAGAAAGTGTGATTCACTCATCTTTTTGCTATCAGTACACAATGTTGTTCCAATTCTTAATTTCAGCTACTGTCACTTGACACTCTTTTATGCAGATCAAGGTCACTGGCAAATCTGTGGCAGACTTGCAGTGACGTTTGTGGTGGGATTTGGTAAGAAATGTTGAGCTGTAAGAAAGTCCAAAGTCCATGGAAGCAAGCGGTATTTTTGCAGTCTTCAAAGGCCTTTAAAAAAAGCCCCGAAGATATATAGGATTTCTTTTTCATTAGAAAACTGGGATATCACCCGGAGACTACAAGTCTAGTACCTAAACCAAAGCAAGCTGTTGTGACTTCATTGATGCTGAAGCTATTTTTATCAAAGACACATCTCTGTATTCACACTTTCCATAATGCATGATGTCAGTGGAACTAATTCAAGTATTTTAACTTATGTTGATCAAAGGTTATCTCATTGTTTGTTTGTTTGTTTTTCTTCTCCCACTTACATATACATATTTACTAATTTCTATATAAAGAATCCTATGTATAAAGTAAGTGAAGAAAATTTTGGGACAGGAAGAGGGGAAGGTTTCATAGAATCAGAGAATCATAGAATGATTTAGGCTGGAAAGGACCTTCAAGATCATCAAGTTCCAATCCCAATGCTTTCAACAGGGACACCTTCCACTAGACCAGGTTGCTCAAAGCCCCATCCAGCCTGGCCTTGAGCACTGCCAGGGATGGGGCAGCCACAGCTTCTCTGGGCAACCTCTTCCAGTGCCTCACGGCCCTCATTGTAAAGAATTTCTTCCTAATAGCTAATCTAAATCTACACTCTTTTAGTTTAAAACCATTCCCCCTTGTCCTCTCACTACATGCCCTTGTAAAAAGTCCCTCTCCAGCTTTTCACCCCTTTAGGTGCTGGAAGGCTGCTGTGCGGTGTCCCTGGAGCCTTCTCTTCTCCAGGCTGAACAACCCCAGCTCTCTCAGCCTGTCTTCACAGGAGGATTTTCCTGTAGGAATTCTTTTTTCCCCAAATAAAAATGAAGGACTTTAAACATGGAAGTAAAACCAGTTTGGGATGAGCAGAAGAAGGAAAAAGGTTGACAAAGAAATGAGGTTTTACTCTTGAAAGGACAGTCAGAAAACAGTGAGAAAACAAGAAATGGTGACACATCGCCATCCTTGTCACGTCTCCCACCATTTTTAAGCTTTACGGATTTTCAGTGCAAAAAAAAGAGGGAATAATCCGAGGCATTCTTGGACTTTATTCGGAAAATCAGTAAAGTGCAAGTCCATTAAAACTACCATACCTGAAACATCATAAATATAGTTCAAACTGTTCCAAGACTGCTGCAAAACCATTCAAACACACTTAAGCAAATTACACTTCAAAACCATTATTTGTGCTCTGTAGCAGCAGTATTGTTGATTAACATAACCTAAACTCACTGCGAAATCTTTAATAAACCAGGCTGTTATTTAAGTGCAAAAGAAATTTCAGCTAAACTTCTAGCAGAGCATGCCCGTCAATAACAGAACACCTTATTTCATTGAACTCACTGATACTGGGCATCATATAACAAAAAGTGCATAACATAGAATCATAGAATATACCAAGTTGGAAGTAAGCCATCAGGATTATTAAGTCCAACTTCCATATATATATATATATATATATAAATAATTTGTCTGTACATTCAGTAAATCAATAAATTGTGATGATCCTAAAATATATTAATTCACTTCCATTTCAAATATACCTCCAACATCACAGTTTCACTGACTTTTTCTGGCACGTTTGATTCCCTTTGAGACTGCTTGGATTCAGCCTTTAGCTAGCAACACAACTGCTGAAATTTGGGTCAATATACACATCGTACCCCACTGGCATCCTCCCTGCACTGTTACCCCCAGCAGGGATAAGTAAGATATGCCTTTGTGAGCTGATGAAAGAGCCATCAAAGATGCCACTTCAGGATTCAATCTGGTGTCCATTTTGTTTAGATAATGGAGAAGATCATAGCCAGTTTGATGTAGGATGGATTTGCTGAAAAATTGCTTAGACATATAACAAAGGAACTAATTTCAGCATATCTACCGAAGTGGTAAAAGTATTCACTTTTAAAAGGTTTATTTATTATGCTATTCATGTCTAAAATAAAATATTTAACTCTCTAAAGCCCAATAATACAACTGGATTTTAACACTGTCCTTGTAATCCTTGTTTTTACTACAGTTTTTAATTGTGAAAGTATTTTCTTAGTTTTATTCTGTTGCTCTTTTATTTTGTTGACTAAAAAGCTTTTTTGTAGCCCACCTTTTTGGGCTCCCTGTCCTACTGTAGTGTTCCCAGAGCTGTGGCCAGAGCTGTCTTCAGCAGCAGCCTAGGGGAATAGCTGGGAACTCTACCAGGAGTGCCTATATATCAGTTTAAGGCACCCAGTCCTCAGGGTGGGAAAAGAGGCATCTTCCTCAGCTTCTAAAGCAGACCCACATTTTGGTCCCATCTCCAGGTTTCTGAGAAAATCTCCCATTTTTAAATGTCACTTCTAACTGCATCCTTGGCTTCTTGTCTGTTAATACCAGATCAGCTTGCTTTACATCAACTTGTGGTACAAAGATGATAGCTAGGTGCAAGGACACAACTACATTTCCTTTTGATTAGCCTGGACATGCTGTACAGTGTTCAGCTGGTTCTGCATCAGCTACATGAAGACAGATGCCTAATTCAGCAGCACATCTGATGGCACAAAGCTACCCCTTCAAAATTATTATAGTTTAAACTGTAAGAGTGAACTTGTACTAATTCTGTGTGCATCATGTGAAGGCAGCATCTCAGATCTGGTACTTCAAACCCTAAAATTGAATTCACACTATTAAATACTACAGAGTGACCCTGAAATGTAGTTCAGATGCTGGGAAAGAATCCAGTTTTACAGCTGCATGAACCACAGGCTAGCACTGAGGACATCCCAAAGAATGTCTGTTCTAGAAAAGAAGAGGTCTGTTCTGTATACATATACCTTGGAGATCTTTTCTTTGCAGTTGTGCAATGCACAGTGATATTGTGTAGACGTCCATGAAAGTCCTCACACCATAACCATACATATCTAAGAGTACACATTTGTAGACAGGGCCACATGAAGTCCAGGTGTGTCATTAAGCGTATAAGAACCAGTTTGCAGGACTGTGGCCTTTATGATGCACTAGCAAGTAATAAGGACATTATGAAGGGTGAAAAGAACAGGCCATATATGGCAAAGATGCAAGTTATAAAGACTCAGTATTGTGAATTTAGCAAATACATGAGTTGGTTTTATAAGTTTTAATGAATTATCATAGGCTAAACCACACACATATATTTGTTGTAGCAGAAGAAGCTTGGAGAACAGAACACAGACGTCCCAAGATGGATACTCAGGGGTATTTCTGCCTCCCGTGGCTGGGAATAGAGACACACCAACTACCAGGCTGCGTTAATGGAAGTGCAGGGATGGATACATCCCTTTTCATGTCCAATAGAACATTTATACCTGTTTATTGTGATTTGGAAATTATTTCAAAATTTATATTAAAAGCAATCTGATTCAGGGCACCTGAAAATCTATGTATTACTCTCAATGTTCATAGTGAATTCGCTTTTAAAGTTAATTCAGAAAAAACTTGTTATTTCCACAGAAAAGAAATGTGGCAAAAGCTGGGGTTTCATCAGATATTTTCCTTCACATCCACATTTTGACCTGTTTGACTAATCATTTAGAATTCCCAACCCTTTTTATTATTTGTGTAATCCTGCATGGGAGCTGCTATCTGCAGGTTTTGAATTTATTATCTTAGGCTGCACAAAAGGGCCATAAGATAACCTCCTCCCCTACTATTCTGTTACGGCTGATAGTGACTTTAAACACTCTAATAATGGAAAAGATCAGAGCCTGGCTGAGCCAACTGCTAGCTTTTTTTAAAGAGTATATACTAGTACTGCAACAACCCAGAGCCGGTAATGGAAAAGAGAATAGCTGGTGGGGAGGGGAGAGGGGAGAAAGCAGGCAGAAAATCCTTTTAATATAGTGCTACATTTTGGAAGATCAACCAAAGTCTAAAATGAAAAAAGGAAAATTCAAAGCCAATCTAAAATATGAAGCTATTTCAAGCCAAACAGTGCCTTGGAAGGCATTCCAACACGACTTGCACTGACAGTGACTAAGGCAGGACTAGCTGTAAGCTTCCCCGCAGCTACATTTGTCCTGTATCATACACTTCAAGGTCAGCTGTGAGAGTCACAAAGTGCAAGTGTCTCCTTCAAACAATGCACCTTGTTTTATAACTTGCCACACACATTTTTTATTTTTCTCTCTGCAAATGAGAGAGATGGTTACAGCAGAAGAAAACTGTTCAGCAGCAGTGAAGGTCAGGAGCTGAACAGATTTGTTTAACAAACCAGCTCAGTACCATCTTTTTAATCCTCTGAGAGAGGAACAGAGCAGAAGTGCTGTTAAAATTCAGTCTACTTCATTATTAATTTGCCTTTTTTCCTCCTTATTAACTCATATACTATAATACCTTCCACCTCTAAGCAACGGCCCCAGGCAAAGACAGAGTCTGGCCTTAAGCAAGAAACATGTACTTGTCTTACAGGGGCTCTCTAAGACGACAGGACCCCGGAGCCTCCAGCTGAAGGAAACAACCGCATGGTCCCCACCACCTTCACTCCTGCTGCCCAGACAAACCTGATGGGGAAATGCAAGAGCAGTATTAAATCCATTTTCCATTTCAAACCTGGCAGCTACCCGCGGTGTTTACCTGGATGTGTGTGTGCAGACGGATGCTCACCATCAACTCCCCAGCTCTGGAGATGAGTAGAATGGCTTTAGCACAGTGCAGTCTCATCTGCGGATTTGGTGCACACTTGCTGATACCTACCCTGAGCAAAGCCTGCGTGTAAATGTTGGAATATAACCAGGGCTAGACAAAAAGCATTCGGGCAATAAGACTGCAGATGTTAAATTCATTCTTCAGTCCACAGAGTAGATCTATGTATATAATAATCCCCAAAGGATTGCATGTATACAATGCATACATACATACATACAACCTGAGAAATTAGTAAAATGCTTCAATCTAAGCATGGAGTAAAACTGACAAGAAATTTAGCTATTTATAACAGAGAAATGCTGTTATAAATAGCTAACAGGAAAATAATATACTGATTGGGTCTGTCTAGTACAAATAGCAGTACATGAGGAATATAACTGAAGCTTTACACTAAAACACTTTATTCTGATGAGTGCAGTAATGGAGATCTGGCAGAAAATAAGACAACAGGAGTCCCTCAGTTTTCATGGGTGTTTTTCTTGGTGCAGCTTTTTGGTGAGGGACTTGGTTTGCAGGTGGCAAGGGCTCCTGAGAAGGGCAAGCCGAGAAGCCTCTGGGGGTAAGATTTCTGTTCAACTCATGTCTGATGTTTCTCTGGTGAAGTCTTCCCCAGCAGCATGGCCTTTCCTCACTGCAGCTGGCGGCTCTATCTACCTGCAAGCTCTGCTTCAAGCCTGAGGATGCTCTCCCAAGTGACTTTTCTTAGCTTCCTTGGTTTTCAGATTCTTTTAATAGGTCAGCCCTTTGTGAAGTCCCATGCACCATCAGAAAGAAACAAATCAAAACTTAATGACATTTTCCTTACCTAATTTCTGGGGAGCAGGAATCCTGGCTACAACTAGGGCCACAGACCTTGGGAGGTGAAAAAGCAAGCTCTTATCCTCAAGGCATCCATCAGGACACACATATGTATTGGACCTCCTACCCTCTAAGTTAAGTATATTGCTTTCTCATCAGTTCATCAGTCCTTCTCTGTTTCTTCTTTTATCCATCATGAGGGAACAGGACCTCAACATTTCCTTGTGGCTCAGAGACAGATGGGCACATTTGGGTGGGAACCTGGAGCATCTCTCACCGCAGCTGAACTAGGCTCTTATGTGATGAGTGATGTGTGGTGTTCACTGTCCAAAACCTCCTCCTCAGCTCATGTACCTGCTTTTTCCTTGTGAGTGCTGGTGGCTCACTCATTAAATAAAAACCAAACCAAAGACAAATACACCATATGTGAAAAAGAGGGTGCTGTCACTGACATCCGCTATGCTGTAGAATGCCCCAATGTTAGACCATTCACTTCAGTGACGGAAAATGTCAGACTCAGGAACTCTCTCATGTCCTCTGCCTGCTGGGAAAAGGCTGTATCCACCAAAGGAGAGCATCTCCTCCTCCCTCTTGTTAGCACTGGCACACAAGCTATCTTGCAGCACACCTTCAGAAAATCTTTCCAATGTTAACATAAAATATGGTTACCATTCCAGAACAAGCTATTTCTACTTCTTCCCCAGGCATGTTGTAAAATCTGTGCACCAAAGATTATGTTACAGGCTAGAAAGGGTTCAGAAACTGAAATGACATATTTCTGTTCAAGCCTGAGATGAACTCTTATAACTACCCTCTTGTTTATAGGAATGGATTCACTTTAGAGCAAGTTATTGTTATTTTTTCATTATTTCTACTCAAATACTGCTTTTGATTTACTTCTCTGCTTTCTAACTAGTCATCACACCTGATGGTGACTTCAAATATTTTAAAGACGTTGAATTTCACCGTATTATCTTTATTAACCAAACTTCTGATTACTGCATTGGCAGCAGTCATATAAAACTGACAAAAAAAGTAAGAGTTGTAAATCCTTCTAAAAATAGTCCCAGGATTAAAAGTCTTTCTTGGGAACTGTTTGAAGCTGGGTTTTATGCCTTGTTGGAAAAGATGTGTGGCCCTTTGACACAAAAAGAGTCTCATGAAATCTCATCATTAAAACTCACATCAGTGAACTCTCTTGATCAGAATTGATTTCTATTTCATTGTGTTGTGCTTAACTGAGGAAAAAGAAGCAGTATTGGAGTAAACTAGCCAAGGGTTATTCATTTAAATACAATAATATCTGCTCAATCAAGAGTCCTCATAGAACAGCTTTTTGTTCTGGTTAAGATATATACCCAGTTAATGGTTTCAAACCAATCCCACTCAGATCAATGGCAGCTTTCTACACCAACTTCAATGGTTGTTGATTAATCCTGTGGAGAGGATGTTCTTTCATATACTGCAGTTTTCCCAGATCAATCTGGGCTTTTTTTGAGGTAAATTACTTGTTCAAATAGGAGAAGCAGGAGCCTGAGACAAGGCATGGCCCTAGAGCTTTTCAAGGTAGGAAATTTGCAGAGGCAAAGTTCAGGATTTCTGCATGAGACCCATTTATTTAAATCAGTGTACTTAGCTGTGAATTACAGGTGTGCACATAAGCATCCACAGAATAACCAAGAGGTTGTTTTTTCATTTGTGTTTGAGGGTGAAATTAAATAAATAAATAATGTGGGCTAATAAATAAGAGCAGAGCTCTGAGGGATTACAAAAGTTGTGATGGTGCTGTTTTTTGGTTTTGGCTGGTTTGTTGTTGTTGTTGTTGGTTTGTTGCTCTTTTTTCACAACTGCTGCTGAAACAAAGTACCACTAGAGAACTATCACATTAAATTTCCCCAAAAGTCTTGTTAACTCTTCTAAGAATGCTTGAAAAATAGGTAATTTTAAGGAATATTTGAAGAGTTTTGAAAGGGACAGTAAAACAATCTAGTTGAACAGAACTACATTAATATAGGCATTATTAGAAAAGAAAGTACCAACAGGTTTTTGGTGTCACAGAGACTGCATGTGCAACACATTTACAGGCATCACAATCAATTGGGATTGTTTTCACAATTAAGTAACACTACAGTCTTTTAAAACTATTGTTTTGCTGCATTAATTTCCCTATAAAATTTGTTAGTCAAATGCATGAAGCAAAATTAAAATAAAGAATCATTTCAAAAAACTAACAAACACTTAACCCATAAATATATAAAGGTAGTTAGGAAGGTAATCATGATAAGAGTCATGGACTTAGAAACAAGATCCATCTATACATTTATAATTATGATTGTAAGTAGTGTAATATTAAAAACCAGGTTTCACTTTCAAAATTACTTAAATTAAACCATTTAACAGAGCAGACTCTTCATACTTATTTGGTTTAATTAAATAATTTCTGGTGACTTAAGGATCTGGTCTGTAGACCCATCCCCTTCAAGAAGATGGAAGTCTTTCGATGTTTAAAAATGTATTATTTTTTTTAAAGGAATATTTAAATTCTAAAGTAGTTACAGGCCAAACTTTAGCATTTAAGGACCAAACCAGTTAGATTAAAATCTATATGAATTTACAGAAAGATCAGAAGAGATAGGAGATGGAAGCTCCAAGTATGGCTGGCTTAAATTACTGGACAACTACATTCTTTGGGAGGTAACTCAGGCCCATTGCATGCCCCATTCAAATCCTGTATTCAAAGAACAAAATCTGGACATACAACCAACAATTATCCATAGCCAAGAAAACTTTAACTGTCAGTGCACTGGCAACAAGGGCAAAAAGGGAGCAGTGGAGAGGGCATTTAACAAACATTTTAACTGTCATTAGAATGTGACTCCTTACTGCCTTTTGTACAGCCGGGTAGGCACCTTGCTCTTGATTTTGCAGCAGTTGGCAACTTGTGGAGTAGCAGGTGAGTACTGGTGAGGTTGAAAACTGGAGGTTATCTTGTAAATGACCTTAGCAGGAAAGAGGAGAAAAATCATAGTGAAAGCCATCTTTAAGAACTCAAGAATTAAACTTCTTGAAACCTTCAGTTTTTCCTACTTGAGACCATTTATATCGCAAATGGACTGGAGGTGGAATTACTGTATCTGCACTGATCCAAGAAGGGCAGGTGGATTATAGACCACTGAAGGGGTGAGTTAATGGATGCTTAAGTTTCCCAACGTTGGCAAATAACTTGTTTGGTTCCTCAATGGGTTGTGGAAGGGAGATGATCAGCAGTGGGCTTCAGTAGTCTGAGTTATGAATTATTAACTGATATGAAGTTTGCGCCAATTTGCCTTAAGTCTGTGCCCTGACTCTAAATTCGCCGTGCTGGATTCCTTCCTTGTATTAATTACTTTGTTATGTTCCTTATCTTCTGCAAAAGACAGAAGCCTGTACTCCCATTACAAAGTCATGTGAGCTAGGTTGCAACCTACCAATGAGGATCTCGAAGCTGATGGCAGTCAGTGTGACCATGACAGTATGTTATAGCCATCACCTTTAATACTACGAGCTGAAATCTTCCTAGAACTCAGATTCTGATGAAACATCCTTATCACTGGGCTACATTCTTGCTGTAATTTGATTTCTTTACTCCATGAATGCTACATTCTTTCCCGCACTTCGATACAACAGTAAGAAGTTAAGTAGAAGATGTCATGCTGTAGCCTTTGCTTGGTTGTTTGCACACATTCTTCAGAAGAAATAAGCTTGGGGTTGGATTTGTCAGCGTAAAAGGTAAATGAACTGATGTTTCCCAGGAAGTGGGAAGCTTCTAGTACCACCACGGTACCAGAAAACTCATAAAACTACAAGAAATTATCTATTATTAGACTTTTGTCAGGATGCTATACAGGCTGTCAGTACATCCACTGGTACACCTACACTATGTGCCTCTGACAAGTTTCTAGATCCCAAGAGGGATTACAAGAATGAGGAAACTAACTGTTAGGACCAGGTAGATGTGTACGTACATACGTGAAGAAAGGACACCTTAGGCAGTTTTCAGATTTGAAGTGAAGAATTACTGGCATTTAGAGGCCTTCAATGTAAAGTAGTTCATAAGCAGGAAGATATCAGCTGACAATTTGGGACTTTGGATCTACAGTCCACCTAAATCCCATTCTGGATTTGGCCTGTAATTGCTAAACGCCACATCTCTTTTTGTATGTTCTTTCTTCAGCTGATTTTTCTTAATTCAGACTGCATCTGGTTTTGGGGTATCAAATGGCACAATGTTAATGTATCCCTCCATTGTGCATACTCATGCTTCCGGATGGAGAATTAATCTGAACACTGACTAGCTGAAAGAATGCCAAAGAACTCTTGCATAATTCCATCTTCAAGAGAATTAGTAGACTATGGTGAGAAGAAACATTCTTGGTACCTCACAGTTATGATACCCTTGGCTAAACCCTGTTTGCTTTTAACTATTTCTTCAAAAATGTAAATCTTTCACTTGTCTGACAAAATAAATAGAAATTACTAGTAACCTTTAGTTAAATATAGCACATCTGCAGTCCTACAATTTTCATACTTAGTCTTAATAATTTTGTCCACCCAACATTCCTATCAGTATTTATTCTAAAGTTGAAAACATCATTCTTGTTATTGCATATATTATTAGACTGCCTATGGGCGTATTAGCTCAGTATCTGTAGAGTGCATAGTGCTGCACAAAGAGAAAACAAGAATACAATCCCTGTTTCAAAAAGACTGCTATCTGGGTAAAACAAACAAACAAAAAATCCTGCAGTGGATTAATAGACAAGTTAGCACAAAACCAGTTAGTTCTCTCTGGAACACTGCAGTGTTCCCCAGTCTGTTGTCTGTCATTCTGAGTATATGCTTCAAAGTGTTAGGCCTCAGTATCCTTATCTGCTTGCAATGAACATTTTCAATCCTGCATTTTTACCCCAGAACTGGAAAAAAAACCCCACATGCAAACAATGACCAAGTGTAGAGGAATGAAGCTGGGCTAATTAAAATTGATAATGTACAGCTGTGGGCTGGCTTCAGGGGCAGTGTTTTGGCCGATGTAGATGAGATGCAGCTGTGGCTGGTTCTGTTAAGGGGTTGGGCAGCCAAGGAAGAAGCAGAGAGTGAAGACAGCGAATGTATGTCTGGGATGAGGAGAAGACAGCAGTGGGACCGTATGAAGAGTATGTTGGTATGAGATCGTAAAAAGACCTTGTTGTAGCTTGATAGTTTGGAGAGTGCTGCGACAACCAAGTATTATATGATGCAATTGGTGAACTGAGATGGATAGCATTCTTGAAACTTTTTTCCCCTCAAAATTTTAAAATTCTGAATATAAACCAAAACAAGCTGATCCAAGTATCAGTGAAAATTAAAGTATCGGTCATCTAGACCCACCTAGTTTCTTCATGATAGGTTAGGAGATGCTGAATTTAAAAGAGGAAAATAGTTGGATCCGACCTTCTCTGTGCAAGAATAACTTTGTCTCTGTTGGTTTCCCAAAATATCTGATATATTCTCAGGGGTCTGAGACAGCACCAGTTCCTCAATTTTCCATGTTCTTTGTGTAAGGCATACATATAAACTCTTCTGTACAAAGCATCACCATTAAGGAGTTAAATGTTTATCTGACTTAGGGGATGCTTATATTGCTTGTTTAGCTTAGCAGCTGGTTTAGTGAGCCTCCTGATTGTCAGCTGGTTTGGATATTTAGAGACACATTTTAGGTGCAAGGCAGTAGGAGCTGGATTCTTGCAGAAGCAGTGCTGTTTGCTGCTACCTCTCCAAGGGGACTGGCCCCTGGAGTTGCTTATTCTTTGCTCCTGCCCAAATCAAATGGGTGAATTTAAACCACCTGTGCTTATAAATGGTTATGCTTTAAAATCCCTTGCTTGACTTTGCATTAGAAGAAATGAAGATTGGTGGGCTCAATGTGGAGATGGTGAACAGCAGAAATACCCTTCAGCTGGTAGGAATTGTGTTCTGCAACTGCTCACAGCCTGTGGCATTTCAGCCCATCACCAGAGCATCCTAACATTCTGTGTTTGTTTACCACACCCATATTCAGCATCTTCATATGCACCAAGTATATAGCCTAATAAGCAGGTTTTGCTAAAACTTTGGAGACAAGGGTAAATAGACATCTAAGATCAGTCAGCAAGAATTGTACTTTGGCTTCATGGTCCTCAAATCCTACTCTGATTAACTCATGAGGAACTGGTGTAACAGGCAGTGTACAGCCAATCCTTCACTGTACCTCTGGGTTTAGACAGAAACAATGGATCGTGCTGCTCACAAAAAAGTCTTGATCAACTAGATGCAATACTGAATGCAGAGTGAGATCCTTCCTTACAAGAGATGAAAGAGAAAGTGTCAGAAAAAGTGACCCTGACAGTACCCTCAGGGAAGGAAGAAAAGAGAAAACCCAGCACGGAAGGGCCAAAGTGGAAATAGAGCTGATGAGTGGAAGGAAGCCTTCATTTTTACAATTCCCAAGAATTTTCTCCCTTCCCTAAGATTAATCATTAAGATTATTCTCCCATGTCAATCTAACAGCTCCTGATATTCACATTGAAAACCCTTCCAGACTCAAGTGTTCTTATGACATTTTGAGTCCTCTCTGACATATATCATATATATCACATGCATCATTCATCTTGATTTTTGCCAGCAACTTATTTACTGTTCTTAGCCCCTTCTTATTTCAACAGGACGTCACTGTTTTATTTGCCATCTGTGAGCTCCATATGGTCACAGCTAATGAAAGCAAGTAGTCTAAAAAAGATGACACCATTAAATAACCTTTGTTTGATTAAATACACAGTCTACTTCTTTTAGACTATCCTTGCCATCACTAAATGTCAAGATAGATAGTCTTCTTGCATTATTTGAAGACCACAGGGTTTGGGATAGCTGAAAAAAAATTGGCTGTCAAGTTACAACTCCAGTGAAATTTGCTAAAAACTCTCCAAATTTTAAGTCCTGCTGCATCTTTTTCACACAGACATGCTCATATTAGATTTCCCTGAATCTCCAGCTCCATCAGAAACAAGAAGAAAAGTAGCGGGCCACCACATTTTTTTTCTTCTAGCCTTAGACACTTGGACCCCTCAATCCATAGAGCTTATCTCTAATTCTGTGGTCTCATTGATGAACCTACTCATCTTGGTGGGATGAGCAGCATAGGAATCCCCTGGTGTGCTCTCAAGCACCACAAATACCAAAATGCCACTGTGTTTCTGAGCACTTTAGAGTAAACTAAGCAACAACATCAGCTGCACCTCCCTTTCACTTGTCTGTCTCATTAGCATCCTTTGTTTAGCAGACAATAAAATATTCTTAGGCCTATATCTGTAGCAGTGAAGCTTTTCAGACCCATGCACTGTGCCTTCCCCAGAGGAAGTCTTAGTGACCAGAATAGCATCTATCTCCCTGTGGACCTCTCCGAGAAAGCTGCTTTTTCAGAAAACTCTTGAGAAGAGGCCAGGATTTGCTCCTGATATATTTTTACACTTTAAGAATATACTTAAGGCTGGCTTATGTCTGTGAAACCCCATTAAAGCTCTGGCAGCTAGAGTCAGGACCTTTTAAGCCAACAGGTTTCCAAGTTTGATTTTTATAAATGAAGTTGAAATGGATGCCAGCTTTATGTGGTTACAGCACTGCTACTGTACACATGAATAGTGGTTTTAATGATTTGTTAAAACCCCATGGGTGTTGGATGAGGTTTTAAATATTGTTTTAAAATACATTAAATGAAAATAATTAAATAACATATTGCTTCTACAATGCAACTAAAAAGGCTATGTAATTAGACTGAGGGGTAATATACAATATTTAATTGTGGCCCTGGTGTTCCCTATAATGAAGTTTGAGTAATTAGTGGGATGATGACTGACTACTTATTACTTAGTATGAGGTTTGTGTTCCATTACACAAAACATCAATCACTGTTTCCCCATGACAGCTGTTGTGGCAGCGCCTCTTTTTCTCCTTTCTTGTGACTCTGTTTGCACATTTGTAGAGTTCCCCCAAATTTTGATTAAGCTTTTTACTATCTGCCTTGATTGTTTTGACAAGTGAGGCCAAACTTCATTGTGATCTATATAATGTAGCATGAATGACTACTAAAAAGAAGATTTATTTTTCCTTTTGATAAAACTCATTGAACTGAAAGACAGGATGCAAAAATGGCAGTTTTAACAGATTTTTCAGCATAGCTGTGCATCTATGAAGTTTTTATACTATGCCTATTTATTAGTGAATTTAAAAGGCCTTTTTGTGTCATCTGGGAAGCTTTTTTACAAACCTCTGTTGGTGGATTCTTCCCATACTCTTCAAGAATTGAGGTCATGGGAAAACATCATCAGAGATTGTCTGGCCTGATCCTCTCAAGGGTTTTGAAATGCAATAATTGTGTGTGAGTTTGGTGTCTAATTAGGAGCCAATACTAAATAAATGCTTGTCTCATCACATTTTTGTTAGCAAAGAGACTATTCCACTCAACACCACCTGAAGTTTCTGCTGTATCCATGATCAGTCTGAACTTTATTACAATGAGGGCAGGTTACTCATAAACGGATGGGTTATCTGACTGTCTGACAATATGGCCTTTTTCTTCCAGCTGGGGAAAAGGTAAAGAAGTTTTTTTTTATTTTGTTCTTGCTATATATTTCTCTATTAAAAACATGTTAGGGAACAAGCCAGAGCAGATTTAGTGATGGTGGAATGACTGGCACTGTAATGGTAATGGGAAGATATTAATTGCCTCTTCAAAGGATGAGCACTACTCAGCATTTCCTGGCTATGTCCAAAACAGCTGTTCTTCATGTAACACCTGATATCATCCAAACCTTGAGGAATAACATAGTGTTTAGGGTGAATATGAAAAATGACAGCGTCTTCTCCGTAAAACTAACATGTAATATCATAGCACCTCCTTGCTAGCTAGCCACTCCGGGGCATCCAACAGATACTGCTGTCGGTTTTATGTCAGGGTGTTTAATGGACAGCCAGAGGTCAACAAGCATCCTCTTATGCCACATACTAGTAAAGGGCAAACCATGTGTATATGTTATAACATAAAGAATCTTTATCAGCTGCAACAAGCAATGGCCTGCTGTGATACCTGGTAAGATGCAAAGACACACATTCAGCTGACTGGAGTGCTTTAGTGTTTTAGTCATTTAGTGACTGGATGTTATATTGTGAGTAGAGGCAAAGAAAGGGGCACGTAATTGCTGTCTGCACTGAACCGACCATGATGGGGAACCTAGTGACTGTGCCAACCATGGCCAACAGCGTAATGGTCATTTTAAGATGCACAGACCTAACAATCTAATATCATAGCAACATCTAAGACTGAGAAGAAGAAGGGGAAAAGAGCCTTTTCAAAAGATACAAACAGATGAAATACAGGAAATTGTTCTGCCCTTTATCTTTTTCTTCCCTTCCCTTCTGCTGAATAAGAAGAAAAAGGCTGATTAACATAAAAAATGTAGTGGCTGTTAGATAACACACTTGGTCTGAACTCTGCAGCCTTTGGCTTTTTGATAATTTTTCTTTTCTTCTTTTAGTTTATATGTTCTTATTCCACATTCAAGGAACAGGGAAAGACAATCTTCTACAAGAAGGCATTTGTGTGAGACAAATGAGACATGTAAATATTACCTGTTTGAAGCATAGACCCGATCCTGAAAAGATGCTGATCTGCACTTGCTAGCTTGTTTGAGCTGAGCAAATGAGTAAGGAACTTTCTCTGACAAACACTGTTGCTTGTGCTCAGATTGACTCATACAGTCAATTCCATTGACTTCAAGCTAACTTTGCAAGGTGCTGAGTGGCCTCAGTTCTTATTGATTTAAAATAGGTCTGAAGCATATGGAGTACAGGAAACTAATCAGAAGGTAACACGAAGGTAGATTAGACCCAGGGAGAATATTGGAGGTGAAATGAAAAAGGAAAGGATTAAGAAAGGGAAAAGGGAATTAGGCACAGGGCAAATTAAGTTTCATCTACCTTTGGTCACCTAAAAGCTAGCTGTGTAGCCTGTGTTAATTGTCAAGATTATCCATAGTATAAAGAGAAAGTACACCTCCACAGAGATATTAAATTCACAAATCCTGGAAAATTATTTTAGGAAGGAATGAATCACCCTTCAGGGCATCTGTGTCTCTCCACTGAGTTTAAAGGGAGTGTAGGGAATACTAAGGAAACTTGTTACGGGAGAAAAATGCATTCATTTGAAAGAAAACAAATCAGCTATGGAGCAGAGCAGACTGTACCACTATCCTTAAAATAAACCAATTATAAATCGGTCAGATTTGTTAGGTGCTCTGTTGAAGTCTAAGGTGTAAAAGATCTGAAAGGCTTTTTCACAGAGTAACAGTAATATTTTTTGCCTCTAGCTCCACTCATGTTTAATC
Organism: Falco cherrug; assembly: GCF_023634085.1. Classification (NCBI taxonomy): domain Eukaryota; kingdom Metazoa; phylum Chordata; class Aves; order Falconiformes; family Falconidae; genus Falco; species Falco cherrug. The sequence goes on from NC_073698.1 coordinate 26,033,491, forward strand.
AAATGTACCTAAGTGTTTTAAAGTACCTGAATGCCCATATGCAGATAATAAACCAGCTGTTATGTGCTAGAAGCATCTTACATGCAGTCATAAGCATTTACATTATCATCACTTAATTCATGGTGGGTGTATCCCATAAAACTAGTAAGTCCTTCATTGTGGGCTATAACCATAGAAGAGCTGAAGCATCCAAACCAGGATTTTGATCACACACAATTTTACTTCACAATCTTTAAACCTCCACCCAATTGTAGATGTATTTTCTATTTGATTTCTGACAGCCTGCTCTGCAGGCAGTACTTGGCAGAATTGCTCCCATCTGAAACATCAGGTGCATCATTCATTACCAACAGACACCTATAAATAAATGCTATGAAGCTGTCTGACCACTTGCTAATTAGGTGCCCCAATGACTAACTTTCAAGCATCTGGACACCAGCTTGGTTTCAAAGACTCAGAAGTGGAAGCTTAAGAAGAAGTGTCAAAAAAAATCAGTCAGAGGTCACTTTTACCCAACCACTAGGAAATGACATGAGTTGGGGAGTAGGAGAGGATGTGGTTGGACAGGTTCGTGGTCAATGGGGCCAGAGACAGAATACAAGGGAAAGCAAAATTTTCCCCTTGAGACATGTAATCATCATATCACACGGGGAAAATGTGTGAAAATGAGCTCAGCATGGGAGGCAGTCCTGCAGCTCCCCTGGCCCAACCATCTGCAATTCAGCTTTCTGGTCCTCACGACAAGGGGTTCACAATGAGGACAGCATGCCTGCCTTTGGGACTTCCTCCCAGAGATGTTCTCTACTGATTTCATAGCTAACGTTGTTTCCTTCTTTTAAGGTGTGTTCAAGTGCCATCTAAGCATCTTGGACACTTGTTGCTTCCAGCATCTCCTGAACTCTTGACTGGTGGGGAGTGGGAGCCTGTTTCTGCTGCCTTGTCAGTTTAAACCTTAGTCTTTCACCCCCGCTGCCCTAAGAAGACACTTGCAGCTTAGATTTAGTGCAGGAATCCTCCTCCCCTCCTGCTGAAGTTGCAACATTGTCTAGGGAAAAAATAAATCAAGCTTCTATAATTAGAAACAGAGAGAACAAATATAATCAGATTAAAAAGGACAGTTATCTGCCTGGAAACTGTGGGCCTATTTTGGCAGAGAAAAAAAATCCTATTTGCAATGTCATGGAACAGTTTGTACCTGTCCCATACAGTTCCTTCCTGGGTGAACACCCTGATTACTAGAAAAGGAATCAAGAGTTTTCTTCTTCTATTTTTTTTTTTTTTTTTTGAGCCTTGAATTTCTGAAATGAACTCTTAGCAGCCCAGTAATCCCTAAATAACTCTAAGGGCTAAAATATATATGAATATTTCCTGAAATATGGTCACTTTTAAAACCACAAATCTCATCCATGAGTGGTTCACAAAACTGATGTTTGCTCCAGATGTCCAGTGGCGTGCTGCTCCTGCTCTCCAGGAACAGTACAGCCCTCCAGCAATGACAACGTGTGTGCTCAGTGGGGAGTGCTGGGCCTGTGTGATAGCTGAAAACGTTGGAGTGCACTCTGGGATGGTGCACAACACATTAGATCCAATGCTTTTTGGAGGCATTACATTTACAGCTCATGCACCATAAATATTCTGAGCATGTGCAGGAAGTATGAAGCTGCCTGGAAAAATTTAGCTTACTGAGCACTTCTTAAATGTCACACATGCACTGTAGCGATCCTTTGAAACAATTTTTACAATTACTCCATGTCAGAATATGCAGTGAGAGGTTATTTTGGTTTCCCATCCCAAGATACAAAAGTCTTCCCATGCAGCAAGCAGGCATCTAGCACAGACCTGACTGTTCCAGAAGCAAGCCATACCATGCAGAGCATTGTGCTATGTAACCTGTATGCAGCTAAGTCCTATTCTAGATTTGGTCCCAGCTGTCCCTGTTCACTAAATAGTGGTACCTCTACCTTGTGTTTACATTAATAGCTTTGTAGCATGAATGTAAAATATTATTCTTATTTGATGATCTTTTGCATTCATTTTAGTCTGATATACACAGGAGATGAAGTCTCAGGCCACTGGTCATTGAGCCTCACTCTGGTTTTAGTTGCCTCTGAATAACAGCATTTGCTCAACTAGATTGGATTGTGATAGTCAGGATTAGTTTCCCAGAAAGCAGAACTTTTCTATTCCACATGAAGTCCAGGAGTAACATCGTGAAGCTGTGCCTACACTAAAGTGCCATGACTAACAATGGTAAGAGCAGGAAAAACAAAATTTCTCAGACAGATAACTGAAAAAACCAGTTCTTATTACTCCTGATCCCTTAAAGATACTATATCACCCTCCATCATCAATTTTTTTTTTTCTGTGAAGTTATAACTTCAGAAGAAATCTTATTATGTGTAATTTTCCCTCTTACGGGTTCACCAGCATCAAGGATGCTGACACTTTCTCTATCCTGACATGTTCTCCATCTCCCTCAGTTACAAATGCCAGTAAGATGAATTTAGCAATCTTCTGTGCTCACACTGAAGACAGCAACTTGAGGACAAGAGGGAATGAGTGGTGACTTTGTAGTCATGATGTCTGCTTACTTCCCTAAGCCAAATCTAGCCAAGCTGATTCCTCATATCCACTGTATTAGCTTGTTCACTTTGAACAGGCTTCCAAAACCTGCTAATCCATCTGGCCTCTTACCTCCTTTCAGACCCTCTGCAAAACTCACTGAAACGTTATACTTTTCAAAATAAAGGAACTTAAAAAGGCCAATATGCAAAAATGCAGTGCCCTATCAGGCATATCCACATGGACATCTGGGTTACCCTACAGCATCTAAAATGTTACGAGACATGCACATTCAGTTACCATAACTGCTCACCGCATGTGCCAGTTAGTTCTCTGAGGTAGTTACCCTTCATAACAAGCAAAGGCAAATAGGCACGCCCAACAGGCGAGTCATTCAGTGTGCTTCAGACACTTATCCAAGGGAAAAGGAGCCTCTCTCAGTGGGTGCTGGCTTCTCTCCTTAGGAAAAGGCACCTAAGGTAGACAGGTCAGGCCCTCCGTACAACTTCTAGATGCCTGTCTTAGGACAAATGAATCCCATCTCAAACCTGAGGTCACTCCCATTCATATCTGAGTTAAAAACTTCTTCATAAGTAATGCAACAGAAATAACAAAATCTAGGTTACCTGACTGTCAGAATTGGACAAGGCACCTTATCCTGTAAGTTCTGGGCGGATTCTGCTCTTAGATGTACTAGTCCAAATAAAAATACAATCAGTGAGAACAGAATAAGTCCCCAAATATGTTTACATTTCTGACTGATGCAACATGCAGTGTAATACAGAGTTAATTGCAGAACAGTCCAGCTGTTTCATGGCTTCTTACTGAATAGGATTGAAATTAAACAGTTTGCAATAATTTACTAAAGAAAAAAAAAATGTTTCAAAAAGCCCTTTGGGGACCAAAACAGATCTTTAGTTTTATATGTGGAGGGTGTGAGCGTTTTGGTAGACAACTAACTGAGCTCATCAGGAGAAAATCCAGGCACAGTTTGTGCTCTGAGTCAGCGAAGGGGCTTTGCATCCCAAGACCACCACAGATCAGGCAAAGCTCGCTTGAGTCAGTGCTGGTATCTCTGACTTACTTCTTGAGCTTTAAAACTCATTCACTTTACTATATTTAGTTCCATTTCATTCACCATATCATAAGCACAGAGAAAATATTAATGGGGCTGTGTAGATATGATCAGGCTGGTTTTGTGTAAACTGCAAGGTGATTGTCACAGTGGGGTTATATCTCTGTAAATGGCTTGTGTTCCTAAAGAAGATAGTGTAAGGAGTGGTATCCTTTTGAAATTAAAAACCAATGAAACTGACCAAAACTCACCCAGAAGAAAAGATACTATTGGTTTGAATCCAAGTAGCAAGAATCAGCTGTATCAAGGAAATCCTCATGCTATAACACTAATCAGGTAGAGGTTTGGATTTTCACTTTTGTGTTGAACTGAGAACGTTGTCAGATGTCACTTAGCAAAGCTAATTCAAAAAGTTCAGGGACTGATGGACAGTTTGTAGAAAGTTCAGCTATATGTAGACTAGAAATGAAGATTAATAGGCTTTGACCTGGTCTATGCCTTGTTGGCCGTATTTTCCCTCATTATAAGAAAAGTCATGTAATATTTCCTCGGGCTTTTGAATCAGGGCCTGATCTAAAGATTAATAAATTGAGAACGTCACACTCATTTCAGCTGATTGGAGTCAATTTTTACCTGGCTTTTCCTGAGGCATCCTTCCTCGAGTCTTTTTTTTCTAAGATGCCACCTTGCTGGCCCATGGTTCAAAAAGAAACAGTCACATTCAGAATTTCACCAAGCACTGTCCAGTTTGCTCTCAGAAATGAAAATACACTTTTTTTCCTGGCAAGAAATCCAGACATATGAAGATTCAGTTCAGCTTTTTCTGAGATTTCAGATATATACAGGTTTATGCAAAGAGCAATGCTGCAGTGGTGTAAAAAAATCACCTTTCATCACCTGAGTGGTGGTAACTGTCAGCATACATAGGCCTAGGAAATTACAACAGTGAAATAAAACATTTTACCTTAAACTTCCCTGAGAGTATGGAAGGTGATGGCCCAGCATGTCAAGACCTGACATGTAAGGTGCTGGAGGTGTGTGAGTTTCAGTTCAGAAGGGTACAGCCTCTTACCCTCCTGAGTATACTAAGTGCCTGACCACAGCTGGAAGTCTGGGCCAGGCACTTCTACTGCCACGTCTTTTATTTCTTTGGTTCATTAGTTTGTATAAAACTACCAGGCAATACTAATTATAATGCTAAAAAAAAAAAAAAAAAAAAAAAAAAGGAAGAGAAGGAGTAAGGAAAGATTAGGAGGCTGCACTGCATCTTGTAACATCATGATCAGTTAACTGTGAAATTACTGCTTATCACCACTATACATTTTCTATTACCCTATGGACATTTTCAAACTCAGTATTGTGCTGGCAGCAAAATAAACTTTTTAAAGCTGCAGGTTAAAGTCAAGGTTAAGCAAATTATGTATGTATTTCAAAGTAAAAACAAATAAAACAAGATTTTAGTTATATTTTTAGAGCTTAGGAAAAAGCATTTAAATTCGAGGTGATTATTTTCTTAAGATGAAAATCTGAATAAACAAATTTGCATTAAGAAATCCAGGCATTCTGAACTCTGCCCTACATGTATGTATTAAGAAGCTCCAGGAAGAATGTCTTACCATCCCTAATAAACAATTCCCCCTGCACCATGTGCAGCTTGGCCAGATTCCAAATCCTGTCCCAGAGAGTGTATTTTCTAGTGGATATAAAAGGATTATATTTCTCCTTTAAGGGATACATTCTGCCCATGATTTATTACCACAGGGATATGATACTGATCTAGTCAGAAAACTGTATTTTGGAATGAAGAGTAGGAAGTGCTAATTTAGAAAAATTCCTGTAATCCATTAAAACAAAAATCCAGGGTTTTTTCATGTATTTATTGCAATAACATCAATCATGATAAAACTGTGATGTTCGATAACAACACAGGTGACATACACACTTACATGGAAATAGTTTGTTGACTTTTATACAGCACAACTGAGCCAACATTATAGTACTGCCAATTGTCTTAAAAGCAAGAAGCAAACTGTTATTCTACAGTAAACATCTTTAAGAAATGAAATAGTTAAATTTCAAAACCACATAACTATATATTTACTTTATTAAATTCATTCTTGTTTAATAGCATAGATTGTAATAGTTCTTTTAGTTTATATAGCTTCACTCTTAATTTTTGAAATATTTGTACAGTTATGCAAGATATAGGAACTATAAAGATGTCATGATGCTTTGTTACAGGAATTAGCATACGAGTAACAAAAAATAAAAGATAAAAAAAATCTCAAAGTTTTCCCATAAAATATCTACAAATTACCTCAGACAATAGCAAATCTCTTAAACTGTATATCAGAGCCTAGATCTTGTAATAGAAGGTAGCAGTCTACAGGTGAGAGGTTAGATATACAGTAATAGTACATCTGACTAAGGAATATAAATTCAAGAATGGAATGTTTTCTTAGTCAATTACTGGTCTTCATTTTTGATCTGATTTAACTCCTACTGAAGCTGACAAAAATATTTCCAGTGACTTCAGTGGAAACCGAATCAATAACTGTATCCCTTAGTTGGTGCCCAAACTAAAACAGAGTTATTGGCATAAACCAAAAGCCAACAGAATATAAACCAGTGACCTCAGTCCCAGACAAAATGCTTATAACCTCCCAATAATAGGCATGACAGTTAATAGTATGTTTATTAGGCTAACCAGATCATCAAGGTTTAATAGAGCTCTCTGCAAATTAGCCATGATGTGGCCATTCTCATATGTACACTACTACATCTTCCAAGAGTACAGCATCCAGTACGATGTAAATTAATCAGCTTTGTATCAAATGAGTAGCAACTTTAAAATAATACACATGGACATACAAACTTGGTATCCATTGATCACATGGCACTTTGAATCACAACTTGTGTTCTTGTAGGCTACAGAGTCTACCTAAATTACATTGGGGTTTAATCTACATGGATGTATTAGTGCTTCAGGCCTGTCTTTTTATAGGGAAATATATCACTTCTTGCAGCTGAACTGAGCGATGGCATCCAGGTTCAGCAGTGTTGGACACTTTTTGGACATGAGATCCTAAGATGGAGATCCAGCAACCTAGATAGAGATGGGGGCTGTTGCCATAAAGTCTATCTGGACAAGAGGCTTTCCCCAGAATGTTAAAAGCTGATTTACTTTTCATAAAAGAAGTTGTGGTATGTAAGGTGTCCAAACAGACATCAGTGACATGTAAGCTTCTAACCAAATGCCAGAGCTTGGTATTTTTCAACAGGATTTAAAAGCTGGCTCTGCTAAGTCCCCTGACTGCCTCAGCAGGGTGACACAGATGCACGAGACAGGAGGCACAAATCACGGCTGTTATCTGGGGTAGCTCGTGGGTGTGAATAGGGCTATAGGGTTTTACCGGGTATTTTACTGATCAGATACTTTTATGCTGGGATACTGATCAGATACTTTTTTACCTTGGAGCACATGAACTTCAGTCACAGACGTGACACTTCAGGGATGGAGGAATGTTTCAAAGGGCCATGCACTCTCTAAATGCCAACTTTAAACGGGAAAGAATATTCTTCTGAGAAAGGTAAATAATGAGAGGTACTTTACGCTGTGCAATGCAAAGGGTATAAGATGACATAATCACTGGCACAAACGACCCTGTTTTTATTTCTTTTGATATTTGTGCATGTTCACTCAACTGAAAGGGCAGACAGAACAAAAGCACTGCAAGCCAGTGTCTAGCGCCAGTTATGCAGTTACCACTCCACTGAAGTCTTGCCAGCATGCATGAAGGGCTTAGGTTTTTGAATGGGATTGGGTGGTTTTCCTTACTTTAGCTTGTGCAGACCAGCAGTGGAATGGTTTTGGATTAACAACTGGAAGAACTTAGCCACTAGCATCTCCGAGCAAATCACTGTCCTCTTGTATTGGTGACAAATAAAGAAAAGCAAAGGGTGCTAGGTACGTATCTAAGAGCTTAGTTAATGGATCCCTTATTGAACAGTTTTCTTAATAAACTATCAAGTGTATTTCCTATGAAACATTAGCTGAGTCTATTAGAAAAAATATGAACATAAATTTATGAAACATTAGGGGAAATAGCATAGCTAAATCTCTTCAAATCATTAGTATAGTCCTGTTTTTAATGTACTCAAAAGAAAACTGTGACTTTTTTAGCAATTGATACATCTTAGATTCTAGAACAGCTTCTGAGGTCAAATACATTACGTGCTTTTTTGCAAATAGTTTGCTCTATGTGTCTGCACTGTCGTCCTGTGGTGCAGTGCATATTATTGTTCTTATATGTTGTTTCAATTATTTACGTCCTGCAGGAAACAATATTTAAAACAGTATATAGAAAATTTTTTTTTCCAAAATGGCTTCAGGAACATCTCTGATGCAAATTTCTTCTGTATTATTTTCTGCAAGAAGTCATTGTGCTCCCATTTGCTGCATAAGTGGTCAATTACTGCATGTTTACAACTAGGCCAATATAAAACCTTATCAATATCAGAGCAGTAACTGTATGAATTTTATGTTCAAAAATACTGAATATATTTTATTTATCACATTGAACATAATGACAGTTTCACACTTGGTCTAAAAAATGGATGAGCTTGCATAGACTTAGAGTCAATTCAGATTTTTAAAGGTCTAGCTGTAGAATATGAAAAAGAAAATATTAATTCATAGGAAATTTGGACAATGGATCCAGAAAAATAATCTCTTCTCTGCCCAAATCTCAGAAATAGTCACTAGGCCACAGTTACTCCTAAAATTTTAAAAGATAAAGAAAAGAGTCAAAATGGGACAGGATAATTGCTGTCATATGGAAAATATGACAGAGAAACTAGTACTAGTAAAAAACTGGAAATATTACTTGTAACATTTTGAGTGTATAGCTCGAAAACTTAAACATAGTGGATAAACCCATACTGACTTTTTGAATTTAATTACACCCAATACTTATAGGTAAATCCTGACTTTCTTACTTAGGCAAATTCCCACTGCAAGGATTCGAACTTAGCTAGAATAAGGACATGCTCACAGCCAAACTGATTTCTTCCTCTTTCGTGTGACAATAATGCATCTATATGAAGGAATTCAGTTCATGGAGTTCTTTCCCAGTTTTCCAGCAGCATAGGTCTTGGTATATTTGTCCCCTCTCTCCTGCTCCTTGCCTTCCCTTTCCACTAAAAAACTCTAGGAAAATATCAGGATAATTTAAATATAAATAACTATTTTTTATGATGAAAATTACTAAGTTGAAAATTTAATGATAATAAAAGCTTATTGGCATCAGATCTAATAAGCCTTCAGTAGTACCAAGCCTATATTGTGCAAGTGCAGTCCAGGCAGCCCAATGTCTCCCAGAGCCAATCTAGGCACATCTGCACTAGCAAACACAACAGGCCAAGGCCCGTTCCCTGGATCTGACCTTGAGTGATGTGACGTAAGCTGTAAAAGCAAGAGAGTATTTTCATATCCTGTTTTGAAAGAGAGGAAATTGAGCAGCTGGTGAATGGAAGTGCATTAGGTCACCTCAAGTTTTTCCTTTCTTAATACAGCTATTCAGTTAGCATGTATCATGGAAACATAGTATGACAGAATCATAGAACGGTTTAGGTTGGAAGGGAACTTAAAGATCATCAAGTTCCAATCCCAATGCTTTCAACAGGGACACCTTACACTAGACCAGGCTGCTCAAAGCCCCATCCAGCCTGGCCTTGAGCACTGCCAGGGATGGGGCAGCCACAGCTTCTCTGGGCAGCCTGTGCCAGTGCCTCACCACCCTCACAGTAAAGAATTTCTTCCTAATAGCTAATCTAAATTTTATGCTTTTTCAGTTTAAAACTGTTACCTTTTGTCCTATCACTAAACTCACTGGTAAAGAGTTCCTCTTCAGCATTCTTGCAGGCTACCTTTAGGTACTGGATGGCTGCTGTGAGGTCTCCCTGGAGCCTTCCTCTCTCCAGGCTGAACAACCCCAACTCCCTCAGCCCGTCTTCATAGGAGAGCTGCTCCAGCCCTCTGATCATCTTTGTGGCCCTCCTCTGGACTCCCTCCAACAGGTCCATGTCCTTATTCTGTTGGGGGGCCCAGAGCTGAACGTAGTACTCTAGGTGGAGTCTCATGAGAGCCAAACGGAGGGGGAGAGAATCACCTCCCTCAGCCTGCTGGTCACACTTCTTTTGATGCAGCCCAGGATATGGTTGGCTTTCTGGGCTGCAAGCACATATTGCTAGCTCATTTTTAGTTTTTAATCCACCATTACTACCAAGTCTTTCTCCACAGGGCTTCTCTAAATCCACTCGTTGCCCAGCCTGTATCCACGTTTTGGATTGCCCCGACCCATTTTGCAGGACCTTGCACTTGTTTTTGTTGAACTTCATGAGGTTCACATGGGCCCACCTCTCAAGCCTGTCAAGGTCCCTCTGGATGGCATCCCTTCCCATCAACCACACCACTCAGCTTGGTGCCATCTGGAGCCTTGCTGAGGGTGTGTTCAATCCCACTGTTCATGTCCCCAGCAAAGATATTAAATGATACTGGTGCCAACAGGGACCCCTAAGAGACACCACTTGTCACTGGTGTATCTTCAATTTCTACCAAATCCTATCTTGAGCTGTGAGTAGAAGAACTGCAAATGGAATGGAAAATACTGAATGTAATAAGCCTACACAGCAGGATTGCTATGTTTTGGGTTTTATTTTCGATTTTTTCCACAGTATTTTCTTGAGAACATTCTAATTGGTTTTGAACACTGCTAAGCATTGAGCTGGCGTTTTCATATAGACATCACAGGTCCGTTATCTTTCCTGAGCTGCAGCTGGTCAAGATATCAACACCTGAGAGCTTAATTTAGGACATTTTGCTTGTTTATGTTGGATTTTTTTCATCATTTTATTATACTGTTATTCACTGCCTTCAGTCTTTTGTGCAACTTTTGTTAATCAGTCCTTCTCCTGATATGTCTCCTTAAAACTTATTAATATCAGCAAACTGTCACCTCACTATTTGCTCTTGTTTTCAGATCATCTGTGGATACATTGAAGGTGAAGGCCTCCATTTCCAGTGGGAAATGATAGCTCAGGACCTTCCTGTACTAGGAAAGCTAACCATTTATTACTGCTCTGGTTTTCTATATTTAACCAAGTTAGAACTTTCCCTTTTAATTCATGTGAGTTATTTCTGTAACAGTGCCTGGTGAGTACTTGACAAACGAAATTTGTGTAGTCTGTGATCCTTTTTGTTAACAAAACTCTTTCAGGATGTCATCTTATTTCTGGCTTAAGTGCTTTCTTGGTCTTTCTATCATCTCTTCATAAGTAATTTGCATATTCTTTGAACAACCTCTATGTTGTCTATTTAATGCATTTTACGTGGTTCTCCCCTATATCTTTTTTTTTTAACAAGAAACAACATTTTGTCATGATTATGTTATCTGCTTTTTGACATTAAATAGTATGATAGCAGATTGAGGGTCAGGGGTCTTGCTATGAGTGCAAAATGCTGGATCTAAGTATTTTATAAAGAACTTTTTAGTAAAAACTTTTGGATGCTGCTCAGGAACAAGCCACAAGCTGCATCTCTTCCTACACGCTCCCTGACTAGTTGCTTTACAGAGCACCCAGTCATGTCTAAAAATTTAGTCTCAGCCTAGCCCCCACTTGTGACATGTCCTTTCAACAGCAGCATAGCCAAACCTCTTCTGTTATTCTTCTGTTTCTTGGCCTTTTGGCTTGATGATTGCTCTGATCAGGTCACAGAAATTTTTTTTGTCCTACTTGAATATTACTAGGTGTTTCCTATTTAGAATGGAAATTTCACAAGGCCAGCAGGGCTTCAGTGGTACCTAAGACACTGAGCTTATTCATTTTATTTGATTGTTTCCTTAAGATATGGTATCAATTACATTACAATCTATGCTGTATTAGTTTATGCTTCTTTATTACTCTGTCCTTCTATCTTCTTCCAATTGAGATTTTTGCACGTTTATAAATCAATATGCTAGTTTTAACAAGGCATTCCAGTTTTCTCTTCTTGTTTCTTAGCTTTTTATATTTTCTACATGAAATTTTTATTTTTCAGTGAACTCTTTAACTGGGAATTCATTTATTGAGATTATCCCTCAGCATTTACCATTCTCATTTTGCCCCTTTCTGTCATCTCCTTTACCTGGGGATACACAATTCATCACATTGAACTGTACTGTCCTTCTGCACCTGCTGGTATCCTGTCCCCCCACCAAGTCCATTTGTTTAACTTCTGGGGTTTTTACCTTTACCTTGTTTTAAGAGAAAGAAAGAAGGAAGGAAGGAAGGAAGGAAAGCAAGCAAGCAAGAAAGAAAGAAGCAAAGAAAGAAAGAAAGAGAGAGAGAAAGAAAGAACCTATCTATCTGGGAAATATGACTTCTGTTCCAGAAGTTTTTTCACAATTCCTGAAGAATTGAGAAGCCTCCCTTCTCCAATGTTTATCCTGAAAAGCTCAGCAGCTGAGGCTCTCCCTTTCCCTTCATTTATTCTCGGCACTGTGAGGGCTGCTAGCCTGGAGTTGTGATTGCTCAGCAGTGTCTCTAAAGATACTGGGAAAGAAACTCTGTGCCTCCCTAGAGGACCCAGCTCTGGACCCCACAACCTGCCCAGGGGATTTTCTCAGCAGGGGTTTCTGTAATGTGGCAGGAGAAAACCAGAAAAAGGTAATACAGCCTTAGACCATGAAAGTTTGATGACACAGAATAATCCTGGGGAGAAGAGCAAATTTCTCAGTCTTATAAGTAAGCCTGTGCCAAGCTTGCAAAGGGACTTTTCTGTAGTACATGGAGAGAGCTGGATGTGCTACCAAGACAGATGGCTTCTGCAAAGTGGGTGCCCCCAAAGCACATACAATTTGAAGGTGGAATAAACCCAGGGTAGTCCCCTAATGTAAGTGAAATACTGAAGGTTAAGTACTGCACGGTAAACATCAGTGAAATAAGGTGTTTTCAGACAGCAGGTCCGGGTGGAATTTTAACTACAAATATTTTTGCAGTTCTGAAGGAGAAACACTTTCCAATTTAGCAAAGGATCTGAACGAAGGGAACAACTGTGGCAAAACAGAGTGTGAACACAGTAGATCCTGCCAAAACAGAAATCCTTGAGGGAAAAGGAGGATGAAGGTGAACTCTCAGAGTTTTTATTGGATTAGTTCCAGTATAGTGCTGCATGTTGAAATGAACAGCAGTGAGGCTTGAAACAATTTCTGGTCAGGAATCTGGATTTGTTTTCCCAGTTCCACAATGCCACAGAATACGTATGGCATTTATGTCGTGTTCATTAGCTGCACCTCATTAACTAAACATTTGGGTCTATAATTATTGCAAACTTAAGTGACTTCATAATTTTTAAACTTTTTTTAGCTTAACTCTTTCTGACCAACTACATGAAAACTCTTAATCTATTCACTTCCTGGAGCCTGGAACCCTTGACAAGTTAATAAGAGCAAAAGCTTTCTTGATTTACGACATTGCAACAACTGAGTCAGAACGAAACATCAATAAATGGAAATGAAAGAGAGAAGCAGAAACTCAGCTGTGGAGAAGGTTAGGAGAAATGTGTGGCTTCTCCTGTTTCTACCAACAGCTTTTGGAGGGTTTAAGAACTGGTGACAGACTGAAAAATCTAAGTTCTTCTTCAGAAATATCATAATTTTCTCATCTCTGTGGCAAGACTAGGTACTTGCAAACCACTGCAAAACACAGTTAGCCTCAATGTAAGCCAGGAGTAGAAATCTAATTCAGTGTTTTAAATCAATGAGGAAGCCTTGCCAGAAGTCTTTAGATTTGAACCTCATTTCTTCATCAAGTGGAAAAGCCACGTCAAAGAATTGTATGAGAAACATAAAAAGTAGCTGCTAACCAGTGTGACAGCAAAAGTATATTTCCTTTAGTAAAACAAATTTAAAATTTGTATCAGTTCACACAAATATAAAATAGCAGTTGGTAAAAAAATAATTATAATGACAGACATGACAATTGACTATATTAAGAAAGGAAAACCCTGAGTCGACCTAATGTACTTCCATTCATCAGCTGCTCCATTTTCTGTGTTTCAAAACAGGGTATGAAAATAGTATCTTACTTTTACAGCTTACATCACGTAACAAATTGGAATATTTAGAAAATATTTTATCTGAAATCTTGATTTCTTCATCAAATTTCTAACTTAGCTATGATATCTCTTTTATCATAAAAAATAAAGGAAAACTAAGACTGATGAGTCTTTGCCTATTAAAGAGCTACCACAAAGGTGAAAAGGATGAAGAAGCTTTGTAGGTTATGAACAAAAGCCTTCAAAGAAAGCTCCTTAGCTACAGTTACATGACTATTTTTCAAACAATTACCCCAGCTTGAGCTCAGGAACCTATGTCTCTACCATTGACACCACTACCTGTGCAATTACCTCATGAGGCTCCCCCTGAGGAAGGAAAACTTTAACCACAGCTCAGCATATTAATGCAAGTTTAAAAAACCCTAAAGCCCAGCCCAGCAGACAGTACCCAAATATAGTTCTTCAGTACTGTGCTGTAAACCCATTCTACACTTAATCTAAGAGCCCGCAATGCACATAGGAAAGTATGGATTATGGACTTCAGTGCAGTTAAACTGCTCTAAGGCACTGTGTGGTAATCTCCAAGGAGACCTGCTAAGGAAAAATGTTGGGAATGTGCTACTTCTGCTCCTTTGTGACAGGTACAGAAAGCCTGCAATGTTTCCTTTTTATAAAATATGCAAAGGATGGTATTTGTAGAGGGGTTAATTATACTTGGACAAATATTTAGCTGTAATATGGAAAGCAGCTTAGTAAGCTATTTGGGATCTCCACAGAACTAGGGCAGTTTACAGCCAGAACTTCATCTTAATTTCATCCTACAGAACAGTTAGTGTGTATCAGGGAAGGGAGCTGTCTCATGACACCTCTGATAGGGGACAAACATTGCACACAGCAGGAAAACAGCGAATTGATTAGGTAGAAAAAGAATATACTAATACAGGTGTATGCCCATGATTTGTGTAAGTGCACTGCTGAGTCATCTGGAGAATAATATTGAAATTACAGAACAAGCGAGACTGAAAACCCTAGTTGCTGCTGTGTAAGTTTTCATCCAAACTGCCTAATTTCAGTCATTAACAACTTTCAGGAGCTATTGTCTATCAGGTTTTTCAGGTAGCTTTACTGTTCCACAGTAATTTGGTTTTTTAAAGTCTGAAGCTAAATAATCCAATTATTTTTAAGAACTGGAAAAGTAGAGGAATACTATCCCCATGGCAAATAATGATAACTATTCCTAATTTTCTAAAAAGCTTTAACGTCAACACTGTTATCAGACCATGAATGATATCCCACATTTACATCTGGAGGAACACAGCTCCCTTCCTAGTACAGCAAGGGAGACTCAAAATGCACTAAGCCAATGCTGTGCAGTTTTTGCACCTTTACCCAAGGTGCACAAAAGGGCTCCTACTTGCCCCCCTAAAAAGAAAAATCTTGTAGTATTTACCAAATTACCAAGCATTTTTTTTTTTTAATTCTTAGGAACTTCAAATTAGATTTGTATTCATTGTAAGCAGGGAGTTGAAGATCATTTTTAGGTCCCCGGCAAGGCCAGCTCACTCATAAGGGAGTTTTGTGAGACACCTCCTGCAGCCCACGCTTCCCAGCCTTGGAGCTCTTGGAGCTGCTTGACTGGGAGACTCTTGCCATTTATCCCCACCAGAGCTGACTGCATCACAGCTGTCTGCCTGGCCATGGGTCCCATGGATCTGAACTCCAACCCACAGGCTGACATCCTGGCCCAGCTCTGGCCCATCCTCACTCCCAGGGGTGCCCAGAGCACTGTGCTCCAGGCTGGGGCAGCCCTCAGCCACCCTGCATCTGTCCTGCTCTCTGGGGGTGGTGGGACATCCCCAGATGGTGAGGGCCTGCCCTGCCTGCCTTGCTATGAATCTTGCCCTCCCTGCCTCTTGACATTATTATTTTTTCCCCTAAATCAAAGATGTTGAAGCAATAGCACTCTGGAAAGAAAAAAAAAGACTGACGGCTCTACTTTAGCTGCCACTTTCCACTTACGTCAAGTGGGATGGGACGCAGTCCTCACAGTCAAGTAACCACAGATTACTGTCACTAGAAATGAACAACTATCCGGGGCTAAAGTTGGGATCCTGCACTTCCTTATCCTCTTCAGGAACCAGTGCCCTGACTCTGGAAGGAGCATATAAAGCTTAGCCTCCCCCAACTACCGTATATCTTTGTAAATAATCCCCAGAATGCACTTTCCATTCCACCCAGCAGTAACGATCTGTAAGTTAGGCATCCTGGACATCAAGACTGTCTAAATAGCTGACAGACCAGGACAGGCATTTACAGAACGCAATTTATCCCACCTATCTTTGACAGCTTTGTCAGGATAAGGCACACATCTTTTACCGAGCACAGAAGGAGTGCTGATAGCTAGTGCAGGCTAAAAAATAAATTGCAATGATTTTAGATAAACTTCATTTTAGACATCTGCTTCCACACCCATGGCTACTGTGGTAGAGAAGCCACCAATGTGTTGGTTAATACATGAACTCTGAAAATACTTTATGGTGATTTATTTTGGCTAAGTTTCAGGTCTGTGTGTTAAGAGTGAGAGGGCAGCTGTCTGCAGCCAGGGGCTGTCGGGGGGTTCACTGTGAGGGATGGAAGCTCCTTGCAGTTAATTACAAGAAATTAATAAGACAGTTTGCAATCTTGGTAAGGGTTTCTCTTATTGTTTCTTCACATTCTGGAAATTCTACTGGTTTGAAAGAGAATCCTTGAATAGGCATCTGACTATCATGGGTCTCCTAAGATCTGTATTGATTTTTAGCTTTTAGCTGAGAAACCTGAGGCTGGGAGGGGACTCTTCAATCCTCAAGGACAGCAATTGTAGACAATCACTTTATGTATTAGGTCTTTGAAAACTCACCTACCTCTGTCTTTAAAATCAGCTAATGCCATTGTTCCTACTAAATGGCTGTGCAGAACATCACTCATATTTACAAGCTTTTCTCTGCTTTCTAGACTGAATGTACTGATGGAAATGTATGATTATCTGTTTTTTAGTGCCAAAACTGTGTCACCCTCATGTTTAACTAGTGGAGTCCTATTATTGCCGCCTACATCATTAATAAATTTTCGAAAAAGACCAAAAAGTCATACTTTAGGGACATTGATGTTAATAATTTCCTAGATTCATGCTTCCTCTTTTGACACATCCATCTCCTTCTTACTTAGAGTTTCATACCTCTTTCCTCTGGGTTTACCAAGTGTCTCAAATATGAACCTGTCCTGGTTTCGGCTGGAATAGAGTTAATTTTCATCTCAGTAGCTGGTGCAGTGCTGTGTATTTGATTTAGTATGAGAATAATATTGATAAACACTGATGTTTTTATTGTTGCTATGTTTATACAAAGTCAAGGACTTTTCAGTTGTTTAGAGAAGGCTGGAGAGCCACAATAAATTGGGAAGGAACACAGCCAGGGCAGCTGACCCAAACCAGTCAAAAGTATGTTCCATACTATAGAATGTCATGCTCGGTGTATAAAGCTGTGGGAAGAAGAAGGAAGGGAGGACATTTGGAGTGGTGGCATTTGTCTTCCCAAGTAACCGTTACACATGATGGAGCCCTGCTGTCCTGAGATGGCTGAACACCTGCCTGCAATGGGAAGTGGTGAATGGATTCCTTGCATGAGCAGCTTTTGGTTTCCCTATTCAATTGTCTTTATCTCAACCCACAAGTTTTCTCACTTTTACCCTTCTGATTCTCCCCTCCATCCCACCAAGGGGGAGTCAGTGAGCAGCTGTGTGGGGCTGTTGTTGGCTGGGGTTAAACCACAGCAGCACCATAGCTTATATTTTAATGAATGTCAGATACATTAGTTCCTTAACTAGAAAAGTAATTTGCCTTTTCTAAGAGAAATATTGTGTTATTCTTGATTTATCTAGCATTGGTAAAACCATGCTATGTTCTTGTAGCATTTATTTCAATGATATTAATTCCTATTAATTCCTTCCAAATTTATTCTAAAGCTTTGCTTACTACTGAAATAAATTTATTGTGGCTGATGTTGCTCCATATTTTTCTGATTTTAATAGGTAATTTTCCAGTCATGAAGCCCTGCCCAGCACTGACAGACTAATTTATAAAATTTGGTATCAAGATCTGTAATTTCATATGACAATTTTTTCTGCATTCTGGGATTGTAATTGTCTGATGGGAACATATCTCATTTCATGAGTGAGACTTCTACTCTGTTAGAGGTAATTTCTTTCTTTTTAAAACAAACACATGCCCATAATTTGCTCTGCCTTCACTTCCTCAGTCAGTATCATGGTAATTATTTAACTAAAGTGTCTGGGAAGATGGCAGGAGGGAATAACTAAAACTTATTTAACCTCAATACCATGCTTATTGTATAGGATTTCCCCCTTCCTTTGCCATCTTACAAACATAGCAAAAAACCACACTGGGTCAGACAGGAGGTCTACCTCCCTCAATATCATTCTTCCAAGAATATTCTAAGCATTTGCTACGGTAAAAATAATAACATGAAAGTATAGATGCTGCTACCAACCTTTCAGGAACTGGTACTGTGCTCTTCTTTTCATTTAGACAACTTTAAAAAATATATTTTTCAATTTTTCTAACTTCAAATGTAAAACCTAACCTAGTTTGACATGGGGCAAGCCTCAATTGTCTCCTGCCTGAGCTTTAAGATGTTTTCTATCTCGTTCTGTCTCTTTTTATACTCGTGATTATTCCTCATGCCTTTTCAGAGGCGGCACTTGAGCCCATTAGAAGTAAAACTCTCACCTGCAGGTTCCTTCTTTACTTGAGATGCAAATTCTGAAGACCTTTTGAAGCTTTAATTTAAGGAAATTCCAAACCAACTGCATATTAGAAAGCCTATACTGTACCATTTAAATCTTTAAAGATTGTTCCTTTGAGACTCAGAATCTTAGACAAGAAGCTAATTTTACTCATACATGAATTTACATAGAGCAAGGCCAACATTGTGTTACTCAGTCCAAGATTAGATTCTAAAATCCTGATAGCCATTTCAGATACACCCCAAAATTCTTGGTGTACTCCTAAACTGGTTCTCTTTCAGGGTATTTAATGCACCTGCAGCAATAAAGGACTCTTTCTTTGACAAGATGTCATCATTCTGTGATGCAAAAATGCATCAATGCATGGCTAGATACTCAAAAATAATGTTGTGCTTCCTGTACTGTGCCAGTACCCCATATTGATTTACATAATTCAAATCAGAATGAAGAACCTGTTTTGAATTGGAAGAAGTAATTAAATTACCTCCTAGGGTGTCCTCCTTAAGAGTTTAGTCCTGTGGTTGCACTGCCTGAGAGTGTGTATGTTGGGTTCCCTTTATCAGCTTTTCCTTTCATCACTGTCCCCCTCCCATATCCTGCACTGAAAAAAGCTGTGCCTCCTCAGCTGGGAGAATCTAGAAGTAGATATGAGTCATGTCTAGAAATAATATAGAAGAAGACAGTCCTGTGGTTAAGCTGTTGGAATGACATCTCCAAACTATCACAAAAAACATATCTGACCATAGACTGTGTATAGCATACATAACTGTATTTTGCACAGACACATCTAACATCTGATATCCCTTTCTACTGAGCAATGAAGAGACTCCATGGCAAGACTTCAGTCAGGTGCCTAAAGAAAGTTAGGTGACCTGAATCTGAGAGAGAGAATCCAGTTCAGAGAAAAGCTGTAATGGGCATAAATACAAGATCCTGAGAAATTTTAGTGAAGTCTGTGGGTTCTAAGAACATAATTAAAATCAAGCTTGTGTATGTTTTGTTTAATGGAGTTGAAATTCTCAAATAAAATATGCCTGTATGTGTTAATGGATGGGAACTTTCCCCTCTGTACAGCTCAGTTTCTCATTTAGAAAGAAAAGTTACTCTTCCACTTTCTTTTGCTTTCTTTTATTCAGTTTGTGACATCTCTAGGGCAGGTAGTGTCTCTGGAAGTGGAACTGAAGAGGGTCACTGCTGTCTGTGCCTCTGTATTTCTTTGTAATGTTTTTATTATAGTCATGCCTCTCAAACTCATCTAACATTCTGGAATCTAGGCTTACATTTAAAAAATGGGAAGCTTCTGTGCTTCACAGATATGGAGAAAAGTTTGAATACATGTTCAAATTTATCTTGACAGTTTAGCAATCAGGCAACAAAAAAAGGAATTAAAATCTTTAAAGCATCATTACTTTTAAATTGATCTGATGATAATTGGAGCTTCATTTACAGGTTTTGAAATGTTGAAATAGGCAATTCTGATCTCAGTAGTGCAATGGGACAAAATGTTCACTGGAATCAATCACTGCAAAAAATGCCTTATTAGCAAATGCACACTTTAATTGCATGAGCTCAAGTACAGACATTTCTGCTCTGAGTTTACTTAGAAATATGATTAGGTCCAGGTAGGAAGCTGGACTATTTGGACCCTCCCCATCTCCTTCCTTGGTTGAGGCAATTGTCAAAGAGTCATGAACACGAAGGACCCTGAGGACAGGGCAGGTTCTGGCATTCAAAATGGGCAAGAATGGTGATTTCAAACTGGAAACAAAACAAAACTTTTCAAATATTCCCAGATCTAGGCAGCCAACCAAAAATGAAATCAGACATTTCAGGTACAGGATGCTTATTCCCTCTTCTTATTTTTCCTTCTTATGTATAAAGAAGCCTATTCCCAAAGAATATAAATGATCAAGATTTTCTTATATCTATTCCCCTGCTTTATGAGGAACCCAATCAGCAAAACTACTGAGCAATGGGAAGAATCTCTTTTTAAAATTCCCAAGTTTATATAAAGCCTGGACACACTTTCGGTGCTTACTATTTGCTGTACATAAAAATACCTCAACACTCTTTCTCATCTGCTGAAGGTTTAGCTAGGTCCTTATTTCTTCCAGATCAGTTTGCCCATTGACAATTGTTTGTATCCTGTAAAACGCCTGGTCCCTAAGACAGCTTCAGATATTAAATAGATTATATCTTAGCAGGTTAGCTACTTATAACTGCAACCACTTGAAAACAGTAGCAGTAGGAGAACAAAGTAAGATTATCATATGTATTTGAGAACAGCACAAGAAGTCAAGGAAAACAAAAGCCTCTCAGAGAAATAAATACTAGAAAAAGAGTCCAATTACAGAACAAGCACGTCTTATGTTCTGTTTCTTCCTCTAAACAAGAATAACAATGCTGCAGAAACAGGAATTTTATATTTTAAAACCAAGTACTTTTTAATTACACCAAAATGAAGTTTGAACAAGATAAGGGTGTATTTTCCTCTTAATGCAGGTACTTCAGATTAATACTAGTGAAGGTGAAGAAAAAGATCTTACCAAACACATGGAAAGCAAGGTGTATACTAATACCTACAATATAATAGATTACACCAAAGCCATTCCTTTCGCCAGCCAGTAAGTGAGAAGCAGCGTAATTCCTGACACTTTATTTGCTTAGCTCATGTCTAGCTAGTGATTCAAAATTTGAGTCACTGCCACCCAGGTAGCTAATCCATACACCAACGGAATTAGACCAATGAGTAAGAAAAGAAAGATGGTGAGCATAAACGCTCTCCAGAGATCCTGACTTCTTTCCAGACAAATAATTCAGTGATTTGTTCGGATCAGCTACTGAAGTCTCTAAACAGATGAATTTAGGTGAAATGTAGCCAAGCAAAAGAAAATAGTGACAATACGGCATGATTAAAATAGATTTCTCATGGGAATCAAGTGTATTCCATACATCATTACATTTAGTTCATTATCAATATGCATGTCAATAGGAATATTAATACCTATCTGATAGGAATCACCCAAAAGTTCTTTCTTTTAGGGATATTCCTGTGTTTTTTATAGAAATTGTCATATTTTTTCATACGAGTTTATGTCAGTCCTTTTTATGCTTGCAGCAGAGTGATTTCGTTTCTCTTAAAAATATTTTGCTCTTTATCTGGCTAGTACTGGGGAAAACACAATTTTATTTGCTTGTTCTAATTGCACATTAATATGTTAATTTGTGATTCTGTCATTAAAATATTTCTACAGCCATATTTCTTCTTCCTGAATGTTTGGAGGGAGTCGTAATTTGTAAAAGTAAAACATACTTGAGCTTCTGATAGAAGTCCTCACCAGGACATTCCATCTTCCTGGGAATGCAAATATTTAAAGACCAGAAGAGTGTTTTAAAAGAATTGTTTTTTCTTCTACAAAATAATTCAAGCCTAAACATAAGCAGCAGTGAGGCAGATAAAGTTGCATGGTCAAACGTTCTTTGACTTAAAACAGACACATTTCTTTCAAGTACAGTACATGGAAAAAGATTTCAGTAATGCAAGCAGATGCCAAGACAAGAGGCATAAAAATTGCTGCCCCCATTGACCTAGCATTTACCCAACATTCAGGGTCCTGCAGATAATTTCTGTTAGGAGGAGGAATCGGTGGAGGCAGGTACCTTTGATGCTGTTCTGTTTATTTACAAACAGTGCAGACTAAGTCCTTTTTCTCTCAAAACATCAGGAATGAAAAAGCCAGAGGCAGTTTCCTTGCTTCCAGTTCCAACCCCCTTCTCAGCTCACCACTGTTTAATAAATAGCTTCCTTTCATAACAGAAAACTGAGGAAAGGTAAGAGTACTTCTCTGTTTGTATCTCAGCCTTCTTGTTGTTTTATTTGTGGTGAACTGTGGTGCTTTTAGTAATTCTTTTCAATTTATCACATCAGTCTGCCTTCATCTCCTTTGTTGTTATCTGACATTTGGGAAAATCCTGGAACCACAAGACCTAAGTCATCATTAAGATGCTCACATTATTGCAAACCTAGGAAATTATTTCTCAACAAATTAAACATTCAGAGTTTTCTGGAAGCTAAGCTGCAGCATTTCTATCAGCCTTTTCTTCTTTGGGCCCATCTCAGAGAGACTAGCTGGTCAGGAACCAATTGATCTACTTCTGCTCAATGACAGACAGCAATCACATTCAGTTAATTTCAGTGAATAACATAACAGTACTACTGGTTTATTTGCCATCTAGGTCAATTTTTCACACTGAAAAATACCATTTCCTCTATGATAGTTAATATATACAATGAAACTGAATGTCAAACCCCCGAGTGCATCTCCCTGCTCCTGGGTGTTTATCTGCCTGGGCTCACGGCCAACTCAGATTGTTGCAGGTGCCTGGCCTTGAAGAGAGCTGTTGATGAGAACTCTGCTAAAAAGCCTCGGTGGAGGCTCTCCCTGAACAGGTCTGCTAAGACGCCCCAGCAAGGGATCCACCTCCTTGTGCAGGAGCTGGTTTCAAGCTGAAGCTTGCACCTCAGCGCCCTGCCAGAGCCACACCACGGTGGCATTAACAGCCATGCCTGTACCCTGGTGCATACCTGCTGATCCCATCTGGACTCTGACCCATGGGCTGACCTCCAGGTTTGACCCCAGGCCTGCCTCACACTACGGACTTGCCTGGCATTCGCTGGACAGTGGACTGAAGTGGTTCCCACCACCATCCTCCTCTGTTCAGGTGTGGTGCTGCCCTGCTGCCCCTGGGGATGCCCCTCTGTTCCTGGATCCCAAGGAGCAGCCAACCTGCACTGAAAGCTCCGTAGAGGCAACAAAACCACCACCAAGGGAAATAAGTGGCTCACAGGCAAATGATTGCTCTGATGGCAAAGTCTGTGAAGTAAACTACAGGCAGGAGTATCTACCCTGAAAATCATGGGTGCTACAGCCTTTCTTATCAAGTGTACCCAAAGGAGCTACATGCCTTCCTCCCAACTAAGCCAAAAGATACTGTGTAATCTTTGCCAATCATGAAACACATAATCAAGTGATATATATTGGGATTTGACCCCGATTTTTAGCACAATTTAAGAAAAATGTAAATATAACCTATCTGGCATCTTATGATGGATGTCATATTAATTTTTAATGCCTCTTGTTTTATTTTAACTACATTATCGTTAGAGGCCCCAGGTTAAAAGAATTCAGATCAGCTCTCACATCATAAAGCCTCTGGTTTTTTTCTAAATAATAATGATAATAATAATGATAATTATAATAATAATGATAATTATAATAATAATGGTAAT
The DNA here is from genome assembly GCF_023634085.1 of Falco cherrug. Lineage (NCBI taxonomy): Eukaryota > Metazoa > Chordata > Aves > Falconiformes > Falconidae > Falco > Falco cherrug. The sequence goes on from NC_073698.1 coordinate 26,057,317, forward strand.
TATAATAATATTAATATTACTACTACTACTACTACTACTACTACTACTACTACTACTAAATTACTTCTTTGTTCCAATAATGCTTCTTGAAAGCTTCAGCTTATGGGGAAACACTATCTCAGCCACTTTATTTTTCCTGCATAATTATACAAAAGAATCTATTCTTTCTGATCAAAGTGTGGTTTATAAACAGAACTGCATAACAGAAGGGATAATCTTGCAGGTACTTGGTAAATTCTTACTTAGCCTGTAAACTAAAAATGTGGATATATATTGTACTTCGTACATTCCAAGTAAAATGCAGATCCATTCTTGGTAAGTGATATATTACTCTGCAAATTATTTAGATGAAATCTATAAGAGTACTCATGCAGTAAAGTGACGCCCATTGTGAAAAAGCATTATTGCATAAAAATAAAAGGTTGAGGCTGAAAACTAGTATTAGGTCTCGGGAACACTTTCAAGACAAAAAGAAAGATAATGACATAAGAAAGCAGGGTATACTAATTTGCTGGTGAGCTGAAGTTTGAATTTAGCTATATAGACCAAGATCAGACTATAATGCAGGAAAACTGAATGGCTACGAAGACTAAAGAGGAATCAATGAACAGTAGGTTAATAGTACAAGGTACGGTGGCTGTGTAAACAGACACAGCTGTGAGAATTTATTTGTAAACTGGTAGTTTATACTTGGAAACTGCAGATGAATTTCAAGGAAGAGTACGACCTGCAAGAAATATGTCTACCAATGCGGTAAGACTGTGAAAAATGCAACTTTAGATCTAGAGTGTATCTATCCCTTCCTACAGAGAGAGAGAGAAGCATGAATAGTGTAGTCCTCTGGATGTCCCATCAGGTAGATCATACACTTCTGGTTACTTGTGTTCATGGAGATGAATTCAGATAAACTAAACTCAGGGAGGATTACCCAAACTGTTCTAAAGAATGGAAAATATATCTTATTAGCTGAGACTGAGAAGCATGGCTTGCTTAGACAAGTAGGAATAAAGCTGAGAGGTGGGGCGTATCATTGCTGTCTGTAAATAGCTCAAGCAGAGAAAGAACAAGAGAGATACAGATCTATTTATGCTTGAGCCACTTTGGCATAAGTATGAACGGACCATGAATATATTTACTGCAGATTACATTATTTCCAAACAGCACAGTGAAGTACAGAACAGGCTGTTTGGAGACTTTGAGGGAGAACACCTTCAAGGTTTTTTCAACCTCTTAACTCTAGAAAAAGCTTAATTGATGCATAACAGGAGATGAACCTGCTGAAGCTGATGACTCTGGAGTTCCCTTCTGGTCTTGTGGTACCTGAAGTGGCATGGAGGAGGTAAGAAAGATTAGAAAAAAACCCTGAGATATACTAGGAAGAGATTGCTGAAATGTCTTCCTAATCTATCTTCTGCACTATATTGATCTGAAATACCGGAGCATTTACTGTTGATCGAATGAATTACTACCTTGCACAGCCAATATATACTTCTATTAAAAAACCCCTGAAAAACAACAAAACCAAACCAAGATAAAAACTGTTGTAATGTTACAAAATGCTATTACAGGAATGTTTATTGTAACATCACCTTTTCATAGAGCCATGCCTGATCTGAATCATATTCTGTATTTGACATTTAAAATGGATACAGAATGGGTTAGGGCAGAAAGGCAAATGAGCGGTCCAGATTTTCCACACAACACTGTGGAGGGAAGTGAATGCTCTAATATTCAAAGTGTTTCTCAAATTGATGGAGCTTACTGAAAATGAGCCTTTTTTCCCAATGGCAGAAATCAGTAGTGTTTTGCCTTTTTCATATAACATACCTGGGTTGTTAATTCAGTTCCTTGCTAACCTTCCAGTTCCTTCTTTGGTCCACTGAAACTCAGGATGGTTCTCACCACAGCAGGTGGTGAATATTTTGCTATGTGCTGCTCTTCCAGGCACCTTCTCTGCTAGATTACCAGTACCAGAAATTGCACTGACCTATAGAAAATCAGAGTTCTATAATTCTCATGCTATTTTCAGTTCTTCGATGTCTGATGTGACATTTTCATGTCCTCATGCCTCTCTGCATGGCATTTAGAATAAGGAAACTCTGAAAATGCAGTGCTGTCAGAAAGCTGGAGTTCAGGCAGGAGGGCTCATGGAGCAGTAAGCAGCCAGGTCCTGTGGCAGCTGCAGCTGTGGATTTTCTGAAAGTGGTTGTTTAGAGAGGGTGGCTTCCTATCCAGGTTCTCTGCAAGGGACAGGAGAACTGTTCTGAAAAAAGCTAGATGTTCAGTGCCTTGTTATGCATCCTCCACTGCTCAAGCTCAGTTCACCATTTTTCTCCAAGCTGCTGGTCTAAGCTCACTCAGTATCCAGTAACCATGTCACATATCTGAAGCAGTGTGCCAATGATTCACCATATATTTCTCTCAGTTACTGCTGTCTTGCACATGGCCGCAACATTTCACACACACTAAAAGGCCAGCAACTATAGTTCTTTGTTCCTATTGGGTTTGGGGCCAGGTGTCCCCCCAGCATGGATAATGAACAGCAGACTTTAAAGTCCCATGGGGAAGTGCTTTCCAATCCTTTATCTGTGCTTCCTTCTGTTAGATTGTTCCCAAAGGACATGCCAGTAAGGAAGGCCGAGCCTGAGCTTCCTCACTCATTTCAGGCTCATATAGCACCTTCTGGCCTTGCCAGCTATCTTTACACTGCATGTTATAGTGGAGTCTTTGGGAACACCATCTACCCCACAGCACCTTGTAATACCTTTGGCAAGGCCATTCTAGACCCCGGGTCATACCCCTGTTCATACTTGGTTCATATGCTTTTTTAATCCCACATGCCTTCCTCTGTGAGGGAACTGCCTCCCACGGTGCCTCAGCATCCACACTGATGCCGCTTGGCAGCATGCTGACACAAGCTATGACTCACAAGTTTAGGAGGCAGTAACAGAGAGAGCAAATGTCCTGCAACATCACAGCGCCACTGCATCACGTTATACTCAGGTGAGACAATGCCATTCCTCAGAAATGGGGTGATCCAAAGGACGTAACTGACCCTGGCTTTGATGGTGCAGTTTGTGGTGGTCCCAAACATGCTGGCAATACTCAGTCTCAGGAACACTCTTTCCCTGCTGGGTGTCTGTCAGGTGCCTCTGGCAGACACTCAAAGCCATCAGTGAAGCCTACATCAGCATAAATTTGGTATCATGTGCTGTTGTGCTCTAGATTGTGCTTTCTCCCAATAAAATTTCTAATTATTTCTATTCTCCCTCTTTCTTAATTAATTTGGCAGGATTTTATTTTTTTTTGTATCTGGGAGACTAGAAGGTTCATGGCTATGAGAGTTACCAGCTCATTCCCTGTACTCATCCCCCGATTGCACAGATGTTGGTTTATTCTTGGTTTCCTCTAAAGCAAAACCTTGGTATGGTTCTGGTGAGTGATGGCTATCAAAAAGCAGCAATGACAAGAACAGACCAGATTTGTCTCCTATCATTCTGAGCACCTCTCCAAAACCCTCTCTCTTTTGCACTGTCAGAAACTTCCTCTTGTCATGTTGTGCTCCAGGGTGTACAATACAACCTCAGTTTCATGATATAAATCAGCAGCTATGTATGATAGCCTGAAATTCAGCCCTCAAATTAATACAGACATTTGAAATAATAAAAATTTTAAAAAAAAAAATCACCACCACCACCAAAAAAAAAAATATTATTCTGTTGTATGACCACAGAGCATAACAGGAGGATCAAGAAGACCAAAGCTTTGCAGGGTGGAAGCTGTCAGTATAACGCCAAGGAAACTATTGCACATTGCCCTGTGACAATACAGCCACCCTACACCGGGAGCTAAGCATGGTACCCTGGAGCAGACACTTTCAATTCTATAGTCTCAGCCCGTGTTCACATCATTTGTACTTACACACCACCATAGCCTTTAATACCTGCCCCAGGAGCCTCTGCCCAGCCTTTTCTGGAGGCCTTTTCTGTCCTAACTCTCCTCTCCAGAGTTCAGAGGAACTTCTACATTTTTCTCCATGTTTCATCATTTCTCTGTTGCCCTAAGAATGTTGTAACACCCTGATAAAACCATGGCAAATTTCTTAGCTCTGCCATATCAGTCAAACATTTGTTATTTGAAAATATATTTATTTGTGCTGCCTTGGACTCTGACAAGAACCCACTGCAAAGTAATGCAGGCAGCTTCCCCTTCCACATGCATATCCCAAGGCTTACCTTTAAGCACACAGATATTCTAACCATTTCCCAACCATTTTCCACGCCTCCCTGCCTCCCTCCGCCAAGTGGCCGGGTCCCAGTGCCATACCCTATATTCTCACTCTATTTCCTTCCCAATATACGGCTTAGGAGTAGTGTTCTTTTCTGTGAAAAGCTACCAGCCTGCCTTACCCTATGGGACTGGCCTCTTTTTCCAAGGATGGTACCTAAGATACGGTACTTGGGGCACAGCCTACCTCATCCCAGATAATGTTGCATCAAGAGAATCACCGCATTCTAGCTGTGAAAACTTTTTTTCTATTCATTGCAAATAAACTCCAAGGCTGCAGATAAACTGGCTAATGAAAAAGGAAAACCCTAAAAACCAGCCCAAGCCTAAGACTGCTATGCCATTTAGAAACATAAATGAATGTACCAAGTGTTTATATATATAAAAAAGCTGCCTTCTGGAGCCAGCACACCTAATAAAAATAACCTTCTGTAATACATAAGGAGAGGCTTACATTTGTACCAAGAACATTGTGCATTACTTAGAATCAATGGCTCTAAAACATTCTTTTTCCTAGGCCTGTTGTTTACTTGAGCCAGCTTCAATTAGGCCAAGCGCTGTCACCGAGCAGTGACATTTCAACTATCTTTATTTACTAGAGTCACCAGGAATCCCTCAGTGCCCCTTCAGACTAAATACACGGATGAAATACCAGCTGCAGCAGGTTATTTAAAGGAAGGCAAGGAGCAGGAACACACTATTCTCTGAGAAACAGTTTCTTCTAGTGCCCAAGAACCAGTTGCACAGCAGTGCCGGTCTAATGCCTCCCAGGAGCACAGAGGAGGTGTGACTTGGGTTGCAGTGAGGACAGAGGAACCGTGGGAGCCCTACTTTAGGTGACACACAAGCCCTTTTCTGCAACTACCTGCCACGTTTGCATCCCAACAGGATGAGATTTAGCACCGTGCCCTGCATGAACCTCCTCCTGCTGCCTGCTGCTGGTCCTTGCTGGTTTAGTAAGGGCTCTCTAGCAAACAGCAGGTGGTTTCCTGGATGCTTGTGGTGAGAGGAGGCATTCGCATACAGGCCTGTAGTTTGAGTAACTCCCTTGGGGTACACTTAGTTTGAAAGCCTAGAGGTCTTCCCCTTCCTTCCCCTCCTCCTCACTGATAATGACGATGCTTTCCCCAGTCGAGCTGGGCTAAGCATTGCCAAGAGCCACAGAGCTGCTTTGCTGCTAAAGCCCATCCGTAAAACCTTTTAATGGCGTCAGGATTGCCCACCCCAGGTGCTGCTTGCCACGGTGTTGGACTTTAAAGCACTTCTCCCTGGAGTGTCAGGAAGATCTGGGCACAGGCTCATAAACATACAGTCTATCTGTGGAAAATGCAAGAAACTAAACTCCAGATTCAATTCTCAAATGATTTTTTTTTCCTTTCAATTATACACTAAAAGCTGTAGAAATAGAAAAACTTTGATTAATATTTGGATTTTTTAAAATATTGATTCCAGTATTCTGCATTCATAGTATTTCCCAGTGCTGTGTTAATGTACAAATACAACGGACATCTTTCATGAGACTATCACACAAGTAAAGAGGCCACAGTGTGAATTACCCAGGCCCATGTCCTTTCTTGCCATTTTTCCTTTGAAAACTTCCTTATATTATTTTGTCTGTCCTTGTCATTGGTTTTGGTCTAGTATTCTTTTGAAAGGTTCGGATAAATCTATTTATTTTAGTTTATTCCCCTGGGTAAAGGAGTTAAACTAATTGTCTAAGGGACCTCATCTGACTAGCACCAGACAGTTGTTGGAAGTCTATAATTTAGGATTTTATGGCGAGAATGAGGAGCATGAATATTCCTGCAGTTCCATGGAAAAGTAGCTTTATGCCTGAAAGTTAAGAGAAACTTCAAGATGCAGAGAGGCATCATTCTCCCCCTTGATATACCATTTGCTGTTTGCACATGATGATCTAAATTCAATATGAAAAACCTGTACTTCTTAATAATAATTGTAAAAAAAAAAAACAGCCAAAATGAAATGGCGTCTCTCAATATACAGCAGACAGTCACTAAAGGTATAGCAGAATGCTTTAACAAATAGAAGGTCATATCAGTTAATTGGGCTTTTTTCCTCTTCCATTTAATAAGAAACAAAGTTACCATGGAGACTGGCTGGATAATGCATTCCACTTTGGTACAAAAACACCTTTTAGAAAGAACATATTTAGTGAGGAATTTTCAAATGCAGTGAGTGCTCCAAATACCCAACACCCTTACTTGTTCTTTCTCTTTTTCATTTGTGTGTGCATTACTGGTTCTGTCTCTGTTGTCTGGTGGTTGCCTGGGAAGAGTTCTCTGTTCTCTCTAAAGAATAAACATGTGGAAACAGCAATTTTGGCAAGGCAGCAGCCCTATCTATCTTGAGATTGCAACCTAACTAGATAAATTATTTGCGGATCTGATACTCCTGGAATCCCTGAGCTCTTTGAACCTCCACTAAGTTGCTTTCTAATGCCATGGACCTTAAATTCCATGTATCTAAACTGATATGAGTCTCATCTTATAGCTCCTAACCTGGCAGTAAGGCCTTCACAGGACAGAGAGAAGACTTTCTGGAGCCCTCCATATTTCATTCTTGGCAAGGCATTGAACCAGGACTAGGAGAAAAGGTGCAAAAAGGACCAGTTTCCTTCTTGTTTTTCACCTAGTATATATACCTATTTCAGAAGAATGCCTCCCACTGAAGAAGAGACTTGTACTCAAATTTTTCAATACCATTTTCATCTTGATAGATGGTGTGAAGCATGTTCTTGGGCACCAGTCCTCTCTTCTCCAGACCATACTTTGAGCAGGTGGCTGACTGAGAGCCCACCGCCATCTGCTGAAAGGGCATCTACAAGTTTCCATAAGCCAAAGGGGTTGCCATTACCATTCATGATTGTTTTGATTTTTATGAAAAAAATTCCTTCATGGAATATTTGGAGACTGGGACTATAATTCTAAGACTTCGTGTTTTAATATTCTAGCTTTATATTTCTCTGTAATATTTCATTCAGGTTATTGGATGATGTATTTTTTACCTGAAGGAACACTCCCAAAACATATTCTGATTTTTAATTAAGTTTACTTTGACAATGGATTTTTTATGTGATCTTTCATATGAACACAGCATGAATTTGCTTCGCTAGTCACAGAAAAGCTAATGAAAACAAATAACAATAATAAAAAATTAAATTATATCAGAGGTGTTTGAAATGCTACTGAATATTTTTTCATTTTTCACAGTTTCAGAATACTAGTGTTTAGTAAAAATAGATTAATCTTACCCAAAATACTCAAAACCAGGCCTATAAATGAACTATAACAGTCATTATCTGTTCACTAGATTAAATACATATTGAAATGTAAATTCCTTGCACATCTTGATATGTGGAAAATACTCCATAATGCTAAAGGTACTTCTGCTTTTCTCATTCATTTTCAATTCCTTGTTTTCCCTTACACCTAAAACAATTTCAGAAAATAACTGCACATACTTCAATTTAAATATTTCTTTTAAATAATATACCACTCTTAGCTTTTCAACACGCACCTAAGACCTTGGCTGCAAATGGGCTGTTTAAAATGTCTCGCAAAAAGTGCTTATCTAGCAGGCAAGGAGGCAAAAACATCTGGACAAACCTGATTACAGTCTCCAAACAGAGCAGGTAGTAGCCATGTGGAACCAAGCATAATCTGTCATTGCAAAGGCTTACTTGGGGCACTTGGTAGAAGTGAGACCATTTAAAGGAGAAGTCATTTTTTAAAAAATTTATTGCCTGAAGGACAAGAGGAAATATTAAACATTTATTGACTGCACAGAAAAATAAAATTGCCAACTTTAACTCAATTTCCAAGACTGATGTTGTATTATTTCTACGGCTACATAAATGACTAAAAACTTGACATATGCCCATAGTTTCTTATAGACATACAGAACAGCAAGCAAAATATTGGAAATGTTACTATCTTTGACAGATTTGGTAATTGAACAGAAGAATTTCTCTAGCACACAAGCCAGACACTTTCAAGATGACACACTTAGGTTATCACTAATGGTAGTAATGGGAAATTCAAAGAAAATGTTTATGATATACTGTTTTTATAAAATATATACTTTTCATGATTTTTCAGAGACTGTAGTCATAACATAGGGCTGCTCTTACTATTTCATTGATTTGTGTTTGATGTTTATAGAGAATGGATGTAAACTTCATTTTGCAGGAAAATAGTAAATGACTAATATTTAAGGTCTTAAATCACTTTAAAATATTAATCTATAATACAACTTAAAATAAAATTAAGGAAGGTATACCACCAAAAGGAAAAAAAAAATTAGATACCTGTACAAGAGATGGCTAGTAGTATAACTAAAGCATAAAATCATGTTTTCCTTCCACCAACCTTATTCTACAAAACATGTAGGAGAGGACCTGTCGAGTGGGAGCCATACTATCTAACTTAAGGTGTCTGAAAGTGAGATGTCTAGCCTGACCTAATCCCTGTAGGAAAATAGGCCTTATCAAATAAGGACTACTATGCCCTTTGCTGGACTCTGATCACAGGACAACATTTTTTTTTTTCTCTGTACTGATAATTAAAGGATTTTAAGATGTGCAGATTTTCTAATTTTTATATGCTCAAGTTAAGGATGATTCACCTTCCTTGTTTTTTGTGAAAACATACTTTCTTTTCAATGTATTCTCCAATTTAGGCGCCAGAACTCCTATGAAAGGGGAAGAGTGCACTGTGTTTCGTTAATACCTAGAACAGACTGAGCACCCCATGGTTGTTTACATCTTGAATAACAGGCAAGATTCTGGGAATGGTTGGGGGTTTTTTTGTTTGTTATTTTGTTTTGTTGTTTTTTTTTTAAATATTACATATGTTGCTTACCCTGATCACAGGTTTTCATTCATATATTGATGCTTGAGCTTTGGATAAAAAGTGTAGATACAACCTTTTTCCTGTAGAATTACAGATAATTTGGTTAAATTCTTATAGCCAGAAACTTTATAGGAAACTGCATTCAAGATGGAATTTGCGCAAAAAGGATTATCCAAATACTTGTATTCATTTCGTATGTGCCTTGGGACCAACTGACAACACTCCTCACGTTCTTCCAAAGGATGACTGATTAATACCCCTAAAGGATAAAGAAACAGAAGTGCCACTGTTGCACTGTTTGAAGTAATCCTTATACAAGGTTCACAGGCAAAGATGTCTCACTCTTTCACTTTGCATTCAGATACATGTCTATGAGAACCATTTTCAAGAAACACCCTTCCTGCTGATATTAGAGATCCAATCAGGGAACAAAACACATGCATCAGGCCTGCTGCAACATCAGTATGGAAATGTTGGCATCTTCAGCATCAGCCAATTGGACTTTTACCAGCAAAGTCCTTAAGTTCTATGACGAGCTGTACATGCTTCTGTCAGGGTTGACTTCTCACAAATTATTCAGTAACACAACCTTGGAATTCTTTAACTGAATGATTTAGTGTTGCTCCTTTTATCACAGAAATAGGGATTCCTCACCTACACTGCTGATCATGAAACATGCACCAGACATGGTGCAAGTCATCCAGTGAGAATGTCTTCAATGGTTTCATTTTCCTCTTCACTTTTTACTGCCAAAAGAACTGGGGGACATATGGCTTTCTGAGGTACCCTCTAATTGCATGCTGCAGAACATTTTAAATATTGCTTATATGAAAACATTTGTTTTGCTTTAACCTCTGTCTTCTTTTACAGTGTCACTGGAACCTCTCCTACGAAGATTCACTGAAGAAAGGCAAGGTTTAGACCTCTCATGCCTGCATTACAGATCTTCCTACATGTAATATTTTTCTTCTTCAGTCAACAACTTCATTACATTGTAGGTGAACAAGTAGGGATGTGCCAAGACATGCAGATCACACTGTTAATGATGTGATTCCTTAAGTGGGAACAGCAGCCTGAGAACACAGGTTTTGTTTTTCAGTATTTTAAATAGGTTTTATAATTTAAATAATTTTAATGCTTTTTAGTAATTTACAGAATTTACAACTATGTCCATCAATTTAGGCTAATGTAAAATATGAAGTAAGAAAAGTATTTTGTAGGGAATCGGGATCTGATGAACAATCTCAGCAAGTCTGTTAAGGGTAGCAGTATGCTTTGCTTAGGCAAACAATTTTGAGAACTGTTGAAATTAGCTGAGAGCCTTTGATAAAAACAACAGTAATTTCACAGATGAACTTGCACCTATGCCTCCTGCAGAGGACCACTTTGTGGCATTTTAATTTGCATTATAGGTGGGGAAAAATATCTTCTTCCAAGTGGATATCCCTTAGACTCAGACTGCAGTTTATAGACAAAAGTGAACAAAGGCGATGACTCGAAAAAATCAAAAGGTATGTGGTTTTCACAGAAATGCAAACACACAGCTCAAAAATCCCTGCCATTTAGTATTAGGACTGGGTTTTGTCATAGCACCCAAATCCTCTGAAAGCCTGGCTGGACTGTTCCACTGTATTGCTGGAGGAGATGTGGGCAGGAATTTTACCTCAGCAACAATCACATTGTGCTTCATCCATTCTCTCTCTAAAACCCAGGATCAAGTGTCCAAACTGTTCCTTTAAACAGCTTAAATTCAGTCCAGGCTCAGGCTGCCTTCGAACTCCACCTGCCCTTGCAGCTTGGCACCTGAAAGTGCTCCTACAAAAGGTCCTGGCACCCCTTTGAGAAAGGATTCAAATAATTTGTTCCACCTGACATTCTCACTGCAAGGTTTCCTCCAAGCATGCCAGCTGTATAGCCTCTTACTACTAACATAATTAAGCTACCACTAATAATTACTACACTATAGCAAATACTGTGATTAATAACTACTTCATTAATACGAATAAATTTGGCCTTGGGCCTGCCCTGTGGCAGTACAGGCACAGCCACAATCTTCTAAAAAGGCAGGGGTTTTTTCCAGTCTGCATGCCCACATGTGCAGAACAGAACCCCAGAGCAGTGAAAAATGGGATACGTATTTAACCAAAATCATGAAAAACTTCCTCACTGAGCTTTTTAGTTACAGTATGCCTTTTCGCTTGGGTATCTTTCTACTTAATCTAGAATGTAATTACTTGCTCTTTTCTGTGTCCTAATTTCTAAATTTGAATTTAGTTTTTCCATTTTATTTCAAGTGTAGTTTGCTTTAAAACAAATTCTTTGAACACTGATTGAAGTAATTGTAGACATTAAAAGCTGTTTTTTGTAAAGTATGTCCTCACTGGAAGCACTTTATAAAAACAAAATGAATACACATAGGGTAAAGTGTTTCAAAAATTGACTCTACCAAATGGAAATACAAGTCAGAAGTGAACCGTTATATCCCAAGTGGAAACAAACCATTACAGCTTTGTGGGTATGAAGGGAAAAGGCCTGAACTCCACAATTCCTAGCCAAAAGAAAAATTAAGAAGTAGGGTTTTTTTCAGATTGAAATATAGCCTATTTTGTGGCTTGGTTTTGAACTTTTAGTCAAACTCACTATATTCTCTAAGCACCGATAGAACAATTTAAGCATATGTCACTTCCTCATGAAAGGAAAGCCACCATGAGAAATTTGGCAAATACAGTGCATTTCATTTAGTTTTCAAAATGACAGCATAAAAAGTCAATACAGCATGTTGAAGCAAAGAGATAAAATACTCAGCAGCTTCATTCATTTAGAGAAAAATACATGAAATATTGGCAGCCTGGGAAGGAAACCCACTGAATGAGAAGAAAAGAAGCTGTAGTGACCTTTAAAATGTCTCTTGCTCGGGATTACCAAGGGAGGAGGGCACACACTGTGGTTAAGATGCAACCATATCATAAAACTTCTCTATAATATTTGTTTAGTTATGGTCCTTCTATTCTGTCAAAAATGTTTGAAATCTCATTACCATAAGTCAGCTTAGTGTAAGATTCCTACCTGCCAATGTTTATTGACAACTGTTTTCTATGAGTAAACCACAGACAATTGAAAGTTGTTGAACAAATTTCCCAGAGAAAGACGATTCAATAAAATTGAAGGTGCTCCATTAATGATCAGCAACTCTAGACAGTAGTGTACAGTTTGGTAATTTTAGATTTATATGCTGGTTTTGGTTTGAATATCCCAGAGAAAAATGTTAAGTGTTCCATTTTTTTGACTAATTGACACTTCCACACATTTTTATGTGATGAAAAAAAATCATAATTTTCATATTTTAAAGTGTTTGTGTATTTGTATTTAGTCATCTGCGTGTGCCTATGCATAAACACCAGAGCAAACCATGGTGTTCTTGGGTAGACCCCTTACTTCCATTCCTTGATGATTTCCCAGGCCTAAGCAGAATTGTTCACGGGACAGATATAGGGGCTGCTACACCAAAGGAACCCAGGGATAAGATGCACCCTAACACAGTAAATCCATTTATTAAACACTGTTGTTTGTGGTCTATAGAAGAAATTTCTGCAAGAGTTCCTGGAAAACTGCAGTTGCTAATTGTATAACATGAGAATGGTTTCCTGTGAAGGTGAAAATCATGTTTATATGGTCTTTTTTTCTTCAGTACTTTCCCTTTGGGCTGAAAGACACATCGACAACATTTTTTTCATAGCTGTCAATAGTAAGTGTTTGAAAATCTGGTTCTATATTTGCACAGTATGCAGAGAATGTCAGCTACATGGTAACTCAAGCTTTCTGTATTATCTCTGAAATCAGCCACATACCATTTCAGTTCTTTTGCAGTAAGCTCAAAATTGCTGTTTCCATGTGCCAAACATGGCAGTTGGCAGTTCATATCCTAGCCCATGCAATTAAATGGTCTTGGGCAGTGGGCCATGCCCACTGCATACAGGCAAGAGAGGACATAAGTTTCTGGAAACATAAATGGAGTAACTGCATAATATTCCTAAGCCTGCTGCCCATCCCCACCTGCATGCCCTGCCTCACACCACTTCACACTGTGCAACGTGCAGAATTTTGCCAGTTGAGGTGGGCATTGCGAGAGGCCAATCTTATTCTGTGCGCATCATGGCAATTCAGAGACAACAAAGAAAGAGTGAATACCCTGCAGAGATACAATTCTACCCCCTCAGTGCCTGCCTGAATTCGTTCAAATCAATGGCTCTTTGCTGTCTGCAAGGTTTATGCAGCTATTAAGCCATGGAGACCCAAACTGACAGTAGAGAACCGAGGAAAGCTGCATGCTACTACAAAGTTTTATCATTGTATTGTTATGTTTTACTCCTAGGTTTTTCACATCTGCTGCTGATTTACATCCTTACAATAGAAAACTCTATTATATAGTTCACCTTAGGACTGGCATGCTGGCAGTAGTTTGACAGAGTTGTATTGCTATGTCAGGCAGAGAAGTCCGTATTTGAACACAGCTCAGGCTACAGCAGAAGACCACCGTACAGAGATACAAACATAGCTGCACATTGTTAGGCTAAAAGTGATCAGAGCAATCCATACATTTTTGTCTTGAATGAAGACACATGCTGACTTCCATGATTTTATTGCCTAATGCAAATAAGTAACTAGATCATGGAATCATATTTAACTGTATGTTGACAATAACCTATAGTACTACAGCTGCCAAGAACAGGACCATGGTTCATACACCAGATAGAAGATTGGTACCAAGTTTTCTAGTACAGGTCTCGTACATCTTATTGCAATGTTCTGATAATGGATTTTTTATGTTACTGGTAATTCTTGAGTGGAATTTAACAGATTGACGTAAAGCCCAAAGATTGCTTCCTGTGTGGGGCTTGGGCCAGACCATATCTAAAATTCATGAACGATGTACTTTTGTGACTTTGACAACCAAAGTCACATAGAAAATACCTCAGATAATGTGGAGCATGCTTTCTGTAACATTTAAGACCACATATTAGAGACATATTCCTTTCTTATCTTGGAAAGACATCCAAAGGAAGAAGGGGTGAAAGATACATACATACACATATGTTATTTGCTATACTTAGTCCATCACTGCATGAGAGATTCATTATAACAAATAATCACATCAAACAGAGCGACAAGGACAATCAAGTAGTCACTTGTTTTATTTTTGGGGAGGTGTCATTTTGCTCTCTTTGTGTGAGGACAGGGCTTTTATATGCCAGTGCAAATGTATCGACAGCAAAGAGTACCTGCAGAATCCTAAAAGCTCAAATTGTGCAATCTGTCATTATGGAGTGTCTTCTCCAAAAAACCCCAAGCAGCTATTACATTCAGAAGCATCCACTGAATTTTAAGTTTCTTAAATTTTCTATTTTTATGTATGGAGGAAATAGAGCAGAAGAAGTAAAATGACTGCTTTAGCAGCTATGAGCTCTAACTAGAAATGGTGAGTGGTGAAAGAGTCACTTTAGTCTCTGTACTTCTGTAAAGCTGGTAAAAACAGTTTTACTGCCTGTCTTGGTTCATTTTCCTTCATAAAAGTTCACCGACTGATCAGTATTCATTTTCAAGCTGGAGCACTAGTTAAGACTCAAATGAAAGGAAACTTCTCCTTCAGTTACTAACACAGAACTAAAGAAAAAAACCCCACACTTCTTTCTTCTGCCAGTCTCATGACTAGATTCAAGTAGTTGTATTAAGTGACTTGATAATTTAATACCATTGATTTATTGATTCAATTTCAATTATTACCATGATTTAATTCTTGCAATAGTCCATTGTTATTTAATCTCAGATAATAAAAGCAGCTTTAATCAGTCATGTATATGTTAAATTCTAGATTAGCCCATCCTTTTAATAAAATACATTTTATTATACATTCTTTGTATACATTATTTTGATACATTCTTTTTGTCTGCAACATGGGGGGGCAATTACTCTAAAACTAAGGTGTTCAGATGCTGTACTTGAAAACCAGCTGGTTTTCTTTCTAAATTCGTACCTTTGCCTCTCATGGTTATGTCATGCCAGTCAGCAATAAAGCTGCAGTTTGATCCATGAATTGCTGTTTACTGGCATTCCTAATAAGTTGTCTTAGGAATGTCATCACTATCACCAGCAGAAACAGAATAAGCAACTGGAGACTGATTTAAAAGAAGCTAAAATGGAACTACATTATAACTTGAGTGTCTCTTGCTTCTAAATAAAACACTTAGTGCTCTCCCTTTGCCAGGCTAATATTGTTATCCCTTTCCTCTGTAAACAAAAATAATTATTTTCTTGAAAATTAACTGTGAAAGATATCAAGAATCATGAAAAAATAAACTAGAATGGCAGTGGTTTATTAACTTTGAAAGAGAGAATGATGCACACAGTGAATCAAGAGTGGATCTGAAACTCCCCAGACTGTCCTAGGCAGGTCTGTCACAACAGCCCATCCTCTCAGACCTGCTGGGGGTAGCACAGGAACAGTGCACCCTGTCCTGCTGCCTGAAGGCTGAAGCCAGGTTTGCCAAGGCAGGTGACACCGTGATGTACCCTTAGTGTTCTTACCTGCTTCAGTTTCTACCTACGATGTGACTCCAGCACGTATGTGCCTGAACTGCCACAGTCATTCACCAAGACCATGCTTCCAAATGTAGCAGTGACGCTTTCTTCTGGGTGCTTTCTAGGAGGAATGACAGAATCTGCCAATGACACCAATGCTAACAAGAGAACCCAGCTTGGTCTGAAACAAACACACTCACCACAACCCCAAAGTGCAGCATCGGACTGTTACAAACTTTAGCCACCACTGTACACATAGAACTAATCAACCTTGGAATACTTCCCAGTCCACCTGTAAGAATGGGAATGGTCAGTCTGCGTATCACCCTCTAAGGTGGATTTTTTTTTTTTTTTTCAAATATTGGATTGACCATTGGGCTGCATAATCAACATCAGATCTGGCAGAATTTCACAAAAGTGGTGCCCCCGCCCACCTGCAGAAATCTATCTATGTATACACTGCTCATCCCATGCCGAGAGCACAGTGTAGTCCCACTGCACTGTTTGTGTGGGTCTTGCCATTCCATTTACCATGGAGACATTCAGCCAACCTCTCACGCTGCACCTGTGAGCTATCTTCCCCTCCGCCACCTTTCACTGTGTCAGGGCTCATCAGAGCAATGTATATTCCATGGTGCTATAGCTTCTTTTGGCAACTTGTTATACACTGTCCTTCTATCCAGAAAAATCTGGTTTAGATATAACATTGAAGAATCCACATCAGTGGACATCAGAAACTATTTATCTGTATGAAACTAGTGGTCTGTGTAGTCAAAGGGGAATTAACGCTTATTAAGCTTTTTACCCTTTGGAAGGCCCTAGAGGATTTACAGGGCTTAGTACATAAAGGAGTTTATAAGAATCTGATCTTCTCTCCATGAGATGCCTGCAGGGTTTGCAGAAAAAAATCATCACTATCTGCAACAGGCTAAAATTTGGATTAGTGCCAGAAATGCATGCCTAGGAAATAGTTGCATTAAAGCCGTTAAGTTAGCCATGAGTATAAATGCAAACCACAACTATAGGTAAGATATGTGAATTCTTGTTATTGCTCAAAGACACAATGTATATTTAATAAAACTGTCCACCATACAAGGGTCTTATATGGGAAATATATCTGCAGCTTTACTAATCCAGTAAAACTTTGTGCCCTGCATTGCAATAATCTTTCTTCAAGTGGTATGAATTCAGCAAATAGAACTTAAGAAATTTTGAAATGGAGCCAAGTAATGGATGGCTATGAAAAAAATCTTGTACATTTCAAAGACAAAAATGACTGAGTTTTGCCATGTTATTTTATCACATTGCAATTATCTGTGTACTCTCAGGTTTTACTAACGTAGAGTCTTTTGCTCAGGCATGAAATACCTGATGAATAAACTTGATGAATAAAGGCATGAATAAAAATTCACCTCTTACCTCACAGCAAAGAGGGACAATCAAAATGTTTTAAACATTGAACGAGTTATATTATATTTAAGATAGCAGTCGGCTTGCGCTAGGCACAAACTGGTATGACAGATATCTTTCATATGTTAACAGGGAAATCCAAACTTAGATGCTAGCTGCAGAGCTGTCTCGAATTCAAGTTATGGGACGTAGACCCCTGTCGGAGGAATTTAGACTGGTTCTTAACTTTATATCATTTGTTTAAGATTCAGTATCCAACTTTGGGGCAAATTTTCTCCTTTCCCTGCAATGACATTTTCCCTTGGTATTTGAGGGACAGGAGTAGAAAAAAAATAGTCGAAAAGGAGTAAAGAAAATAGGTGTTTAGAAGGATGTGGGATGCTGAAGTAGCAGAGGGACACTGTCATACAGAATTGTAAATACTTGAAGTATTTGTGCCGAGCGTATATAGTGACACAAAAAGTATATGAGCAGTATCAGATATAGCTTTGTGTCCTCTGGGTTCAGCTGTTAGAACTGTAACATAATATACTGGGTAATGCCACCACCATCAAGTCTAAAATAGATGTGGCTTCTCGTGCGCACTACAGAAATCTGTCTCCCAACAAACACCAGCTGACAGGAGCATACTTAGGTATCTGTGCTACTGGACACATGATCAAGGTCAAACATCTAGTCTTGATGTCAGCTCAACTCAGAGACAATTTTTTCCCCTCTCATCCTGGTGGGAAAAAAGAGCTACTATTCACAGGAGTGCATCTCCTGCTTGTGCCTTTCCAATGACAAATCCCACCACTGTGATGATCATGCAAGGATGAGCTGGCCACCTTCAGGGGAAGACACAGTCTTGTTATACTTCATGTCACATGCGTATTCTTTCACATCTCAGAGATCCTTTTAAAACAGAAAGGAAACCCACTGGAGTGTCAAGGTCAAACAAGGGAAATAGTCTTAGGGAAAGCAAGATTGTTACACAGATTACCTATTTAGATTGTGTCCTAGTGCAAGCACACTCATTTTACAGCAGCTACTGTTGAAAATGGCTTAAAGGCATTAGTAATAAAGGTATATTATATCCAACTCAGGTTCTAGTGCAGTCACTTGTTTTTATTGTGCTGAAACCAGTATTTTACCTGATACTCTTACACGGGGAAGAATACAATATTCATATAGCTGTTTCTGGGAAATCAAGGACGTTCTATGAGGTAGAATAAGGCTTTTAAAAAAAATATAAGCTATCAGTTTGAGAAATCACATTCACTTACAAATACAGTTTGGTCTTAAAATTTTATGGATTCATAACTACCAACATACTGCAGCTGATGTTATTTACCGTCAGTCTTTCTTAGATCCCACAAAGCCTGTACATCTTACACAAGGAAATTTTTTAATACTGTCTTTTATAGACAGGGTTTTCAATTCACTGATGGAGGTGACTACATACAGAACATTCGTTGTCACTCTACCAGTCTGAAGAGCTGAGCCAAGACAATTATTGGCACTAGCAGTTCTCCTTTCTCTTGGTTAAACTATTTAGAGTTACAGCCAGCAATGACTGGAGGAACAAGTTATATGCATACACATACCTGGTATGTGCAAATATATGTATACACTGACATTGCTGATACATTTTTTCATGGGAGGACATGAACTCACAACTAGTGCCATAAAAACTTCTTTCATGTTTCCCGTTTCCATGTGTTCTCCAGCTGTTTTGAAGCTGCTACGGTAAGAACTTTTACTTCTTCAGCCATCTTAGTGCTAAGAAGTAGATAGACGGTGGCAAAGAGGACCCGTGTTATACTTTTATTTCAACTTTCTTTGGCCAACAAACTGTACAGTCAATATTATATAGTAGGAAGAGAGTATTTTCTGTATTAACCCATTCTGATTAATACAATTATGAAAGGAATGAGGAATGTCAATGAAATTGAATGTAGGTAAATTTGCATTAATATCCTAACCTAATTCGATTACAAATCTGGACGTAAGTGCTTAGAGAAAAAAGTAATCTTAACATGAATGTTCATAAGTGTTACTCTTTAAGCTGTAAGTCTGGAAAATTCCTGTAACTTATGACTGTGGTATAGCTGGGCTGTGTTGAAAGAGACTCCTGAGATCTCGTTCAGACCTTGCTTTCACGACTTTAGGATCATTGCTCCTCCTGAGCAGGTATAAACTAAGGAGGAATTTTAATATCACATAAAGCTTTCGAATTTCCCATAAGAGATTAAAATTACTTAAGTTCAGAAATCAAAAATATTGTGTGCATGTTTATACACAGTCTTCCCCTACTGCTACCACTTTCAGAAGTAGATTTGTATGTAATGCCAGCTGCAGCTGCACAGGCTCCCCACCAGGACTAGAAAGGGATAAAAGGGCCACCCACTGAGAAGAGGCACCACATCTGTGAAGCCTAGTTAATTTAAGGAGCAATTATAAAACCTGACCAGAAAGGGGGAAAAAAAAAAAAGAAACTGACTCCTACCACGAGGAGTGTGGCACTTTGCTTTCCCTTCTAGAAAAAAAGTGGGAATTAGGAGCCTTGTTTGCCTTGACAGCGGAATGACTTGAATGCTTGGATTTAGCAAATGCTTAAAATGGAGTCCCCACAGTGGGAAGATGCATAGGATTGCTTTGCTAAACCTTCACCACATTAAGCACAATAGGCTTTTAATATCTGGAGACTTCAGGAGAAAACTGATATATGCTTCTGCATACTCATATCTTTTTTTCAAACACTAAGTACTCCTTTTGGGCATACTAATGGATAGTTGTAGTAATAGCTCTCATTATTACCTTATGTGCAAAAAGGACCATCAATCTGATTATCGAAAAATGCACACTGTTGATGTCAAAGTGAAACCCCCCCTCCACACTTCCTATTTTTTTTCCTTGCAAAAAAAAATTTGAAATCTTCACAGGTTCATCTGCCTTACTTGAGACGATATTCATAAAACAGCATGATAATGATGAAAAGAACAATTTTCCCAGCATTTCAGATTATGAGAATTGTTTTGTACCTACCTCTGTTAGAATGTTCTTCCACCCATCGAATAACTCAACCCTAAGTTGTTACAATACAGGAACATCTCATATAGTATGATTATCTTTACTAGTACTGAGTTCTTTCTGAGTGCTGTCATGCATTAGAATGTATATAACATTTGAAATAAAGACACTTGAGTGTGGTTTCTTCAATAGGTTACTCTAAGACTTTGGTTGTACACAAAGAATAAACCTTTTCAAAATATTACTTACTAATGTTCAGAGAGTCACTAGGAAAAATTTAATCTCAGTATACCAAATTTACCCTTAGGACATGATGATTCAGAGTAGTCAATCAAAAACGTTTAGTTAATTGATGCTGTTTAGTACGTTAGAGGACTGACACACTCATGAGATATGCACTATATGTAGTCATATTTTCACATTAGAGATTTCCTAAAGAAAAAAAAAAAATCTGCACTGCAGCATTCTGAAAAATGGGAGCAATCTAAGGCATGCTGTTTAAGCCTTTCACTGTCTTCTCATATATTACTGTGTAAGAGCTATCTGGCCCTGTAACAATGATTTGCCTTTAAAAGCATGTACTAGCTGGTGGAATGGAGACAAATATCTATTAACCTCAAACATGAAAAATATCTAAACAAATAACAATGACCATCAGTTATAATTTATAGTGTTTTGATTTTCAAAACCCTGTGCAGATATCAGTTCATTGTTGGAATATGAATTCATTTGCCACATACTGCAACTTTATTAGGTCCTAATCCTCATTCGTAATCTATAGAAAACATACTACAAAACTGTACTTTTTTCAAACACCACCGAATGCCCATTTTCTGTATTGGTACTTTTTTTCAGTAGTGCTCACATAAATAGACTGCTCATTGTCTTGGAGATTTCCTCCAGAATTATTCCACATTTCAAATAAAATTAATACCTCTGTTAACTCCATAAATGAATTCTGCTTTGTTTCTGCTTCTTAGCTAGATCTCACTCCACCTTTCTTGAGCTGCACTGGTTTACATTTAATTGTTATCACTTATTTTTTGCTATTTAGGCACAAAAAAAAAGCCCTCTACTTTTGCATCATTGAATTCCTTTACACCAAAGAAGAGAAAGGCATGAAAGAACAAAAGCAAAAGTATTTATAAATTATAGTATATGTTGTTTCTGTAATATACTGTAACATTTTGACCAAATGGCAGAATACTCTTTTACCATTAAATTAAGTAAATCCCATCCAATGAGACTGTATTCCTATTAAATCACACACACCCCACCCCCTACTCCAGACATTTCTTTGGGGATTCCTCCCTTAAACTTTATATACTGGTAAAAGGTCTGTCTAGCTCTGGTCAACTCAGAAACTTTTCTGTTTCAGTATGAAAAGAACTCTCTCATTATATTCCACGCCCTTGAAGGTTTCCAATCAGCAAATTATTTTCTCTGGTCCATCAGAAAGGATACAAATGCTACACACCTACAGACCTTCCTTGATCAGGGTGCAAAACTGTTGTGCAAATAGTCCTAAACAGATTATTCTTTCCCTACTTGGCCAACTAAACTAGTCACCTTGGCTCCCTCTGTCTTACTGGAAAGAGGCAGACACCTCTGGGATGAAATTCCTACCTGTCTTTGACACTTTTTGTAGGACGGGCTCAGTTGTCCTCTCTTTTTCACGTCTCTTTCCAATAAACATATGAGGTGTACTTTATTAACTTTAAAAAGGGCTAGCAAACTTTTAGGAGGCTAAATTCAATGAAGTGAATGTCCACATTTTTGTGTTTATTCTGTTACCTGCTCTATAAGAATCATGTTATTCACTCTTGTGGTATACAAAGAAGGTGAATCCAGCGGCAGCTTGCCAATTTTTCCAATCCAGTATTGTCCTACACTTTCTAAATTGTGATGCAACCATCTTGTGCGTGTTGTGCAGAAAGTGGGATTGCTTGATCACTTCTCTAAAACCACCAGAACCAATGTCAGAACTGAAGGACTTAAAGGAATTTCTGAAGTTCTCAGGCTCAGGTGAATCTTCTGCTGGGTACTAGTCTAACAACACGGTATGACTCAGGTGCACATTGTATAGTATGAGCATGGAAGCCATATGGTAGTTATGGTACATTCTGGGGAAGTCTCTGTTCTGGCATTCAGTAGATGCAACTGTAATGATGCTGAGGTATTCATCTGCTATTGAACCAAATGAGTTGATATGATCATTCAATGGAGTTCCAGCCTCCCTGGCTCAGGTGACTCCCTTCCACGACTTAAGGCACATCCTGGCAAAAGGTGTCAGCATCTGAGTAATTTGAACCCTTTAAATTAATGATCACATGACCTTTCAATATTATTTGATGCTTGAGAACACTCTCGGCCTACTGTTGTATACATGCTGTTTTGGATATTCAAAACAAGACCAAGGACAAAATGAAAGCATTCAGACACTGCAGTCTTGCAATTAAAATGGTGTTCACACAGGAAAATGGAGTACATCCTACTAAGCCAAAACAGTCCACCACAGGAGGATTGTGTTTTGCTATGCTACTGAAAAATTAATAGTGAGCTTTTTAGGCAGAAAAGTAAGTCCACATGAGCATAAATGGCAGACTGTGCTGCATATATAAACAAAAACAATGAATTTATTAAAAAAAAAAAAAACACAACAAAAAACAACCAAACATCTCTGCAGTAGAATAATCAAATTATTTGATGTGAAAATTTTACCATTCAGAACAATAAACTAACAAATAAGCACAGGGCAAAAGCCATTTGGTTTCATTAACTGGATTGAACTCATCCACAGAGAATTACTTTCCCTTCAGTCTCACATTTCACTGAAAACTTGGTGCATTAAAAAGTAGTTCTCTTCTTTTTTTTTTTCTCTATTTACACAAGGTTTATCAGGGTAATACAGTCTGTCATTCTTTACACAGTTACATAGCAAAATATGAAACAGTTGGCTTAAAAAAAACCTGATTCCAGGTTTTCCTTATATGGCACATCACTGGCAAATGCCTCTCATGGATATCACAAAAATGTAATTATAATGTCATGGGGCTTTATCATTCAGATGCAGTCAGTATTAGTCTGTTTGAGTCTGCATGGGACTTTGAGTCTAGACAAAGCATGAAAGCAAAGCATCAGCTTACAATGACTTTTGCTGTCTCAGATATCCTCATCAGTCATATGTTAGTGTGTCTGTATCATCTACTCTGATCCTCTATTTTATCATGAACAAAATGTATTTTCAAACTGAATAGTCTTTGATACAGTGCCAGTGTTGAGAATTTATGGGACTTCCAAATAACAAGTTTCTACCTCTTCCTTACCGATATATCGGTAATATAAATGAATATGCCACACAATCTATGTAAACAGTAGTAGAAAAAAATAAATTATGATCATAGAATGGTTTGGATTGGAAAGGATCTTTAAAGATCATCTAGTTTCAACCCTCCTGCCATGGGCAGGGACACCTATCCAAGGGAGTAAAGAACAATAAGATATTATCTTGAATGCTGGGAATTTCCTTTACTGTAGTCACTGTGTCAAATCTGTGCACAATATGGAAACTAGACTGTTAATGATAAGGATAAATTAATGGTCTGTGACATTGTAACTATGAGCCTGTTACAATAGCAGGACATATTAGGGAGAATCCACAATATGAAGAAATCATTGTGCTCTGTTTCTTAAGGACACAAAGACAAAATTGATGAAAATGCAGATTCATTTTGTAGTAAAATATGTTCAGGGTATGAGATCACAGTCTATAAGACCTTTCATCAGTGGGAAGAGAAGACGTTACCCTTAAAACTCAGAAGACAGAATTATCCTTGTACCTTTGTTTCACGTCTTTCTCAAACTTAAGTACTATAATGCTGTAAAGCATAAAATGTTCCTATTCATTTTATTTCATTGCCACTTGAGGAAACAGAATAGAATTCCTACTCTCAATAAAATGTAGCTTTACCAAAGTCGTAGATTAAATTGCCATACAAAACCCCAGAATGAAATTCTGTTTCTTGCAAGCCCCTACCTTGCTTTCAAATGAAAGAAAATTCTTAAGAATTCACTTAAATGACAGAATTCATGTGACACATTTTAAGTAGGTCAAAATTCTTTAAACCTGATGTCATACATACACACATACATATCTATATATATATGCTAAAATAACTTACGTCAAAAATTTTATGATATTTTAAGCAAGACAGGGTACTTCTATTTTTTTTTTTTACTGTGGCTATCTGTAGCAGTTTTGCTTTTCAGATCATTTGAATATATCTTAGTTAAGATTTGCGACGCAAATATAATAAAAGACAACTGTAAATTATGTGATATACTTCAGTAATCAAGTGCAGACAAATGAAGTAGGTTTTCATGGTCCCGATTTTCTCAGAAGCTGAATAGTTGCTAATTACAGTAGACAGTATTCTGTCCCATTTAAAATACCTAGCAATACTTGATCTGTTACTAGGAAACCTTTAACACACTATAGAGAACATGAAATACCATAGTAATGCATAATTTTGTTATTTAGCTTTCCCTTTTCCCTATTAACCCTTCAAAACAGGTATTTTCTTGTGCTTCATATTGAAGAAAGGAAATATTTTCTAGCACTCATGAAAGTTATTATATTTAAGGTAAAAATCCTTTACATGTTCACATGGTTGATAATGCACAGCCAGTCCAAATGTACACAAGCTAATTGGTTAATGTCTCACAACCCAGAAGAAGCCTTTTAGGCATAAAGGATCTCTCTGGAACTTCTGCGAAATTAAGAGGGTTGCCATTTTTTATACACAGATATAGTTTATGCAATAGTACCACATCTGCTGGAAATCAATTTAAATATGCATAACATAACATCTTAGATATTTTTTTCAAAAAAGTATGAAATATCAATAATTCATATGTTAAAGGAAGTAGGAATTAGCTGCAGCCACAAATCCACAATACAGTGGGTTTGGCAGGAAGGTTGGCTTAAATTCTAACTCCCTACTTTACTCATGGTTCTGACTTTAAAACATGGGTTGACTGATCTTAACCCCACATTAATTCACTGTTACAGGTGACACAATGAAAAGAGCAGCATGCTCCTGCATGGGGATGGAAACAGATAGATAGGCATGCAGGATGCAAAAATTTGTTAAGCCAACATTCCTGCTTAACTCCTTAGACTGAGAAACCGAGGTTCCACTGAATTCAGCAAGCTTCAGCCTCTTCAGATGTTACTAAATGTAAGGTGTCATTTCTGCGCTTTCAGAAACAAATGGGAATAAATCATACAATATTGGAGATACAATACTCAAATTACAATTGACAATCAAGATTGGTAAATAGTGGTGGAAAGCCATACTAATACCACTTATTAAATATCTATATAAGGAAAAACATGTTGGACAAAGCTGTGGAATGAGGATTACATACTGGAAAGCAACAGCTCAGAAAAGAAAGTCACTGTGTACAAGCAGCTAAGAATGATATCCTAACAACACTCTAATGTAAATGCAGGGCAGTATTTGAGAAGAGTTGAGAGATGGTCTATTTCTTCATTGTATGACATTAACAGACTAGAATATTGCATAATTCTTGCATTTACACTCCTAAAAGCTGTAGAAAAATTACAGGAAAAAGAAATATGACTCAAATTTTTCAGAGCTAGGAAAATACCTTTTAGTTGTAGACTGAAGGTGTTCTGCTTATCAAGAGGAAGTGTAAATGATTTGTGTATGTGTAAACAGATCTTCTGGGAGATACAATATTAGATATGAAAGGGTTTTGTTTGGACAAAGGCTTAAATATCCAGTTCCATATGGTGCTGAGACACTTCAGCTTCTAATGACATTACCTCTTGCAAATAGATTCAGTCTTACCCAATAAGAATCTTTTGTATCAAAAATAAATGTAGTCCCATAAATGTAAGAAGCTCCCATCCCACAAATATAAGAAACAAGCATCTAGGTTTATTGTATTTTAAAATTGGATGCAGTTGTTCTTTCTCTTCTCTAAATGAAAAAGAAGAAAAAAAAAGTGTAGCTTTATGAATGCACTTGGAGATGAGGGAGCATCGAGCATCTATATATTCATGAAAAAA
The DNA here is from genome assembly GCF_023634085.1 of Falco cherrug. Lineage (NCBI taxonomy): Eukaryota > Metazoa > Chordata > Aves > Falconiformes > Falconidae > Falco > Falco cherrug. The sequence goes on from NC_073698.1 coordinate 26,083,570, forward strand.
TAATACGGAAAAAACCCTTAGTTTTACAGAAAAGAATGATCATATAAAAGTCTATGCCATTCCTTAAAATACCATCTGCTTTTCTCCAACTCTATGAGCAGCTTTTCAAATTGTTCTAAACAATAAAAAGCTAGCAAAGTTTTCCAGTATTTCATTAACCAAAGCCTCCAGAAATTTAGACGGACTGATTTTAACAGGAAAATGTACCATCAATATATCAGAAGAATATGTTACTGTGATAAACAGTAAGGTGTCCTTCTAACTCTGAAAAAAGAAACCATCTAAGAGCTGCTTAGTGTTGCCCATTCCTAGGCAAGTGTTATTTTTTCAGATTTGCTGACATGAGGAGTAGTATCAATTAAGATCCACTTTGGTAAATAAAAGGAATGTGTGTACAAACATGCAGTGTTTCTCAGTGTTATCGATTTGAATTTGGATCAAGAATGACTATTTTCTGTTTATTTATTATGTATTTATGTTTGTTTACATAGAACAAGCTTAAGAATACAGGTGCAGTAGTATGGAACAACGGCATCATGTTATTCCCCTTCCAATTTTTTTATAAAAATTATTAAAGCAACATGTCATATTTATGACATTCAGGAGAAAGGATCAGTGTAATAAACCTGCAACACATAGCGTGCTGGCAGGAGACTGATTGTTTTTTTCCTGGCACAACTCACACAATCTGGACAATGGCCACCATATTGACTTTCACAGTGTAGGCCACGAGAGGACAGGATGCTAATCTTACCATGTTTGTGCAGTGACTCATCTTCCTTGTAAGTAATAGAGGCAGAGAAGTAGTAATGTCTTTGTAGTAAGTCTTTCCACAGTAGACATTACCACAATCTGTGGGGTGAAATATGGGAGGCAGCGAAGGGAGGAAAGAAAATCAGAAAATATGAGTAAAAAGGGAGGATGTATAGAACTGCTGACCTTTGCAGTTCCATCTCTGCTCTTCCTCAAAAATGGAGATTATTAATTCCCTGTTCTCACAGTCAAGGCAAATGATGAGTGGAGATTTAAGCACACAAAATCTGCACATTCCAGAAAAATAAATGATACTATGGCCTTCACACTTTCAAATTTTCTTTAAAGAAAAGAGGAGGAATGTAGAAGAATGATCCTGGATCATGCAGGAGAGTGAAAGAATACCTGGGGAAGGAAGCGCGAGGGAAGCCAGGTCAGTCGCAGCGGGCAGTGGTACGGAACAGAACAGTGACTGGTTTGTGGAAGGACTCGGTGCATCAGGCAGGCCTGGGCAGCCACAGAGTGGCAAGAATTGCAACAGGACATCTGTAGCTGCTGTAGGGAGCTGGCATCAGTATATGTGAGTATATGGTATTGGGCAGGGTGTTTTTAAGAGCTGGGGTGCCTATACAGTAGGTGTGAAAGGCAGAGCCCTGGTATCAGAGACACTAGTGTTCTCTCCATCATTGCTCTTCATCCGTGTTGTTCTTCCCCATAGCTGCTGACTGAAAAATTGGTGAAAAACAAGGCAGAAAAAAATCACGACTGGGTGAAAAGAGGATGCTAAAGGAAAGGAAGAACTATTAAGTAATGTCAGCAGCCCTGATGAATGGCTAGAGTTCCAGCGGGGCTGCTGGAGACGTGAAATGCATGCAATTTGGCAGATTAGAAAATAAATCTAAGCCCAGAAAATGCCATTGCCTGTTGCAGTCTTTCTCCTTTTACCTAGAAAGCTTTCAAGATTAGCTGTTGATGCAAGGAATGGCCATGGTTTTAACAAAAAGAGCTATATGTCATCAGAAGGAGGAGTCCAAGTGAAACACTTTGCTTCAGTCCTGAATGCAATGGCAAAGAGAAAGGAGTAAGAGCTGGTGTGATGAACACTTTGAGTGTCCAAATAGGAAAGGATAAGAAAAGACTGAAAGGGAAAAAGACTGCTCGTTGAAGATTTTGGACAGGAAAGCAGGCTTGCTATTGATTATACCAAAATTGAACTTTGCATGAACTTTAAAGCAATACTAATTTCCTATTTAGAAGGCACTTGGGAGACATGGGAAAACCATGAACCGATGATGGGAAATTACACTACTAAGAGACTCCAGTGTAATGACAGTAAGTGGGAGCAGAGCAAATATATGATCAGCTGGATGGTAGCCACAGAACAAAGGAATTTTGAAGGGAGCAGCATAATGCTATGGAGAATCACTTTGTTTTGAAGAGCAGGCATGGTTTGGAGGAGCCCTGCATAATGCTTAGTATAATCAGAGGGAGGAGTTAGGAGAATATTTCAGAGAAACGGCGATATGCAAAGCAGCATTTGTCAGAAAAAGGAACAGATGAAACAGTGATAAGGTCTGTGGGAACAGACAACAGCAGGAGAGATTGAGGAAGAACAAAGAAATACAGGAGCAGAAAGTATGGGAGCAGAAAGAGAACGAGAGTAGGAAATAACCTTGTGATGAGCAGGAAAACTATTTAGCAGAATGCAACAGGAGACCAGTGGGAAGGCCTGAAAAAAAAATTGCTGGAAAGACTTCAAAAGTAAAAGGAAGAAAATGATCAAGGAACACATGGAGTACATTTTCATATAAAATGTTACATAAAAGTCTTATGTGAAAAATATTTGGAGCTTTGTGTTTATCTGAATGCATATGATTCTTAAGGGATAGGACTTGTAAGATGATCTGTATTTTGTAGGGTATTTGCCACTCTGACATCCTTATATTGACTGAAGCCTCTGAAGATGACTATACTATACATACTATATTTACCAATGTTATGTGACAGTAATTTTATTGCCTCTGTGCAAAAGCTAGCATGGGGATAATATGGCTGTGGGGGTGTTCTTTGTGTTTGTGCATTTAAGATCATTTCACATACCCATAGACAGACTTAATTCATTTGGATCTAGAAAATAAATCTAGGGTGCTTTGGGCACCCTGCCATCAGTGCTATATGCAAGCCAGAGGAAATCTGCTGACAAGTACCTTTCCGGTCATTGTAACAGAGGCACAGAAGTCCTTTGCGTCCCTCACAGCCATGACAAAACATTTAGTAAATCTGTGAGGATCAGCTGAATGTTGGGTCTTTCATAACCAATATTCTAGAATCACTTTGTTTCCTGAATGTCTCTTGAAAACCAAAGACATCATGCAGAACGAGGTACCAGCACTATCCAGGAAAAGAGCAGACTTGCTTTGCTGAAAGTTTGGATTAAAACTGTTCTGCTTTAGGCTTTTAACTTGACTCCCAGTTTCTGTGTGTACAAACTCCAGCAGAATCAAGCCTTATCATCTCTGACTGTGATATTAATGCTGAACAAAGAATTATTAACAAAAATGTTATTAGCCAAAAGAAATAAAAGGAATAAGAATGACTTTTATATGCAGCGAAAAAAAAGAAACTAGAGCAAAAGACTCCAATTAATAAATGAAGAGGAAGAAGATTAGTGATGATGATATAATTGCTGAGGTGCTGACTACTCAGTTCTTAATGAGGGAAAAAGGGTGGGAAGTAAGTATAATTAGGAAGTAATGAAGCTTCCCTAAATAAAGCTGTTTATAAAATAGAGGTAAGAACACGGTAGAATGTATAATGGCTATATTCACCAGCATATTGCTTTCTACAGAAAGTATTGACTCAGCCCAGATTTTCTCCTGCTTAGACTGCTGTGACTACCTATTCAAGGAGCACAAGGGTTACCTAAGAATTTATGAAGAAGCTACATACAGCATTTCACATCAAATATTCTAAAATGAATTATCTAAATCATTTACTGATATTGTTCATGAAGAAATGAGAGCACACCACAGATACGATTCTGGAGTTGAATAAAATGATTTTTTTCTTGTAACTAGTGAATATTAGTTCAACACTTGTCTTCTAGAAGAGCAAATGGATAACTAAAGTTTGGAAACAATGCCTGCTGTATATCTGAAAAAGGTTCTATAGTTAATTTCTTAGTGGACTATACCTGATTTCTGATGTAGTCCACACCATTTATTATCTCCACTGACATTCCCATCAGGCACAGCACTGAAATGGGTATTCTAGAGATGTTAACCTTTAAGGGTGATCCTCCAATTCAAATCTGGGGCACCTAGCAGTTGACTGTAATTCTTAACATTTCCTGAAATTCCAGGTCCCTGGTGACTGGAAGCTAGCCAATGTTATTCCAATTTACAAGAAGGGCATGAGGGAAGATGCAGGGAACTAAAGATCTGTTAGTCTAACCTCAGTTCCTGGAAAAATTATGGAGAAGGTCATACTGGGTGCTATTGAAAGACATTTAAAGAACACAGTCATCAGGCACTCTCAGCATGGGTTCACAAAGGTAATATTTTTCAATGATAAGGTCACCTGCCTAGTGGGTGAAAGGAATGTGGTGGATAATTTTTCTGGATTTTAGTAAGGCTTTTGATACTGTCCCTCACAGTACCCTTCTGGACAAGTTGTCCAGCTGTGGGATAAGCTGATTCACAGTGTGCTGAGTGAAGAATCGGCTGAAGGGCAGGGCTCAAAGGGTTGTAGTGAATGGGGCTACATCTGGCTGGTGACTGGTCACCATCAATGTTCCTCAATGTTCAGTTCTAGGGCTGGTTCTGTTCAATATTTTTATCAGTGATCTGGATGCAGGAGTTGAATGCATCATTAGCAAGTTTGATGATACTAAACTGCAAGGTGCTGCTGAGTCTCTCAAACCAGAGCCCTTGTAAAGGGATCTAGATAGATCGGAGCATTGGGTAATCATCTACAGCATGAAATTTGACAAGTCCAAATCCTGAATTCTGCACCTGGGATGGAGTAACACTGGCCACAAGTATGAAATGGGAGAGAAGTGGCCGGAGACAGCCCTGCAGAAAGGGATCAGTGGGTGCTGGTCGGCAGCGGGCTTAGCGTGAGTCAGTCTGGCTGCCCTGGCCACCAGGAGGGGAAACTGAACCCCGGGGTGCATCACAGTAGACCCAGCCAGTCAAAAGGAGTGATTATCCCAATGAATTCAGCGTTGGTGTGGCCTCCACTTGAACACTGTGTGCAGTTCTGGGCCCCACCATTTAGGAAGGATGTGGAGGTGCTTGAATGCATCCAGAGGAGGCCAACAAAGCTGGTGAAAGGGCTGGAAGGCATGTCCCATGAGGAGAGGCTAAGGACTCTGGGTTTCTCTAGTTTGGAGAAAAGGAGGCTGAGGGGCGACCTCATTGCTTCCTGCAGCTTCCTGAGGAGGGGAGGTGGAGAGGGAGGTGCTGAGCTCTTCTCCTGGGTATGCAGTGACGCGACATGTGGGAACGGTTCAAAGCTGTGCCAGGAGAGGTTTAGGCTGGACATTAGGAAGCATTTCTTTACCGAGAGGGTGGTCAGACACTGCAAAAGGCTTCCTAGATATGTAGTTGATGCCCCAAGCCTGTCAGTGTTTAAGAGATATTGGACAATACCCTTAATAATATGCTTTAAGTTTTGGTCAGCCCTGAAGTGGCCAGGCAGCTGGACTAGACAATCGTTCTAGGTCTCTTCCAACTGAAATGATCTGTTCTGTTCTGTTCTGTTATGCTCTGCTCTGCTCTATTCTAAACAAACTTGTACACAGGCCAGTCCCTGACTTCCGTCTCTGAGACCATGGATTAATTCTCACAAGTAGAAATTTCACTGGCTGTTTACACATATAATGCAAGCAACTGTAAGACAATTCATGAGGGATATAAACAAAAATAATCCCATACATAGTAAACTGCAAGGACCAAATTAAGTAAGGGATATTACATTCAGTACTCAAAAATTTCACCCACAGAATAAACAGTCATATAAAACGGTGGTGATATCAGAATGCACAGGGTGTTTAGGAATTAAAGGTAACATGGTATAAATTACAAATTACTTGCCCGTGTTGGCTTGATAGTAAACAAGTAAAGTACCAGTTTTATATGCAAGAAAATCCAAAGGGAGTGGGTAAAGAAGAAAAACTCCATGCCTTTTATACCTATTCCTCTAAAAAAAATATATAGATCAGTGTTGTTTTATAGTTAAAAAGGTGTTTGACATTTTAAAAGGTATTTTATACCTCAAATGAAGTACAGATAGTTCTAAGTTTCATTTTATATCTCCAAGTCTCAAGAGACAAATTCTATTCTGATGTCACACAAAACTCCCAGTGTGCCTAAGCTCTTCCCCATTTATGTTCAAGACTGTGCAGCTATAAAGGATACTATAATTTTTTTATTGCAAATAAAAAACATTTATTCTAGGAAGCAATATTTGCACAGTGCTTATTATGACAGGATATATCTCTAATTGGTGTCTCTGGCAACATTTAAAACACAAATTCATTTATTCTACACTGTACCAAATCAAAACAATACTGAGTTTATCCAATTCAATACCAAATAAACACAGAATGAAGTAACAGTGCTATTTATTCCTATTTTATAATTCACTGAACCTAATCAATTACCTTTAACATATTTATAACAATTATAGAATAATGGTGGGTGGAGATCAAGGATATGATTTCAGTTGAGCTTAAATAGGTGAAACTGAAATCCAGATTTAAATTCCTCGAACCCTTGTAGTACTCAGATCCAAGCATTGCTTTGCACTGTTTTCTACGGATATAAAACTTGTAATATGATATGGTAAAGCAAGAAGTTTGATAGGGTTTGAGAGCTCTGTTGCAAATGAAAACCTCTTTCTTTCTTAGGCATTTGTCAAGGTTTAACCACAGACAGCAGCTAAGCACCACACTGTTTTTCACTTGCTCCCCGCTCCGTGTTATGGAGGAGAGAATTGTAAGGGTTAAAGTGAGAAGATTTATAGGTTGAGATAAAGGCAGTTTAATAGGTAAAGCAAAAGCTGTGTGTGCAAGTGAAGGAAAATAAGGAATTAATTCACTACTTCTCATCAGCGCATAAGGCCTTAACACTGTGGAAGCACTGCTCAGCAATAACTAAAACATCGGTGTGTTATCAGTACTGTTTTCATCACAAATGAAATCTCACAGAACAAATATTGCAGGCTCTATTTATTTATTTTTTTACTTTGAATTGTTGTTTTTACTACTCATATTTATTATGCTGACACATCTGCTGTCACACTCCTAAACAAGGAGTCCCTGCTGTCATCCTGCTCTTTATGGGAGGGACCCTCAATACACATAGTCTCAGAACTCTTGGCATGGAGACAAAACTTTGGGCAGTCCTTCACTTGTCAGATAAAACTTCTGAGCTCTCTTGAGGACCACCTTGCCGTGTACAGATGAGCCCTATCCAGGACAGAATGGAAATAATTTTCCAGCCTGCATTTGTTCAGATAACATTATTGTATTCACTTCAGTTTAAAAAAAGAACTTAACTGGTTTTGGTATTTTTAAGGGGGGGGAGGGGGGGGGGGAGGAAAAGATCAGGCACGCAAATGAGGTCTGCTTTAGCTAAATTCATTCTTTTCAGCTCTTCTGGCTCTTCAGTGAGTGGTGGTGGATGAAGACAGTCTCTTCCCTCTGAAGTTCTCAGGGAATGTTGGGTTGATCAAGGATATTTCTCGCTGGGGACTCACCATCAAAGAAAACCCTATACACTGCATGCTTCAGTTCATCAGGTTTGCACATTTGGCAGAATTGGTGTGGACTGTACTAGATATCTTAAGAAGCTACAAACAAGGAATGTTGGTGGTTTTCTGTAAATTTAATTTTGAGAGAAATAAAAGACCTCGTGGTGTATTTATGCCAATAAAGTATATGGTAAGAAAATGAAAGAAGACTAATTTTTCAACTGTTTTTCAGTTTTAGCATTCTGCTCCCACAGAAACCAGTTTTTCTTGATTATCAGGAACCAAGTAAGCAAGACTACCCCTAACTGATGTCATTCAGGGCACTTACATCCTCTTTGGCAATAGTATAGTGCAAATAAAGCGTGGGCAAGGTTAACATTTTTGATGCATTACAGTAAACTATAATTCCCAAATGACAGGTGAAGAAATTCTACATACCTGCACTTATTTTCAACTGTGTCTCAACTATAATTCAGAAAAGTAAAAAAAAGAAAATATCCTTAAAAGATCAGCTCACTAGATTAACTCTTTAGCTCTTACAAGAAACGTGTGTATATCAAAAAGGTGGAATTTCATAGGCATGGCAAGACAAATACGAAAGATTATTGACAACTAATTATCACAGGAACCTGTGGATTCAAGGAGTGCCCTTTAAACCTGGTACGGGTGCTGTGAGGCAAGAGATGCAATTACTGTTCTGCTCTTCACATCATTCTTTGCTGCTGAACTTACAGTGTGCAGCTTCTTTCCATGACTCTTTTCTTTACCTCTTCTCCTTGCAACACCTAGCAGTCTCCAGCCTTTACTTCCTGAGGGTGCTCAGTTGCTCTTCAGGAAAGGCATAATCTCCCTCCAAAACATCCTACCTGACCCACTCAATTTCTCCTTAAATTAAAATAACAGACTAAGCAAAATAATCAGGGAAGAGATCATATGCTATCTGCCACAGCTGAACATGTTGTTACTTGATATGAAGTAGGTGCACCCTGACCTTCTGTATGACAAAATATTGAAGATGGTAGAAGGGATGAATAGCAGATCATCTGTCATGTATTTAAAGTTATTTTAACTAACATAACATTTAACTCTTAACATTTTTACAAATAGGACCTATAATTTCTCTCCGTGCCCTCTCAGAAGGTCCACCCTCCAAATTTACATATTATTTACATGTTTACATTCCATATTTACACCATGACTTTTATTTCTATTCCATTATAAGAAACCATAGAGAAATTGTGTAAATGGAGCCTGCAAAAGTATTTTACAGAGTGTTTAAATGTTCACAATAGTACTGAAAATGTATACAATAAGTACAACAGCTTTAATCTTATTGCTTAAAAAAAATTAATCTCTCTTGTCCTCCTGGAAAATCAATGCCAAAAGTGTCAACGCTGTCCTTCCCTTCTTTCTTTTCTATGATCCAGTCTATCTGCTTTCAGCAGTAAGAACTGGATTCATCTCACCTATCTTTGGATTTTTAGCTGGAATTCTAAGTGCTTGGTGGTGTACTGTGACCCTACTATGCCTCTGTAGTCAACAAAAAGAGTTATTTGCAGAGGCTGACCCAGAGCTTCAGTAGTCATTTCACTCTGTGTGGAATATAGAGGGATGCATGGACATTCAGCTTCTAGATAACTCAGTTAAGTCTCTAAATTTAGGTGGCATTGATCCTTGACTGAGTCTTAAACCTTGTAGGAATAGAGGCAGTTTTCTGGTCCAAATAGTGTTAGTGAGAACAATCAGCAAAGCACGCAGCAGCAAAGTGAAATTGGAGTATTAAAGGTCCTCTTTTTTTATGGTATTCCCCCAATTCCCTATGTTACCTGCAAAACCCCCAAATTAAAGTCCTGTAGATATTTTTGGCATTGAATGGAAGGAAAAAATAAATTTGCATTCGCCTGTATCTTAACTCTGTATTTTTCTGGTTATCATAGGGTTTTGATTTTGGTACACTCTGGAAGACCGTAAGACCAGGAAACCTTAACTTGGCATCAGCAATGATTCTTGACACTGAACATAGACATCACACAGAAAAAGAAGGATGAGCTTTTTTTTCATCCGGAACTGCCTTGACATCATTCAGAAGAATTCATTCTAATCTTAACACTACAGAGATTTTAATAAAATTGCAAGACTTCAGAAATTAAAAACAAATTATTAAGAAGATGGTATGATAGGATTTTGTTGAAATATGACTTTTTCTGCAAGTATTGAAAAAGTGGAAATGTAACAGCATTTGGAAAATGCAGAAAAGTGTAAATACAGTGAATAGCTGAAGTTGTTTCAGAAGATTCTGTCTTGGTGAAACAAAAGCTGCATAAAAAGAACATGATTGAACAGTGAGAACAAATAAATCATGAATAGTTCATTAGAAAGGGTGATGTATGTTTCATTGTGAATAATTCCAAATGGTTCTAGAAAGTAAGATAGGTGTTGTAAGGAAACAGTTTCATATTATTAGGCATAGATCTCTTAACATGACTATTCAAAGTTGTTGAACATGCGCAGCCATTGAGAGGTTAGAATGCTATACCCCTCTAAAATCCAGATTGTTTGCTTCAGGTCAGAGTAATCTGTTGTAGCTTTAGCAACCGAGCTAACTAAATTAAGCTAACTCATTGAGATGCCTAAATCAGAGCTAGTAACCACAGATGTTCTCCATAGCTCACGGACAGCAATAAGCATCTGCAATGAGGAGAACAACTCATCCTGAGGCATCTAAGGATCCTTGACAGTGTAATTAATGGTCTGGATGATGCAGCAGAGTGTACCTTCAGCAAGACTGCAGATGACACCAAGCTGAGACGAGTGGCTGATACACCAGAGGCTTGTGCTGCTTTCCAGAGAAACATCGACAGGCTGGAGAAATGGGCTGACAGGAACCTCATCATGTTCAACAATGAGAAGTGCAAAGTCCTGCACCTGGATAGAAACAACCTTAAGCACCAGTACACACTGGGGGACACCTGGCTGGAAAGCAGCTTTGCAAAAAAGGACCAGGGGCTGCTGGTGGACACCATGTTGGACATGAGCCAGCGATATGCCCTTGCTACAAAGGTGAATGGGTATCCTGGGATGCATTAGGAGGAGTGTTGCTAGCAGATTGAGGGAGGTGATCCTTCCCCTCAGCAATGATGAGTCCACATCTGGAGTGCTGTGTCTAGTTCTGGGCTTCCCAGTACAAGAGAGATATGAACATACAGGAGACAGTCTAGCAAAGGGTCATACAGATGACTAAGGGACTGAAGCGAGTGACATGAGGAAAGGCTGAAAGAGCTGGAACTGTTCAGCCTGGAGAATAGAAGGCTCGAGGGGTGGGTGGGTGGGGGGGTGGATCTTATTAATGTATATAGATGTCTGAAGCCATGGTGTAAAGAAGATGGAGCCAGACTCTGTTTAGTGGTACCCAGAACCAGGACCAGAGGCAACAGCCCAAAATTTAAGCACATGAGCTTTCCTCTGAATATAAGGAAACACTTCTTCACTGTGAGAGTGACTGAGCACTGGCACAGGTTGTCTAGGTTGTGGAGTATCCCTCCTTGGAGGAATTCCAAAGCCATCTGGACAGGGTCCTGGGCAACCAGCTCTAGGTGACCCTGCTTGAGCATGGGGTTATTTCCAGAGGTCTCTTCCAAGCTCAGCCATTCTGTGATTCTGTGAAGGAAGCTTACATATTCCACCCTCAAGAAAAGCTTTCTTCTCTCACTTGATTATGAAAAGATGGTGAATAGCCAAGTGTTAGGGGTTCAGCTTCTAGACATGTGAAGTTAGGTTAGATGACTGATGATTTTCACTCATAGTTACCTAAATACAGATTTAATTGCTTAACTAGTCAGCTTTTGGACATACAGGCATAAGCAAGCCCTTAAGATGACTTCTGCATTTTATTAAATTTAATTTTCACCAGTTCAGTAAACTGTGTGAACAAGGTCCAAAATAGAAAGTGAAGATTATAAAACTTCCTATTCCATAAAGAGATGTTTGAATATCTTATCTGATCTGAGTTAATTTTTTTCTTATGGAAATGAATTCACAGGGGAAGAAAAAAAAATACAGTGTAAGCACAGTAACTATAACATATTTGTCAACAAAACCGACTACATAATTGTAACATAATCTATCAAAAATTTTGACCCTTGCCTTATTCTTAGTAAATGTTATTTTCCTGTGGCTAATTTAGTTTCTAAGTGGAAATTTTGCAAACTGCCTTGAAGTAGCTTAAAAAGAGTCAAACAAAAGCACATAGAAGTTAGTCAACACGAAGTCTAATTTTGCACTGGATTCTCTTCCTAAGGTATTTATTGGACCCACTCATTAAACTGTCATTACTTGAAGCTTTGTAAATATCAAACTAAGGCAAAATTACTATACATGTAAGTCTACTGAATTTTTAAAGTGCTTCCTCATTTTGTTCACGCAAATCAGATAGAGTAGAGAATCATAATTCCTCAGCTGAAAGTTACTATTCCCATTCATTACACTCCTCAGCTAAAATACAGTCACTGTCATTGAGACAAAGAATCATTCAAGGCTGGAAGTGACCATGGCATGTCTCAAGTCAAACTTCTTCTCAAAGCGGAGTCAACACTGAATTCAGAGTAAGTTGCTCAGGGACTTACTCATAGCAGGTCCATGCTGACTGTTCTGAATTACCTCACCTTTCTCCATGTACTCAGAAGTGGCTTTCAAGCAGACATGCTTTACATTTTTCTCAGGGGACAACCTGAAGTCCTCTGGATTGTGCTTCTTGCCATTTGTGAGGACAGGACATTTGCTTTTCTCCCATCATCAGGAACCTCCCTGACCCAAACTCTATGACCATTCAGAGATGACAAAGCTACCGTCCTCTGCGTCCTCAGAGGCATCCCATTTTGTCCCATGGACTTTGATGGGTCAAGGTTTCTCAGGAGAACCCTCACTCAATTCTTTTCCTCTACTGTTATTTCCTCTCCTCCTTAAACCCTGACCCTAGGCACAAAAGCACAAACCTAGACTAAGACACCAGCAATTAAAGTTTCACAACTGTGCACACAATAACTGGAAATTGAAGGTAGGCAACTCTGTATCACTCGTACATTATCACAAGAATACATCTAATTGTGCATTAAAGGTGGGGTTCTTCATTAAGTTTTGCCTTAGAGAGTGATCTAGTTTTATTCAGGCACCTAAAGCTTAACTGTATAAAAGTGTAGTCATGGTAGTTTAAACCAAGTCCTCACAGGATCTGAAAAGCAGGGGGCAAAAAAGGAAGGCAGGTGCACCTGGGTGGGTGAAGAAAAGCCAGAAACACTCACCTCAGACTAAGCTGTCACAGAATGACCTACTCAGCTGAACGCCAGCGCCCTTGGACATTTTTACAACCCGTGGGGACAGACATCTGCAATAAACAAGTCAAAACTCTAAACTAGAGCTAAAAAAATAGTCTTCTGGGTGTTCTTGACTACAGAAGCAGCAAGGGCTGACTACCTTTGAGACAAACCATTGTCTCAAACAAACTTGATGAGTGTTGATTTCAACAGTAGTTTCAGCTTAATAACAGTCATAACTGACCCACAAACAGACGTCTTAGTGCAATTCAGCGGACAGCGTGGATGGAATAGCATACAGTGAAGCTAGGACCTATTTCAGCCAGTACTGTCAGCCAAACAAGTGCTTGTCCAACTGCATCCTGGGCTGAGTAAAATTTAGATTGCTAAAGTCAGACCAGACAGATCCCATCTCTTATGTGTACACAAGGTAACCCTGGAAGTTCGTATGTGTGACATATTTGAAGCTCTATCTTAAAAAAAAAAAAAAAAAAGAAAAAAAAAGAAAAAAGACACTGCCAATGTTTTCTGTTATTTCTTTGTATGTTATGTGTAGATAATAAACTTGTGAGAGGTGTATTATTGCTAATGCTAAATTATTTTCAAATATAGACTTAAGAAGTTGGAACCCAAGATATGAGCATTTCCAGGTATGCACCAAATACATATTTACAGGCTAATACTCAATGATTCATATCTTTTGGATGTGAATGTTGGCTTGTTATTCTATTTTCACTTCATCATTCATTTCAGCAAATTTTATTCTAAATCTAATCCTTTGGAGACAGTTTGGAGGAAATTAGTATTTGTTCTTGGTGGAAAAATAATAAACAGCATTTTTAAAATTCTGTGTTCATAAATACATATTTTGAGTATGTTGAGTTTTCTGTATAAGGAATTCCTAGTTTACTGTCCAAGTTTAACTTACCATTTTTGTCTCTGAAACATTTAGACTCTGCTTTCTGCTAGATGTGCTGAAGTAGCTTAATAATTGAATAAATAAATGCATTCATTACTTATTTGTACAGTACCAGTTGATAAGAAATCAGTCAGTGTCATCCACGGATTTTCCACTTTGTTAAAAATTATCACGATAGTATTGACATTGAAAAGGAAGCAATATATATTACTGGGGTTTGTGAAATGAAGAGGTGAAAAAGGGTTGTTGTGCTGTTCCTGATGCTGCAGTCGATGATGGAATTTTCTTCCTGTTATAAATTATCTAGCTTGAGAATTTCTACTCTAGTGTCACTGAGAGAAATGTTAATGACTTTTCAAGCCCACTCTTCTTTTTTATGTCAGTGTGCTACCTAAGATCAAGGCACTCTCTTCAAATGTATTTAAGCTCATAAATTAAATCAGCTGGTGATCAATGCTTAATGTTTACATTGCAGACACCTCAAGATTCTTTAGCATCTAATTACATTTGTATTATCAGATTACTGTAGAAAAATTCTTGGACCAGCTTCTTATCCACAGCAACATATGTTATGACATTGATTTTGGTGGCATCCCATTGAAATGAGGACTTATTTGAACTAAGAATCTAACTCTTAATGGAAGAGAGGTTAAAGTTAGGGAAGAGGAGTACAGGGATGCCCTTTTGTCATTTTTATCTGACTTTATTTGCTTTTAAAAGATGGATTACAGAAGAAAACCTGTCAAGGTTAGCATTAACCTAACATGTGTTGGCCTGTTATGAATGAAGAAGCGTATTTAGGTGACAAGTGGCACAGCACCACCACCCAAGTTTCCATTAGGACCAGACTGTACATATGCATTTATAGCACAATTGCCAACATAAAATCTTAACATAAAGGTTCATGTTTTTTACATTTGCTTCATACCTTCAGTTTGAATATAAGAAAACAACAGTGAGGATATAGCGGAAATTCTCAGTCGCATAACCAAGTCTTTCTTCCTTCTGTTTTCTTCTGGGTCTGTTAAAGGTGGTATTCCCACAGCAGTTCCAGAGATAAGATAAGATGAGAAATCCTGTTCTCACAAAGGATTACTTGTCTCATTATACCAGTGTATTGTTTGTTCTACACTTTGACTAAAAATGCATATTTTAAAACTAGTGTTACTTATTTAGTAGTACTAAAGAACTGTAGTTTGAATCAGGGTCACATTGCATCTACTTTATTCAAACAACAGAAAATCAAATTTTCCTGGCTGTCCTAAAATCTGGTCAAAGAACAAAAACTATAATCAGACACTATGAAAACTGAAAACAAAGGGTGAATTTAGCAACAGTAACACCGACAGTAAAACATTATATAGCCACATGCACAAAGTCAGTGGTTCAGATTCATATTTATATTATGACTCTTTATAAATAAAAAGACATTAGCAAAGAACATAAAACTTCTTTGTTGCAATGTATATAAAAGCCATATAATAGTATGCTTTTGTGCAAACCACATTAACATTTGGATTATGTGATAAACTGGAGTCATAAATCTGAAAAAAATCACAGTAATAAATATGTACAAGCAAAATAAGTTGAAAATTAATACAATATTTTTTATTCCAGTAAAAATTTTCAGCACTTTGATGGCAATGAATTCTGCACATTTTGGTAGAAATTTTTGCATTTAAAGGATTTTTATGTTAAATTCTTTCCTCAGTTATGTTGTGCCTAGACAAATACATCACCTAAAGCACTATCATGAATAATTGTGACTCAAACATAGGCAATACTTGAAAATCTGTCCTTAAATTTATTTCTGATTGTTATGTAGAGAATATTATCTGCTTAGATATGACTAGTAATGCCTGAAAAGGCAAATAATCACTCACCTTGCAGTAACTGGTTCTGTGGGACACAGGGTTTACAAAGATTTCATTGTCTTGTGCATCTGTATCCCATGTGAGAAATGTAATTCCTTTCTAATAAACTAGTAAGAGGCACAGCAACTTTATGAGCTTCCCATTTTACTCAGTAATAAACACACCTTATTGTCAGTACGCCAGATTTGTGAAGACAGAACACAAGCTTGAGAAGCTTAGCTACAATTATATGAATAAGACTTAGTTTTTTAACACAGTGGAAACTTAGTGAGTTGCAAGCAGTGTCTTATTTGTGGAGATGAATAAGAAGCCTACTGCAGTATTAACAGAAAGAGTTACCTATCAAATCAGGCATCTAAGTATTACACAATAGCACAATGTGGTATGGTATCAAACTACAGATGGAACAGAACATTGTAGTTACAAATGTCAATCACTTTTCAGAAAGATTGAAGCAGGGATTATGTGAGTTCAGTCCATATAAATTGTCACACATTCTGAGATATTCTTCATCATTAAAATGTGGCATGTACATTTGTCATTTGAAACCCACTCAGACTCTTTGAAGGTACCTGCTGTTCTGAAAATGCAAAAACCAGTTTTGGTGGACATGTAGTTGTGGGTCTAATCGAGACCACTCCAGTAGGAAGAAAGTCAGTATAAACATCTCAATAATACAAGGCTGTGCTTTGGCTTGAGAAGGAGGTCTAGGAAAAGAAACTGAGGAAGGGATACATTAATTTGAGGGTAAATCAGCTGCAGTGGAGAACGTAAGCTGAATGCTTTCATGGAAACCTATCTAGCGGGAGTCAATATGAGCTCAGGAATTACTTTACTTTCTAGTAACTAAGCCACATGGAAAGTAAACTTCAAGAAAAGGGATGAACAAAACAGGTACTAAGGATCTACTAGACCAGGAATGTCATATGGAGCATGAGAAGTACAAGTAGAAATTTCAGTCCTTTAAGCAACCTTGATAAATAGACCTTGACCAACTACTGAATGAACAATAGTGTTCTGCCTATCAGTATAGCGTATCTACATCACAGGCCGTATAAATTGTTTTTATGCTACAGTGTAAGGATGGGAAATTTGGAAACCAGAGAACCAGTCCGAAGGAATAAAAGAGAAAATAGAAATCATGATTTCATGCTGTAAAATCTCATCTTGAAAATTATTTCTGAAGAATGTTTTAAAAAAACCTGCAGTGTTTGGATTATCTGACAGCAGCTGGGACTTTTGAATTTGTCAAGTTCCTACACCATGGAACTGACAAACACTTTCAACTGTGATGCCACCTTTTTAGAGAACAATGGTTATTTGTACTCTGTCCAAGATACTATATATCAAGTGTATCTCTTTTACATACAGCTACATAAAATGAGCCAGGGACCATTTTCTGGCTCTGAGGTCAACGTTTCAGCTTCAAAATGTTGCACATCTAAACCTCATATTGAACCTTACATAGATCTATTTAACACACAAGTTAACACCCTTTAAACACCTGAATGAGTCCAATCTGTGAGGTGGTACACTGAAGACTGAGCTTGTCACCAACAGGAAAGATTGAGTTCATTTTACATCAGAGATAAAAGAAGATAGAGAGGACACAACTTTTCATATTCTATGCAGACAGTTGTGCTGTCATTACTCAATTTTCTGCTAACAATCTATTTAAAAGCATATGTAAACCTCTTCTTAATCTGAAAGGTTTTGGACCTTTGGTTCCTAGTTGCAAAAATAGTGGCCCAGCCACCAGGCTGGAACAATAAGGTAGTGGGACAACATTAATCCTTCCTGCTGGACCTTCATCTAGAAAGAAGTGCAAAATTGATGGGAAGGCAGAAAACAAAAGAGCTTGACTTTCCAGTTCATAGGGAAGGGAGCTCCCAAGAAGGCAGAGCCCCAGAGCTGCTGAAGAGAACTTCATGGTAAATGGAGATGCTTACTGTGTGGGCCCAATTTAAGTTCTTATTTAAACACACTCTCTTAGTCATGGTTTCATATTGGTCAGCTCTAGGCTGTTCTTCATACAGGAGATGAGAACACTTCCCACCTCTGGAGGCAATTATATGCAGGGGTAGTTGCCTCAAAAAAAAAAAAAACCCAAACAAAAAAAAACACCAAAAAAACCCAACAACAAAAACGAACAGAGAAAGAGAAGTACCTCAGATCTTCCATGTCAAGATTTGTTAGGCAATTTCTTTTCTGTGCAGAAAGACAGAGCCCACAGACAACCCAAACCATACTGCTGTAATCACTCGACTTAATGGCAGGCTGAGAACAACACAAAATTTGTCAGTGGAACTGTCCAATCAGACCATTTCTGCAAATACACAGGAAAAAAAGACTAGATAAAGGTATGTGTCCCACCATGCAGTACTTTTGCTGAGAATGAAAATGGATGCTGAAACTGAATTATATTCTTGGGACACCCACAACTTCTTTGGCAACCTCTTCCAGTGCCTCATAATAAAAAATGTCTTCCTTATATCTAATCTAAATCTATTATCTTTCAGTTCAAAGCCATTACCTCTTGTCCTATCACTATGTGCCCTTGTAAAAAGTCCCTCTTCAGCTTTCTTGTAGGCCCCCTTTAGGTACTGGAAGGCCGCTCTAAGGTATTCCCAGAGCCTTCACTTCTCCAGGCTGAACCCCAACTCTCTCAGCCTCCCTTTGTAGGATCATAGGGGGAAGCTGTGATAAGCATCTATTACAGACTGCCTCAACAAGAACACAAGTTAGACAAAGCTTTCTTTGAACATCAGAAAAAAACCTCATGATTGTAGGCCCAGGTTCTCGTGGTGGGGGAGTGTCTTTAAGCACTCCAGTATCTGCCTGAAGGGTAGCATGGTGGTGTGTAAGCAATCTAAGAGTTTTCTGGAGTCCTCTGAAGACAGTCTTTTGACACAGGTGATACACAAGATTAATAACAAAGGTAATCTGCTGAGTGTTCTAATAAGGAAGGAAAAACTGATTGGTGATATGAATATCAATGCAAGATTTGGCTGCAGTGACCATGTGATGATGGGAATTCAAGATCTAGAGAGAATCAATGAAGGCAGGTAGCAGAAAAAAGACCTTTGATCTCAAAGCAGAGTTTGGCTTATTCGGGGATTTGTCTGTCAGGATCCTATCAGAGGCTGCCCTGAAAAGGAGACCAAGAAAGCTGATTGATCTTCAAGGGCATCTTCCTCAAAATGCAAGAATAGCTCCATCATGGTGTAAGAGAATTTAATCAGATATAGAAGGCCAATCTGACTTAATGGGGAACTCTTGATTGGTCTCAAATGCAAAATAGCAAGTGTACAGAAGATGGAAGCAGGGAAAAGCTATCCAGGAGGATTACAGAGACACTGCTTGAATGTGCAGGGAATGAACTGGGAAAGCAAAAGCTCAGTTGGGACTCAAATCAGCAAAGCATCGGAAGGGTCACAAGGACTTTTATAGGTAAAACAAAGGAAGAGTAAGAAAAATTTGGACCTGTTGCTAATAAGTTGAGGCACTAGTGACAAAAGATACAGGAAATGCTGAAGTACTCAGTGCTTTCTTTGCCTCAGTCTTTACTGGCAAAATCTGCTTCCAGGTCCCTGGGCCTAGTGGCAGAGTGTGCAGGAGTCAAGTGCTACCCATGGTACAGAAAGAGTGAGTTGGTGATAATTTAAGCAAGCTGGACATACACATGCATCCAGTACTGAGAGTTGGCCAGTGTCATTGCAGGGATGCCTGATATCATCTTTGAATGGTTATGGTGATCAGGGGAAATTTCTGATGACTGGAATAACACAAAGGTCACAATAATCTTCAAGAAGGTTGAGAAAGAGAATTGTAGGAACAGGCCAGTCAGCCTTACATCAGTCCCCAGGAAAATTGTGGAGCAAGTCCATATGGAAATAATTTTCTGGCACATGAAGGAGATGAACATGATTAGGAACAGTCAGTTTGGATTTATCAAAGCAAGACATGTCTGACCAACCTGATTGCCTTCTGTAGATAAGGGGAGAACACTAAATGTTGTTTTTACCTTGGCTTTAGCAAAGCTTTTGATATAATCTCCCATAGCATCTTGGTAGACAGGAGATAGAGGTACTAGATGGGTGTACTACAAAATGCATGCAGAGCTGGCAGCCATCAGCAGCTGAAAGCCCACCTGGCAGTTGATTATTAGTGGCACTCCTCAAGGGTGAATGCTTGGGGTGATTGTAGGGAAGCAGTGAAAGCCCACTGCTCCACAGGGGTGGGGATCCAGGAGCTGAATGCAACAACACAAGCAGCAGGGCAGAGGGCTTGGTGGTAAGAACCCAGTCCCACAGTACCTAAACAAGGCAAGTGGGGTCTGGCTGTGGTAGCCAGGGTCAGACATCATCCAGTGATCGCAAGGCAAGCCTGTAGTGGCAAGGCACAGCCAAGGTTAAGCCAGGAAATCATTCCACAACTCAGGGTCCAAGCCTGGATCAGCAGGGCCCATGACCAGGAACGGGTGTGGCTGCCATGCAATGGGAGCTGTAGCTCAGGTGGGGGCCAAACAGTTGAGCTGTAGCTTAAAGCAGCTCCCAAGAGAAACGCATCAGCTTTTGATGAGGTCTTCCTGCAGAACTGTCTGGGATCACTCTGCCCAAGACCACCAAAGGAAAGGGGACAGCCCTTTGTTGTGCTATCCCTAAGTTTGCCCTGAGCCCAGAAAGCCAGACCTCCAGGAGGGAGGAGGCTCTTGGGGCCCTTGTATTGATGCTGTTTAATGTCTTTATTAAAGACCAGAATGACAGGATGGAGTACACTCTCAGTTTTGTGAATGATATCACTGAGAGGACCAGTTGATAAGGTAGAGGGCTGGGCTGCCGTGTGGAGGGACCTCAAAAGGGAGAGAAACAGGCTGGCAGTCCTGCCAGGGAAAAGTAACTGGCAGCAAGGCAGGCAGAGGCAGACCTCACTAACAAGGATCCAGAATGCTGAGTCATTAAATCCAGGTCAGGATCGGGTCTGGACACAACAAACAGGTCCAGCTCCAAACTAGTGATCACCTCAAAAGCCTGCAGTGACAAGGCAGGTCTGATGCCATGTTAGGTAGGTCCAAAGGCAAAGCAGAGGGTCTGGGCCAGGGTCAGGATCAAGAGGGTACAGGATCAGGCACAGATGTAGATGCCATACAACTGCAACGTAGCACAGGCAGGGGCCAACAGTACAGCCTCAACTTAAAAGCAATTCCCAAGGGAACAGAGGGGCATGCCCTCACTTCTGTCTTGCTTCCCAACAGCTCTTACCAGCGAAGGAGCTGACCTTGGACTGAGCCAGCTAGACTGCTTAACTCAGCAAACTAAATTACTAGAAAGGGGAGAATGTGCTTAGGAACCTGACCTCATCTTATGAAATTCAGCAAAGGCAAATGCAAAATCCAGCATCTGGGATAGCATATTGTAATGGCACAGACCAACTATCTAGAAAGCAGATCCGTAGAAAAGGCGCTAGGGTTACCTAAAGGACAAGAAGATACACATGAATAAGCACTGCACTTCTGCAGCAATGCAAGCTTAAACAGAAATCAGGTTGCATTAGTAAGAACATAGCCAGTGGGTTAGCTGAAGTGCTTGCTCTCCTTTAGCTGGCACTTGTGAGGCTGCATTTGGAGAACTGTGTCAAGTTTGGGGCTCCCCAGTGTAAGAAACACATTGACAACTGGCAGAGTGAGTCCAGCAGAGGCCCTCAAGATAGTTAGAGAAAGAGAGCACATGACATACAAGTTGAGGCTGTGAGCACTGGGCTTGCTTATTTTGAATTAAGGAAGGCTAGGTGACAGCTAACTGCCGTCTTCCAACATGCAGTAGGTGGAAAAGGAGTAGATGGAGCCAGACTTCTTGGATATTCACAGTGAAAATGAGATGCAATGAACAAAAGTTGCAGGAGTGCAAATAATTACAAGGGGGGGAAAAAAGTCACTGTGAGTATGGCCAAATATTGGAAGATTCCCAGACAGGCTGTAAAATCTTCAACTCTGGAGATATTCAAAACTTGACTGGACAAGGTTCCTCAACCAAAGTTCAATGTTGGATCTAACTTCAAAGTTTACCCTGCTTAAGGCCTCACAGTGTCCAGGGCTGGGGAGTCAGAGAAGGGAAAATTAGGCCAGGTCAACTTCCAAGGACTGTGCCAGCCTGAACTATGTCATGCATCTCACTGTCAGCCCAGCTTTTAGGATGTCTGAGAACATACTTTGAAAGCAAGACATGGAAACATGGTCTGTATGTAACTTCCATTATAAGGTTATAACGAACCTATATATACTGTTCATTATAATGAAGAACGACTTACTGTCCACATGGAAAATAGTGCTGTGTGTGCTTCTGCAAGGGTGACTAAGGTTTGATACTATATAATAATGTCATTAATGATCTGGATGATGGAATAGTGTGTGCTTATTAAATCTGCAAACAACACTAGGCTGGAAGCAACTGTGTGTACATTGGAGGACAAGATCAGAATTCAAAATGATCCTGATGAACTGTAGGAATGGCTTGAGAAAAACAGGATGTTATTGAACAGACACAAGTGCGAGGCATTACTTTCAGAAGGCATACTAAATTGCACAAATACAGGACGTGGCTCATCCAGCTTGTTTGTACTTCTGCAGAACAGGATCCAGGGGCAACAGAGGATCACAAGTTGAATAAGAGTCAAGAGTGTCATGTTGCAGCAATAAAAGCAAACAACACTGGCATTTTTTCTTTAAAAGGTGTAGCCTGCAAGACACGTGAAATAATCTTTCCACTCTACACAGTACTATAAAGTCTCAGCTGTAGTAGCCAGCGCAGTTTTAAGCAGTACTTCCTGAAAGATGTAGAATAATTAACTCAAGATGATGACCTTAAACATAAACCCTACTGAAATTCTGATGACAGGCTAATTTTGACTTACTTTCTTGGGGCAACTGTAAACATCCAGAAATACATAATTTTCCCTGCGATGTGCCATATCCCTTCTTTTACAGTCACAGATCAAAATGAGTAAGCCAACATCAATAAAATATCCTGAAAGGTAATCCTAAAGCAGGGAAAAAATAAATAAGGCTTGGAACTTGAGGAAGAAGTATGTCATAGCTCTTTCTTCTCTAGAGGATAGATAGTGGTTTTTGGGGTTTTGGGTTTGGTGTGTTTTTTGTTGGTTTTTTTTGGGGGGGGGCAGGACAATGACACAGAAAACTAATTATCCTGATTAACACATTCTTTTCATTTTAGTGCAAGCAAACAAAACAAGCAACTAAATAAATCCCTTTGGATAAATACTGCACTTACTTTGACTCGTGAAACTTCTCTGAAGTCAGTTGCTTTTCTGGAATATAATGAATATATTTATTTGGTGTTTGGGTGTTTTAAAAAAACATTTCTGTTACAGATATAATAGCTAAATATATAATTTAGGGAGATAATCATAGAATCATTGAATCACAGAACAGCCCAGGCTCAAAGGGACCTCCAAAGATCATCATCTGGTCCAAACTTTCATGGGAAAGAGAGCCTAGATGAGATTATCTAACACCTTGCCCAATCACATCTTGAAAACCTCCAGTGACGGAGATTCCAGAACATCCCTAGGGAGGTTGTTCCAATGAATGATTGTTCCTTCTTATGTCGACTCTCCCAGTGCAACTTGTATTTACTGCCCCTTGTCTTCTCCATGTAGCTCTTTGTGAAGAGAGTCTCCATCCTCTTTGTAGCTGCCCTTTAAGTACTGGAATACTGCAGTGAGCCTCGCCCCCGGCCACTGCCAAGCCTTCTCTTCTCCACAGAGAAAAGACCTAACTCCTTCAGCCATTTCTCACAGGGCAGGTTCTCCATTCTCCAGCCCTTTGATCATCTTTGTGGCCCTCCTTGGGACCCTCTCCACTCTGTCCACATCTTTCTTGAGTTGTGAGGACTGAAACTGGACACAGTATTCTGGGTGCTAACAAGTGCTGAGCAGATTAGGAAAAAAAAGTGATGAGTAGAGTGCGAAATAACATCAAATAATACTCATAGTTACTGTAGATTCCTGTTGATAATATCAATGATATTTCAGTAAACTGTTGAGTATTTGCTGATAGTAAAATAAAATAATAAATTATATATTAAAATATTTTAAAAATAATAAAACCAAACACATACTTTGTTGGCACAAACTAGGCTATCGATTTTAATTGATCTTCCTTCCATTGATCTCTATTCCTCGGTGTATTGTAAATGTTAAGTCCTTAAAGTTAAAATTTAATGGTATCTGTTTAGGAAAATGCTTCTAATGAGTTATGACAGCTTGCGATCTTTTTTGTCTGCTGTTGTTGGTCGTTCTGTGGTATATAGACAAAGTGTGTGACCAGCATCTATTCTGTCTAAGCATTTATGTGGTTCCAAGTAGTTGAAGTATAATCATGCAGAAGCATATAAAATAAACATTGTTTGCCAATTACTTATGGGTTTTTTTGTCAACAAATAGAAATGTATAATAGCAATGATTAGTTTGTTGTATTATTGCAGAGAATGTTTCCACCAAAACTTAATTTCCATCATAAATTATTGTCTAGAAACACATTAAAAGAATAATGCCAGAAGTAACAATAATTTAGCTCATACATATGGAACTTAATGCTTGCTTGTTGTATCATTTTTAAGACACCTGAATTAATTTTGTAAGAGATACATTTTTTTTAACTCTAATTAGAATTTGAAATTTCTATGAAAAAATATTTTTTGTTAAAAACTGTACATGGATATCTAGTTGTAAAAAGTGTCTTGGACTAACAATGGCATTATGCACTGATTTCTTTGTGAATTGGCAACACTGTAACGAGCATCTGAAGATAGTTCTTAAAGTTAGCTGGCAGCTTGGCATGCTGTATGTAAATGGAGTGCTTAACAAAGAGTAGGGAATATATAGAGAGGAGAGACCTACATGATTTTTCTCAAGATCCTTCCTGTTGCCTAGAAAATAGATTTTTATGGGTCCTCATGTTACCGCATTGCCATTGTGCGAGAGGCAACAATATAGACTGAAGTATTACAGATCAAGACAAGATAGCAATAACAACAAAAAAAATCAGTTATGGAGAGAACCAACAAAGAGGTCAATATTAATAATTGACCTTCATAACAATTGACCTAATAGTAACTTCAAAAAAAATTACTGTATTTATTACGGTACTGAAAAGGCTCTCATGGTTACATTTGTAAAAATAAAAAAGATGATAATAAAATGGTTGAATTGATTAAGCAGCTCAAACTCATGGTTTTAAAGCAAGATTTGTGAATCAATCACAGAATAAACCCTTTCAAAGCAAGAACATAAGAGCTATGCATTACCATTACAAATTATGCTATTTTCTGTAATATCATGTCTAATATGAACCCTGCTATTGACATCTAGGCATATTTACTATGATTATACCATAATGAAGGCAATTAAACAAAAAAAAAAAAAAGACAAATTGAATACATATTTTCATTTAAAAGTAAGACTTATATTTTAAGTGGATCCGGTTACTGTTTAACTACTTCTCAGACTACTACAGCTTTTTACTCTAAAATTTACATTTAATGAATTCTTCCTAGTAGTATTTACAACCATGAGAACAAACATTTTTTCTGCTGAGTGTAAAAAACAGAGAGAAAATTAATTTTAATAACATAAACATATAGATATTAACTACATCTTTTAAAAATTACAACTGAATTATTTGGATAACCAACTGCAATACAAATCAAAATAACTTAGTGAAGTCATACTGGTTTCACTGGCTTCACTGTGATTGAAATGTTCATAAACTCACTTGGAAGGCCTGTTACAGTATTGCTGAAATTGCACAGGGTATAACAAAACATGCCTCTGCAAATACATTAAAGGTATTTTTTCATGCAGGTTTCTTTTTTCTCTTTTAAGACTAAAGAAAAGGAATTATAGAAAAAGCAGGTAACAATCATTTTCAGTTAAGAGTAGCAAGAAAATTTTAACCTCAGTTCTCTTACTTCTGCTTTAATGCACCCTGTCGTGTGTAAGTTTAAAAACACTGAATGGAACTATTTGGTGCAATACATATGCACAGCAGGATAAGTTTAGATGCTGTGATGGCCTTTCAGTTTGTATTTCCTAGCTTTTATTTTAAACTTATAAGAAATCCTGGTTTTCAAGAGAAAGGGGCTAATAGCACTTCCTGAGCTTGGCACGGGAACAAATCACATTATCCTTACTCATGAGAATAGTCTAATTAAACACAACAGGAGTCCTCATATGGACATGGTAAAACAAGCAGTATTTTGATGCCACAGTGGCAGATAAATGAAAATTCTGTAACTCTTTCAAACATGGTCCAGTCCTGATCTACATCACTTCACTACTAAAAAAAAACCACCCTAATTGCTAAGATTTAATGTAAATATATGCCTGTCCAAAGCAGTCTCTATTCACTTAAGTAGTTCTGTTATTTCTAGCCAAGAGTCTGTCTTCTAAAACATGTTTTTCCAAGCTTTCTCTAGTTGAATGACTATATAATCTTTTTACCCAAAAAAATCAAGTAGTATTGCTACAATTTATTTTACAACTGAAATAAAAATTGAGCTGAAACTTTAAACAAGTATTTGTTAGCGTTTCTTTCTCCCCCATTTGTTTTTTCCAAGTATAGGAACATGGATACATCTCTCTTTCTTTCGTTTTTGAAATTATGTTTGAGACCACCTTCTGGCATTTATGCAGAATGGATGCTGACAAAATTTGAAGAATATCATAAAAGAAACCTCCCGTCACCTATTACAGGTGAAACAAAAGTATGGTCTGGGAGCAAAGGCATTACTCATTACTTGCTCTCATTTCAGTGGGGAACAATTGTGAAAGGTACAGGAAGGGACAAGACCAGATTCTGGCTTCAGCCTTGTCTTTGTGAAGGATGGAGGAGCTCTTAACATCCTTCCACACAGCCTCCTGCCACACCTAGTCTGGGCCTGTGTCAATGACTGATCTTGCAAGCTGAACTGAAAATGGTTACAATTATGCAAATATTGGGATTTGCTAATGCAGAACACCTTGCTGGACTAGGATTCAACTAGCCAGCTCAGGAATGAAACTGTTGCTGACAAATTCACAGGTTTTGTACAGAATATGTCAATATCAAGGAGATGAGACAAACATGATTTTTAAGGAAAATAATTAATCATGTTGTGTAGCATTTCTAGTGCATGTACTCTTATTTTAATTTTCAATCTGATGAGGTGTTAAAATGGAAGCAAATGATCACCAGAGCTGCAATTACTACAAGGACGATATTACTGTTACAAATCTGTTGTTCTTTCAAAATGCCAGTGTCACAATAACGTTCACAAGTTGATGAATGGCTCACCTCAATGAAAGTTTGCCTATCAAAAACAACCACTGTTGATTAGAAAAGATAATTACTTCTTAAGAGTGTTCCAGCTTAAAAAAATAAAGAGAACACAGTTTTGTAAAAATTTGTAAAACCAAGTATGAGTTTAAGAACTAAAGTAAGTCTCTGCTATGAAACACAATGTTGGGAATTCACCTTCTTTTAATAAAAAGGTTTTTTCCTATACTACGTATAGTATAATATGTGATTTCAGCAAAGGAAATGACAGTCAGCCAGTTCAAGTCCTAAAGTGGAAATCATATAACCAAGGATTTCACAAATACAACTTGTAAACAAACTCACAATTGCAACTTCATCAGAAATTGAATGTGGAGGAATGCATTGATAGTTGTATATGGAACAGCTGTAGTCAAGAATTACCCCAGCATTTGGGTACATGTGTAAATCATTGAGTCTTCCATGAAGAGTAATATGAAGTATAGAACAGATAATAAAACATATCAAACCATATTTTATCCCACTTTTCTAGAGAAAGTAGGTTTATGTGGTTGTGCTATTGGTCCATCTGTTCCATCAGAAAGATGAACGAGTCACTGACAAATTGTAAACAAATTTAATAATCCATCTCAAAGTTACAAAGTTATTTGAGGATTTGTAAAAGTTGGTAAGTGGATAGAGATCTAAATATATACATATATAAAAATACAAATATATATCTGTATTAGATCTAAATACATATATAATAGAAAACCAATTATAACTCAGCTTCCAACTCGTTCAACAGGCAGCAGCCATATGCTAAATCAGAACAGGAAAATTGGTCAACCTATCAGCCAACATGAAGCTTCCAGCCAACCATACTATTTGTAGCAACATGCATCACCATATAGATGTGGATATGGGAATAATAAAAAGGAGAACTGCTGGGTGTTAGCTCCTAAGGGTGTTAAAATTTTTAGTGACTGTTACAGAGTTCTAGGCTTAGGTTTCAGTTTTTTGAAAAAGGCCAAGTATTCATGAACTTTCAAAAATACTTACATGTATAATTAAATATTTACGTTTACACAAACTTGAGGACCTCCAGACCCTAAGAGGTTACCTGGATGCCAGATAGGATCATTAAGAACATGAAATATTACTTTCTGAAATACAGATGAACAGTTTGGGTCAACCAAAGCTGAACATTTGCATAATTGGATCATTTGTAGACTGGAACTGTAATTTAACATACCTATATAGTCAAAGGTTTACCTTTTGAATTGGCTTTTTTTGTTTGGTTGGTTTTTATGTGAAATGGGGCAATGTAAGAGAAGTAATAGAATCTTTCACTGACATTTATAATTTGAGGATTTTTGCTTAGGTTTTTCTGGATAATGTTTTTAACAGGACCTACTTCAGCCAAGGATAGAAAAAGCAAGTGTAATTTGAAACACACTGTTCCATCAGCTCATCATTACCCACTAGCTGGAAGTTATCATGCCCAGAACTCACCCTGTGATACATAAGAGCTTCTCATCCACTACAGTTGAAAGTCTTCCCGGTTACCTCACTGAACACCCCTCTTCAGGAGTTTAAACTACGATGGCCCGACTGTAGTAAAGCAGTTAAGCACGTGTATTCAGTTTTGCTAGTTCTGCTACAGGGCTGGTGGGAATGGAACCCTTGGTCCCTCCACGAATATACAAAATTGAAATATATGTTTACTCTGAGCCATACAAGGATGCTCAGGGATGGTGGCAAACTAAAGGAATTTTCTTCCATGGAAACTTTGTGCTTTCTTATCCCCTACAAGCAACTTTTTGGGTTTTCTCCCCATCTTTTGCAGCTTTCTGAAATAATGTTGGTTCCGTGATTCCCAGCTAACCCCAGTCATGTCTACGCATCTGGACTATGCACACTGTTAAGTACCTATCGACCTCTCAAACGTGACTGTTATGTATTTACAATGACGTAAAGCTAATGCTTCTCATAGTATAGAGCAGAGGTCTTCTCTTGGTGGAGCCTAAAGCAGCTGCTGTAATCCCGAGAACATAGTGATCAAGTCCTGCTGATTCATTGTGTTTATGCAGTTTATTATTTAAAGCTACATATAAGGAAGACTGGCATTCCAGCCAAATTCCCAAATTTGGGGTTACAGAAAAGACAGGATGAATGGTATTTTAAGACCAGGGGGCAAGATCTGTTGTAAAATTCAACTTTGAGATGACAGTCACTACGAAGACAAGGTAGAAGATGTTTTTTGAACAGGGATGGATTGTCTCCAGCACATGCAGAGCAAATACATACAATTGTACTCCACAAACATTTGAATAATTTGAGCCTCCTAAGAGCATCAGAGGTTTCTCAGATATAATACTGGAGGGGCTTGGAAAAATGCTCATTGCCATGAAGCACCACTGAAGCGAAGGGGCTCTGTAAAACTGCTGTTGGCTGGACATCTCTGTACGTAACACCACCACCGAGAACCAGGCATTCAAGTATTAACAAGAACTTTGGAAAGCACCCCTCTCCTTCACCAGCAGCACGTAGGCTCTTGGGCTGGCAGACCCCACGGTTTCCCCTGTCCCTCCCTATGCTCAAGGGGATCACAGCTCAGGAGCCCCTGCACAACCCCAGCCACCCTCACCCAAACCTGGCCACTCGCTAACACTAAAGCTACTGAAGAAACCCACCGCGAGAGGTGCCAGCCCAGCCACTCCTCACTGAACCGCGTGGGACCGCGGTGGGAAAGGCACGGCGGAGGCCACAGAGGATGGCCACGGCGGGAACCGCCCGGGGAGCCCAGCAGGCCCTGCTCCGGCTGCCGGCCGGGGCGCTGCTGGGCCCCTCACCGGCAGGCTCCAGCGCCAGGCCAGCGGGAACACCTCCCGCCGACGGCGGCCCGCGGCTGGCAGCGGGCGCCCACCGCCGCGGCCCCGCCTGTAGCTCCGCAGGCCACCCGAGTGGCTGCGCGGCGGCCCGGCCCGCCCCGCCCGCAGGGGGCGCCCGAGGGCAGCGGGGCGAGGCCGGGCGCTGGGCCGGGGGGCGGCCCCGCGTCGAAGCGGGCGGGCGCCACCCTGTCACTTCGGGCGGCGTTGCGTAACCTCCCGGGAGCGGGCGGGCGGGGCCGGGCGGCAATCCCGGCGGGAGGCGGCGGCCCCGTGCCTCAGCGCGGCCCCTCTCGCCGCGGCGGCAGCAGCGCGGCTCCCGTGCACCTGCTCACCTGTCTCCCGGCCGGCTGGGGGGCCCCGGCCCGGCCACTCCCCCCGACGGGCTCGGCGCAGGCGCCCTAGCGGCTACCGCAGGCAGGGGGCGGCAACATGGCGGCGTGAGCGGCGGCGGTTTCGGCTCTACAACAACAGCAGCAGCAGCAGCAGCAGCGGCGGCGATCGCTCGCGCCGCCGTCAGCCCCGCGCGCCGCTTGTCCCCGCCGGGCCGCGCCGCGCGCGGCGGCGCCCGCTGCTCCTGCCCCGCGGCGGGGAGGCGGCCGCGGCCGGGCAGCCTTCGGCTAACGGGGCATCGGCGCCCATAATAATCCCTCATTATAGCGGAGCGGGGGAGCGGCTCCTGGGACGGTGCCTGCGCCTCGGGCCGGCTCCCTGCGGCCCCGCCGGGTGCGACTGCGGTGGATGCGAGGCTTGGCCCGGCCGGGCGGGGAGGCGGCGGCGGCAGGTGCCGGTAACGGCGGGGGGTAAATGGCGAGCGAGAAGCCGGTGTCGGGGCCGGACCCGCAGCCCGCGGGACTCATCTCCGTCGGGGCCGGCGGTGGAGGCGGAGGCGGCGGCAGCAGCAGCAGCAGCAGCGTCGCGGTGATGGGGGAGCTGAGGGCGTCGGGCTCCGGGTCCGTGGTGCTGCCCGCGGGGATGATTAACCCGTCGGTGCCGATCCGCAACATCCGGATGAAATTCGCCGTCCTCATCGGACTCATCCAGGTCGGGGAGGTCAGCAACCGGGACATCGTGGAGACGGTGCTGAACCTGGTAAGCGGCCCGGCACCCCGCCCCGGTGACGCCCCGGCGGGCAGAGGGCCCCTGGGCACCGGCTCCCGCAGCCCACCTCCTCCCGGGGCTGCGCCCTGCGCCCCCCGCCCCTGTGCAGCCCGAAAGGGACCTTCATTTTCCCAGCCCCTGCGTCCCTCCGACACGTACGGCCCTTCTCCGACCATCTTTCCATCCCAAACTCCTCTAGTGCCTTCCTCTCCCTCCTCCTCGATACCTCGACCCGCTCCTCTGGCGCGTGTGGCAGCAGCAGCCCCCTGGGCGCTCCCTGAACTCCAGGCAGGACCCTGCCTGGCACGGGCAGGCCGCTGCCCCCCTTCCCACTGCCTGCTCCTGCAGAACCGGAGTGTGGGCAATTCACGGTGTAAAAAACGAGATTAATTTGCAGTTTGGGGTTCTGGATGCTGCCTGATAACCTGGAGGCTTCCTTACTGGAGAAAGAGTGGCATGTCTGTAGTATCTGTTTTTAATGGGAAAACATTAAAAAAAAAAAAAAAAAAGCAGACCGAGCTGGTAGCTTTTTATAGTGGTTGAAGCATGTGAAGGGTTTAACCCTGTTAGCTCAGAGCTAGTTGAGTATTTTATGTAGACGGGGTAGGAGGAGGGAGATCTTTGAAAGGATTTAATATGCTTTAACGTCTGTAATAGTTAGTTGTATTGCAGTATTGTATTGGGTTCCTCATGTCTTAATAATCCGCCGTACTTTCCAAAACACATTCTTGTCCGCAAAGTGAGTGCTGTTGCTAATTTTATTTAAGGTCTGTGCCCTGCGAGGTAACTGTTTTACACCAGTAAATAGCTTGAAAGGGAGAGAAGATGCTAAAATGTAGCTCCTTAGTCATCTGCTTACTTCATGGAGTGAAAGAGTTACTGCAGGACTGTATGACTTAATGTTTTTGCGCTACCTACACCAAAGCCTGAGGAACCTACAAAAGCCAAACGAGTGGATCTAAAAATGAATCACTTTCAATTATGTGCAATTTGGTGCTGCTCCTGAATGCAAGATTTGCTGCAGCAGAGCTTTTAAAGCAGTTCAGTCAATGAAATATCCTCAATTTTTGCATGTAAAATAGCATAGAATAATGACTGCTCAAAACTAAATGGCAATTAATTGAAAATGCCTTTGTTTCAAATGAGTTTAATGCTTCTAACCTCCACTCATTTTGTACAAAGTCATGTAAAAAATATTTTGTTTCAGACACTTTAAAAGGATGTATTCTTCTGTTTGACAGTTATTTGCATTTGACCTAGCACAGACTGAATGGAAAAGCTGCAGCATGCAGGGAAAGACATGATTTGGTCAGATCATTTTAATATTTATGGCTTATCTGAACACACAGGGTTAAAGCCTTTGTAGTTTTGTGAGTATGTCAAAACAATAATCTGGTATATTTCCTACTCCTTTCTACAAGCTGTTTGTGACTTAACTGAAACTGATTTGTATATATATATATTTTTTTTTTTACAAGTGTGGTACAAGTCATCATAACTTTATTGGATTATTACCCATTCCTGTAAAAGTAGCACTAGAGATAAGGGAATGACATGTAGTTATTTTATTAACTGGCTTTGTATAGATCATGACAGATACAAAGATGTTTAATCCTTTTCTGGTTTTCTTTCTTCTTTCATTCTTCTTACTGATACTTAAGCTTATTTTAATTCTGGCTGTTAATGCATCAGCAACTGGACTAACATTGGCTTGTCTTTGCCGGGGGAGGGAGGGGGGAAGGTAAGAATGTGTTTTGGTATTTGTGTGGAGGAAATACAGTGCTTGTGTATGAGATCAACCTCCTAATTAGTTCCTATTTCTGAGAACTGTGCTTATACTTAAAAATAAATACGAATGTTTAACAGTCCTCTCAGCGTCAGGAGACATATATGAATTTGAAACTGCTTGGGAGTCTGCTGCAGTAGCGATGCATTCTGGATCAGTCATTACTTAACAGATGGACTCTAATATACAGTAGTCAGTATTCCCACAGCAGAGAGAGGTTATATTGTGTCTGCTAATCTTTTTTCTTGTCAGGGCAGTGAATGTCTCAAACTTAATGCTTGTGTATCTGAAACTTAATTTACTTGCGTGTGAAACAAACACAGTGGATATGGCAGATACAAAGTGAGGCTGACGGCATATCCCTAAAAACCTAAATGTTATCTGATTCTGTATTAAGGGTTTTAATGGCAACTTGAAATGCAGTTTTGTGTTTTAGAAACATTATTTGTGGGGTGAGTGGAGGTGGACAGAACTTGATAGTTTTTGTTGGCTTTTTTTTTTCTGTATTCCTTCAGCCTGTACTTTTAGTATTTCTGAATGACTTTGGTGCAAATGTGATACTGAGTGGACAGTGCTTAAAGAGCTGATCTCAGTTTGATGTGTCAGTTGATAGGTTATATTTCTCTCAGAGACTTAACCTACACTATACCATATTGGGCATCTATAAGCCGTTTGGTAATAGCTTTTTGGTGTTGGAATTCTGCATGGCTGACACTTCTTTTATTATTGGAGAGAATCAGAAGTTAATAATTGAGATACTTTTTTATTTTCTTATCTGAGATTACTGTGCTCTTCCCTGTAAAGCTTCAATAAGTCTGTTCATTCTTCCTGCATCTGTGTGGAAGCAGCAGCAAATGTCTGAGACAAAACTTTGGCTTGGCTTGCCCTTCTCATGGAGATGGTCACTCTTCTTTCCTGTTAAGTTTTCCACTTAGGGTTTCTCTTGGACGGTTTTTACCTTTTAAATGTTTGTTTTTGGTGGCCTCACACTGTGGTCTCTGTTACTGCATTTCACTTTGTTCATGTGGTACCTTCTGATGTTGATGGACACAGTGATTTCTTGTATCTGTGAGGTGATGAAGTGCTTTTTATGCAGTGCTGAAAATCCTTTTCTGTGTCTAATATGTTGTTGGATTTTCAGCTTTGCTAGATTTTAACAGTTGACTTTCAACTCAAGACAGTCTATTGTTCCTGGGTATGCCTGTGCTGTTCATGGGTTTAGTTGATTCTCTTGATGCTTTTCTTAGTGACGCTTCTTTTCCTCTGAACCCACTGTGTTCAAAGTTCTGTTACACTGGTGAATTGGTTTAATTGAGTATCACTTGGTAAGAGTTTCTAGTATTGCTTGTGTTACTTTTCATTGTTTAATATTACAGTGAAAGACACAATGGAGAGAGGATTCAGCCCTTTATAGGCAATGCCTATGAACTAATTATTATCCTTAAAAAAAAAACTGCTAGTTTTAATATTGTGAAGGTCAGAAGATATTAAGAGTATGAGCTTTTCTAAAACACTTTTCTAAAATGATCGTTTAGAATATTGTATTCTTTTTACATTTCCAGAAGTAGGAGGAAACTCCTCATTGTACCTTACGTGTTCTTCTGTGATGGTGCTTGTTTTGATTTTGGTCCATGAGTTTAATCTGAAGTCCCAGGTTCAGCATGCTGTCTCAGAGATGTGTGTTCACTGACCCTTGTGTACTGCAAAGCACCGAACTGGAAAAGTCTGTCCTTGCAAACAACATAATCCTTTAATTGCTTAGTGATTTCTCTTTGGGGATATTTTGACACCAGTTCGGTGCTTCTATTGGTGAGGAGGCCTTTCCCCTTTCAACAGCACTATTCGTTTTCTTAGGGTACTGTCAAAGATGTTGTTATTGCTATGGTAGATGTGCTTATTGTTATTCTCCGTAGTGCCTTTGCTTCTTGATACCCTTTTGTACTTACAATATGTGTTAGATGGATATTTATATAAAGTTCTGCACCATGTGCTCCAGCAAATATGATATTAAGGTGGAAGTGGGTCAGTCTGTCCACTACTTCAGGTGTATTTTTGTTCCATTTATTTTCTAGTGCAACATTTCCACATATGGCTTTAATTAGTTTTTCTATAATACATCTCAGATGGCCTTTCCTTTCATTATTTTTACTGACTTTCTTCCTTAATTCTCTGCTTTTCCAGTATTTTAATGGTCTTGGGGAATTTTTCCTTCAGTGTGTTTTTGAACTGTCTCTTATCTGGCCAGCTTTCATCCAACGTGAGTATGTGAATTGCATTGTTTCTTAGCTTTTAGAAAGCTTTCTCTGTTCCGGTTTGAAATTCCTAGAATTTTTTATTTTGAGTTTTGTAGTGCTGATTCTGTGGCAGTGCAAAATAAGAAGGGTGAGCAGGAAGCTGACTGGTACTAAAAAAATATGACTGGTGCTGACACATGCAGCTTGTTTTGCCTATGCATCTTGAACAGATTAGATAGAGATTTAAAGAGATTTCAATCTGATACGGGTGTAGCTGACCAGGGTTGTCCTTGTCCAATCTTGAAACCTTTTATATATGTTTTGTCAGGCTAGAGAGTGCTTGTAAGAAGTAGGTCAAACACCAGGCGTAGTTCAAAAAGTCTCTTGC
The DNA here is from genome assembly GCF_023634085.1 of Falco cherrug. Classification (NCBI taxonomy): domain Eukaryota; kingdom Metazoa; phylum Chordata; class Aves; order Falconiformes; family Falconidae; genus Falco; species Falco cherrug. The sequence continues at coordinate 26,118,892 of NC_073698.1, forward strand.
TGTTCTTGTTGACTACAGCCCACACTTTTCTTGGCTATTCCATCCTACTTCAGTGCTAGTTACCCATCAGAAGAGGTAAGCCATTTTTTAGTGCTCTGTCATGTTGTGCACTTCTAGGTGTGGCATTTGCAGCTTCAGAGCCAAATGGGTTGGGTTATGTGAGAGATCCTTCTTGCCTTACAGGCTTTCCATAGTAGTAGTTATAAGGAAAAATGAAAAGGGAGGGATATGTAAGAAAAAAAGAAATCACGTATTTTCTTCAGACATTTCAGTGTCGTCTTAAGCTAAAGCTGGCTTTTGATATTTGAGTTCTTTGAATCAATTTACAGTTTTGGTTGCTGAAACATCCTGTGACACAGTTCCACTGTTGTGTGGGGAGGAAGAATCACTTTTGTTCGTTGGATGCTGTTGTACTCTGAGATAGCATGGGTGTTGAGCTGTAGCCTCCATCATATGACTTCTGGGTTTTTTTGTGGAACTAGCTTTGCAGGCTTGAGAATCTTATTCCATTTTCTTGGTAGAAGACTAGAAGACTTCCTGTTTTTGTAGTATATTTCTCTGCTGATAGACAGTATTATTCAAGAATGCAAAGTTTGGGGGAATTTTGAAGTTGTTCTTTTTTTCTTTTTTTTTTCTTGTGTGTGTGAGTTTTGTTTTAGGTAATATTCAACTGGTGGTGGCAGTCCTTGTCCAAGTTACTGTCTGTCCCACTAGTTCCTTTCTATCCTGCTCTTGTACTACCCATAGTAAGCTATGTCTGGATGTTACTGTAGAAGCTGCCAGAGCTGTATGAAAAGAGCAGTATCCTCCAGTGTGAGAGTTTGTAGTAGCGTTCCATGGGCAGCTACTTGAGTACTGTAGTTGTTTTCCTTATCTAATAGTCATTATCAAATACTTTCATGGAAAAATTAGTTTTGGTTACAAAAAATATTTGTATGACTGAATGTTCACTTAATTTCTTATAGTATAACTGATTACTTTTGCCTTTTTCTTTCTAATCTTTGACAAGTAGGTGTTTATGGGTGGCAACTTTATTCAGTCCTTGTAACAGTCATGAAGCAATAGTGGTATCTCAGCAGGTGGCCTGGAATCTACTGTGGATCTGGTATGATGGATTGATAGACTTGTATAGGTGATAACTTTTTAAAATTTGTAATGGTGAGCATATCACTGAATATTCCTTATCACTTAACTCTGAACAGCTTTTTTTTTTTTTTTTTTTTTTTTAGCTTTACATCTTACTTGTCTGTACAGGATTCAGTTCATGGATTATAAAGGAGGTGAACACCTAGAGGCTTTTTTATTATTTTTGTCACACTGAAGTAATAAAGTTCCAAGATTGGTATTAATAAACACCTCAGATCTTTGGCTTTTTCCCCTACTCCCGCCTCAGACCCTACCTATGTTTTATCCCTTTGCATCAAGCAAAGGGTTAGCACCTTTCTCTATCAGGATACTATTTTTACAAAATTGTGGCCTGATTCCCCATTTAAACCACGTGTTTTATAAGACTAAGCATTTAGCTGTATATTCATTTATATACTAATCTTTCTCTCTTCTCCATATTTTCCCTCACTGTCCTCCCCTGAATCTTGGCTTTCAGATGGGTATTCAAAGGGGTAGAAGTCAAGGGGCATGGCTCATTACAACCATGAGGTTTGTCTAGGAGGCCATGATGCAGTTTTTTCTTTCATGTTAATGCTTTTCGGTGTCTCCACTTGTATGTTTCAAATACATGAATCACTGTCTATATTACATCCTTAAAAACAACCAACCAACCAACAAAAAACAAACTAAAACCCAACACCGAAATACTGCATAATCATCTCAGAATTCTTACTGAGGTGTTTGTTCCCCTTTCATGCCATACTGAGTTTAGTCAAAGTGGAATGAAATCTGTGATGGGGTTAGTACCAATACTAAGACTTTTTTATCCTGATATACACTGTGTACAGTACTAACACACTGCATTAACTTAATAAGCTATGCAAGCTATTTTAAATCAGTCTTTTACCTGTTCATTACCTGGTACTTCACTTTTTTGGTTTTATATCTTAGCCTGTCTTGATGAATGTGCCATTTCAAATAAGCTTGTGTTGCTCTTCCATTATTGTAGTACTTTGCACAGAAAAGTATCATTGCAGCTACGTTGTTAGCTGATATCTTTTATCTGTTTGATGGCCAAAGGGTCAGTGCAGTAGTGTGTGTTTGTTGATGAAGTTCCATTTATTTTGTGATGGAATGTGATCCTTAATTACCATTCATACTTTTGTAAATGCCCCATTGTGGAGTTTTATTAGTTCTTGCATAGACAGAACCCTTAAGCTTTCTTTAAATCCTAATCAAGTTTAGAACTTGCTTGTATAATCAAAGGCAGCAGATCTTTTGAAACATCAGGTTTGAATTTAATGATCTACCTTCCACTTCTGCCTTGGAAAGGTTTGGCTTGGATATACTGTGAATGATACTATATTCAATATATGATAACCTATAAAGATAATGAACAATTAAAAAAAAAAGGGTTTATTTGTGGAGAGTCACATACTACTTAATGATAGAAATACCTTTTTCAACTATAGGATTATGATGAATTTCAGCTATTTGAACTATAGTTTCATAACTTCAAGTTATGAAGATTGTTAATGACATTCATCTCTAAGAGAAAGATTATCTGTTATTTCCAGAAGAGAAGCACTTCACCTTCTGATTAACCTACTGACTTTCTGCTAAATTCTGCTAAAATTTGCATTCTGGTAATTTCTATGCTTTAGAGTTTGTTCTACTTTTGAAGTACATGGAAAATTATAAATTTCAGTAAATAAGTCTAAGTAGTTGTGGTGTTACTGAGATTTATACCAGTGATGCAGATTCATTTATATTAATGCAACTGTATAATGTGACTAACCTGCTTTAATTTAAAATTGGGTTGCATCAGTGAAATTGTTCCAATATAACAACTCACTGAAAGCTTGCATAAATGTGAATACTGCTTATGCCATTCAGCAGCTTACAAATGCTTGACTGCTATTTTTGGAAAATGATGTTTCTTTCACTGCCCTTTTGTTTACAGTTGGAAGCCTTAACTATGCAGAATAGGTATTAGATTTTGGAATTAGCTGAAAGTGAGCGAGGGCAAGATATTCACTTACAAGTGAAATTGTTATCATACCATGCTTTTTGGTGCTGCGAAAGTGTAGACAGAAGGATGGAAATAATCATTCTTTGTGCAGAGCCTTCTAAAGTAACTCCAGTACCAGCAATATGGCATTATAGTCAGTTTCACATTATCTCATTTTTTTGTCTTTATATTCTGTGACAAATGCCCAGTTACATACAATTTTCTAACTTTTATTGACTTTTGCCTGCTTTAAGAGCCACTGAAACTGTTTTCTTTTTCATTTTTTTGCTCGTTTGTTTTGTAAAAACAAAGTGCTTTGAATGTTTATAAACACAAATATGAATTTGGAAACAGTGTGTCATTTGCTTCACAAATAAGCCTGTACAAACCTTTGAAACATACACTCTTTCCTACCACATAGAAAACAGTAAGGTATGCTTTTATTAAATATAGGATAGTAACCATGAAATACACATTCAAGCTAGTAATGAACTGACTGAAGCCAAGCCCTGTCTTGGATTGCTCATGCCTGACCGATCAGAGTTTGCTCTTACTCTTCAGCAGTACTCTGTGTAGCTCACTGCATCCAAAAAATATTTTTTCATTTAATTATGAGCTAAAAATCATCCTGTCACTCTTAGTGTTATGAAACTTCAATTATTTTTTTTTAAAAAAAAAACCAAACAACAAAGAAAGGAAAAAGAGATTACTTTGAAATTATGGGAGCATTCTTGCTTGAAGTTGAATGTTTTATAGTTAGCAGAATGGGAAGGCTGTCTGCCCCTTCCAATAGGACATATACATAAGAATGTCGCTACAGAGTTTTGTCGGCTTCAATTGTGTAGCATCCCCATAATGTGAGCAGATGTGAACTACTATATCTGAGAATGTTAGCAGGGAGAATGAGCTTCCCAGTGGTCTGGAGAATGGACCTGGGGATTCAGCATCTTTGCAGAAGGGCATTAGCTGCAGCTGTTTAATTGCAGGAATCAGAATGTTGAGAGAATGGGGCCCTGAAATGAGAAGAAAAAGCCAGTTTTGTAAGGAAGAAAGCAGCTTCATCCCCCTTCAAATGGTAATTTTTATCTTAATAAATGAATCAAAACAAATTATCAAGGGACTTCTGAAAGCTGCATTGTGGCTATGTTAGGTTATGGAAAGAGGGAAGAGGTAACAAACTTTACTAACGTGTGTGTTATACTTTCATGGTTGGTGACTTTTTGTCATTTTCTTTTGAGAGATCCCACAAAAGGCTTCATTGTAAACTCAGTGTTTACATGTCCAGTATGATTGTTTGCCTCAACATGTTCCTCATGAGCAAGAAATTTGATGACATAAAATTGTAAAATAATATCAGCACCCCCTCTTTTCCTTCTCTTATTCCAGTGAAATACATTATCTGTTTTGGTAAGTGGCAAGGTGTGTGGTATTTGCAAGTCCTGTCTGTCACTGATGGCTACTTGGCTGTTTAGTTTTCATATGCTGAATAGCTGAAACTTACCAAAACATTTGTGTTAAGACTCTGTTGGACTGAGTAAGTTCTTCAAAGCAAGATGCTCAAGAGGTGGGAGCTACTTAATTCTTCTAAATTTTTATTTTTTTTTCCTGAAGAGATTTGTGGAGCCCCTGTCCCATGTTTTAGCCTCTGGGTTCCAAAAATCTTTGCTGCTGCTTCTGTGTCTTCAGCTATGGCATGTATACTTCCAGTTTGTTTGGTTTGTTTTATGCACCTTTTAGGTCATTTGAAAGACTTCCTCATCACTCTGTTCCTCATGGAAATGTTGCAGCTTCCATTGCATCTTTTGATATCCTAGAGAGCGTTATGTGAAAGCAGAAATACTTACAAGAGACTGTTAGACTATCCAAGGCCGAAGTGAATTGAGTTCATCTGAAAAGAAAATTCAACATACTGTCCTAGGCTCATATGAACACACTTTTTTTTACTTTATTTTTTTTTCCTTTTTTTCAAAATCACATTAATGATGATGCCACTCTGTTTTTCTCTTTGGCTAACACTACAACATCCTCCTGAAGCTTCATTGTCAGAGCACTTTCATAAACTAGCAGAATCACAGAAATTCCAAAGAATTGTAGAGCGGTTGAGAATGGAAGGGTCTCCTGGAGATCTCTAGACAAAAATCTATGCTCAAAGCAGGGTCAACTAGAGCAAGTAGCTCGGGGCCTTATCTTGGCTGGGTTTTGGATGCTTTTAATGATGGAGAGACTCCTGTGTAAAGTTTTTACTGGAGTTCTCTGTGCCTGTTGCTACTTCTCCTGTCACTGGGTGCCACTGAGAAGAGTTTGTCTCTCTTGTTTCTACTCCCTGCTCACTCTACCCCCCCTACAAATACACATACACATTTGTAAGATCTTTTCAGACCTTCTCTTCTTAAAACTAAACAATCCCGGCTCTCTTCAGGCTTTCTTTGTATGTCAGATGTTCCAATCCCTTAATCATTTGCACATTTAGATCTTTATTCTCCTTGTGCAGATAATAGTGCTCCTTTCCAAAAAGGAGGAGGAGTCTGGGAAGCTTTTAATTACAGCAACTCTTTTTCTCATCTCACAGTATGAGCTGCAATGCCTACCACAAATAATGCAGTCAATATTGCAATGCTTAACCCAGCAAAGGACAATTTGCACCACATGCAGCCAAGAAAGAAAACAGACCTCTGTAAGCCACAGAAGTGAGTGTTTGCTTTTCATTTGTTGTGCCTGCCTGTTAATAGATAGCCTTGGATGAAGCACACAAACCCCAGAGTGTCTGTCAGTTCTGCAAATCACAGTTATGGTTGTAGGTAATCTTTTTTTCTTGGATTTCAGAAATATAAAATGTAGCCATATTTGGTATTCTGCTGAAAATGTATGAAGTCAATATTAGTGGCTTAATACTGAGTTAAGGAAACTTTGTGGGTCTTAACACTACTATAAATACTACCTTTAAAAAAAAAAAACAACAGAATGAATTGAAATTAAGCTAGAAGAGCTTAGTAGTTAGCGTAGTCTTCAAAGTTACAGATGCTTGACATCAGAAGGAAAAATAAAAAGAACCCACCCTGTTATTCAGTATAGATCCAAAGCTGTTGAAGTTCTTCATTGAGTTTGTTGAAAAGAATAGATTAATGACTTTATATATAGTCTAATATTGATAGATTAAATGTTTGATAGCACTTCTTGTGGGTGTGACTGTGTAACTTAGAAACTGTAATATATTAAGCAAAGATGATTGCATAACAAAATTTTTATAGTTCATGCTTCATTTAAAGAAAATACTTTTTTCATTCGAAGTAACTTATGATGTCACAATGTGTTTATTATTATACTGGAACAATATCTAGGCTTAGTCACTGAGAGGGAGTCAGTCTTTGATAGTTGATTCAGTACAAGTATTTGGCATTTTAAAGGTAGTGCTCACTGAATAGGAGTTGATACTGTGTTTAAAATTGACTGTTCTTCAGTGAAGTTGGTAGTTACAGATATTTCCTAAAACCCAGAAGCACGTCATTCCCAGTTGTTACAGTCATGACTATTTCCCTTATTAGTAGTATAAACAGGTTTTATAACAAGGGAAAATTAATTATAGTAAAATAGCTTACGTAAATTTTCTCTTTATTTCTAATAGAATGTGATTAAATTCTATTTAAGAACAAATTTGGATCTACTTGCTTTGCTACATGTCCTGGTTCAGTTAAAATAGTTTTGAAGCCTGCAATCCTTTTTCTGACTTGAAAGTATAGTTTATTAAGCAAGCTTTCACTTTTTCAGAAAACCAGCAGCTCAAACTAATTCAAATACATGTAAAATATGTATTAAGAAACTTTGGTGTAATTAAAAGCAACAATCCAAAGGAAGGGTGAGAAGAGGGGAAGCAGAAGTTTCAACTGAACGAGGCTATACCATATAAGCTGATAACCTTTAGACTGCCTAAGTTGATACTTCTCCATTTGAGTCTGTTCTTAAAAGTCTCAGCACACACACACAAAAAAAGTTAATTGTTTAGGTGAAGTTTAGCTAAGAAATGGTACCACTGAAAGGAAGCTTTACATTAAAAATACCTCTTAACAGTATGAGTGGAAAATTCTGAATACAACAGATTATCTTCTTTCACTGATGCGGTGTCCACCTGGATTTACAGAGACCTTGAAATGACTGGTTATATGATGTTCTATTAATTTTTGAGGTGTGTGAGGGAATTACCACCATCTGTTAGTAAGAGAGTCTAAGCCCACATGTGGCCTTCAAAATGTGTTAAGTGTTTAATTTTCTAAGTAAGAAATCCTTTTCTTAAAACCAAACTAAAAGCAGTTAAGGGATTTTAGTATGTAAATAGAAAATGCCCTTTTTTTTTTAACAGTCCAAATTTAAGTTCTTGGATCATTTGTCACAGCTTTGATTTGTGGTTCTAGCCTGTCCTCTGAAGTTAGAATGGCAGTAAATACTTGTAATTGAGCTCTTCTCCTGCACTAGTTATGATATAACTGGCTTTTCAACTCACTCTAAGTCAGTCGAGCTCTGTTTTAGCTAAAACTTGCTTCACCCTGGAAAGAGAGCAGCACATACAATGTATTGTCTTCTGGCTGAGATCAGTCCTAAATGTGTCTTGTACCAAAGCCTGATACTATCCAGATGTGCAGAAAAAGCTGTAAGAAGCTTGAGGTGTTGATAACAATCTTAAATCCTTTCTGGCGGTCAGATGAATCTTAGGAGCACCTTGTTTAAATTACTATTTCAAAATTCCTCTCTCACATGCTTCTTGTGAAGTTACAGTAGGTTTTAGGGCTTCCTCAGTAAGGAAGCTGGTTAAGCAACCTGAACTGAAATGGTGTCAGCCTGGTAACATAGGGATTCAGCTTTCTGAACTGTGTCCATGGTCATGTTACGTCTTTCTACATTACCATCTCTTCAAATGTTGTGTTTCCCTCACCTCCTTCTAGGTACTAGGACTTTTGGATGTGTGGCATTTTTGAGGATGAGGGTTGGGTTTTTTTCGCTTAAGCAGTACATCTGAACTGGCTATGTATGTTTTTGCTCCATTAGTTTTTGAAAAATCTTGGGTTTAAAAATTTCCTTATGTATGCATTTCATAGTGTATGAGCTGTTGGGGAGACTGTATACTTTGTACAAGCAGGATGTGGTACAAGCTGCAGCTGAAAGTCCAGACAATGTGAATTTAAATTTAAAATTCCTTTAAGAAACCTTGGAAGATTTACTGGAGATAGGAAGGAATTGTTTGTGGTCTAGAAAAAAATCCTGACTAAAGAAAAACTCCTTGGCATTTCTATTTATTTAGAAAATGGAAATCAAACTAAATAGTCTGTACTTAGTGTAGCAAAATGAGATCTTTTAAACACTATAATGAAAGGCTACTGAAGCATTATTAAAAATTAACACAGCCAAGAGAGTTATTGAGAAAAGTAGCATTTAGCAGTAATTGTTCGTACATTTTGGTACTGCTGTATGGTAAGTAGCTTCCAGCTTCTTAATCTATGTTCAGTTTCCCTTGTAATGTATTTAATTTTTTTTCAACTGTTTTTTTTTTCTTCTCATATATTTGTACGTTAAGAGTAACCATTCTAGGTCCATAGGTTTGTACTGTGACTGAAAACAAAGACTTGCCTGAAGTCTTTAATTGTTATAAGCATCAAAATAAGCTGTAGAGGAGACGTACTTTTAAGTCTTCAGACTTACCTTTGGGGAGTAAAATGTCATAGAAAAAACTATATTGTGATGCTTTGTGGGCACCCAGACTGGAGCAGTCTGTGAAGAACTGCAGCCCGTGGGAAGAGCTCACATTGGAGAAATTTGTGGACTGTCTCCCATGGGGACGCCCATGCTGGAACAGAGGAAGAGTGTGAGGAGTTCTCCCCCTCAGAAGGAAGGAGCAGCAGAAACAATGCATGATGAACTGACCACAGCATCTGTTCCCTGTGCTCCTGGCAGGGAGAAAGGTGAAAAATTTGGGAGTACAGCTGAGCCCAGGAAGAGGGGAGGGGTTGGGGGAAGTTGGTTTTAGGTTGTGGTTTTATTTCTTATTATCCTACTCTGATTTGAATGGTAATAAATTAAACTTATTTCCCCGAGTCAAGTCTGTTTTGCCCATGATAGTAATTGGTGAGTGATCTCTCCCTGTCCTTATCTCTGCCCTTGAGCCTTTCATTGTATTTTTCTTCCCCTGTCCTGCTGAAGAAGGGGAGTGATAGAGCGGCTTTGGTGGACACCTGGTATCCAGCCAAGGTCAGTCCACCACAGAGAGATAGGTTTTAAGTGGTAGAAACATTTTGAAATACAGTTCTTAAGGAGGTACACAAGACCTGTGTGGTTAAGTATTTTCATTTGTTAGTTGTAAACAGAATTAATGTTTTATGCAGAGATTGATCTATGTACTCTACTATTAATTTCTCTGTATTTCAAAAGCAGCTGATTTTCACCTTTTGAAATCTGTGGAGTTTCTTCATTGTGTTGACATATGCAGTGGTGAGATACAATTAAAAAAATGTGACTGATACTTTCAGGTGATGAACAAGGTTTAGTTATGCATACTGGCTGTCCTAGATGTGTTGCCATTTCTGATAAAACCAATGGATTCTGACTAGTTGAAAGAACTGGCAGTGACATGTAGCTCTTCAGCAACTTCACTGCCAGCTCTGAAAAGTCTTGTTTGACAAAGAGGAGTCGGCTTGTTCTCTCGTGCACATTGCTGATGCCTCTCTTCATACACGTGAAGCTATTTAGAGACATCCTGGAGGACAGCGTTACCAGTGAACAGCTTGTATTAAACTGTTTGTGTCACTAATCCCACATTCTACTTCAATGCAATGTGGATGAAAGTGCTTACATTTCATGCTTTATAGCTTTTACTTACACATCTAGGGATTATTTCCTCCTAACTACCCCCCCTTGTGTGACATATCCACTGGAAATGCATGCCCAGCTTTCACAAAAGGCTCAGAACTTGGGTCTTGTAGGGTTTGTATCTCATAACTACATTGTGCTTTTTAAGTCCTTGGCTGAATAGAAAGAAGACTAACTGTTCTTGTGGACAGTTCATAGTGGTTGAGATGTTTTACCCTGGCTTGGAATATTATAATTGTGTATTAAAAGAAGAAATCAGATGTTTTCTTTTTCAAGTCAATCAGACAGGTACTGGTATCTAAAACTCCCCTGTATAGGAGACAACAAATTTATCTGTTATGGTGGTTGAATGGTAAGTTGCAATTTACATGTAACAAATGAACAGGATCTTCATGTGTTTTGTTTATTGGTTCTGGATGTGTTCAAAATGCATCCAGCTAATTTTCAGTTAAGAATCATACTTCCATGACACAGTTACTATGAGATTTCTTTTTTTAACTGGAAGAGTTGAAGATTTTCCTTTTATTTTTTTATTTTTTTTAATAGAAGAAAGGATCAAGGCAATGTTTGAACTCCATCTTTCTTATCACTGTCATATAGTATTTTCTGTTTTGGCTCATTGCTAGAGACCAGTATATGTGTGTGTGTTCTACCTGGAAACATTTGATGGTCTTTATCTGAATTTGGTAATTAGACCATGGATGCTTACCTAAGATTTTTTTCTTTGTGTAGATGAGATTAACGTTGTTTAATTTTGTGTGCTTTTTAAATTGCAGGACCATTCCTTTTTTCCGTGCACAGGGCCTGTTAAGACTTACACAGATGCCTGGCACATTTAATTGCAAACTACCATTGAACTGCACACAAATTGTTTGGTTGGATCATCTTTTCTTGTTTAAAAATTCATGGCAAAAATGAAAGAAAATGGAATGCCTAGTGAGCATCAGTAAATTATAAATGTAAATATAAGCATTTTGAGGCACTTCTGTGGTATGAAAAAAATGTTAATGTAGATGTTGTTATCCAGCTTTGAAGCCTTAAAGATGAACTATGAAGGTTGGTTAAAATCGGGGGGGGGGGGGGGGGGATGGGGGGAAGGGGAAGAAAGAGCCTTAGATCAGTTACAGAATGTTAAATCATGACTCACAGAACAATTTAGAATGGAAGGCCTCTTATTAGTGGTAGTCAAAACTGAGAAAGTATGTATTCAAGTGTAGGCTTTGGAGGAGGGCATGACAGAAAACATGCAGATCTAAAAATCTGATACCTTCCAAATACTGTGCTTTTTTTTTTATTATTCACATACATAAAAAGACTTGGCTTTCCTTTCAAAAATGTTAAAGGTTGCTTGTTTAAAAAATATGGCTTTATCGGACCTTAAAGGTCTTATTGTCCTCAACAGCGTAGATTCATGGCTCTTCTTGGTTGCTTGCATTGGTGACACATTGCTTATAGGTGAATAAAATATGCTCCTTTGAGATGAAGAAGCTCTACAGAGCTTTTTACAGTAAAAAAATATAAAATTTTAAAAACTACGCATTCACTGCATATCTGTTTAGTGAGGCGCTATTAATTGTTTTAGGCATTTATTGGCCAGTGATTTCTTTGTCATTGTTCAGTTGGTTGGACTTTCCTTTCTTCAGAATTTTGAATTCTGAAAAAAAAAAGGAAATTTGAATTAATGTACTTAAAGATTAACTTTTTAAATACTTTACATCTTCACTATCTAAATACGATTGCATTTTAAAGTTTCTTTTTGATCTGCAGTAGTAAAGTTCACTGTAATCCTTCTCATGAGTGATGTCACAATGGGTTATGGCTTTACTTTCAAATTAAGTAACAATTCAAATTTCATGGAGAACAAATATTGAAGATGCATTTCAATGAGTGTATTTGTCAAGTACTGGGTAGATATTGTTAGTGAAGAAAACAGAAACCAAATATCTGAAGCAAGCTTTGTCTGTTTCATTTTTCTTTTCCTTTTTGTAGGCCCATTTGACTAGATTTACATATGTTCTCCCTTCAGCTGCCATAGCTTCACTATTGCAGTTTCTCTGTAGCTAGAATTATTCTTACTTGTTTCAAAATTCTTATTTTAAATAATTCTTCAAAGTGTGTGTTATTACTTATTGAATGAAAGTAGGGCTGCCACAGTCTTTTATCCTGAGCAAACAGATTACATTTTCTTAAATTTTCATAAACATCAAAGCTGTGCCTGTTCTTACAGGATTTGGGGCTAATTGTTTTTTATGGATTTTATGGAAATGAAAAATATGCATATATTTCTAGCTCTACATTCCTTAAAATAAAAACATAATTTTCAAATAATGTTTACAACTTTTGAAGTGTGAAGTATTTCTTCTGGTTGGGGTATTTTAGCAAAATACTTCTTTCCATAAAAATCCTTGATGTGCTTACATTAAATCTACTACTTTTCATATAGAACAACAAAAAATCAGTTTTGGAACTGTGGGGTGATTTTGTTGTTTGTTTGGAGCTTTTTTGCATTTCTTTAAAATACTATTCTTAACAATAAACATAATAAAATAGCATTTTAATGGAAGTAATAACAACAAACTAAAACTCCAAACATACAATGAAACAATCTCACTTGACTGGAAGTAATTGTTTTTTAAACTTAGAATACCAGTCTTTTAGAATAACCAGCTTTATTTTTTAGTTCAAAGAAGGTTATTTGCACAGTGGAATACTAAGGGGGTATCAGGAAATCTCAGCTCTGGGTATAGTCTGTGAAAGTTTTCTCTCCAGCTTGATTTGTGATAGGCAGATCTATGAAGGGCTAGAATTAGATTACTAATGCAATTTTTCACTTGTGAGAGAATGCTGGATTTTAGGCAGCATCAATAAAGGGGAAAAGTTAATTTATTTTTGCCCTGTCATGGTGGATTGTATTTCTACCTTCATGGATTTTATTTTTTTTTTTTTAATCACTGCTGAACAGCAAAATCATACTTCACTAGATGCCCATGTACTGTAGAAGTAAAAAACAGGAGTTTTAAAACCAGATGAGAAACTATGCAAAGAAGTTCTAATTAAAAAGTCTTTCTGGTCATGAAGATTAATTGCTATAATTCATTTTGCTCAAAGGGATGTTTTCAATGAACATTTTCAACTGTGTGTAAATAGCATCTGATACAACAAGGGGAATACGTTTTACTTGCAGATTTATACAAATCAAGTAAATACACATCTTAATACAGCAACATAGATGCAAATACAACCTTTTCATTTTTAAAGGAAAAATAAATGTGTATGATTTTTCCCAGCAGTTTTAGTTGCCTTTCCTATATTTAAGAATTATTTTTTTTTTTACTTCTCCCTCCCCCCTTCACAAAGTGTGATATAGGCCATCATTGTCTGGTAAATAATTGGTGGAGTAAATAATTGTGTGGTGGAGATTGTCCAAGCACTATTTTTTGAACATTACTTGAGCTCTTCAGCAGTTACGTTTTATTGAGGAGGGCAGATTTAAGAACCAGAGTAACTTTGAAAGGTGGGTTTTATACAGTTCCAAAAAATCTGTTCCAAATTTCTCGGTCATCAGTGTAAAAGAAATCCTTTAAACCCTTTTAAGTATTTCCTTAGCCAAAGAACCAGTGCTGACAGGTGAGGTCTTGTACTGTTAACATGTATCTTGCACGCTTAGATTACCAACTGAATTGCAGATTGGTTTTAAATGTTCAGGTATGGTACTAAACATCTTTTGGAACTCCTACATTTATCAAGAAGTTAAAATATTTAAGTGCTAAAAGAGATCTGTGAAGGCTCCTCCTTTAACTTTAAATAAATGGTTTATGGGAAGGAAAAGATGGGGGGGGGGGGGGGCGAGGGGGGAATCTTCAGTAATCAGTGATTTCTCAGTTTCAGTATTTATAAAGCTGTGACACAAGCTAAATGCCTAGCACATGCTCCTTACCAAAGTTACACTATATTAGTGCAAAACCTCTTTCTATAGTGTTGATAGGCCCATGTTGCTCTAGCTACATGAATAAGCTCTCCAAATCAGCAGATAAATGGCAACCAGCCTGGAAGGAAAAACTTACTATTTCACATGGTCTGATGGTCGTGCCATTGTTTTGTGGAGAAAGGAACCTCAAAAGAACTGTGCCAGCAGCACTCTGAAGGTATGTGGACATAGAAGGACAAAAGTTTATTTGGGCACAGAGGGACCAGAAAAGATGCCCGCTACAAGTGGTCATGCATATACAGGCTGCCATTTTATCCCTGACCCAAGCTGACTTCAGGATAGCAAGCTAAGATCAGAGACAAGATGAGTACATTCACAGTTAACAATCAGTCCCAAGCAACAAAGACCATGATCAACAGCAGTGCAAAGTATGCTTCTGTCTCGGAAGTTTCCTTTATGGAAGCGATGAACTTACGAGAGAGCTTAAAAGATCTTATAAGAAAGATGGAGGAAGACTTTGTACCAAGGTCTGTAGTGACAGGATGGGGGAATGGTTTTAAACTGAAAAGAGGGTAGGTTTTGATTGAATATGAGGAAGAAATTCTTCACGATGAATGTGGTCAGACCCTGAAACATTGTCCAGAGGAGCTGTGGATGCCCCATCATTAGAGTGTTCAGGGTCAGGCTGGAGAGGGCTTTGAGCAACCTGGTCTAGTGGAAGGTGTCCCTGCCCATGGCAGGGAGCTTGAACTTGAGTATCTTTAAAGGTCTCTTCTAACCCAACTCATTCCATGATTCTATGAGCACTCTCTGGCAAATGAGAGATTGGTACTTTATTTGCTTAGGTGATATAAATAGGAGCTATAAGCTGTCCTTCATGTCTTTTTTGAGGATCTGTTTCTGTGGGATCTGTTCCTCATTGAGGGCCCAAATAGAGCGTGTACCCAATCTACTCAAGGGCCTTAGTCAGTGTTCTCTGATGTGTTTCTCTTAATTCCTCGGTGACTGAAGTTCTAATGTAGTTTAAGGGGGGAGAGGGGAGGGAGAAGAGTGAGATGAAGTGCTTGTGACCCTGCTTGTCACTGTGTGGGGAAGCTTAGGTTGCCATTGCTGTTTCAGTCAGTTAAGCTTGTTAGCTAGGATTTGTAAATCTGTTGTGTTCCCTCAAGACCTGCTTAGTCAGATGGTGAAGGGGCATCTCTTAGCTGAACGTAATTTCCCTTGTGAAATGGATTTTTTTACACTAGGTACCTTTTTTTCCCTAAACCTGTTTAAAAACACATAAGGGCTGTATGGATTCCACTAAGTGAACCAGAGTCAAGCATGAGTCTTCCTCATGGGTGGTGGTTGTCAACAGATTAGGATGCTTCTCAGGTTGTAAACTGCACTGAGGTCTGCTGTGTTGAAGCTGTCCAGCATCAGCTCTTCCTTGACCTACTCTTTGTTCTCTCCCATACTCCTTCCATGTAGGGATAGTAAGTTGCTTAATTCTGTCAGGTAGCTTGTATGGTATGTTTTCTGCCCCTTGCAATCCGTATATTGTTTTACCTTTTCAGTAAACTTCTGTCTCCACTGGAAGAACTCCTAGATTTAATGGCAGGTTACTGTTATGCTGGCTTTTTCTCCAGTAAGAATAAAAAATCAGATCACTCGTCCTCAGTGAGGGTCATGACTAAATTTCTCTTCAGATGAGCGTAACTTATTTCTATTTTTTTATCTGCCTCTCAGTCAGAGGCTTTCCTCTCTATCTTGGATCTAGGGAAATTACCTTCTTGCCACGAAAAACCAAGGTGTTTAAATTACTGTGTGTTTTGAAGATACAGATATTTTTTTTCTGGAAGAAATTCAAGTTGTATTCTGTTGTGTCAAGACTTTATACAAAGCCATGGAAATAGATTCAGTACAAAGTTGGAGAATTCGCCTTACTGGGCATCAAAAGGTTGCTGCATGGAGCTTCTTTCTCTTTTCTGTCAAGCTGTGTGTAATCAAAAAATACCCAATAACAATGCTTTTTTGGCAGAGCAGTTTTGCAATAACTTTCTGCACAGATTCTGAAAAATGGTTCCAGTGGCTTGTGATTTCACAAAATACTATGCAAGGATTGTTATTTCTCTTAGAACCACCCAATGTGTTTGTGCCTTACGGGTTTAAAAATAAATAAATGAAAATTATAGACAGTTATTTTTGTGTATGTGTGATTACAGTTAGCTTATGGGTGCCAAATTGGGAACTTCATCTTTCCTTTTATGAAACCTGTAGCATTACAAGAACCAAGATGTTTTACTGAGATCAGTATCACCTAGGAATTAATTTTGTCCTTTGGCTAATGCAGATGAGCTGCTGGTAACCCAGTGATGCGACAGTGTTAGTGGAAGAGGGCTGGATATGTCAGGATCCTACAAATCTTTTTTGATACTTGCCTGTGGGTAGACCTTGATTGCTTCTTTGGAATGTAGTTGTCTTGTTTTCCAGATAACCTTTATCAGAGTGAGAAAAGATCTCACATTAGCTATCATTGCTAGTACCATGGATTCTGAAAAGCAGCACAGTTGGTGCAGAGGACCTGACATCCACATGATGCATTTCAGGGGAAGTTACTATGGAGTAGTTTTACTTTGGTCCTGTTTTTTTAGCAACTGAAACACAATTTATTTTTGAAGATCTGGATTTCCCCGGGCTGATTTTTATGTGTACTCCTGGAGTGCATCTTTCATTTTAGTTATCTGAAATATAATTGGTGCACTCCAAGATCATGTTGTGATGTGAACTGAAGCATCCACATTCAAAATGGAGAAATCTAGATGATTTGCTTCAAAAGCACACAACTGATCTCATGAACTATGATGCTATGAACTATGATGCTGTGAACTGTGTAGGCATAATCTAGGTTTTTCCTTCTCATCTATTTTTATAGATATTTTTTTTTCCATTTGGTGCACTAGTTACCAGTCCTCATTTCCTACCTGATGATTAAACAGAGATGTTAAGAACCTTTTTGCCCAGTTAGCACTGTTAAAGTATGGTCAAAATTTTACATCTACCTTTTCTTAGTCAAAAGTAAAGATTATCAGTTTGATTACTTCTTACTCTAGATTTTCTTCAGTTTAGTCTGCATTTTCCCATTATAAAATTCATTCCCTACAAGATGTTGAGCTGTTTATTTATTTATGAGAAGTTTTGCATCTGAATAGTGTAAGAATTCAAACTGTGTTTGTCTGGGAAAACTAAACTGTTACACTGTCCTCTGCTGCAGGGATCCTGCTGTTAACCAAACGTAAATGAGTGATTTAATCGGTATTATGGGGATTGTAAGAGGGAGAAGCTAAATGTTATGTTTAGAGTCATGCTAACCATGCATTACAGTCTTCACTCCATTGTTTAAAAGCAATACAGTTTTCAGAACCTTCAGAGTGATAATACCTTTTTCATGGTCAAAATGAGAAAAACTCTGGAAACTGCATATTTAATTCCATTATGATTTGATGTTTTCAGTAAAAATTGTATATTTAAGTGGAAGATGTATTTTTGGAGGGGAATAAAGTGATCCTCCTCCCCCCCCCCCATTTCCTTTGTGATGGGTTTACCTTGGCTGGATTCCAAGTGCCCACAAAGCTGCTCTGTCACTCCCCTCCTCAGCAGGGCAGGTTGGGGAGGGGGAGAGAAAATAACATGGAGAGAACTTGTGCGTCAAGATAAAGGCAGTTTAGTAAATCAAAAGCAAAAAGGCTGTGTGTGGAAGCAAAGGAAAACAGAAGATTTCTCTGCTTCCCGTCAGAGCAGGTGATATCCAGCCACTTGTCAAAAAATAGGGCTTCAGCGTGCATAGTGGTTGCTCTCAAAGACAAGCATCATAATAAGGAATGCCCCCCTCCTCCTGCTCCTTTCTCATATCTTGTTTTTGCTGAGCAGATGCCATATGGTATGGAATATCCTTTTGGTTGTATTGGGTCAGCTGTCCTGGCTATGTCCCCTCCCAAGATGTTGCCCACTCCCAGTCTACTGGCCTTTGGGTGTGGGGAGGGGCAGTTGTTGGAGGGACAGCCTTGATGCTGTGGGAGCACTGCTCAGCAGTGGCCAAAACACTGGTGTGTTATCAGTACCTTTCTAGCTACAAATAGAAAGCACAGCACTAAGAAGGCTGCTATGGGGAAAATTAACTCCATCTCAGCCAGACCCAACACATCCTTTTATATGTAATTTTGTGTGCATGGCCTTCTGCATTCTTCCTCAGTAAGTGCTGGTTTAAAATGTCTAAAGATGCTGTTTCATGTGTGTGTGTGCGCTTCGGTATGCATTTAAAGCCATGTGTTAAGAGTCCACTACAAGAATATAAATGGTAGGAAATGCTGATGCCTTTACCAAATGAGATTTGTATGTGCTCTGGGAAAGTAAGTAGCCAGAGTCTGTCAGTACAGATGTTAATTCCTCAACAGGGTGTTTCATTGTGCCTCTTTCACTGTAGATTTTATTTAGTTATTTTGGGACTGCAAGCATCTCCTTTCACAGGAGAATTGTGATTGTTTTCATTAAAATATGGTGGCTTAGAACACACTGGTTATGCCAAGTTGCACCAAAAACCCGTCTAGTCAAGTATACTGTTTTTCAAGAGTGGGTGCATAGGGAATAGTATAAGAGCAGGGAAAGCATGTAATGAAGCCTTTTACTAATGCTGTTGTAGCCACTAGCAAAACATGGCTCTGAGACTTCTTAGGTGCCACCTTTGTAGTGAGCATTGGTTGATGCATTTCTTTTTCCCCTCCAATGAAATTCACTGCTGCCTTTGTACATACGTAAAATGTGTTTTAGCGTATATTCCTGTGGGAAGGAATTATAAAACTGATTACATAGTTATTTATTTTTAAACCTACCTTCTCTCACTTTAATGTGATATGCCTTAGCTCTTACATTTCAAGAGCTGTTGATTTTTGACTGCACTACCCAAAATTTTACAGGTCTCATTTTTTTTTCCTCAGATGCCTTCTTCAAACTGAAGAGTCCTAATTTACTTATTCCTTGTAGGAAATTACTCCATAGCTAAACAGAAAAAAATATACAATGAATTGAAGGATGTTTTAAGCCCAGTGTTTCAGTTTTTAGCTGCAGTGAATAGTGTTTTCTAGAATTATACCTTTCGATCTTAACTACTCTTTGTTTTTTGGGTTTCTTGTTCACGAGCTTGCTGGAACAGATTGAAGTCATAATCCCTTAGTTTTAAATCCCCTAATTTTGAAAACATACTGTTTCGTTCCATCCCCCCTTCCCCCCCCCCCCCCGCTTAAGTATGTGATACATGGAGCAAATGCTGATCGGTTTTGTTTACTTGCTCCTTCTGTCTTACTAGGCCTTGCATCCCTGCTGATACTGGTTAAATCCTTTTGTCAGAAGTAATCACAATGACGGTGTAGGGATGAGACTATTTTACAAGAACTAAATTTTACAACCATTTTTTCAGTGGAAAGAGAATACTGGGAAGACTTGACGGCCATTATTAAAATGTAATTGGAAGATTCACACAAACCTGATTTGGATTAAATTGGTCGCTGACAAGTAGCTGAGATTGTTTCTGTAGTGACATCCTCAGAACCTAGCAGTGATGCTACCTTGATTCTTGACTGGACTTAACTACCTGTAAGTTTGTTACCATGACATTGTTTATTGGATGACATACCGAACTTTGGTAATTTATCAAAAGTTTTCATTTATGTGGTATTTTTTCCTGATGGTTATATAGCTGTCATTATTGGAAAGTAGGATAAAACTCCTCTGTTGCCTTATACAGGGCGTGAGGACCTATATGTCTATCTATATTAGTGCTTCAAAATGTGCTTATTTTTTATTCATAAATATTAAAGTACTTTAAATGTCAGGTTTTCTGTTCCTTTCTATGATTCTATTGTGAAAATGTTTGGGAGCAAAGAGGTACTAGTTTGTTGGTTTTGATCTTTTTAAACGGCATCTCAAGGTGCTGCTATTTTTCCATATTCCCTTGGTTCCTGGTAGAATTCAAAAGGAAGTTGTTTGGCCTTTGTTAAATCTTTAGTATTTCTCATGGCAACTCCTGTAATTTACTGTGATTTTTGCAAAGTAAATTACACTGAAGCAGAGATACAGCATTTTGTTGCCTAGGTGTGAGAAGTTGTTTGGTTTTAATGGTTCAGTCTTGAATGTGGACAGATTGTGGCTATTTTTCAGTGCCTTTACTTGCATACGGATCTGGTCAAATAGTTTTATAACTTTTCTAGCTTAGTTCTCCTAATTTTGAGAACTTTTTTCAATCTTTTTGGTTTAGTTGTTTGTGATTAGCCTAACCTGCTTTTATGAATTGGCATCAAAATTCAGTTCAGGGTGTTATTCACACCTTTGAGACTAATCCTGCTACTAAGCAGTGTGTTGACATAGGTATTAACTGAACAGTGGTCACATGAATGTGACCAAATGCATTATGAAGATGGATTTAGATGGCATTTACCATGTGTGGTGGTTTAACCCTGGCTGAAAGCCAGTTGCCCACCAAAGCTGCTCTATCATTCCCATTCTCAACCAGGCAGGGGAGAGGAAGTACAACAAAAGGTTCCTGGGTCGAGATAGGGACAGGGAGGTCACTCAGCAATTACTGTCACAAAACAGACTCAACTTAGGGAAATTAGTTTAATTTATTACCGTTCAAATCAGAAAAACACCTTCTCCCCACCCTTCCCTTCTTCCTGGGCTTAACTTAATTCCCCGTTTCTCTACCTCCTCTCCCCGAGCAGTGCAGGGAAACAGGGAATGGGGGTTACGGTCAGTTCATCACACACTGTCTCTGCTGCTCCTTCCTCCTCACACTCCTGCCCTGCTCCAGCACGGGGTCCCTCCCACAGGAGACAGTCCTCTATGAACTTCTCCAGTGTGCATCCTTCCCAGGGGCTGCAGTTCTTCATGAGCTGCTCCAGCGTGGATCCCTCCCACGGGGTGCCGTCCTTCAGGAACAGACTGTTCCACCGTGGGTCCCCCACAGGGTCACAAGTCCTGCCAGCAAACCTACTTCAGCATGGTCTTCCCTTGGGTCACAGCATCCTTCAGGCACCCATCTGCTCTGGTGTGGGGTCCTCCACAGACTGCAGCTGGAGACCTGCTCCACTGTGGACCTCCATGGGCTGAGGGGCACAGCCTGCCTCACCGTGGGCTTCACCATGGGCTGCAGAGGAATCTCTGCTCCAGCGCCTGGAGCCCCCCTGCCCCTCCTGCACTGACCTTGGTGTCTGCAGACTTGTTACTCACACAGAGTCTCACTCCTGTCTCTTGCTGGCTCAGATTTTTGGTTTTTATTTTTTCCTTCTCAATACGCTGTCACAGAGGTGCTACCACTGTCACTGATGGGCTCAGCCTTGGCCAGCGGTGGGTCCCTCTCAGAGCCAGCTGGCACTGGCTCTGTGGGCCATGGGGCAAGCTTCTAGCAGTTTCTCAGAGAAGCCACCCCTGTAGCCTGTCCCCCACCATCAAAACCTTGCCATGCAAACCTCCTACACCTTGTGATAAAATGGCAAAATACCACAGTTTTCTATATTTCAGCAAAACCTAAACAAAGCAAAGTAAGAAACAAAACTACCGTCCTGTGAAAGAGAAGGTGGTATCTCTTGTCCTGTGGCCAAAGCACTCTGCTGCAGAGCTGTGGAATGAGTGATTAAAGATACTGTGGAGTAGCTTTCCTTTTCCTGGCA
Source organism: Falco cherrug (assembly GCF_023634085.1). Taxonomy (NCBI): domain Eukaryota; kingdom Metazoa; phylum Chordata; class Aves; order Falconiformes; family Falconidae; genus Falco; species Falco cherrug. The sequence continues at coordinate 26,140,490 of NC_073698.1, forward strand.
TTGCCATACACCTGTTACAAGATGGTGAGATTGTGTAGTTGGAAGCATATCCAGCACTACATCATGAATTCTCTGACAGGCCTTTTACTGAGACTCTGATGACTCTGAGTGTGCTGGGAGGGGAGGATAAAATGAAATTGGAGAGTTGGTGGTGATTACAGTGTGTAATAGGTATCAGGTATGAGGCTATCATCTCTATAGATGTACCTTATAGCCATTCAAAGAAGGGAAGAGATGGAGAAGGATTCTTACAGAGGTAGGAAAATGCCTGAATTAGAATCTTTCTTTCAGTTGACTTGAGAAAAGCTTATCTTTTCTGTTTTCCTTGTCTCAAAAGATTAGCCCTTTATTTAGCAATCAAATTAGATGCCTCAGATTTGGTAGTGCAGATGTTTTCTAAATCACCTATTGATTAATTTTCAGTTAATTTGAGATCCGTTACTGCACAGTCAATATCATGTCTCTTCTTGTGGTATAGTCAATGGTACTAGCATACTTAAATCTGGGATTTGGACTTTGAATTTGGTATTTTCTTCTTGGAGCTTTATAACAGTTTTAGGTTTTTTAACCCAGACTTTGCTATTGTAGTCTATTTTTGTATTTGCTATGCATATTATTATACTGGTTATTAGCCTGATTTCTGTAAAGGTTTTTGCAGAGCAATTTTTTAATGCTTGATAGAAACTTAAAGATACATTTTGTAATGGAAAAGCTATGAATAATATGATTTCAGACCATGTTTAGAATAAAATCACTGAAATGTCAAGTTCATTATTATGCACAATGCCTAAGGAGGCAAATTTTTGCACTGTGCATCTGTCTCATGGGTACTTTTTTCTTGGTTATAGGACAGTTGCCTAGTTAAAATCAGTGGTTTTTATCTTGCTATATTTTCTTAGACAAAGTCATTTTTGTGTTTCTAGCTTTGCTTAAATAATAATGCTTTTATTGCAGGTTTCGTTGTGTTTTGGCAAAGAACAGTCTTGTGCATTTATTTTCATAAGGTTTGAAGCCCAGAGTTAGTAACAGCGATACTTAACAGTACTTACAGACTGAAGACTACCAATTGGAACTCAGTTTCATGTATGACATTAGCCTTAGAAATCCTAACACTTAAAAAAAAAAAAAAGTAAGTCATAATCTGTTCTTGCATCTTTTAGAAAACTGCCATTTGTTACATATGAATCTAAGTAATGGATTTTGAGAATCTGATTAATGGATTCATACAGTAAGTGTTGTCAAAGCTGTAAGCTGTGAAGCTTTATAAAATGGTTTTTGGGTACTAAAAGCCAAAAAGAAGCATACGTTGCTTATCCTGCTTATGACAGTTTTATGAAAAAAAAAAAAACCAAAAAAACCCCAACCGAAAACCACACTTACTTTTTAACAAGTAATAAAAAGTTTTAAATCCTTGTCTCTAATTGTTTGTCTGTTCTGCACTGAGTACCTAGCCTGAGGCTTGTATTTTGTTCTCTGCTTCAGTGATGTTATAATTGAGCATGTCTAAGGAGACTGATGGAGATATTAATTAGGAGTGATACCTAAAAGAATTAGTGTTGAACACCGGAGGGCAACATTCCCGTTTGCTGGAACCAGTCAGTCTCTTGTGTAGGAGAACCTGTGCTCACATGCAGTGCTTTATGCCTGCTTCCTTTTCTTAGATGACATTGAATGTGACTGTTAGAGCCGACTTCTAATGTGGACATTGCTTTGCTGTTTCCTGCAGTGCAGTGATTTAATGAAATTATTTGAGTACCCAATTTTAGTCAAGCTTTAAAATGACAGTCCAGGAGTGTCTGCTTTTAATGAACTCTACCACTGCTTGGGAATCAGAAAGTTATCTTCCATTCTGTGTAAACTAGTGGTTCTTTAACGTAGATTCAATGGGTATTTTCAAAGTGCATACCAAAACCATAAATTTCTTCATCACATGACTGATGTGTGTCAAACTGAATTTGGATGGCAACTGGATTTCATTCAAATATATGAAACAGCATTTTAGCAATTTTATTTTTAAGTCATTTTGTGATGTTTTAAAATATTCAAACAGATATATGCCTGATACTATAGTATTTATCAATATATTGATCAGGAAATTTGAAAATTGGGATTACAGTTCCAGAAAAACTTAGAAATACCTGTAGTATCAATTAGGAGCCCAGGTACCTCTGAAAAACTGGATTCACATTTTAAAGATTTTTTTTTTTATTATTATTATTATTTTTAAATCTGTATGTCTCTTACATACTGTGTCTTGGAGCACCACTTTCATGTTCTTATTTGCAATTAACTCAGACTAAATATTCTGCTTTTCCTTAAATAGGATAAGCCATTATCTACCCTGCATCCTTTAAAATCATAATGCATACCTTGTGTCGTAACAATTCTGTCTTTCTTTGCTTTGACATGGGACTGGATGAGCCCAGGACCTGGTTCACAATCACAGGCCCTGGTTCTCATGGGGGAATTCAAACTCTCTGATACCTGCTGGGAAGGCAGCACGGCTGGGGACATGCAGTCCAAGAGGTTCCTGCAGAGCACTGCTGATAACTTTTTGGTGCAGGTGGTAGAGAAACCAGTGAGGTGACTTCTGCTCCTAGACCTTGTACTCACAAAAAACAGAAGGACTGGTTGGCCATGTGAAGGTTGGGGGCAGCCTTGGCTTCAGTGACCATGAGATGGTAGAGTTCAGGATCCTGTGTGGAGGAAGCAGGACAACAAGTAGGACTGCAACCCTGGACTTCAGGAGAGCCAACGTTGGCCTTTTCAGGGACCTCCTTGGAGGAATCCCATAGGTTAGGACTCTGGAAGATAAGGGGGATCCAAGACAGCTGGCTGATACTCAAGTATCACTTCCTCCATTCTCAGGATAGGTGCATCCCTATGAGTATTTTACAGTGTGTTCATTTATTTTTAATTACTGCAATCAATAAGTGAGGGTTTTGCATTCAGATTTTTTGAGCTGTGTTAGCAGCTGTGTATGAGTTTCAGTCATGGAAATGTCTTTGCAAAAGACAGATGTCAAGGTCTTTAATCTCCAGGTGTCTGCTGAAACAGTTATATGACCTAAAGTTTCAGTCTCTGTGGTTAAAGGAGAATGCAGTGAGTAATCCAGGTCTGACGTGGATTAATTGTCTGACATAAAACCCTGCTGGCAGCATAAGGTGTGCGCTTGTTGGACTTTGCCCTTTGAAAGCACCTTGTGGTATCAGCGGCCTGAGATTCACCTTGGACAAATTTAAGGATTGTCAGGAATAATGCGCCTAATTCTTCTACTGTGATAAATACTTACAAGACCTTGCTGTGTCTGTCGATTCAAGAATGTATGCTAATAACATTGATATTGAAAGTTTTGGAAAAAGGTATTGTGGGAAGTGTGAATGAATGAATGAGCAACTGATGGTAAGAAAGTATAGCTATTTTGGTAGAAATGGGGGGAAGAGGTGAAAAAGAGAGCAAGGAGAAATAAGGTGACATTTGAGTGACAGTGTAAAAGAAGGATTTGGAATGCAGAAGATTCAAGAGGCATCATCTCATCAAAAGGAAAGATTAATATTCTTGGAAACATGGAAGATGTGTGAGAAGTGATATAAACCACAAGAAAAACAAAGAATAAAAATAAGGATAATCCTAAGATTTGAGGAGTGGGAGGTGGAGGAAAGAAGAAGGATGCAGATAAATGGGGAACAGTAAACACTATGCTTTTGATTTTGACTGGAAAAAATACTTTTAACAGTTTGGTCTAAGGATCAGGTCTTAGCATTCAATTTTAATATCCTCAATTTGCTGTTTCATTTTATGTGATGTGATTCTGATAAATGGCAGAGGAACCTGCGTGAATATTGTTAGTTGACAAAGGTATTTTCCAGGCTACTTGAGTTTCCTTTCCTTAGATCAGTGAGCAATTTGAACTGGAATCATGCTGTGAGTTCTTCCGTGGTTGCGTAGTCTTCAACAGGAACCAAGGAAGCCCTTCGTTTTGTGATACTGCTAATTGGGTTCTAGTCTACCTGTTTTCTTCCACTATACCAAATGCTCACTGCAGTTCTGGAGTCACCTTTTCCTTTCTTTCCAAAGCCCTGCATGGGCTTTGTGTTGCAACCTGTCTGAGAACATTTGCCTGTTTGGCTCCGCACCAGCCTCACTTCTGTTTTATCATGATAAAAAGTGAAATTTATGCAAATCAAGGAAATACAGCATTTAAACAGAAGTAGATAGCTTGTTGTAATTGAAAGCTGATATGTCTTAATCTTCTACTTCATATTTGCATCTTGTAAGGTAGCTTAAAATGTCTTGTGAAGTGTAATAAATTTGTAAGTCATATAATTGCAAGTTATTTAAAATATTGGAACCAAATACATATTTCTGCAACATAGAGATTACATTTTTATGTGTGGCTCTCTAAGTAAGTAAATATTTCATTAAAAACAATTTTATTCTTCGTGTAGCCCATGTGGTTTATGGTAGCTAGATTTAGTAAGACAAAGTAAAACATGAAGGGGTCCTCACAAAGCTAAATTGATTTATCTTCTTCACTGTATGTTGTCATTTGGAAGTGTAGTTTTAATGTCATTAAAAATTCTATTATTTGTCTTGATACCAACATTCTCTGAAGGTTGAACTGTTAATTATGTAACTATTGTATGTATAGTGTCTTATTCACTTAATTAGCCATCTAACAACCTGGTTGAGGGAAAAAATAGGGTTTTGTGTTTTGGCTGATTTGCACGGATTTGAAAAATACCACTTACGGTTTTAATAGTTATCTTCTTATTTCTTTTAATAAGCTTTCCTGATTTTATACCTGCAAACAATGGCCTTTTTTAGAGATTAGCTGAAGCTTACCTCTGCATATCCAGCAAGACTAAAACAGGGTTTGGAATGATTATTTTCCAGATAAATCATTGAAATGACATGTTTCATTTGTATAGTGAAATTGTATACCTTCTAAAACCTCAGTCACTTAATTAGAAGACTGATAAATTTGTAAAGTGCACAAACTTACCTTTAATTTTTCTAATCCAACATTTTTAACAAGTGACCCTTGTTCTCCAGGAATTTTATTCCCTAAAAGTATGTGTGGGGAAACCCAAACAGCATTTTAAAATTGTAGTATAAATGCTTATCTTCTGTTGCAGGCATTTTAGAAAGGTATGCTCAACATAGATGCTAAAAGCTCTGTGAACTGCAGCCCCATGTAATTTCTACAGGTTCAGTTAGTTGCTAATTAAGAAACTGGAATTGTTGACCTAGTATTTTATTTTAAAATTTACTAATTTTAATTGTAAATTAAATTAATTGTCCATGTCTTTTGGACCATTTCAGAAAGGTTTCTTGAAGCTCTTACGAAAGAATGCTTCTGATTTTGACTGGAGTCTGAGACACTTTGAATAACAGGTGAAACTAGGGTGTTCTTTGGGTGTTTTGTACGTTCCCACTTCTATAGGGTAACGAAGCTTGTAGCATTAACTTCTGGAACTTGTTTGTGAACTGTATTCGCCAATTACATTCTGTGCATGTCCATGTACAGAGTTTAGAAGGGAGGAAGGCTGTCTTTCTAGTTCTTTCTAACTTCTTGGGGTATAGTAAGCTTGCACTACCTGCAGAGTTGGGATTGCTTTCTTTTTCTATTGCTGTGATACTTGAATATAAGCGAAGAAAAAGATTGTGTCACCTGCACGGTGCATACCTTATCTCTGCCTGCAAAGGTGGAAGCATTGCCTTTGGCTCTTCTTACATTGGTGGAGTTTTAAGAGCTTGTAGCACTGGAACACATTGTATTTCTGTTACAGCATCACCTTTCTGTCCTAGTGTATCCAGCATCTTTCTGCAACCATATATTATTGTAGTATCGCACATGCCCCACTCCTGTCACTGAAGCCTGGTGAGGTCCAGGGCTTTAGTTACCTAGTTGATAGCTGAAGAAACTTTTTTTCAACTAAAAATATTATCTCTACTGCTGTATCTTGTATGCATATACTTAGTAAATTAAAAAATTATTAAAATGAGGAAAAACTAGGTCTGGTCACTGATGAATGGGTTATTGAATTGAATAAATCAGTAGCTTAGGTAAATTTTGAGCACCTTAAAAGTTAAAATACTTATTTTTGTGGTGGGAAATCAGTTGTTTTATTGGTGATGCCACTGAAATGAACCAAGGACTACTTAAATCGTTAAGAAGGACCAGGAAAAATAGCTGCAATGTCTAGAATATTACTCAGTTTTTAGACTAAGGATTCATTAAAAACCAGATGTCTTAATTTGTGAAGTTATAGGATAAGGTAGCACCAAAAATGTTTGGTGTCTTCACTGGAAATGAATGACTGTAAATGAAATGTGAAATTACATTTGCTTGGGAGTAAAGTGTTTGAAGAAGGATTTTAGTTTACCAATAAGATTATTAAAGATTTTCTGTTAGAAATGTGGTCACTCTGTAGTTGGAGGCTGTGGGAATTGTTTACCCATATTCAGCATCCTAGGAAGGAGTACAGACAAAGTAGTGTTCTTTCTTTTCTTTTCAGATTTTATTTTATAATAACTTTTTTCTTATCAATTAGTGAACAGTTAAGTAAAAAAGTGACAATGAAACTTTAAGTAAATAAGGAATGTTTGATTTTTGGCAAGAAGACAAAACAGGTATGGGTGGTGTACAGATTAGAAAGGTAAATGAAAACAAACCTGAGGAATTGTGCCAAAGCAGTTTTGTGTCATTGTAGTAGCTTTAATGTAATTAACATAAAAGAGAGAATATCCATAACCCCCTGAATCTGAAAAGCCTTATGAACCTAACACAGATCAGACTACTGTGATAATAGGACTTTGTAATTCTTCACCAACAATCTGGTGTTTCAGTGTTGCCTGCGGTCTGCTTGATGCAGCATGATGTCATAAAATCAGATTGGAAGTTCTCCAAACTGTGCCTGTAATGTCCTCCTCTACGGTAACCAGTGACAGGTACCGTCATTGCTGTCTGTTGTTTCCACTTGCTGATAAATGAGTTCAACATCTGTTACTTAATGAGTATCTTAGGGAAAAGAAGAGAAAGTAAAGATTATTTCCCCTGCCCCACCCCCACCCCACATTGACCTGTATATTAACCTACTATACTTTATTTAATTTTTATCGAGAGAATGTGTAGTTTCATTTGGGGACATTTGTGTCTCTCCTTGCATTTTGCTAAATAAAGTAGGGCATGTCCTACAACATGTTTCAGTATAAAAGAAATTTTATTGTTGGGAAGCAAGTGTGGAAACATAAAATCATGGACCTGATTCCATATCTAATTCTGTAGCTGTCATCTGACTTTTGAGGGAGCTGTTTCTTACATCACCCTCCTCTCTTGCAGAGCAGTGCTTGGCACATAGCATGTACCTGCCTTCCAGCAGTCCCTCAGCAGTGTGCCAGGTGTGAGTTGTGTTTTCTTCCAGGGGTGCTAACTGAATCAGAGCAGAACCCCTCATTTGTACCATTACCTTAGAAATAAACAAATTCCTTGACTCTGAAGTTTTATCTTGAGGTCTTTGTTGCTCCCAAATCTGAGATTTGCGGTCTTACTACAATTGCAGTATGATTCCATTAAAGGGGAGTATGTGTTACTGAAGATCCATCAGCTGTGGGACTGCGTGAACCTGCTGGGATTTGCAGAGCAACCGTTCCCTGCTGCGTGAGTCAGCAGTGTGTTCAGCAGCGCACGACACTTCTTTCTTCAGTATTTGGCTGTTGAGCTGCTTGATCCCACTCTGCTGACCCTAGCAAGCTGTACATATTGTGTGGAGCAGCAACTAATAATCTCAAGTCATCTTCACCCAGCATTTCTAAGGAATTCAAGTATGAAGAAATTGAATTAGAGTCTATAATAATGAAAATGGTTCTGAGGAGATCAGGGGAGGTGTAGATCAGTACATCTGAGAAGTGTACTGGTAAACAGGTAGAAATCACAATTCAAAATAGAATTGGAGAGCATGTGGGTGAATACTGGAAAAGTTTCAAGGTTCTTTAGGGATCAGCATTTTCTGATGGAAACTATGTATATGAGCAGCTGATATCATCCAAAGTATTTGGCTAGATTTTTCACCAAAGGCTCTTAGAAAAATTTGAGCTTCCATGATATAATGGGAGATTCTTACATGTGTAAAAACTAGTTAAAATGTACTGTGAAAAGGACGAAAATAAATGCCCTGTTTTCATACTGAAGGGAGGTCACCTATGGAATCCCATAAGGATCTGAACTGAGGCCTGTGCTCTTAATATATTCATAAATCATTTAGAAGAGGAATGAATAATGAGATGTCAAAGTTTGCAGACACTACAGAGTAATTCAGGATAAGTTAAAAAAAAAAAACAACACCAACCTGATAAAGTGACAGTTCATCTCAAGGTAAGTAAGTATGTATATGGAGAGAGGGAATAATCCTAATTTTGCATGTAGACCTATGGTCCTTGAGTTGATTGTTACTATTCACAATGCAGTGCTGTAATTGGAATAAACTAATGAAAATGTTAGCTAAATCCTCAGTCACAGAAAGGGAAGTTTTAGGAATCATTATGAACGCTCTTGAAAAGATCGGAACAGCGCATCAGCAGGGTACAGTTCTGCTGTAATAACGATAGGGAGTGTTGAACAAATTTGCTGTTGCTTCTAACTCGGAGTTGTCATATTAATCTAACAAGTAGAGAACATTCAAAACCAAGTAAGATGCTTTTCAACATAATGTGTAGTTCTGAGACAACTTGCTATGGGCTTTTGCAGCAGAAGCTATCACATAAAAGTATATACCACTAGCTAAAGAAGTCTGAAGAAAGTGCTGGAGATCGTAGAGGGGAAAGTTAGGCCAAGTGATGTATATATATGCTTACCCTATCCTTAATTTTTTTCTATGCTATGTTTTAATGTCTTCTTAATAAACAGGTTATTTTTCTAGATGGATTTTTTTTTTCTGTTGGTCTGACCTAGTACAGCAGTTCTCATGAACTTTTTCAGTATGAAGACTCTTATTCTGGCCTCAGGCTCTAATTAAAACTCTAATTAAATTCCTCTCATGAGGGAGAGGTGAGAGGGGAGGGAGAAGTAATATTTTTGGTAGCTCTCTTCCTATGGTGGTATTACTTATACACAATTCTCCTTTAGTCCTGCTGACACTGGCAATCTGACCTTACTTCCAATATTCCTTTTGTTATACAGCTATATGTAGATGTAGAGTGATTCTGTTTGTTTTCCTGTTAACATGCTCATCCTGTTCTCTTACCCCGGCACTACACTTCCAGCATGCCTAGTGCTTCTTTACTTCTTCAGCTCCTTGTATCAGATTTAAAAAACTGAAGGGAAGCTACAGTGACCTGCTGGAAGTACAGGTTTGCTTCCAGCTTCGCTGTGGAGCAGGAGATGCCATTTGAGGCTATACTTACCTAAAGGCCTATCTAATTATCTAAACCAGCCTATTTATAAATATTGTTCCCTCTCCTCTCTCTAAATTAGAGCAGGATAACCAAACTGGTTAGTGAAACATTTTTGACCTGAATGGGAACCCGAACTAGAAGAACTTACCTGTAGCTGTCCCTGAACTGAAGAAGGAAGTTGTTCTGCACCATGGCTGGTTAGATTTCCAAGGAGACAAGGTATGCGATGTTAGGGATGTTTGGGTCTTGCTAATGAACAGTTTGGCTATTAAATAAGATTGAGACACATGCATTGGTGTGAAAAATGGGAAGATTTTTGATGATCCCTGGGTTTAATGACATTTTTTGGTCTTGAACTGACTCCTTTAGAAATCTGTCTGTGATACAATAAAGGAAACACCTCATGTCTATGCTTCAAAGTAAATTGCTGCAACTTTAAACACAAAACTGTAGGTTATATTTTAAAAATAACAAAAAAAAAACCCCTAGAACATAATTAAGGTAAATACTACATCTGTCCTTTTGATTGTAATGTGGGAATGCAGAATGGGAAGTGGGAGATCAGGTGTGATGTCCTTATAGCATTTGTTTTCTGGACACTGAAGACTGTGCACTGACATGATGTTCTGCTGTTGTTTATCCAGAAAAGAGCAAGTTATCATCTGCTTAGATTGATAACTTTTTGATGCAGGTGGTAGAGAAGCCAGTGAGGTGACTTCTGCTCCTAGACCTTGCACTCACGAAAAAAAGAAGGACTGGTTGGCCATGTGAAGGTTGGGGGCAGCCTTGGCTTCAGTGACCATGAGATGGTAGAGTTCAGGATCCTGTGTGGAGGAAGCAGGACAACAAGTAAGACTGCAACCCTGGACTTCAGGAGAGCCAATGCTGATCTCTTCAGGGACCTCCTTGGAGGAATCCCATAGGTTAGGACTCTGGAAGGGGGATCCAAGACAGCTGGCTGATACTCAAGTATCACTTCCTCCATTCTCAGGATAGGTGCATCCCTGTGGGTAAGAAATCAAGCAGTGGGGACAGGAGGCCCACATGGATGCATAAGGAGCTTCTGGAGGAACTCGGAGGAAGTTTATGGGATGTGGAAAAAGGGACAGGCCATTTAGGAGTAAGATAGGGATATTGTCAGAACATTCAGGGAGACGATGAGGAAGGCTAGGATCTGTTTGGGACATGCCATTTATGAGTGAGATAGGGATGCTATCAGAACATGTAGGGACATGATGAGGAAGGCTAGGAACTGTTTGGAGTTAAGTCTGGCGAGGGAGGTCAAGGACAACAAGAAGGGCTTCTTCAAGTACATCAGTAGGAAAAGAATGACTAGGGAGGATGTAGGCCTGCTGGTGAATGAGGTGGGTGTCCTGGTGATGAAGCACACAGAGAAGGTGGAGTTACTGAATGCCTTGTTTGCTTCAATATTTACTGCCAAGGTCATCCCTCTGATTTTCCAGATCCTGGAGGCAAGAGAGGAGGTCTGGAGAAAGGAACACTTACCCTTGGTTGAGGAAGATTGGCTTAGAGATGACTTAAGCAAACTTGACACCCACAGATCAGTGGGTCCTGATGGGATGCACCTCCCAGTGCTGAGGGAGCTGGCAGATGTTATTGCCAAGCCACACTCCATCATCTCTGAAAGGTTATGAAGGACAGGAAAAGTGTCTGAGGACTGGACCAGGAAAGCCAATGTCACTCCAATCTTCAAAGAGGGCAAGGAGGAGGATCCAGGAAACTACAGGCTGGTCAGCCTCACTCCGTCCCTGGAAAGGTGATGGAACAGCTCATCCTGAAGGTCATCTTGAAGCATGTGGAAGAAAAAGAAGATTATGGGGAGTAGTCAACATGGATTCACCAAGGGGAAATTATGCCTGACTAACCTAGTAGCCTTTTACCCAGCCAGTCATTCCATCCTAGATGAGGGGAGAGCAGTGGATGTTGTCTGCCTTGACTGTCAGCAAGGCTTTTGACACTGTCTCCCATAATGTACTCATAGGTAAGCTCAGGAAGTGTGGACAGTGAGGTGGGCTGAGGGATGGCTGAATGCAGAGCTCAGGGGGTTGTGATCAACAGCACAGAGTCCAGCAGGAGGCCTGTAGCCAGTGGTGTTCCCCAAGGGTCAGTACTGGGTCCAGTCCTGTTCAACTTCTTCATCAGTGACCTAGATGAAGGGACTGAGTGTCCCCTCAGCAAGTTTGCTTGCCACTGGGAGGAGTGGCTGCTACACCAGAAGGCTGCGCTGCCATTCAGCCACACCTGGACAGGCTGGAGAGTTGGGTGGAGAGGACCTAATGAAGTTCAATAAAGGCAAGTGTGAGGTCCTGCAGCTGGGGAGGAACAACCCCATGTACAAGTACAGGCTAGGGTTTGACCTGTTGGAAGGCAGCTCTGCGGAGAAGGACCTGGCAGTTCTGGTGGACAGCAAGTTGCCCATGAGCCAGCAGTGTGCCCTGGTGGCCACGAAGGCCAGTGGGACCCTGGGGTGCATCAGGAGGAGCGTGGCCAGCAGGTGGAGGAAGGTTCTCCTGCCCCTCTGCTCTGCCCTGGTGAGGCTGCACCTGGAGTGCTGTGTCCAGTTCTGGGCTCCCCAGTTCAAGAGAAATAGGCTGGAGAGGGCCCAGCGAAGGGCTGCAAAGACGATGAGGGAACTGGAACATCTCCCTGATGAGGAAAGGCTGAGAGAGCTGGGCCTGTGTGGCCTGGAGAACACTGAGAGGGGACCTTATCAATGTCTGCAAATACCTTAAGGGTGAGTGTCAGGAGGATGGGGCCAGGCTCTTTTCAGTGGTGCCCGGCAACAGGCACAAACTGCAACATGGGAAATTCCTTCTGAATATGAGGAAGAACTTATTTGCTTTAAGGGTGACAGCGCTGGAAGAGGCTGCCCAGAGAGGCTGTGGAGTCTGCTTCTCTGGAGATATGCAAAACCTGCCTGAACGCAACTGTGCAAGCTGCCATAGGTGAATCTGCTTTAAGAGGGTTGGACTAGATGATCTCCAGAGGTCCCTTCCAACCCTCTATGATTCTTTGATTAGACTTCATTAATTATCTGTATTTGAGATACTACTGGATACTGATATGTTTAATGTCACAAAGAAGTGCTAGGAATAATACTGAAGTCTCGAGTGAATTTTCCTGTTTTGAATGAATTTTCAACCATTTTGTACTTCACCATAGACTGAAAACCCTTCACAATCCTTTCTTCCTTCCATTGGACAAACTCCTATGTGAACATTGGGTCTCTCAGAAAACAAATTCAGGAAATTTGCAAGTAGGCTATTGGCAAGAGATTTAAAGTTTCTGAGTTCAGTTTTGTAACACAAGAAAATGCTGTAATTATTTTAAAATAATTTTGTATTTTTGGAAATTACTGAGTTGCAGGTTTTGACTGATTGAAGTGTCCTGTGGTTTACCTAAACCACACTTCATTTGCAAAAAAAACAAGAGTTCTGTTGCAAAATATTAAAAGTGAGCAGTGAGAACTTCCCAATGACGAGAAACAACTAAGGAGGGGCTGAGGATAATCTCTATCCTCTGTTGGATGTGGGGGGAAACATAGTGACAAAAGATAAGGAAAAGTCCTGATTTGCCTCAGTCATTAATAGTAAGACCAGTTGTACTCTGGGCACCTAGCTCCCTGAGCGGGAAGACAGGGAGGGGGAATAGAATGAAGTCCCCATAATCCAAGGGGAAATGGTCAGTGACCTGCTACACCACTTAGACACACTTAAGTAAAGTCTATGGGACTGGATGGGATCCACCCAACGGAACTGAGGGAGCTGGTGGAAGTGCTCACCAAGCCACTTTCTATCATTTATCAGCAGTCCTGGCTAACTGGAGAGGTCCAGAAGGCTGGAGGTTAGCCAATATGATGCTCATCTACAAGAAGAGCAGGAAGGAGGGTCTGGGGTACTACAAGCCTGTCAGCCTGACCCCAGTGCTGGGGAATGTTATGGAGCAGGTCATCTTGAGTGCCATCATACTGTACATGCAGGACAACCAGGTGATCAGGCCCAGCCAGCATGGGTTTATGAAAGGCAGGTCTTGCTTGACAAACGTCATCTCCTTCTATGACAAGGTGACCCACTTAGTGGGTGAGGGAAAGGCTGTGGATGTTGTTTACTTAGATTTTAGTAAAGTTTTTGACACCATTTTCCACAGCATTCTCTTGGAGAAACTGGCTGCTCAAGGCTTAGACAGATGAAGTCTTCACTGGGTTAGAAGCTGGCTGGCTGGCCAAGCCCAAAGAGGGGTGGTGAATGGAGTTACATCCATTTGGCAGACAGTGACAAGTGGTGTTCCCCAGGGCTCAGTACTGCAGCCAGTCCTGTTGATATCTTTATTGACGTTCTGGATGAGGGGATCGGGTATACCTTCAGTAAGTTTGCAGATGACACCAACTCGTGGGTGAGTATTGATCTGCGGGAGGGCAGGAGGCTCTGCAGAGGGGTCTGGGCTGGCTGGGCCGAGGCCAGTGGTGTGAGGTTCAACCAGGCTCAGTGCCGGGCCCTGCCCGTGGGTCACACCAGCCCCAGGCAGCGCTACAGGCTGGGGCAGGGGGCTGGGAACTGCCCGGTGGGAAAGGGCCTGGGGGTGCTGGCTGACAGCCGGCTGGGCATGAGCCCCCAGTGTGCCCAGGTGGCCAATAAGACCAACAGCATCCTGGCTTGTATCTGCAACAGTGGGGCCAGCAGGACTAAGGAAATGATCATCCCTCTGTACTGGGCACTGGTTGAGGCCGCACCTCGAACCCTGGGTTCAGTGTTGGGCCCCTCGCTGCAGGAGGGACGTCGAGGGGCTGGAGCGTGTCCAGGGAAGGGCAGCGGGGCTGGGGAAGGGTTTGATGAGGAGCGGCTGAGGGAACTGGAGAAGTTCAGTCTGGAGAAGAGGAGGCTTAGGGGGAGACCTTACCACTCTCTACAGCTCCCTGAAAGGTGTAGTGAGGTGGGGGATGGTCTCTTCACTCAAGTAACAAGTGATAGGACAAAAGGAAATAGGCTTAAGTTGCACCAGGGCAGGTTTAGGTTGGATATTAGGAAAAATTTCTTTGTTGAAAGGGTTATCCGTCACTGGAACAGGCTGCCCAGGGGAGTGGTTGAGTCACCACCCCCAGAGGGATTTAGAAAACGTGTAGATGTAGCACTTAAGGACAAGGTTTAGTGGTGCACTTGGAAGTGTTAGGTTTAGCGTTGGATTGATGTCAAAGGTCTTTTTCAACCTAAATGATTGTATGATTACTACGTTTGTTTACAGAAGTTTACTTAAAAATATTTTACAAGCATAATGCTCATTCTTTGGACTAAAGCATTTAGAATTACACTTTATAACTGAGTAAAAGAAATGGCTGTGTATTTTATTTGCTCTTTTTCACCAGATTTTGAAACATGGGCAGCTTATAAAGTGTGCGCGCATGTACACATGTGCATGTACAATTAATAATATACAGCCTTATTGTTTACATGCCCCTAGGGCATGTAATGATAGGACAAGGAGGAATGGCTTTAAACTGAAAGAGGGCAGATTTAGATTAGCTATTAGGAAGAAATTCTTCACTATGAGGGCGGTGAGGCACTGGCACAGGCTGCCCAGAGAAGCTGTGGCTGCCCCATCCATGGCAGTGCTCAAGGCCAGGCTGGATGGGGCTGTGAGCAGCCTGGTCTAGTGGAAGGTGTCCCTGCCCATGGCAGGCGGGGTGGAACTGGAGAATATGTAAAGTTCCTTCCAAACCCAACTGTTCGGTGACTCTATGAAAACATCTTTGAAATCATACTACTTATGAAAACATTTCTAGATCTGAAGTGGGCTTCATAGAGCCCACTACATAGATGTGTATATTTCTTAAGGAATCTTAAGTTTTGCTAAAGATGGGAAACGTAAACTTTGTCTTTAGTGTACATATAACTATTTGTACTCGACTGTGTCTGTACCTGAGGCAATTATGGCCTGTGGGTGGCTGGAGCAGAGACAGCACTGAGAAGCTGCAGCCCATGGACAACCAGAGCAGAGACACCTCCGAATTTCTGTTACATAATGATTCATTTATTGGTTGACATGTCTTTAACATACTAAATATAAATAGTATTTTTTCTGGCTTTTTAAAGAGCTGCTTTAGAAATCTGGATAATTAAAAAAAAAAAAAAAAATCAAAACAATCTGACATGGTGTGTACACAGCCCAAATTAGGCAGTTTACCTCCTCAGGTCTAGATGATCAATATGTTCATTTAAAATGAACTGAACCTGCTAAGTAGACGAGAAATTTGTTTTAGTTAATGTGTTACTTCATCTTGGTACTGTTTCACTGTGTTGAGTTTACTGTGGATGGTAGTCTTTTGTTGCTCACTGTTATATAATTTCTTTCTTTACCTGATGTGTCATTCAGTTAAAGACAAGACCATATTAGGTAAAGCTGAGTTAGGACCATAATACTTGAAAATATTATCTGGTACACTCAAAATTGTGCATATTTAAAATTAGCAGAAGTTTATTATTTAGTTCTAAAAGACCATTTTTTTAATGATAAATTTGTCTGTTCTCTGTGAATATCTTAATTTATTTTAGATTTAATGTATCAGTATTACAAAATATTTGCAGAGGGTTTTTTTGTTTCTCTTAGAATGTTTGTCATCCAATAAATTTAAGTCAACTTAGATATTCTTATCATAAGTGGATGTAATATGGGGCTGCTTTTTTTCCCCCTCCCTCCCCTCACCTTCCCTCCTTGAAGTAGTCTAAATCAAATTCTAAAACTAAAATTACTTCACCTTCTTATTATTTTGTAGGGTCATGCAAACACAGGGGATGCGTATATCCTAATTTTGGTAGATGTTTTCACAGGAGACTCATTATCCTGATTTAATAAAAGACAGATAATAAACTTTATTTACAGTGTTCAGATAAAAATGCCATGGATGAAGGATTTGCATTAACTCCTAATATTTTTACTAAGTACCCCCATCCCGTCCCAGGGTTCACATTTCAAATTATGGATAGCTGAACAGTCACTCCAGTGGCTGAGTGTTACGGTGAGCAGTGGAGTAACACAACTCATGGTGTAACACCAATAAATCTTAATTATTCAGCAGATGGAATTTAAAGCTTACTAGCCATGGCTTCCATCATGCACCACAGCGTAAGGCTATGTAACTACATCAGTATTAGGTAGCTGTATGTTATATTTATGACATATTGCTGTATTATGTAGCGCATGACTAATTGTCCATGAAAGTATTTATATATACACATTCAAGTGTATTGCTCATACCTTGGTTGTGTTCAGTGAATGCATGTGATATTTTTATAGCTATTCTGTTTTGTTTGAATTAGGTAGAATGTGTGTGTGATACAAATACAAATCCAAATTACTTACTTAACTGTTCTTGCTAACATCTTAACATCAGATGCAGTCCTGCCACAACCAATAGTTTTCGTGTTAATTGTCACTGTGTATATGTTTCAGTATCAGTTAAAATTTCTGGGTTTAATATTAGGCAGGCTCTAGAGCCCACAATGTGAAGTGCAAGAGCATCACTGAGAGTTGCTAAGGGGATTCCTAGTGAAGGGGACATGAAACCATTCATGTTTATGCAGTATTGTTGGATAAAAGTGTAACAGTGCAGTGAAATCAAAGATGTGTTCATATCTCCCTTATAAAGAAGTTCTGTGTCATCGCCGTCATCCCATTTTGCACTTAAGAGTGACCTCCTCAGTTTTTTTCATAGATGCTGTTGCTCAGCTAAACCTCTTATTTCCTCGTTACATCTCTTCTCTTTTGGGATCCCTACTGAAAATATGGGAAAACATGGGATCAGATTTCCATTATTTCATTCTAGGCATCCATTAATTTGTCAGCACTGTTTTCAGACTACTCCCAGGCAACGCTGATAAATGCAATGATTAATAAAGATGTTACCTGTGAGTCTTTTTCCTAGTTGAACATGATTTTTTCCCTTTATGGGAGAAGGAGAGGATAAGCACTTTTTAATGTACTTTACTGTATCATTCAATGGGTGAACTGTTTTGCCTCAGCGTCCTTTTTCTGAAGACATTACCTTTATAGGCACAGAGTGCTTCTGGTCAAGAAGTCTGCATTTTCTCTCATCCGGATGCTCAATTACTGCTTGTTTCCAGAGGAGGCTCAAAAGAGGCATCGGATAAGTTGTACTCCAGGCAAGATGGGGGGTGTTGTGTTTGGGTTTTTTTCCCCCCAGGTTAGGCCTTTTGGACAGATGTTCATGTCTTGTTGGACTGCAGTTCCCTGTATTTAAATATCTTTCATCCAGATGTTGTGCCTGATTCTTCATAGCTGGGTATTTATCAGTGCTTCAGTGGATGTGTAGCTAGCTTACTAAAGGATTTCATCATTTCTAACTTGTTATACCACCTCAGTTAATGAGGATATGAAGATGGGGCATAATTTCTTTTAATCAACACTGCTCAGGAGACACATCTAGGATCTACCTGTCTCATAACGTAGGCAATAAGCACGACAGCAGTCTAGTGAACACAGCAGTTTAGAATTGTTTTAATCTGGTGGAAAGCCTTTAGCTGATAGCAGCTCCATGCTTCATAAACTTGTCAGCTGTGATAGGCTTTGGCTGTAATAGATTATTTCTGTACAAATACTGGCAAGATCGTGCAAGATGTTTATCACCTGAATAACATATTTAAAGTTCAAGGGATTCTGAAAGAGGATCTTTCCAGTCATGGCCAGAAGAGAGATTCTGCTTTGCTGTACCAGTTGCATTTTCCTTTTCTTGTATAAAGCGGACAGTAAACTAAAACTAAATCCTGTTGGGAAGGTTCTTGAAATCCAAATTCAACACAAAAGATGTCATACTTGTCAAACTCGCATGGTCTTTTAGTGCATCTCAAAGATTTTAGCAGAGGTAGGTGTGATGGCTTTTGTGGATATCAGCTTGTCTTCATGGACAGTGAAGCTCATCCATAGTAATTTTTCCTTTTTTAAAAGAGAGCCAATTTAGTGGTTGGTGTATCTTACGTGGAGTAGAGGTAAAAAAGTAACACTATCAAGCGGTCCCAAAAGAACAGATTTTTTTTTTTGTGGCAGTGCTTGTGCTAAAATAGAGTACTGCTTTTAAATTCTCTTACAGATCAACATAAATTATATACGTAAACTATCAGAAGTCTTCAGTTTTTAGAAGTCTTTAGAAGTTTTTAGAAGTCTTTAGTTTTTAGTCATTTAAAGATGATGTAGGACTTCATAGGCTCTTGAATGTGCGTCTTGATTGGGGCCATTTACCTTCTGAAGTTTCATGTTAGCTAAAACGTGAACATATTAAAAAAAAAAAGCTGTAAGCTAGCATAGTCCATTTCTTGATTCTTTTCTTGCTGTATTTGTTTCTGCAATAAAAACAATGAACTCTTGTAATGCTCACCTCTTAGGCAAAGCAGGGAATTCAGGTTAGTATCTGAGAATATGAAACGTGCAGAAATAGCTGTGAGCCTTAATACAATGGGATATGAAGTTCAGAACATCTAATGCAGATCTTGGCACAGTATGATTAAGTGTCTAAATTTTGTAGCAGGTGAAAAGAGATGTTTTCGTTTGCGTAGCATCCAGATGGTACATAGAGAAAAATAGGTTAATCCCTGTTTTGTATACGGAACTGGTACGTACTTACTAGCAGATTTCTCCTCTGTGGAAATTTCTGTTACAGTAAAGCTCTGTTCCATTGCTGTTCCAGCATTTCTGTTTTTATAAGGAACTTACATAACATCTAGATCTCTGATCCTGGAGTTCTTGAATGCTATGATACCTCTTTTTTTTTTTTTTTTTTTAATCAAATCCTTCATAAGAAACACAATACTAAAGGGTGCTTTAAATGTTGTACATTCTGTGGTGGATGTTCTGTTGAGAGCTACCAAACAGAATAGTCTGCTTCACTGCTCACACTGTTTGCCAAAATAAAGTCCTTCACTCATGGTAGAAAAAGAAAGGGAAGTTTGAAGGTAATCGTGCTTGAAAGGTCTGTTCTGATCCCTTATCTTGAATATATTTACATCTCCTTTGCTCTGACTTACTAGTAGTCTTAGAATTTGCTTTGGAAATGTATGTGTGTGTATCCAAAGGTTCTTTTCCACAGGCTATACGTGCTCCAGAGAAAACAGTCCCTATGAGGGATGGCTGCAGCAGCTTACAGTTATACAGGGCAAAGTGGATCCTCCAGGTTATGATCACACCCTCGTACTGAAAAGACGGTGCCAGAAAGACCTCAAAAGCAGAAGAAGCTTCTGATCAGCCTTTTCCCAGAGCAGTGGTGGGATGTATGGTGGGCACAGGCTGAGACAGATAATGGAAAAATTTTTCCAGAAGAGTCAAGAAAGTCCATGTTAGTTGAAAGCTACCCCACTCCTTTTCCATAGAGAGGATAGTCAACTTCATCAGGGGAAAAAGTAAATTAAGCTAAGAAATAAGTTTTATAACTGTTTTTTCTTTTTGTTTTTCCCTTGAGACAAGACCTATCACATTAATTGATGGTGCTAAGGTCTTAATTTGTCAAAGTTTTTATGTCTGTATCATATAAAATATAACAGTAAGTGTTGCTTGTTGCAAGTATCCAGAGTGGCCTCTTCTCGTCACTCCCCCCCCCCCCCCCCCCCCAACTGTCAAAATGCACTCTTGTCTGATCAGTGTTTTTGGTTTTGGTTTTTTTTTTCCTTTCAGTCAACAACCTTATTATTTAAACATACACTATGAAATGACTGTGGATTCATCCAGATAATAGGATAGTAATGCTAAATGTTTTAATGGCTTTCAGTAAGAGGAGTTCACATGATGTTTTTCATCTAAAGAACACAGACAGCAAATATTTTTAGGTCAAATGCAGTGGTAGTTTGAATGATCATTATAGCAATTTTCCAAAATACAAAAATTACATCTAGCAGAAGAATAGTTTTTGGTTTAAAATATTTTAAAATGTAGTTTCCCTCCTTAAATGACTTTTTTTCTTTAGACTTTTAGGATATTGAGTGCAGAAATAAGACACTGATAGTGCCTGTGGATGAAAGATCAGTGTTTCTTTTGTGTACAAGTCAGAGATGTAATGAACTTCGCCATTCTTCAGTATTGGAACTGGTAAAACCTCTTTGTCAGACTTGCATAAAAACCCATGGTTGTTTTCTGGGTCTAGTTTTTAGAAATTTAGCTAGTTTTCTTTTCTGAGAACAGATTTGGAAAAGGCCATAGAGCAATTTTTCTCCAATCTAAAAGTCAAATTGGTGCTTACAATTAGTTGTCAGCACTAAGGCTGACTGTAGCCCTAGACAGAAACCACAGGGATTTCTAATGGTTGTGCCCAGTTGTTTTTTTTTTTTTTCCAAGTGTTGATGGCTTTGAAATAAAAACCTTGATTTTTATTTAATTGTGTGACTTAAGCAATCAGAGCCAGTTTTAATATAACAAATTAGTGATTTGGTATACTTCACTGAAATTGCTAATTTTAGAGACTTTTTCAGTGGGGAGACCGTATGTATCCAAGCCTTTGTGAGTCTGCTAAAGACCTCTTTTCAGAAATTAGGTCATAATCTTATTTTAAATCAAATTAACTTATTAGAGAAATAAATGTTTATTTTCAAAGTATCTGAAACATATTAATTTAATTGTGCTTCAGCAGTCAGTAAATCTTCTACTTTGTGCTTTTTCAATTGTTTCATAAAGGAAAGCTCAGTGCTTGGTGGCCATTAAGGTATTCTCGTATTTCCCCAAATAAAGCTGCATTACTGAGGTTGATGCTGCCTATCAGTGAGCATCAAACCCAGTATTTTAAAACTGCTTTTGTTGGTAAATGTGTATAATTATAGGTGTTCTGATTACAGTTCCTCCCAATCGACTTTGCATTTAAAACAGCTTCAGAAAGAGCACAGGAGGTTGGAGACTCAGTTGACTGAGTTCCTGGTTCTTCATTACATTAGAACTAGTAAATCCACCTGTTCACTTATATTCATAGATTAAAAAGGAACTGGTGTTTACTTTTTTTTACCTATCTTAGCCCATTTCAGAAGTTTGAGCAAACTGATAATGATATAGATGAAGATTATTAATAAACTTTAATAATAAATAGACTAAAAGTAGGTATTTTCCAAAACTTTTCTCTTACTTCACAAAGGAAACTTCTGTGTTGAGGGGTGGCTTAGTACTTTAGCAGTTAGACTTTGACAGTTAAACTTGCTTTTGTCTGTTCAGTTACACTTATCTCTGAAACTTCAAATGCACTACTTAATATACTGGAGTAATGCTCTAATTTACTTGAAATCCAAGCTTATGCAATAATTTCAAATTTAATTTTACATTTACTTTTAATAATTTTTTAGTATTTAAAAAAGAAGAAATTTTGTGAAGATTTAAGCAGTTCTAAATGTGAGGAATTGAACTGACTTAGATGCGTGGGATTTTCTTGGTTTAATCTTGAATGACTTACAGATATGTGATGTTCTCTTGTATTCTTGCTGAAATATAGGCCAGGCTCCCTAAAGGTAGGAATTATGTTTCCAGTGTAGTCACAATTTTGGTGGTTGAGTTCCTTCTGTAACTATTTTGATAAAGCAAAATGTTTGTTAAGCACATAAATACAAGCAATTAATTTACAACAGAAAGAGGCCTTTTCTTCCAACAAGTACTAGAAAAGAACAACAGAAAATTCTGTTAGTGGGTGCTGTTTGATTTTTGTCTGTCACTGGTGCAATTACTGTGCTGCTTTATATACAGGGAATCGTACTCTGCTGGAAGTCTTGATAATGATCCTTCAGGGCACAGCATCTGTAGGTCTTCTCAGAAAGTGAGAAGTGTAAGCTGCTACTTTGCTGTCCTCTTCCTTCCTGCAAGGACAAATAGTAGGTGTCTGGGGAGAAGGGAAAAAGGAGGAAGACCTAGCAAGGTGCTGAGTCTCTACACAAGGCTTGCAGGACAGGAACTTTTACACAGTCCAACAATGTTTTTCATTTTTAGCAAAAATAAGAGAGCCAACTACACTCATTTTGATCAAGCACAATCTGCACCTTGTGGAGGAGGAGGTAAATTGTGCTGATCATCCCCATACATGGCACATTAGAGGTAGCATTTTTACAGTGTTCTCTTTAGAGAAGTGACTCAACAATTAGTTTTGCTTTGGTATTTCAGAGATTTTTTTTAATTTTTTTTTTTAACTGACTTGGTAATAGAGTGTAATTCACTCTACTGCAGTCTGTCAATTAAGAGTGTCTGCCCTGTCTCCTGCTTACAGAAGGAAGGAAACTTGAGGAGGACCGTTCTAGTGACTTTACATTGAGAAAAGCTAAACTGACCATTGCCACTGAGTGGGAAAAATACATCCATATCCTGTCCTGAAACGCATCTGTGTTGGCAAATACTGTTGTTTAGAGAGCAAACACTGCAGCATTTGAAATTGTAACTTCCTGAGGAGCAATATGGGCTATACCCATCAGACTTCCCTTACTATGATAAACAGTACCAAAAGTAAGAATAAAAGCATGGGAAGTTCCTTTTAGAAAACTAAAATACTCTGTTCTGTATTACGAAATTTGAAATATGGTTAAAGAAGAAAAAACAGAAAAATGTAATTTTAAATCATGCTTTGACTTTCAGGTTAATGATTGAATCATTGCTTCATCATTTGATCTACCAGCTGAAGAAAACTATTAGCGAAGTTGCTTTGAGCTTTTTGTTTCTTTAGATTGTCATGATGTGGCCTTAAGTTCTATGTTTTATGCCAAATACACATCTCACTTCAGGATTTATACTGCATCTGGCTATGAAAATCTATTTTTTACTCCAATTTCATGATGAAATTAAACTAAAAAAGCAGATGTAATAAACAGACAATTTCCATAGTCTTTTTTGATGAGATGGTATTCCCCTCTCCATTCATACAGTTTTCTTGAATTCACATTTCAAATTTATTATTTCATTAGCTAGAAAAGATTGTCTTCATCAAGTCACAAATTCTTTAAGACCATGCAAAATTTTCTAAATAGTCTATGGTGAAGTACTGCTATAGATGTGTCTTACTGAACCTAAAAGTCATGGTTTCTTCTCACATTGACCACAATAGACACGTTAAGCATTTAATCTTGGCAGTTTGACTACTTCTAGACTACACTGTCCCTGCTGTAGCTTCATTTTGGACTTCAGCAATCATAATTGATTAAAGTCTTAAATTGAAGTCATAGATTAGTTAGATTGGGGTAGATGAAGAAAAGCCAGTGACTATGAAATTACTGATCAGTCCAAGAAGAGAAACTGCCAAAGATTTTAAGTAAAATAAGTAAATTTATCACTTCTATTTTGCTTCTGAAATTCACTAACCTCTTTTATATTGTAATAGCTGAGATATAATCTCTGTGTTTTGTTCCAATTTTTTTTAAAAAAGGTGAGTCTACTTCAAATAATGGGTATGGACTTTGGTGTAAGTGTGTTTTTCAGGAACCTGGAACTGAAAGTAAAAATTTTGGCCAAAGGAGAACACCATCGGTTTATTCCAACTTTGAGGTAAATATTTAATGAAAGATTTATATAAATCTTGGAAGGCATTATGCTATTAGGAAAATAATAATAATCCAATAACTAAAAGAACTGGCCAACACAATCTGTATATTTGTTGGGAATTAAAATAAAACTGAGGAGAAAAGTTATGAATGTTTAATTGCTCAAAACCTGATCCAAAATTTTCCTTAGGTGAAGATAGGTAGAGCATTTCTCATTTTAATCTATTGGAAATTTTTAGATGTTATACTAATACAGAAGTTAAAAAAGTATGTGTTGTTTAGGAAAACGTTTGAAATGTCTTTGCTTTGAATTTTAAATGCAAGCTTGAAAGTTTGCCTTTTAAATTACAGATGTATATGTTTATATAAAAAAATTATTTTACTATAATTAAACATAAATCAACATGTTCACTGGAAGTACTTTCTGTGATACATGGTTTTGGTTCCAAAACCACAGAACACATTTGATCATTTTACTTTTGGTTCCTGGCATCCAGAAATACTTAATAAGGTGTCTATACAAGTCTAGTAAACAGTTACTTGAATATCATCCTCAGTAAGTCACTTTCTGTTATGGAGGTGTTGAAGGAAATGATTGTACACTGTTAGTGAACAAAAAGAGGTGGTTAAGTAGAAGTTTAAATATCCAAGATTAGTATTTTGATACTGTCATAGTTCTGACTTAGTTTTTACCTTAAGTGAAAATTGAAACCCATAATTTACATTAGGTGTTATTTATATTTGAAGTTAATGCATTATTGAATGCACCGATTATTCAAAGGGCTTCAAAATATTGTCTGAATTGACTGACCGTACTCTAGCTTCGGTCTGCTCAGTTAAAATGACTAACAGTTCAATGCAGGCATGCAAATGGAAGCTGCTGACTTAACTGTGTGCTATGACTCTATTTGCAAGACAAGGCAGATTTAATTAGTCATTATGGCATTTGAATGAATTGTGAACAGAGGAACACCTCTATGGACTTGGTGGCTCTGTTCGTTCATTTCCAGGTGGTACTTCCTCACTGTAGTACAAACACCAGGTGGAGGAAAGAAAGCACACTGCATTCTCAACCTGGCAAGATGCATTCTTTGAATGAGTTCCTGTGCTGCTGCTGTGAGTTCTTCTTCAATGGTTGGAGCAGGAATGAAAGCTTTGAGGGGACAGGGAAAGTAGCGCAGCACAGCCTACCCAGAGAAGTAGGTTGCTCCATATCATCCCAGCGATTTTCCATGGTCTCCGCTGTTCATCAGTCACCCCTCATTCTGGTGTCATTCTATCCATTACCATCAGTTCCAACATCCATATCATCCTGTAATCTGTCCCCTGTCCTCTACCAAAACATCATCACTCCAACAGCCTCTGTTTCTGGAACTGGAGCAAGTTCTGAAAGAGTAACTGACTCACTTTTGCTGTCAGTTTTTTCTGCTGTCAGAATTTCCTCTGAGTATTGGTGTCACTGAAGATGTAGGGTAGAGATGGTTGCTTCAGCTAACATCATGGGGATTACAGAAGACCAGACAAGCTAGCTGGAGGAGAGGAAGGCCGCGTGAGCAAGACTGAAGAGAATTCTGGTCTGATGAGGCTTTCAGTGCTCTGCTTTGTGCAAACACCTCCTCTGTGATTTATGACTTTCTTGCAGGAAAAGGTACTGCATTGAAGTTGTCCCTCCTCATTGCAGGGGGGTTGGATTAGGCGACCTGTAAATGTCCCTTCCAACCCAAACTATTCTGTTATTCTCTGTATCTCTTGTTACATAGTATTAAATTAGTTTACACCATTAATGGCTTTTCTTAAATATAAATATGTCTGGTTTCTCCAGATTACACATATCTTACAGTAAACTAGCAGTATGGAAGAGCTGAATTCATTCAGAATAGTTGAATAGGCAGAAATTTTGAGATTAGAATGCATATAGTAAACAAAGATGAAATGTATAGCTAAAGAGAAAAATGCTGTCAATTCACAGTTTGATTGACATGTATAGGTAGGGTTTTGGCTGAGTAAACTTCTATAAAGTGATGCATCTGCAAAAGGCAGCATAACATAAGTGCTTGGCATCTCACTTATAAAACGTTCACCATGCATCTTTTCAGGTGTTTTCTCTTTCTTCCTTAATATTACAAACATTTCCCAGTGTAGGTTTATTGGTTTTGAAAGAAAGACAGTGACTTTCCTAAAATTAATATCAGGGAAAAGCTGAAAACATCCCAGTGTAAAAATGATGTGACAAATACTCTGTTAATTTATAGAAATGAAGGGATGGATTGGATGACTACAAGAGAATGTAGGTAGTATTTATCTTTCTTTTTGTTTTCTGTAACACAAATGTCAGTGTCTGCTAGATAATCCACTTTATAGAGGAAAGGGGAAGTCCCATGCTGGAGTGCAATTTATGTGACTTTTTTCATTCTGGTAATAATCATTGTGGGTTTAATGTCTTTTTCTTATTAGAGATAAAATGTGGTATGACTTTAGGTGTATGTCAGGCATAATTTGTGTTTAACGCACAGTAACCTTGAAATAGAGGTAATTATTAGATGTTATATAGGCAGATTTTTTCATGAATGCAGCCTGAACATCAGTACAGTGCTAGACTTGTTCTTCTGAAATTGAACTTCTGTTTTGTGTGCACACTCGCACATGCACATACAGCAAATCAGAAAAGGTTTCTATTAAATAAAGATTTACCAGTAAAAAGCATAGTATTAAAAAATGTGTAAGAGTGCCATCTGCTGACCCCTGTCATATCGTAACGATGTTGTATGTGTGGGCACTGGAAAAGTCATTGCAGAGAAAAGAACTCGTCAGTTGACCCCACCTGAGAAATTAACCAAATCTGGTAAGAGAAGTTCAGACACATTGAGCTTATACTAATGCAATGAAAACCAAACCCAAATAAAACTAGTAGTAAATGTTGATTGCAATAATTTTCTTGGCAATTTTTTGACATGTGTGTTGACAAATGATTAAATTTCACAGTAAATTAAGGTCAATCTCAGGCTTTCCTGTGGTTCAGAAATGTTTCTGACTTTGTTCTTGCAGTCAGCGTTAACGGTTTTGCTGTCAAGTGACAAAACAGATTAATCTAGAAACTTATCCAGCATGTGGGGATATAGGAATTTATGGCTAGAGAGAAGAACCTGGTAACACTACTTGTTTCAGTGTCACTGCATCCTTGGACTGTATTACGTTGGTCATGAGGCTGTCTAATAAAGACTTCATTTGAATCATTATGGGCATCTTTCTGTCATATTTCTTCTGTCCTCCTTTACTCCTCATCCTGAGCAGTTTTCTATGAAGTTTTCATTGTAGTATGGCTGTTTTTAGAGGAACTTCATGTAAAGATTGCTCTCACTAGCAGATACGTAGAAATACTTAACACTTGGGTTGAGCTGAGGAATGAGCTGGTGAAAAAAGTACAAACTTCTAAAGCAGTTGGATGCAACATCTGGAAGAGCAGTGGTCTTGGAACTCAAGATGACCTCAGATTGTTTTGAAGTCCTGAACACTGACTAACTGGCTGTGTAGAAAAGATACTGCAGGCATGTTTGGAAAGAGAGGCAATATTCAGTATGAGGTAAAATGTATTAGCATTGCTTGTATTTACATATAGCAATAAAAGTTATAGTTGCAATATTTCACATAATTAGAAGAGCTATAGAGAGAGAATTATACTAGCCTGAGTTGATCTTCCTTTATATTGCACCATAAAACAAAGGCACAAAAACAG
This sequence comes from Falco cherrug, assembly GCF_023634085.1. Classification (NCBI taxonomy): domain Eukaryota; kingdom Metazoa; phylum Chordata; class Aves; order Falconiformes; family Falconidae; genus Falco; species Falco cherrug. Next base: position 26,168,126 of record NC_073698.1, read on the forward strand.
TGAAGTGCTATGCTACTCTAAAAACAGTAAGCAAAGTAGTTGCTGTCTTAATTTGTTAGAATTACTTTTAAAAAAATTCATTGTTTAGAACACCTTGACTTCAGCATATGATAAGAATTTCTACAAAATTGTTTTGCGTAAGAAAACTAGGACCAGTAGTATATCAGGAACTACATTTGAGGAATATACTTTTTTTTTTTTTTTTTTTTTTTTTTTTCTGTTACTGGTTTCATGGCTGTTCCTTGATTGCAACCATAAGAGTTTTCGGAAGTTTTTATTTTTAAGTTACATACTTCAGACTTCGGGTCTTGTACTCAGGAGTCTATGTGAAAAGACAAAGCATGAATAAATACCGTTACTGTCCTTGTCTCCTATCTTCAAGAAGGGTAAGAAAAAGGATCCAGGGATTTACAGCCTCACCTTCATCCTTGGGAAGGTGGTGGAGCAGCTAATCATGAAACCATATCTGAGCACACGAAGGACAAGAAAACCATCAGGAGCAGTCAGCATGGCTTCACTGAGAGGAAGTCACGCTTGACCAACCTGATAACGTTCTGTGATGAAATCACTAACTTTGTAGGTGAGGGGAGAGCAGTGGATATTGTCTATACCTGAATTTCAGTGAGGCTTTCAGCACTGTCTCCCATAAGATCCTATAGAAAAGCTGTCAGTACACAGACTGAATGAGAGAGCATGAGAATACCTGGCTGGATGGCTGGGCCCGGAGGGTGGTGATCTGTGCCATACAGTCTAGCTGAAAGGCCAGTGACCAGCAGTGCACCCCAGGGGTCAACGCTGGCTCCAGTCCTGTTCAGCATCTTCATCAATGATCTGGATAGTGTGCCCTCAGCAAATTTGCACTTGATGTATAATTGGGAGGAGTGGCTGATACACCAGAAGGTCGTGCTGCTATCAATAGGCTGGAGAAACAGGCTGGCAGGAACGTCATGATGTTCAACAAGGGGAACTGCAAAATCCTGCACCTGGGGAAGAGCAACCCCGTACACCAATATATGCCAGAGGGGCAATCAAATGGAAAGCAGGTTTGCAGAAAAAGGCCTAGGGGTTCTGGTGAACACCAAGTTGAACATGAGCCAGCAGTGTTCCCTTGCAGCAAAGGAGGTGAATGTTATCTTGTGCTGCATTAGACATATTATTGCCAGCAGGTTGAAAGTGATCCTTCCTCTTTATGCAGGGCTGGTAAGGTCACACCTTGAGTTCTGTGTCTGGTGCTGGGCTCCCCAGTACAAGAGAGAGTTGGACATACTGGAGAAAGTCCAGCAAAGGGCCACTAGAATCATGAAGGGACTGGAGCATCTCTCCCGTGAGGAAAGGCTGAGAGCTGGGACTGTTTAGCCTGGAGAAGAGAAGGCTGAGGAGGAATCTTATCAATGTACATGAATACCTGATTGGAGGGTGTAAAGAGGACAGAGCCAAGCTGTCTTCACTGGTGCCCACTGACAGGACCAGAGGCAATGGGCACAAACTGAAACACAGGAAGTTCCTCCTGAATCACAGGAAACTTTGGTTTGTTTGGGTTTTGTTTATTCTGAAGGTAACAGGAGTACTGGCACAGGTTACCCAGAGAGGTGATGGAGTCTCTCACCTTAGAGATATTCAGAAGCTGTCTGGACCTGGTCCTGGGCAGCCAGTTCTAGGTGGCCTTGCTTGAGCGGGGGCCTGACTGAGATGATGTCCAACTTACAACCTTAACTATTTTGTGATTGTGATATGCCTTTGAATTTTTAATAATAAACTAGCAAAACGGGGATAACTTGTAAACAAGTTACTATTAGCATCTCAGAAGCAAAATTCTCATTAGATTGCCTTGCTTCTTGATTAAATCAAAGTCATTGAGGTAGTTTTATTTTAAAGCTTTTGGCTTTGTAGTAGTATTACTCTGAGATGATGTAGCTTTAAAACAAATATGAAAACAACTCAGAGATCCCCCCAAAACATCCACAAACTGAGCCTTCTCAACAAACCCTGAACAGGTGCTTTGAAAAAGAATAATTTACATTCTTTCTAAACTCCCTGAGTGATACCCTTGTGGCAGTGAAAAGTTGCAAAATTTCAGTGAATACCAGCTGTCTGGCTGCCTGTGTCTCTGCTGTCCCTGCCATCATTTGGACACCTGTGTGTATCATCATAAAATACAGACCTACTTGTCATTAGCTGAATAGTTCTCTGGATTTCAGTGTCTGGAATTGCCTAGATTTTTACTGTCAAAAGCAAGTGCTTACACAGACAGCTGACATGTAGATATTTAACTTAAGAGCATGCTTTTACTGAAGTTCCACCTGGCATTTCTACAAGACCTCGATGCTGTGTCTAGTATTGCTCCTTTTCTGGAAGCTGTGCCCATCCAGACTTCTGAGACATTGAATTAGAGGCCTCCAGCTGACTTCACTTGAGAGTCCCATTTTAAAACATCTTCCTTTTTTGGTTCTGTTCAGGATTTTGTGTTTATCTCTTCCAAGTTGCTTCTTTTATATTTATGGTTAATCATAGATCTTCTAATTTCTACTGTATGTAACTTTTTTTCTTCTTTTAGTACATATTTTTCATAGTCAAGGGTAAAACTTGTCTCCTTGTACTTTGTTTTCCTATCTTCTTTGACAGTTTACACTCACGTATTTATTTTTTTCTTTTTAAAAATCTTTTATGCTTTCTATCGTTGTTCAAATTATTTTCATTAACTATCTTTCTATTTACTGTCTTAACCAAAGTGCCAAGACACCATTACAACTTCATCTCTGACGTGTTACAGTACATTCTTAAAACTTCATCATTTAGTCCAAATGTGTCCTGGTTATTCTAGCCATATTTTATTCCATTTTATGTCTGTTTAATGAGCTTAGTTTGATTTTTCTCTTTGCATGTAAACTCTTCGATTTAATAACAGCACAGGTGATGGTGAACCTCCTCACTTGTCAACAGACTGGCATGCTGCCTTTAATACAACTGGACTTTCATTCTTATTGGCCCCTTTTGCTTTTTTAGAGCACTATGTTATTTTCTTCCTAGTCTTGTATAAGTAGCTGACTTTTTTTCAAATTGCAGTTGACTGCTGATTTCTAGGTTTACAATACCTCCTAGAGCAACTTGTGATCTGCCCTTTAGCCTAAACTATTTTTTTAAGATTAAAAAATAATTTTGTGTGCTCAGGCAATTAAAAAAAAAACCAAACCCCAAAACGAAGAAAACCTCATCATGCATTTGATTTACATGGAGGTTTTGTGGCAAAGAGCTTCCAGGTGAAGGCTTGTTATAATCATTACAGAAAAGAATACAGAACCTTATGCAGTTTTTTTTGCTAGTTCCTATCTGAAAGGGCAGTCCAATGGGAATTTTAATAATGTGATTTATTTTTTTTTTTTTACTTTATGTCTTATTTTTGACAGCAGTAAGCTCAGAATCCTGTAAAGATGTGCTGGTTTTGGCCCCAGTGCATGTGTTGGGACGAAGACTCAAAAGCCTGATGCTCTTCAGTATTTTGAGGGTTAGGTGGGGGGCTTCTTTTTGCAGTGCTTTCAGTAATGGTAATTGTTTGATATGTGCTTTGTAATGTGCTGGTAGCTTTGGCCTGTTGCTATCACTGCTTCTCATTTTCAGGTTTGCACTTCATTTTCAGATGCAATTCTTTGTTGTTGCTAAGGGAATCTGAGACTGTAGCTTGTGCTGTTTTACTGTCTTACAATGTATGTGTTTGCAGCACAGTGGGTTTTCTAGGTTATTTACTTTTATTCCTCACTGAATTTCTAGATGCTATAACTTAATATACCCATCTTGTAAAATCCATAAACTAGAATTCTAAAATTTCTGTGAATTACTAGATTTTATTATTCATTTTAGAGGTATTTGTTTCTGGAATACAGTCCTAGAGATTATGAATGTATTTGATTTATAGACATGAGATAAGTTTAGTGGTTTGTTTTTCAAGTCTTTTTTAACATGAAGCAGTTGCTCTGTGTGGGTTTTTTTAATGTTAACTGAGATCAGATGTCTTAAGGGAATTGCATCAGAACACCAGGGGATTTCACACTGTAAAACCTCATTGCTCCCAAATCTTTCAAGTCTTTATTTTTGTTTTCACTTGTTCCATTAGGTATAGCTGAATATTACTAAATTTTTATTTGTGTTGCTAAAGGGAAAGGAAGGCAGTGTAAAAAGAATTAAAAATAGGGAGAGGGAGGGGATTGTGCTTTTTTCGGTTTTCTTTTTTTTTTCTTTTCTTTTTTTTTTTTTTTTTTTCTCTCTCTGACACAGTTTCCAGGTACTTGTCAGTAAATGTAGTCAAAGAGCTCTAGGACTGAATTGTTTTGCCAAAAATATGAGGAGGGGGCTGCTCACGCATGGTGGAACATGAAAACTCAATGGGTTAGCTACCGATGCCAGGACTGCTCACTGTTGGCATGCTTTTGCTGGATGGTCTTGCTCTTTCACTGATTTGCCTGTAGAGTTTGCTGGTGAAGTACAAAACTGAGTTTGACTTTTCCAATTAATCTTAATTTTTTTTGTGATATTGCAAATGAAATATAATCTCCGTATGTTTTTCTCAAAGCTCTTGTATTTGACAAGCCAAGTGTTTATCAGCTACTGTGTAGACTTTTGTAAAGGCTCAGGCTAATCAGTCCTGATTGGTGAAAATTATACTCCTTTTCCATGGTTTGTGTGGAATAGCAATCATTCTACTGATGCAGGGACTTCTTAAGCCATTACTATAAGAACACAGGTTCAAGAACTTTTCATGGCACGGTTGCCAGATGGATAGTTTTCATAGAAGAAAAGGACAAAATCTCAAGTACTTTCTGAAGAAGTCTGTTCTTCCTTTAGGGAATCTTCTTCTTTTTCTTTAAATAACTTATTTGAATAAATGACTGGTTCCTTGTTTGGAGTTGTTCCTCACTGACAGGGTAGGCTAAGCAAAAGCTTTTTCCAATATATTTGGGATCTCAAAGAAGATTATATTACTTTTTCTTTTTCAATATTGAAGATGTACTTAAGTTAAAAGAAATATGTACAATTGAGCCCAAAATTTGTTAAATGAAGACATTTAATAAATTATACTTCTAATGCAAAGCTACAGTAATACATTTTCATTGGAGAATCAAAACGATTGATGATTTCACATTAAAAATTCATTCATCTTTGAAGCGTTTCTCTTTCCGGATCTTTTAAAAATTATTACAAAGGAAATACTTGTATGTTTAGTAGTGCATAACAGTATCTATGTAAATAGTTTCATTACCTATGAAAATCTGTGAAGGTTTTGTATAAAAAAATTTCATTCTTTCGTCATTGTGTGTGTACAGAGAAGGGAGTCAAAAGGAAGCCAGCTGGGCCTGGGCAGAAGGCACCACTGTGTATCTCTGGTTGCATTACAACACAGATCAGTGAGACACAAAGGCCTGTGGGATGCTAGAGGATCTTTTGTTAATGCTTAATAAGTGTAATATAAGGGCAGCTGACAGTGGAAGCAGGTGGAAAAACTGGAAGTAATTACAAACAAATTTGAGAATTGCCATGGTAAAAGGTAGCAAATAAATTGAGAACATGAATATTTTACACTGTATGATTTTATTATGAGAATTTTTAAGTCTATTGTGGTGAAAACAGAGGAAAAGCTGAAACAATGATTCTTTATGCCCTTCAACTAATGTCACTTAGTATCTAGGATCTGTATATGCAATGTTACATTGTGCTTTGCATTCTGTATGGAATGCATACAACTTGACTATACTGTAATTTACAAATTCCTAGCAAATGGTCCACTTCACAAATAAGATACTTGTTATTATAATGGCACAGGCTGTTTTTTATCTCTGAAATGTAAATAATTAATTGCTTACATAACTATTGAGCCTGGTTTCTTGGTTTTAAGTCACTGTCAGGAGTTTCCTCCATCAGCAATCTAAAATGTCTTTACAGTGCACAAATCATTTACTTTGATATGACAGTTCTCTAAATAGAATAGCATGGCTATGTGATGGTAAGTGAAAATAGAGTTTTAGGCAGGATTATGGAATTCTCTATAATAAGATAATGAGGACAAAATGTAACCATTTCTGAGGTCTGGTTCTCTGAACACATCTCTACAAATTGCCATAGTACTTTTACTACGTTTTCTCTTTATTTTGTATATTAGCTTCAGACAGTGTTCTCAGTTTGAACCATTATTTGGTTTCCTTTCTCCTTGAAGTGTTATATCTCTAATGCAGAAGAGTATTTGAAGTCAGGTGAACCAGCTTGCATCGAGGGATTGCTTCCTGTCATTGTCCCATTAATCAACCACACCTTCAAAGCTGATACTGCATACAGATTTACAGTTAGTGTGAGAACGGGTTATGGACTGCTGAGATTTTAAAAAGGATATGATCTCCATTACTAATGCTTCCTTATAGTTACAAAGTCAAATGCTTTAGCTGCCCTTGCATTGTTGCATGTTCTGATCTAGTGTTTTCTTACAGATGCCTGGGTAAATGGCAGTGGTCTGCTTGTTCAATAAATGGGTGTTATGGGCAAAATAACCTTCACTCAGGGGATTTTTACTTAATTTATTGCTAGTTAACACAAACTTTGATCACTGATTGGGGTATTGACGAGAACTAAATAATCAAACACATAAACACTTTCTTCCACCTCCCCAGGCTAGAGGCAAGCTGGACGACTGTCCTCCCCTCAGCCCCAGCTTCCCCTTCTGTCACTGTGCATTGCACTGGGTTCATCCCAGCTCCTCCAACAGGCTGTGGGTGGCACGGGCAGGGTCATTTATGTTATGGTTTCCATCCCACACTTCTTGCTTAATAGTGATCCCCTCTGCTGCACTTTGCTCACTCTTTTTTGCTCCACATCTCTTTGCTTATTAATAATTGTCCTTTGCCACATAGGGCTGCTTCAGGCCTTGCTCAGATGTGCTTTTCCTCAGTGGCCGGTCCTTGGGGGTGTCACTGTCCTGGCATGAGTTGCCCATGGCTGCTGTCCCTTGGGGGGGCACACACGCTTGCTGTAGCGAGCTGTACCTGGAGTGTGCTGGTGTCACCTGCCCCTGTGGCGGCTGCCTCTGGCTTGCAGGCACCTGAGCAGAGGGCCAGCATGCTGCTCAGGGGGTGGCTGTTTGGGGTATGACAGATTTTTGCCTGTCACCTTGAATCCGGGTTTACGCAAATTTTCATTTTGCTAGGCTTCAGAAAAGCTCTGTACTTGTATCATGAGAAAACTAGTGTCGTGCTGATAGTCTTCTGCTCATGACCTCTTAGAGAGCTGCTTCCCTCCGTCATCCCCAGCACAACTTTGCTTTTCTGCCTAAAGTCCATTTAAGCGCCAGTGTTGACTGCAACCCACTGAATGCTGGTTGGTGCCACCATAATTCTTAACCCTTCTTGATTCTGGGAAGAGTTAAATTCCTAGGGGATGCTTTTGACTGAAGTAAGACACCCCTTCTCGAGGTTAAGCTACTTTTATTTCTCTAGCCATTGCACCTTGTGTCGTCCTAAAGGGCACAACTGATGGAGTTCCAGTCCTCTGGGGCTAATACCAGCTAAGAACAGCTGGTTAAGGAGCGGGGATTTTGGCTTCAGTCAGATCTGAAGGGTTGTTTTGTTCACTTTTGAATTTTTGTAGACTTTTTTTTCCCCCCTGCCATATTATTGAACATGACCACTCTATTTTTGCTTCAGAATGCACCACTGTTTAATACTGATTCTAGCATTGTGATGATGGTAAAATTATTTATGTTCCTACTTGAGGGAGTACTTTAACAAACAGATGTTTAAAACCAGACATTATTGTAGAATGTGTAAAATGTCAGAATAGCAAGTGTAGCAGAAGCAATGTTCATTAGTACAGTAGCGTCCCTGGGACTAGCAAGGTCTCTATTTTGAGTGTATAGCATAGGTTTATTATACGTCATTGTATTTTGTTTGTGCCTATTTTGTCTATTGTCAGCTTTGTGACTGTTTAGGGTCAAACCTTAAAAGCTGAGTGTGATGGTGTTCAAAGCGCTTTGAAAACTCTGCTGTACTGGTTTCTTGCTTGGATGACAAGTGTGTTAATCCAGAAATTCTTTGGAAACTACGCATTTTAAGCTTACTAATTAGGTCTTTATTAAAATACTCAGCTGTGACACAATCGATTAATCAATACTATTCTATTTTAATGCAAATTAAAGAATCAGTCCCATTTTCTAAATTAAGATTTCCTTAACCACTGGATAATAGAATTGAATCTTGGAGAATTCTTAATTTTTGCATATCTATTTACTTCTTAAAGTAAAAATCTGCTCAAAATTCACATTGCTCTTCAAGACAGCAATCCTCTTTATATGTTCCAAATAATAGTAGGACTCTGTAGGGCAAGTTACTGTGTATGTTTATAGGTCCTTTTCCAATGGAAAAGCATGAACAGCCTATAAAACCAAGAAGGTTGCAATTATTTTGTAATACAATAACAAATCTACTGAATATAGTGCATAGTTTTTGAATCTTGATCACATAGGAAATTAACCTTTTGCACAGCAGAGCATTTGCATCACAGAGATAACTTGGAGAATCTGTAATGAATACATAGGAAAAATAGATTCCTGTAAAGCAACAACACTTCCTTTAGGTCCTAAATTGCTGGGCTTAGACAATTTTAAGTGATGGATCGGAGGACATGTTTTACATTTTCATTCAGAATTCTAATAGTTTAACATAATTCTCAAGATTTACCACAGGAGAATTTAAAGAGACATTGTAGACCAGAAGTAAGATTTAGACTAATGTAAATTTATTTATAGAAAGGTAAAATACAAAATAAAATACCTGAAAAAAACCCTATGCGCTGAGCGAATGGCCTTACAGGGTCATCTTGGAATTATCTTAAATTTTCGTAACAGCTTTGAAAAATTTCCTCCAGTGTTGTGAAAAAGGGGCAAAACTAGTACATGTATAGATATAGCCACTGTTCTGATAAGACTAAGGAATCCCCTTTGTATAGGGTATAAAAAGAGAATTTATGAACAGGGAATAGCTAATGAAGGTGCACTTAGAAACCAATATACGGGTAAAAATGAGCATTAACACATAGGACAGTGCATAAAAATCCCTGTTTCTTACTTGCATTTCCATGCATATTTTTATACGCTGCTGTTACATAAATTAGATGTGTTCAGTAATTACAGTAATTTCAGTGATTCTTCTTCTGGTACTTCAGAAAAATTCTTCCCAGTTCAACAAGTGAATACAAAAAGAAATCTATTTTAGTATTCATTAAGAACATAATAGAACTTAAAACTTTAAAGTTGGTTTCATAAACAAATGTTGAATACTATTATTTAGCTGTATTCACAAAACAAAAAGAACTTGCATAACTAATGAAAAATGGGAAGATAATATGACGAGGAAAGAACAGCAAATTAGGAAGGAAGAAGATGGGGACATTTTGGTGGTGGTGGTGAACAAGTATTTCAACATGACACGGCAATGTGTGCTTGCAGCCTGGAAAGCCAATCTTATCCTAGAATGCATCAAAAATAGTGTGGCCAGCAGGTTGAGGGAGGTGTTTCTACCCCTCTGCTCCACTCTTGTGAGACCCCCCACCTGGAGTACTGCGTTCAGCTCTGGGGCCCCCAACAGAAGAAGGACATGGACCTGTTGGTGGGAGGCCAGAGGAGGGCCAAAAGATGATCAGAGGGCTGGAGCACCTCTCCTATGAAGGAAGGCTGAGAGAGTTGGGGTTGTTCAGCCTGGTGAAGAGAAGGCTCTGGGGACACCTCAGGGTAGCCCTCCAGTGCCTAAAGGGGGCCTGCAGGAAACCTGGAGCAGGACCTTTTACAAGGGCATGTAGTGACAGGACAAGGGGGAATGGCTTTAAACTGAAAGAGGGTGGATTTAGATTAGCTATTAGGAAGAAGTTCTTTACTGTGAGGGTGGTGAGGCACTGGCACAGGCTGCCCAGAGAAGCTGTGGATGCCCCATCCCTGGCAGTGCTCAAGGCCAGGCTGGACGGGGCTGTGAGCAGCCTGGTCTGGTGGAAGTTGACCCTGCTGAAGGCATTGGGATTGGAACTCGATCTTTTAAGGTCCCTTCCAACCCAAACTGTTCAATGATTTCATTCTATGATTTTTAAGTACGAGCAGAGGGAGGAGGGACTGAAGAGACCATCTTTTTGTAGCTTTGTTGTGATTACATGGAACAAAAATACTTGAGTCATTTAACAATTTGGTAAATCAAATGGAATTAAGCCTTTGTATTTGCTGTGGTAAGATGAGTGAAGAACTCTGGGATGCAATTGTTTTTCATAAGACAAAACTAAGAATTGTGATTGAGAAGGGGTTTTCTTGTTTAATTTCTTGGAAGATGAGTAACAGGAGAACAAGTCTTTCAATAAGCATTTGTATATGCTTTATTTGCTGTTAAAGAAATTACAAAGTTCAAAAGTAAACAGTTGTTAGTTTTTTTCCAACTCTTCTTTTTTACTTTCTTCTCTCTAGTGTCTAGTTTTGTGCATAAATTCTTTTAATATGTATTCTCCTGTAATTTTCTATGTAACTACATATATTTTTTTCTTTCATTCTGTCGTATGCCTAGAGCTTCTCTTTATTTTTTAATCCCCCTCCCCCCTTCAATTCAAAAGTGATTTTTTCTATGTCTGTGAGAGAACATCTTGAAGGAAAGGACATAAAGCTCAGTCAAATGAACTTCCAAAAAAATATGAGATGTGACTTGAAGTGTGTAGGGACTTCTTTGTGGTAAGAGTTTCTGTTATAAAAGTCTTGTTAATTTAGTGACAAGAGACATCATAAGAAGTGGCCACAAGCTGCAACCAGGCAAATTAAAAATGCGTTGTACATTTTGAATAGAATGAAAAGCCACTGTAAGAATTTACCCAGGAGGAGGAGTAGAGTATCCATGTCTTCTTACCACACATTCTTAAATCAAGATTTTATATGCTCTTTAGCAAATCTAGGCACAGGCAAACTATTGTTTCTTTTGGAAGGACTTTACATAAATTTGAATACAAAAGCAAAAATGCATTCTGACAGCAACTGCAGAGTTGTAACATACTTTGCAGAGGAGATCAGACTAGAGCTTTTCGAAGAAGTGACTAAGGGGATGCAAAAATCCTTCCCCTTGCTGTTTTGACAGTACACTATCAAAGGTATTCAGTCCAGAGCAGGCACTTGGTGACATAATTGTATTTAATTTCAGCATCAGGTCCTTAACCTAAAAGCCGATTTGAATAGAATAGGGATTTTCCGTGTCTTACAGTGTAACCATCATGTAAGTGGAGGTCTGAATATGTTTGTAATCAAGGTCTCATATGGAAATAAAGCTCACATTCCACTGATTATTTTTGTTAGGTTTGTGCATCTGATGGTGGAAACTTTGCTCACTGTCCCTGTTTTTGTTCTTCATGTCTTTGTTGTAGAGTAGAACTTGGGACTTACATTTCCTTTGATTGGGAATATTTATGAACTGTATCGTGACGTAAGGTATTTTTTCTTGGTGTTTTTACCCATCTGATAAAACCATGACTATGATGAGCAATTTTCTGTGATCAATGCCCTGGTATTCCCTCTTCTCTATGCAGGTACCAGAGAAAAACATTTTTTACAATGGATAGTCCTTTCAATCCTCTGTCCTTTTAGTCAGAAACCTCTTACTTGAAAAAAAAGGGGCATAAATCAAAGTTAAGGAGTAAAAGAACATTATCTTCATCTTGCAAGGTAGGAAACTCAAGAGGAATGAAAAGCATTCTTGTAGAGGGGCATCAGTTAAATTTAAATGAGGTTTCAGCAGCAAGAAAGCTTTAATGTTTTTTTTCTTACAAGCATTGCATAAAAATACATAAATATTAATACTTTCTACCAATTCTGTAAAAACTAGCTTATGGCTTAACAATTTAATTATCAAATTTATAATCTAAAGTAAATTAAAGGTGAAGTCAAACACACGTTTTTATTTCCTTTATGTGATGATTGGCACAGCAAATAACTCTGAAACTTAAATGAGGTTATGAACCATAAAAGGACTTCTTAATTGCACCAAGTTTGCTAAGCTTCATCAGAATTAATTTTTTACTGATGTGGTGGGATTGGTTGAATCTGTATACCAGTCTCTGAAGCTTGCAGTAAGGTACAGAAAATAACCTGGTTTCTCTTCTCCTTCTCATAATAAAAACACAAAGTAAAGGCTTTTTGTAGGCATATTTTGTAATGGAAATTTTAGCAGGCTTTTGAATGAACAGTTATGTCTTTGTTTCCATGGAACTAGCATGAGAATTGCTCGGAAGCAGTGTGGTGTATTAAGAACATAACGGTAGGGCTACTTTGGGGAACTTTCCACTTGATCTGGTCAAGGCAGTTTCAGTTAAGTAATTTGTCAAAAAAATGTTAGCTGATCAAAAGTAAAATTTAGGAGTGTATTTGTTCTGTTGAAGCTTTATATAGCAAATGCTCCCCTTACTCCTCTCTCCCCTGCAGCCTTCCCATCCACGATAGGAACTTTTCCAGTCTGCATGTATGAAAACTGCAGTGCTAACCTCATCCATGCTCTCACCTACAGGAGGTATGCACTGACAACCAGTTACTCTCTCCTAAAAATACTTAGAGGGTTTAGGGCTTCAGATCTCCTAGTCTTTGAACTTTCGGGGTGGTAGAACCTGAAACTGAAATCCTGAACTTCATCATGATACTAGGATAGGTTTTTAGTAGTTGTTTTCCAACTAATTGAAGGTGACTAGTTGAAACTGAAAGTGTAGTAAGTTTTCAGCTGTGGGAGTCAGTTCAAAGTTTTGAAATGTCATCACTTGATTTGTGGTCATTAATGACTGGGAAGGTATGTGCTTCTCTCGTGGGACCTCTTGTTTCCTAGGGAATAAGTTCCTTACTCTCTGGTGTCTCCAACCCCCTAAAACTCTTTCCCAGCCACAGCCCAAGGGTTGCTGTATATCTTCTGTAATGAAAAGACTTAACACAGGCATTAGTCCTTATTACCAGATTCTGATCTGTATTTAGGAAGGTGGGTAGTTTGTATCACAACAGTGGGTATCAGAAGAAAACAAAAAGGAATTTGTGCTTTTTTTTCCCCTCTTCCTTTTTAATCTTAGACTGGTAGCCTTCATGCACCGTCTTAGAATACATAATCAGATTATTAAACACAGCAGCAGTAAAAAAAAAAATGCTTCAGGAAATGTGAGAAAATAACAGATGGAGCAATATAATTACTCATTACCTCTTTCTTAAACATATTCTTTATAGCTTGCAGGATGAAAGCAATGCACACTTAATGTAAGGTGTTTAACCAATTATTTCAAAGGACTTCAAAAATTTTACAAAGTATCCTGACCACTGTGTAGTGGCTGATATTTTTCCATCTGTGTCACTGTAAAATATTTAATCTGGCCAATTGGGTGTTGCTGTTTTTTCCAGTCAGTCTGGTACATAGGATTTTGGGAGATAACCTGGGGCATCAGCAGCTACAGCACTTGAAAAGCCTTTTTCTATTCTGTAGCCGAGTAAGACAGGACTTCTGTACCCTGAATAGTAGCTGAAGTACCTGGTTGTCTGACCTTTGTCCAGCCATCCTTTTTCTTTGCACTTATGTTTGGTGCAACCCCTGACTTTTCTGGCTGCCTGGCACTCAGCTCAAACCCTGGCTGTGTTTCCAGCTTTGCTGTTTGAATTTGGTTAGTCCCAGCTAGTGGCTTTCTGGCATTAACTGTTCATTTGGACTGTGTTACATTAAATTCCTGTAGTTGAAGGAACTTTGTCTTTCTTTAGCAAATAATGAGAAGAGAATAGTTAACAACCATTATGTGTTTATGAAATATTTACTTACAACAATTCTATCTGCCTATGAAACATCTCCAGGAGGCTGTGGGTACTTCTGTAGTTACTTGTCCTTCATCTTGGTGTCATCTCCTGTGTTAGTATTGCTCTAATTCAAGTCAACTATAATCTTTTTTTTTTCCTTCATTGTTACTGGGGTTCTCTGGTTCTGTTAATTAGTTAAAGCTGTCTTTGAAATGTTTACCTAGTCTATCTGTTATGCTTTAAAAAAAGGCTTCTGCAAGGAAAAATTAGTCTTCCCTTGCAGACAGGTCTATAAAATTTGGTTAAACAGATGTTCTGAAGTTCACTAGGCAGAAATTTGACTGTCTTATCTATTGCAAAGACTTTTGGGTAGACTTTAGTAAAATTGTCAAACTGTAATATTTTGATATGTTAAGCCACATTACATGAAATAGTAAGTGTTGTTGAACAAGGACATGCATAAGCTGAATTTCTAACATTATTGATGCTCCAGATTGTGGTAACATTTTTTTGTAATTAGTTAGATCGAAGCTCACTCTTTGTCAGTCCCTTGCTGATTTACTTGCAGTCTGTTCTTGTGATCACCAGCCAGAACTATCTCATTATCTTGTTGAAAGTTCACCTAACTGCAATATGAATCAGCTTTTTGTTCTCTCTGAAAACACAGCATTGTATTGAAACTTTGATATACATTTGATTTTTACTTCTGGTTTGCCTACATTTAAATATGTGCACTTTACGCAGGAAAAATATTTACAAAAGCCTGAGCAGAATTGAAAGAAGTTGAGGTTGCATACAGTAGCTAGGGAAGCATCAGAGTGTGGTCACTTCATGGACAGCTGTCTTGTATGAGATAGCATGTAAGGAGCATTATCAGGGGCTTTCCTAGCATCTTCCCTGTCCCCGAACTTGGTAGTATGTGTCCCTTTTGTATATCATCTTCAGCTACCCAGTGTTGACTGTATTTCCCTTTTCAATGTGATGAATACTGAACATCTGAAAATAACTTTGAATAAAGGACTTGAGAAGCGTGCTGAATATCTGCAGTTAAGCTCATTTCTGCATGTTGTAAATCACTAATTAAAGAGCTGAAAAGTTCACAGTTTTTACTTTTAGCAGAACAGTACAAAGATTTGCCAGTATTTTCAATTTTGAACGTGTACTTTCAGAATTTTCTCAGATTGGAGCCTGTTTTTCACAACAAGTTGCAAGACTGCTAATATTTGGACAGTGTTTCTGTAAGGAAATCTTAATACATTTACTTAGTAGCTATGTGGAATATTCTGTTTTCTGTAATCTGGAGCTGCCTGTGTTGCTACGGATTTTTACTCTTTGAAAAGATGGAAATTACTTTCCTCTTTAGTTTTTTCCACATTTGAGAATTTCAAATTAAAACAAAAGGAGAAATAATCTGTGACACTTTGTGTCATATAACTTGTGTATGAAACAGTAAGCATCAGACCATAATAGCTTTTGTTATATGATGTGATAGATAAGGCCTTTGGTCAGCTGTGTCTTCTGTGATGTGATTCTTGTTTTCACATATTGTGAGTGTTAAGTCTCATTTGGCGATGACCACATACATCTTAAAATGAGCTTCTAGAAACTTACCGTCACAGCATGCAGCTTTAACCTGAGACATTTAAATCTTTTTTTATTAAGCATGATTATGAGTTGAAGATTGTGGTTTTGTGGTTCTAGTTGCTGTTGTTGATGTAAAGGTAAATACTTCTGTGTTGCATGAAAGAATAAATAGCATTGAAAATATGTATGTTACAGAAATGTTCCCTGTGATAATTTAAGGTCTCCTTGAAGTTACTGTGATATAAGGAGTATGTTTACATGCTCAGTCTGTGAAAAGACTTAAACAGCTGTCTTACAAGTACTGTAAATGTCTAAACTGTATGTGAGAGGGAGAGAAACTTTGAGCAAATCTGTAATGATATGAATCCTCCAGCAGTTAAGTAAAGCACCTGATATGGAAAATCACATTTAAATTTTGAAAAGAAAAGGTGCATAGAGATCTGTCTGTTGAAGCAGTGGAAGGTGTGTGGTCGAGACAGAGTGAGAGTGTAGTTGTTGAATTTTGATGGTAGACATGGTAACATACTATTTGAGTCCATGTCTTGTGAGAACAGAGTGATGCAACAATGTTCTGCAATGTCTTTCTGATGAAATTTATCCGTGTCTTGTGGTGTTGATGAGAGCCAATGAAGCACAAAGATGTGTAGTGAATACTTACCCTTTTTCTTATGCACAGAAGTGTAAGCTTGATTCAGACTACAACCCATGTTACTCTTCAGTCATTTCTTTGACACTAATTATCACAGAATCATGGAATATCTCAAGTTGGAAGGGACCCATAAGGATCATCAAGTCCACCTCCCTGCTTCTCACAGGGCTACCTAAGACTAAACCAAATGACTAAGAGAGTTTTCCAGACACTCCTGAACTCTGACAGTCTTGGTGCTGTGACCAGATCCCTGGAGAAGGCTGTTCCAGTGACCAACCACTCTCTCAGTAGAGAATCTTTTCCTAATGTCCAATCTGAACTTCCCCTGATCCAGCCTTATTCCGTTTCCTATCACTGTCACCAGAGGGGAGATCAGAACTTCCCCCTCCATTGCCCTCGTTGAGGCAGTTGTAAACTGCAATGAGGTCACCTCTCAACCTTCTCCAAGCTGACCAAACAGCTGCCCCTTATAAGTCTTGCCTCGAGACCTTTCCCCATCTTGGTTGCCCTCCTCTGGGACACGTTCTAACAGTTTGATGTCCTTCTTATATTGAGATGCTCAAAACTACACACAGTACTGATGGTGAAGCTGCCCAGATGCAGCGTAGTGTGGGACAGTCACCTCCGTCAACCAGCCAGCTATGTGGTACTTGATGCACCCCAGGACACGGTTGGCCCTTTTTGCTGCCAGGGAACACTGTGGACTCATATTCAACTTTCCATCAGCCCAAATCCCCAGATCTCTTTCCACAGGGCTGCTCTCCAGACTCTTGTTCCCTGATTTGTACATATAACCAGGATTACACCCATCACAGGCAGAGAATCCAGCACTTGCTTTTGTTAAATTTCACACAACTGGTGATTGCCCAACTCTGTAGTCTACCTAGACTTTTCTGTAATGTCTCTCTACCCTCAAGGGAGTCCACAGCTCCCCCTGATTTACTGTCATCAGTAAACCTACTTAATGTACATTAGAGTCTTGTGTCCAGATCATTTATAAAGACATTAAAGAGCACTGGCCCTGAAACTGAGCCCTGGGGAACCCCACAGGTGACTGGCTGCCAGCCTGATGTGACCCGTTTTATTATAGCTCCTTGAGCTTGACCTGTCAGCCAGTTGCTCACCCACTGTATTATGAACTTTAGCTGTATGCTGGACATTTAGTCTAGAAGAATACCGTGAGAGACGGTATCAAAAGCTTTGCTAAAATAAAATAAAAAAACCCCACCACCACATCTACTGGCTTCCCTTGGTCAGCTAGATGGGTGAACGTGTCATGAAAGGGAAATTTAGATAAATAGTTGTAGAGGTTGTAGAAAAGAACTGCCATGTAATGAAGTATTAGCAAATGTACCAAGCAGCTGATGGCATACCTTTTGAAGTAGGAAATATTTATTCAGCTAATTCAGCATTAACAATGAATCTTTCTGTCTATGTTCCTAGCTTTTATGGTTTGAGGTAAAATTCAGGTTATTGATCTGAGGAAAAATAGATTTTATGTTGTTGGTTAAATAACTATTAGTGGCTTTAATAAATAAGTATTATTGATTAATTTTTAAATATAGATTAGTAAAGATATATGTTTATATGCATCTGTAGTGTCTTATAGATATCACGACAGTTAAAACAGTAAGTGGAAAAAATGAACTTTCTTGTAGCATCTTGCAGGGATTTTAAAAATGTCATTCTACAAGCAATCTGCAGTAAGCTTCAAATACCACTCAGGATATGTAATTATACATTAAATGTATGCAGTTAAAAAATGTAGACAAAAGATTTTAGTGTATTTACACTGCTATTAAGACTGAGCATGCTAAATACTTTGTAGTGAATATGTTTTGATGCTTTTTAAAGAATCCTGTGTGTTCAGTTCTTTGAAAAAAATGATGTAGTCTGAAAGTAACTTAAAAATGAAGTAATATCTAGAAGGACCTATGTAATGTGCTTTGAAAATAATATTGTAAATATGATTTGGTCTGGAATATCAAGAAATTAATCAGATGAGAAAACTATGTGGAAATTACTATTCAGTCGTGTAAGATACTTAAAATGTCTTGATCTAGGAGAGCAAGGGTACTTCCCACTAACTCTTTGCTTTTGCATACTTGCTGTGTTTTCCTATATTGTTAAAAGTGGTTTAGGTAGCTGCTTGTTCGGTTTGGGGTTTTTTGTGTGGTGTTTTGTTTTTTTTTTTAACTTGTTAGCATTAATGAAAGGGCGTGCTGTCTTGCACTTATTAAGTCCCTCAAACTGTGAGGCATTTTTTTATGTAAACGTAGCCTTTCTTATATGCTTAGGCTATTACAGCTATACTAAGGCTGCTTTTTTGTGGTAAAATTTTTAATTGGTGTAATTCTGAAATAACTTCATAAATGTGCAATTAAATGTGACATTTATTGCTTGACAACACAGCAAGTTTGTTAAAATTCTATCTAAAATCAGAGCAAATGTTATTAATGAAACCATTTTACATAATAAGGGATCTTGAGCGTGTGTCAGTGTGGAGTCCAATTTACATGTGCTTGTGCCCAAAGTGGATAATTCTAGTTGAGCATATTCTGTGCACACCGTGGGCCTGTTTGTTGTGGTACAAGTCTGTAAAAACTAGGGAAGCCATGGCCCTGCCCGCTGCTGCCCGGTGAGCAAGATGGGATCTAATAGCATTCAGTCCACTGTGCTCCAATCTCAGATCTTTAAACCCTCCCTCCCAAAAGAAAAGAAGCCAAAAAGCCACCACCCCCAGAAAACCTCCACCCAAACTGATACAATCTTAAATCAACCTTTGAAATCTTTACAGTCTTTTGTGCCAGTACAGAGTGGTTGACATCATGACTGTTAAACCAGGGTGAAACAAGACCAGGGAGTGATTATCCCCCTCCACCTCCTGACTTCTCCCCATGCCAGCACACAGGCCTTTTTGCAGCTGGGTTGCTGGTTTGCACGGGCTCCTTCCGCATGGGCATGGCTGTTAGAACCTCCAAGGGGACGGGGAATTTTGCATGCATTAAGCTGCTCTCGTGATGCAGTAACTACTTAGCTTTGATAGACTTCAGGTTAGGAGGGAGGCTGGTAAAAGGAAGCATCTTTATTAATGAGGGAAAAATCAAATTTAGAGCTCTCCGTGTCAATCAAACTTGGAGAGTGTTAGTGAAATGCAGATCTGAGTGGTCAATGGAGGGAGGGGGAAGTATCTAAGCTAAACAAAATTTGCATCAGTATTGTCACTGGTGTTGAAAGCTGTATTATTTACAGTAGTAGAGATTACTTTTCAACATGGAGGAGACATTTGAAGGTTGCGTGACAGTATCTCAATGGGTGTCTCTTTCCACACAGAGCTCCATAGGAGAAGCATTCAGAAATAAACTGTCAAGTCTCGTGTGGGACTGAAAAGGGAGGGATGTGTGCTGCTTAAGGTTGAGTTTGACAACAGAAGTTTCACTGGCACATCTTGAAGGACAAATTGATATAGATTCAGGTGCTTACAAGTAATAAATATTTTTGACACTGTCATACTTCATTTGCAGACATTATGGTTCTGAGCAGATGTAATAGCCCTGTTACAAAAAAAAACCCCAGTTTTCCAGAGTGTGCTGTCTTTTTCTTTGGGAGTGATGCCCGCTTTATGATTGAGTTATTAGTTTTCTTCCAGTTGTTAAGAGCAGTCAGAATTTGGGTTTGCAACTTTTCTTCTGCTTTAATTCTGTTTAGCTAGTTATGAATAAATTTTCTTTTGTGGATTTTCCTGCTGCCTAGACAAATGAGAAATGTACAGAAAATACAGAAACATGGAATAATTGGTTAGTTACTTAGACCTTCAGAATCAGGAAGAAGTGATCCATTGTTTAGAAATTATAAAAAAATATAGCAACTCGATCTGGCCACAGGTTCAAAGTTCTGGTAGTGCTATTAACATGGTTGGGAAAAGGTTTTTTTGCCTCCTCCAGGTACTTCTGTGACTTCTATTATGGAGAGGAATTATATGCAAAATTTTTGAGGAGATGAGACCCTGACTATGTATCAAATTGAAATACCCCAAGAACTAATGGAATAATTAGGTTTTTAGTTAACTGAAACAACTGAAAGTGAAATTAGTTTATTTGCAGAATACAATTGTGATTATTGCATGTATTCGGTAAGTAAAGACTATAATAAGATTTGCTGTGTAGTAAAAGTTGGGAGGAGTACTGGAAAGGGAAACACTTGAAATTTTGATCAAGATTGTACAGTCATTTTAATGATTATGTTCTTGCAAAGTTGTTCTCATCTGTTTACACATGGGGTGAATTATTATTTAACTTGGCATACTCATTTCTGATTATTACCCATTTGATTAAAGAGTAACTGAATAAATTTTATATTTTACCAGTTGATAATGGTTTCTGAAGACCTCACTTCTGAAAGAGCTTTTATGGATTATGAATATTTATATAGTTATGCTTTTTCCATTTATGTAACTCTTCCATTTCCTCTAGAGTAACATTATTACCTAAATGAAATACCGATTGTGTTTTACACTGGCCAAAAAGGGGAAGAACGTACTTTCAGTGTTAATCACTGTGGACAAAGACATACGTTTCTGAAAATGTTTATGAACATTTTAATATAAATTGAAATTACTATATTATATTAATTATAAATAAATAATACAATATGAATTAATATTAAATAGGCTTTAATAAAAATTAATGCACTTGATAAGATAAAAATACTGAATAGCAAAATAATACCTTCAGACTGTTTTTTCTCAAAGTATCTTTGTTGCTCTTTAACATTTCACATATTCAAGATTCAATTTGGAGTGTTTAAAATGAGATCTGAAAAGTCCTTTTGATAGATTCTGCTGGGTTTACAGTATTAAATATTTTTAGAGTGTGAACTGTAGCTACGGTTCCTTTTTGTATTTTATTCCCCCTTCTAAATTGTGTAAGAAGTTGAAAGGGGAGGGGAAGTAACTGAATGCAGCCATTTGAGGAGGCCTTGTTTAGCAATCCTTTCCTTTGCTTTAATTACTGCTTAGCATTTTACACTTTTCCCTCAAAACCAAGTGCTTTTAAGATGATGCAAAACCAGCCAGTTATCAAGTTTGACTGGAGCCTTGTGTGAATTACTTCTGATTTTTTTTTTTACTTTCTCATTTCAATTAGATAAATAAATGGTGGGGATTTTTGCCTTTTTAATAAAGAAAGCATATTAAACTTCTTTGTATTCTAATTTATTTTCTAAAACATTATTGAGGAATACGTTAGGCATCTCCAAACTTAATCACTTTAAATGAAAACTGTGATTATTTTAGAACCAAAGTCTTTATTAAGACATAGCTACGTAGAAGAAGTGTAATTAAAAATGGGTTCTAATTCTCTAATTCTATTAAAACCCTCTTTTCTATACAGCCCCCCCCTTTTTTCTTTGAATTACAGTTTTATTTTTAATAAGTTAAGAATTTACTTCTGCTGAGTACAGATAAATCATTTAAGTACTGAGAAAAAAAAAGTCATAAAAATTTTTGTACCTCGACAAATATTTTAACCAAGAGTACCATCATCCGTAGATTATGTGATTGGAAATTGTATTAAAGTTATGTAAATATCAACTAAACATAATGTTACAGGAGTGATCATATGTCTTTGTAAGAAATTTCTTTTAATGTGATTAAGAACATTTGATTTTCCTCCATGTAACACCTAGCCTTGTACTTATTGACTCTTCAATTGTAGTTGTCTTGTAATGAAATCAAATTATATGTGATCTCAGTTTTACCCAGTTACATGATACCTTAAAATGAACGCTTAGTACAGATGGAGCTGTGTGATTAGTTTTGCAGATGGAGTGTTTGAAAATCAGACCACAGGAATATTGTTTTCAAAATCTGGATCTGAGTCGTGGAGAGACCAGAAGAGTGCATCCTTAAGTGTTCCTTCCAAGCTTCAGCCTGCATTAATTGAGTAAATATAGTATCAGAACATGGCAAGAATGTCAAGATGTGATGGGGTATTTTTCTTGAAAAGATATGTTTCCTGTTAACCATATTTTTTTTTTTTTTGTAGGCATTTCTCTTGTTTATTAATCAAACTGACTAAGGGACAATGTGTTGTTGAGAGAGAGTGGTGCTTTTTTTTTTTTTTTTTTTAATGTTGTTTGGGGGAGGAGAGGGTTTAGTATCCTGATTCTTTATTAGTGGAATTATCCTTTCATTTAAAAATATATGTAGCAATTATGTATAAATATAGTTTATTATGGGAATCATAAATGGGAAAGGAGATGTTTGGTGATTGTGGAGAAGTACAGTGTTCATGTTACATACTGCGTTTATGTTGTGTATGTATTTACAAGAATGAGTGTGTGGTGCAATTAACATTTTTGGAAGGTGTTTCAGCTATTTCCTCCTTATCTCATAAAGAGTTATAGAAGGTCTAACTCCATTTCATATCTTCTACCCTGTCTTACCTGTGCTCTCTCACAAATGCTCCTATAAATGACCTCACAGTTATATTATTTCTGTGAAAAAAACATTTTATTCTTAGTAGCGATCATTAAAACAAATTATGTATTAGGAATCATTAATAAGGAAAAGATGAGCAAAAGAAAGCATTTTTATGCAGTTGTATAAATGAATGATATGTCTGTATTTTGAATGATGCATGAAGTTCTGGTGATTTCCAGTCTCAAAAGAATATATTAGAACTAGCAAAAAGTGTGAAGGATAAGAAGGGTGATTAAATATGGATTTCAGTTGAGGAGTGACTTCACAAATTAGGACTGTCCAGCTTCAAAAAGAGATAAGTATATTTGAGATAGAGGTGAATAAAAGGGAGAATGTGGGAAAAAAAGCCTTTTTCTTTGCTATTCAAAATGCAAGAACTAGAGGGCTGAAATGAAATAATCCTGTATTATATTATATATATTTAATATAATATATATAACACACACACACAAAGATATATATATATATATAATATAACAAGATATTTTTACACAAATCACGAAGAAACTGTGGGACTTATTACTATAGGATGTCAAAGATCCAAAAAGGTGAGAGGTCAGAAACTGCTGAGAGAAATTAATGGAAGGAAATCCATCAGCTTGTTGAAACAAAGGCATTACTTATGGATCGAGAAATTCCTGTGTAACCAGTAGCGGGAGGCTGGGACTCTATAATGGAGAAAATTCAGTATATGCTTATCCTATTCTTAGACTTTTTGTAGATGTTTGGCATTTTGCCACTGGGATAGGTTAGATGGACCTTTTTGGTGGTTTTATATTCTAGAACTGTAGTTCAAATAACATCAGGCAAACACAATGGGAGAACTAGTGCAGTATTGAGATAACCTTGTTCCTTGACAGGTACTTCCTACCGCTATAATTTGGTTTCATTTCCTTATGGATTTCATCTTTAGAAAGGTGAATGTGTATTTTTCAAGTGCTGAGATAGTTTATGTAACAAACTAAAGTCATAATACTAAGTAACAAAAATAGCGAAGAAACAAACTTTTCACGCTTGGCTGCAGGTCTATAATTGCATCTAACCCTAATTGTGTTGCCCTTGCCTCTGGATCACCTAAGAAAGTGAAAAAGGCAAGCAGTTGTACATAAAATGGTACTCTAATGAAAAGCTGAACAATTAAGAGAACCAACAAGCTTCTTGCATAATTGAAACTCTGACCACTGTTAAATTGTTTCTTATGCATATTTATCTGGCTTTCAGTTTCCTCCTTTAAAATTATTTTTTATGGTTAGAGTTGCATTATTGACCTCTCCTATTTTGTTATATAACTCTGACCTTTGTTCTTGACTGTTATTGTTTACAGGTTAAAGAAAGTATTGAATTGAATAAAGAACTGCATAATAAATTTAAAAAGAGAAGAAAAAAGACATTTAGGATGCATTTCTGGCTTTGTGAAACAAGTGTCGTTGTGGTCTCTGTGGTGTCTCCTTTAGAGGTTGAGGTTTTAGCTTTTATCCTTGCATAGAAAAAGTCTTAAATCATTAATGACAGCTAAAACCCTATGGGAGACCAGTCATGAACCAGAACAGTTATCTTACACTATCCTGAGAGTTACCTAGGGAAGGAAAGGGAGAAATATTGACAAATCGGGTTAAAAAAATATTAGTCTTACAAATCTCAGTATCAGCAGTTGCCTTTATAACCAAGGGAAGCTTCTTGTAAGGACTTTAAAAAAAAAAAATTGGCTTAGAGAAGTTTTAAAAGTTTTTAAAGCACAATCCCTGTCCTTTGTGAGATCTTGCTCAATTTTGAGGACAAGAAAATATAACAAATAGCTTAACTTTTCTTGATTTTCTTAAAATAATAATCATAATTTAAAAAAAAACCACCTTTAAAAAAATGTATGGACTGGCTATATTTGAAAATTTGGATGATGGTGATTATTCAACAAATGTCAAGCTACCAAACCTGAGAAGGAATTATATGGCCATTGGAATGGTATCTTGGTGTTAATTTTCCCAAATGTGACACCTTATAATTCATGCATATGTGTAATGTAACGGTAATCTTCCGCATTTTTTCACACACTAAACAACATTATTCTCTTGTAAATTATTATATTTGCTAAGAAATTATTAATGCTTTTTGTAATAACTAATTAGATTTATAAGTGTATTGTTAGCTATAAATTAAAATTTATATAACAAAATACATTTATCAAGGGAACAAAGTAAGCTTTGAGGTAAATTTATGCTTGTTTAGACATTTGACTGGGCTTATTTATAAAGATAGTCAACAGATATTTCAGTCATTAACAGGTTCTACAGGAAGGCTTAGCTCAAGCTCCATTAATAAATTTAACTAGATTATAGATTAGATTGTTATTATTTGCTGGAATCTACATATCTTTTTTAATTGAAGGAATGCTGACTGGGACTTCCTTATTTAGTGTTGGCTCTCTTTTACCTAGGTATGTCACATGTAGAGAATTAAATGGAACTACATCACATATCCAACATTTCTTTTAGAATCAATAGAGTCATTGTACAGAAATGAGCTATGGCTTTTCACTCTGCGTAAATGCTGGGTTCTTTTCTCCCATCTTAACTTCTGGGAAGAAAAGGCTGTGTGGTAAGTAGTCGATGCTTTTAGCATCTAATGAAAAATGGAAGATTGTTGAAAATCAGCACGTTGAAATTGAATGTAGAGCTTCACAAACTGGTGATGAGCAGCTTAGCCGCTGGCAAGTTTCAAAATACTGATGCCAGAAATATTACTAGGTATCTCAAAATGGTTGATGTAAGTGCACAGCAGGATGTTGAGAATTCGGGACACTTCTTTCTTCCTCCAATTAAGGTCCTGCTTTTCAGCAACATGAGATGGAGAGTAAGACCGCGATTGTGCATACCTCACTTCAGCATTGTTTGAGATCAGGTATCCCCAGCACTGTGGTTCTCCTGGGCTATCATTCTATCGTTAATCATTAATGTGAACAGGATACTTTTGACACCTATAAGTATCAGTTGGAAAGTGGCACTGTCATAACTGAGTTCACTGGAATTGTTCTGCTTTTAAATATTGCATAGCCATGATTTATAGTTTCCAGGCTTCTCAGAGTCTTAGAGTGGTTTTGTGACAAGAAGGAAATGTTTCATTGAAAAAAAAAAAAAAAGCAGTTAAAGATTCTAATAAAAATTTTTGGAGGAAGGTGGACATGAGAGTAGGACACTTTAAAAATGGATTATTTAAGTTTAAAATAGGTAATAGATAGCTTAATCTTAATGAGAGGAATGTAAGTTATTCCTTTTCTTACCAAACACCAGTGCAGTGGTACAAAACAGCAAGCTGGGTTAATGGCAAGTGGTGTTTAGCAAGGTGAGCGAATTGCATATGTTGATTGTTTTATAGAAACCTGATTGCAATATGAAAGCTACTTAGGTTAAACTTCTTTTTCTTTCTGTTCAAATAGTCATAGCCTTTAGAATAAAAAGTAGATTATTCCTTAGCTAGTTGTCGAATATCTCAGGTAACCAAATTTAATTTAGTATGACAGAAGAGGTAACTGGAGAAATACTTTCCTCCGTAGGTTCTCAGGAGGGACACGGGGCATAATACTGTCTCAGTCCCATTAGAGTGTATTGGATGGAGACCTGCTTTGTAAAGGCAGGCAGGTGACAGGTTACGCTATGTGAGTTTGCAGGAGATGCAGAGCAGAAATGTGAGGGCCTGGGCAGGGTGAAGTTTGCCCACCGTGCGCAGTAGGAGCTTGCAGTAGAGGTGCTGATGGGGAAGGGTATGCAAGAGGGCTCCTTTAATAGTGAGGAAAAAGCAGGTAGTGCCAGCAGAGAGCAACAGCTCTGCCTCTGTGATTAGATTACCTCATGACAAAGAAGGAGACAGTAAGAGAGACTGCAGGCTATTTGTTTTGGATTTACAGGGCAAAGGTCGATATATATATATATGATGGCTATTTAGAAGGTCACTAGGTAGTTGTCCTGATGGTATGTGGCTATTTTTATGATCTTAGCCAAAGCGTGTAAATACAACACACACCGCAATCCTTGTGGTTAATCTGTCCTTTATCACATTTAATTTCTATAATTTCTAAATTGTGTGTCCTTGCTGTGCCTGGGAACCATCCCACAGACTATTCTGAGATAAAATCCACCATTTTCTAAGACTAAAATTCCCTTAACTATATTGTTGCAATTTATTCTAGTCACAGAATGCATCTGTGAGTTGACAAACAAACAAAAAAATTACTTTGACAAGTACATTTGAATAATAACAAATGTTGTTATCCATGAAAATAAAACCCAAATGTTTTGATTTACTGGAAACTTCTGTTGACTAGAATAATCTATTATTATCTATAGGAAATACATTCTGTTCACTTATATACTTGAAGGTGGGGAAGCAGGAGTGTCTGTGTTGTAGGATTTTTCAGGGTTTTTTAAAAAAACAGACACTGCTATCTGCACAAACATTTTGTGTGATACTGTTAGTTGTGCAATGCAAATTAGATTAAAGCCAATTGTAACTCAGTTATTTCAATTTCTGTTACTTCTCTTCTGGCTTCGAAACAAAAGAAGATAGGTTAAAGCTAAAACAGAAAACAGAAAAAAAGCATAAACCCAAAACATCTCCAAAGAACTTCTTTTAAAAAATAGCTGGTTATTGAAACCTGGAAGTTAGAAGCTTATTAGACCTGTCATGACCTTATACTGTACTTGCATCTGTACCTTGAACTTAAAGAGAGGTTTGTAAAAGTGAGAGAAGAGAGCCAAAAACGGGCTAATGAAGTATTATAAGCAAAATAAACTAGGAATATCTATTTAGTAATAACGTGTTTCATGCACCTTAAGCTGTGTTTATTTATCAACATCTTTATAGTCCATAAAAATCAATTTTGAAATTTTGCTTTTGCAGATGTGGCAAACCTAAACTACTTGGGTTTGCATATTAAGGTAAATTGTCATTAACTTTTCCTTTTTTGAGGTTAGGAGGTCCCCTTATCTAATCAGCTGATCTGTGTTTGATTGAGTCTAGATCAGAAGGAATACACAAGCAGAACTAAACCAGACAAAGTGAAAATGAGTTAGCTCCATGTTTGAGAATGGTTTTGATTTTACTTCAGTGTTCAGGTTCAACATCTTAAACTAAAAGCTCATATTTTGCTGTGGCCTGAACGGGTCTGTTGGAGATTGATGTAATAAATGGAAAGAAAGTCTTCTGATGATGTAGGAACACCAGACCAGGAGGATGACTTCCAGTTTTGTGTTTGGGGTTTGGTACATGTGTGTAAAATGCCTTTATTGGTCTTCATTTCTAGCATAAATCACGGGATTGTTCTTCCAGCTCTCCTAAGCAGGTAAAATGTTGCACTTTAAAACTCTCCTCTTGCATTCCTTCTCAGTTAGGACTTTTCCAGTCAAGGATTTACAGTCTTGTGCTAAGGAAGCTTTTATGGGGGCAGATATTTGAACTTTATCAGGCTAATCTCTGTCCTACCCTGAAATCAAGCATTCTTAACAGTTAGGTAAAGAACAGCTAGAGAACTTTGTGCCAAATAGCCCATCTTGTATTTTGGGGGGTTTGTGGTTGTTGGTTTGGGTTTTTTTTCTCTTTAAGCCTCAGTGATACTTAGAAAAAGTCTGCCTTTGTCAAGTATGTGTTTAAAAAGCAGGGGGGGAGGGGAACTGAAAAACTATTAAGTCAGGCTGTTAACTCTGCATCTGAATGTAATTGATACTTGTCTCAGTAAATCACATACATACTTGACTGCAAGTCATCTACCATTGTTTTTGAAGCTTTGGTTTAATGCACACTTTCATTAATATTGGTATGCAGAATATGGTATAGCAGTGTACCCGTAATTTTAATTTTAAGGTGTTCTCAACATACCTCTAAAGTATTTTTCTCTTGATTTGACTTCTAGATCTGTGCCCCATTCAGAAAAGAAGTCCTGTGATTATTTTTTTTCCATTGAAACAAACGTCTTTGTTATTTTATTTGCTGAATTTATATTTGATATTTATGTTGTCAGAGGAGCAACATACTAAAATTCAACACATAATTATTCAGGTCAGATGAGTTATCTGTGTTACCACGACTCTAGCGTACTGCAGTGCTATAGCATTCCTACTATAACAGACAGAGTTCAAACCACACCTTGACATTGTGCTCTTTTTAAACTAAACAATAGTCTGTCATTTACATCCCTCAGGGTTTGGGTGTTGGGTTTTTTTGCCATGAAGTTTCAGCCAAAGAATTTCAACACCTCATCATGATAAAAAAATCAGATGCTAATCAATACGGTACTAATCGGTACAGGGAACAGGTTTTCTAAACAGCGCAGCAAAATGATTTTTTTTTTTCTTCCCTTTCTTGCATCAAAGCAGCTTATTTTGATACTAAGGATCTATGAGGAGACTCTGGAATAATATCTCAAGACACATGTAACTCATTTTAAATACACAGAAACCTTTCCTTCTTAGGTACAGTTCATTTAAGGGTGTTTCTTTGGGACAGCTTGCTGAAGTAACTTAATGTTACCATTGCCATTAATTAAGCATTACCATGATCATTAGGTAAGTATTGACAACTACTATTTTGCAGGGCTTATCAAATGAGCAAACGTTTCTTCTGAGACTTGGGGAATACTGGAATCATAGAACTGCACTGAATGAGTTTGACAGGCGTATACCTTGTGTCTGTTACTATCTATAATTACGCATTCTAACACGTGCTGGTTTTCTTTGGAAAACCCTCCAAAGATGAAAGTTCACACCCTCATTAAGCAATGTATTAGAGCTGCATTGTGCCAGTTTTGCCATGTGAAACTGCAGGATGATTGTTCAGATAACTATAGCATTCTTTTAAAGAAGGCATCAATAGTGCCTAATAAACCTGTGCGTAATTTTTTTACAACAAAGGCAGTTTCAGTTTGACAGTTTCTAGCTTTGTTCTTTCGTTGTAGAAAATCTTACTGCTGGTGCCAGTGATGTTATTTAGTACTGTCCTCCCAGAAATGAAAGGAGAGTAGACAGTTCTTGGAATAATTTTTACTGTCTCTTCCTGGTTTATGTCCCAAGGAAGCTAATGTCCTGAGGCAGGTAACAATGACAACAGGAGGACATTAGTAAGTACAAAGTCAATCTTCATTGCTTATAGAGCCTTTATTCTTTCACAACATACGTTACCTTCCAAGCATTTCAAATAATTTTTTATTCTTTCTCTTCATGCTTAGTAAAAAGATCTGAAATCTAAAAGAAGAGGAAAAACTGTAGGTACTTACAGTTGACTATTGACTTACAGAAAATTACTGTAGGGTGGGGAAGAGCATGATGAAATGCCTTCCCTGTATAACAGTGGTAGAATATGCAGGCTTGTTTGAAATGGGGAATAAACATACTTTATAGTGTATTCAGAAAATTTGGGGTTTTGATGTTCTGAGACAAACACTGAAGTGTGATTTTGGAAGAACTCAGCAGGCCATACTCAAGGTTAGTTGGGTTTGTACTCTTTAAGCAGCGTTTGCTCTATGGGATTATGGTTGGAACTATGTAATTTGCTGGTTTTCCCTTCAGCGCTTTGTTAAGACCACTTACGTGAGATTCATTAGAGTTTACTGGATTGAGCAGTACTGCTCAGGGGGAAAAACTGTATGAAGTAAATTTGAGAACCAAAGCCAAAGGTCTTAAACCCTAGTGGGGGGATCCCAGCCAGCAAATGAGCGCCCACTGCCTCTACCTGCTCCCACACACACTCCACCCCCAGTGCAATGGGGGAGAGAATCAGAAGAGCAAACCCAAGAAAAACCTTATGGGTTGAGATAAAGGCAGTTTAATAAGCATGTGTGTGGGGAACAAGTGATGCAATGGCAATCACTCGCCACAAAAACACCCCTCCCGTAAGCAAACTGATGCCCAGCCAGTCTTTGTACAACCCCTGGTTTGGAAAGACTATCCCACGGTGTTCTTGCGGAGCATGATGGTAGGGAATAGCCCTCTGGTCAGGAACAGATGTCCTGGCTGTGTCCCCTCCCAACCTGTTGCTCACCGCCAGCCTCCTGGCTGGGAGGGCAGGGTGAGAAATGGGCAGCCCGGGCACTGTGAGCACCACTCAGCAATATCTAAAACATGGGGTGTTACCAGCACTGGTTTAGTCAGAAACATAAACCAAAGCACCATATGGGCTGCCATGAAGGAAATTAGCTCCATCCCAGCCAGAGGCAGTGCACAAACCTACAGGAGTGCCCTCCTCCCCTAAAAGAAAGCATAAGAAATTAAAGGTAATTTTTTTCAGTGAAATATTTTTAAGCTTGCATAATTATCAGTTCGTGCTTGAAAGTATCGAAAGTGAAGCTGAATGTGTTTCTTCGTTCATATTTTCTCAGCAGGTATAAGGGACATTATATTCTTTTCTTGGAATACTTGAAAATTGTCAATAAACTTACTAGGTAGCATTCCCTTAGTGGCACACTGCTGTGTGTGTACTATACATTATTCAGGATAAAAATGTTTTTGAAGCTGAAATGAATGAAGGCTCCTTAAAAAAGTATACGGTAACATGGCGAATTACTTACCGTTGTAGTGATTCATCAGAGAATCGGTCTTTTTAGTGCTGTCATTCAGTTATAAACCATACCATGAGCACACTGGGTAAAATTAATCTGACATAACTTTAGATGTGCCTGTCTGAACTAGTTGTCTTTTTATAGTTGGTGAAAAGCACTACATTCCCAGGGAAAGGTCTATTTCATCCTAATGTTGCATCTAAAACCAGTGAGATGAATCACTGCCCAGAAGCACCTTTTACTTTCCATTGATGGTAAAGAGAATTTTGAAAGTTACCCCAGATACACATCCTTGTACTACAGATCTCTAAAGAACTCCAACAATTAACCATTTAAAAATAAAACTTAAAAATAAAGGAAGAATACACATCAGTTATTGAAAATATCCACTTTAAGGTTTTGTTACCCGTGTTTTTCTTTGTAGTCATATTGATATATGTAGGTTAACAAATGCATGTGATGAGCATACATATTGGTCACTAAAAAGTTAAATTTATTTCATTTAGCATTCTAAACACTTATATCTAACGAAATCTTCATTCATGCAGGGGAAAAAGAATCTTCCTAAAAATCAGAATTAATTGTGTAGAAATGTAATGGTTTAGTTAATGACCAGAAAATACTAACTTGTTTTTCTCTGCCTGGGTCCACCACCACTTTTGTGAGACTACAATGTTTAATGCTTGAATTGGAGCCCTATTTTTATAAAAGAAGCAGTAGCAGTCTCATTCCACATATTTTAAACTCTTACTGGTGATTATGAAAACAATTCAGTCTTGTTTTGTAGAAAAGATGCTCCAGTTTGAACAAGAATGATTCCTGCGTGTTATGTGATGGCTTTTGTTAACAAGGGTAAAAAGTTTACTAATATTCTCTTTAAAGCAGCTCACTGATTTGGAATTTTAAGAGATTCTCACCCCTATCTCAGCTGGGTATTTCCAGCTCATTCCCTGTGGAAATTTGTGCCGAATGCCAAGTCAGCTGTTTTGCAATGCCTAGAAACATACATGAATATCAGGGACAGAAAGAGAATTAATAATTTTGTTTCCAAACTACTTACCTCCTATACTTACAAGGCAAGATTCTAATTGTAAATTTGAACCTAAAGTAGTTCTCATGAACTAGTCCAAAACAGATGAGAATGGTTGTCATGTTGACTGTGATAAGCCCTTATTTATTCTGGGTTTAGAAAAGGTAGTACAAGTGTGACAGTAGTTAATTAGGTGAGGGGAGGAAGGAGTGCTTTGGTGCAGATCAGGCCTGGGTGTTTTTAGGGTTGTAGTAATTATACCATTGTGATAATGAAGTTTTTCAGTGACACTCTGTCTAGTGTTCTGGAATGTATGTTCTTGATTTTTGTTTAAATAAATGCAGATAGGAATCAAATTTGAAGAAGTGCTTCTTTGATAGCAATGAACAGCAGATTTAGACATTTGTGTGTTTGAATACTTTCGTTTATATAGTTCTAATATACTTTCTTTGATCAAGACAGAAAAATAAAACACAGGTCTGTTAATATAGATCAGGGGAAAGGGTTATAATGAAGAGCTTTGGGTTTGTTGTAGATAAGTACAATCAAAATTTCACTTTATGTTCGATAAATATGAAACTGAAAAAATATCTTTGGCTGCCCAAAAGTGTATAGAGATTAAATACAAGACAAGAAGTAGTAGATCGTTAGAGATACACGTTTTTTCTTCTTGTATGCATCCTTGTAATTCAGATGACATTTGAAGAAACTAAAAAATCTGCCAAAAAATTATTCTTAAGAATTACGTTTCAATTGTACAGGTTAGTAGTTCTTAAGACTCTGAATCAGAGGAGCAGTAGAGAGATGTATGTGTAAAATGTTAAAAGTAAACAGAAATGACCAGTTTAGGTACCATGAAACTTCTTTCAAAGTATGAGTGTAGAACACGGCAAAATAGACTATACTGAGAAAATTTTGATATTTATCCATTTAAACATGAAAGTAATTGCAAAGAAAAATGTTTTATTTGATCTCCCTGTAGTTCAGATTTTCACATTTTATTGTTGTTACTGTGTATTTGTATTACTGTCATTCTTTAGCAGAATGTGCTCATGTTTTTTGTTTAACCGAAAAAATACCAAGTGCCTCTAAAAAAAAAATCTTTTGCATCTCACACATTTCTTAAGATCCTTATGCTTGGCAGTTGTTTGGGTTTTTTTAATCACAGATGAAATTGTGCTGAAAAATTTTAATGTCTTCAGGGTTTTTTTTATAAAATGCTCTTAAAATAAGTTCCAACCTCTTCTTTCTCTTAGTTTTTCAATATTCAGTAGCATTATTCATCCTGATGTTCCATTTGTTTATTTCTTCTAAGACTGACTGTCATCTTTCTTTTCATTTGATGAATTTTCGAGTTGAGAAGCAATCTATTATTGGAGAAAAGAAAACTTGAGGAGTGACCTCATTTCTGTCTACAGCTTCTTGTAGAGGGGAAGTGGAAAAGAAAGGTGCTGAGCTCTTCTCCAGGGTATCCAGTGTCAGAATGCGTGGGAATGGTTCAAAGCTGCATCGGGGAGATTTAGACTGGACATTACAAAGCATTTCTTTACCAAGAGGATGGTCAAACACTGGAACAGGCTTCCTAGGGAGGTGGGCGATGCCCCAAGCCCATCAGTGTTTAAGAGGCTTTTGGTTAATGCCCTTAATAGTATGCTTTGATTATTGGTCAGCCCTAAAGTGGTCAGGCAGCTGGACTAGATGATAATTCTAGGTCCCTTCCAACTGTAACTATGCTATTCTATTCTTTCTTTATTTCAATCCATTCTTCAGAACTTGAAGAATCTGATTCTGAAGAATTCCGATTTTCACAAGTAAACACTCTAATCACGGATGTTGAGTAGCGTGTATTTTACTGCATTTTGAGAACTGATCTGAATTTACTATGAGACATATGAAGACAACTTCTCCGTTTTGGGGGGATATTTCACCTCTATTGTAGATCAAAAGGGTGTAAAAGACCAGCCTAAGTTCCGCATAGTTGCGGCAGTTTAGCAAGAAATGCTTTTTTTGCATAGCATAATGAATGGCAGAAGGTTACTGAGGAATGGCCACAGTATTCAGAAAAATGGATATCCTGAGCAGTGCAGCTGCTTTTGAGGATGGTGGTGTTAAAATAGGTTCTTGGAGCAATTTGCAAGGAGTGTCAGCCTGTCATTGTAAACAACCTCAGTATAGGGAAGATAGCCTAATTTGCTTACGACTGCCAGTTCAGTACTTTTTCAGGAGGAGTTATGTTTCTTGGCCGTAGTCATCTAACTTGGAACCATGATCTGAACATTAGTTTGCTGCTTCATTTCTTACAGCTGTGCTGTGAATGATGCAGAATAGTTAAAAAGTGATGCATGAGCTTGACAAGCAATAATTTAGTATACTTAATGACAGTGAAAGCATGGTCTTTACTGAATATTAAATCTTCACTTGAAGAATGCAAAGTAAAACTGTGTGTTTGACATAAGAAAAAAGATTTTATTTGAGATCTGTGATATGGAAAGAGTACTGATTTATGGTATGGTATACTGGCTCCTGTAGGGTTTTTTATCTTCGTGTTCTTCTTGTAGTCTAGCTGAAATGTGTCTTACTACAGAAGTCTTCCACATTACATTAAAAATAAGTTACTTTATGGCAATATGATTTGTGTGTGGTATTGCATCCAGAATCATATCCAAGTTATAAAGTTGCAAATTTATTATGAATTTTTACAGTTGCCTACTGACAGCTTTTAATATGGCATAGCTATTTAAACTAGTACCCACAGGGACTCCAGGATCTCTTTTCTGACTGATAATAGTAGATTTGAGAACCTGTCGTTTTGTACATATGGCTCAAACTATAATAATGTGGGTTTACTTTGCATTTCCTAACTTTGAACTCATACGTTGTTGCCCAGCCACTTGATACCAGAAAAATCTTTGCACCTCCCAGTAGTTGGTGGGTTTTTAACTGCATTTAATGATTTTTGGCTCTTCGGCAAACTTTGTCCTTTCGTTAGTATCCACACGTGTTACCAGTTCATTATCGTTGTGGTTCTGCACTGATAACCTCCCTCTGCTGTGAAGACCGACTGGTTATTCATCTTTGCCTACTGTCTCTTGTTTGTGAAATGCAGGTGCAAAAATGTTGTCAGTGAACACTTTTTTTTTTTTTTTAGTGAATGTTCAACTACTTTTATTAGCTGAATTATATTTTATTTTCACATTTTAAAGCAGAAGTGGTTGGTTTTTATTACTTCCTGAGCACAATCTAACCCTGGTCATTTATTTCTGTATACTTGCTTCATTTTTGTTTAGATTTTCCTTGTCCTCTTAGACTTCTTTTTAATGTGACTGTTAATATTTTTAATTTATGTTGATTTTTAGTATGACTACTTTATAAAAAGTAACCCTCCCCCTGCCTTCTTAAATTTTTGCCATCACCATTAATTAGTTCATTAATTTTTTTCCTTTATTAAGGAAGTTGATTTTAATGATAATTATGATCATTGTTAGTGGCTGAAATATGCTTAAACCACCGTTAAGGGCAAATTTGGTGCATTTTAATGTTTTCTTTGGTGAAATAAGCAGTCACTGTGATGGACTGTAACTATCTTGCTGCCAAATGGACAAGTAAACTAGTTGTAGTACCTACTGGATAGTCCCTAGCTCAGTAGATGATTCTCCATGAAACCAGTTTTATTAACATTCAGTGTGTTTTTTGATGCAGGTTCACTGTGATGTGGTATATATACAGCTTGTTTTTAATAGTGGTGAAACATCCCATCACTTTAGACTGATACTGTGAGCTCTTTTTCAGTCTTTTAAATGTTACGGATTAGCAATTAATTTACATTAGCAAGCAAATACAGTTTGAATTATATTAGACTGTTGTGAATTATTTTAGTCTGTTTTAACCATTCTATGTTAGTTTATTAGTTTAAATTAGCAAGAATTTTACAGCGAATAATGTTTGAGAAAGGGGGATCAAACTGTATCAAACCTCTGTGTTCCAGCTGAGGTAGTACTATTTTTTTCCTTGGTTGTAGGGCCATCTGCTGTCAAAAACAAGTGGGAGAATTGATCTCATCTTAATTGGGTATCTCTAAGTTGTATATCTAAATAGTATGATAGAACTGTTGAAGTTAGAATGGATCTCTGGATCTTCTCTGATCCAACCCTGAGGCACAAGCTGGGCCAACTAGAGCTGGTTGCCCAGGTCTGTGTCCACAGAACTTTTGAATGTGTCCAAGGATGGAGACTTCACAAACACAATTTCTCATCCTGGATTTCCTGCATGGAAAGAAGTAGACACTTCCAGAAGGTGCTTGTTTTCATCTTAAGATATGCATCTGATAGAGTTTAATTGAATGTCTTCTACGGGTGCCTGTTTAACTTCTGTGTGTTTTTAACATAATCTCAGAGAGGCTCATCCAGGTGGAGAGATACCTGAAAAAACAACCACCCAGATTGCTGGTGAGGTGTGCACCAGTTACTGCTGTGTTCAGAAACAGAAACTCCACCTGGGTTTCCTTAAAAGTGTGGTGTTTTCTTCTGTAAAACTATTTCATTCTAAAGAATGACTGTAGAAATACTGTGCTTCTAATTTGACCGTTTTATTGCCTGCCCTTGGTAGACATTATGTGTTTACCAAATATGCAGAAATGTGATATGCAGTCACAAGTTCTACACTAAAATACTGACCATAATTAGGATAATAGATTTATTTGAATGTAATTAAATGTGTCAGGAGAACTAAGGAGGTAGTCTGTTTATATATTTAATATATTAGAAGCTTTTATATTAGAAAATTATAATTAGCAATTAACTGATAGAGAAAAAATAATTTGTAAGTGGATGAAAAGTATGAATCAAGGTAGAAGCCAAAGCTAGTCACTGCTTGCTTGCATTAATTCTGTCTGAAGAAAGACTTTGAATATTTGGATAGGTTTAACCATCAAACAAAAGTTTGCGTAGTATTTCAGCTTGCTTCTTGTTTGGAATTTATTTTGAAGGAATACCAACTGCTTTTAAATAAGCTATGAAATAGCCTTCAATTAAAAGTGACTGTTGAAATTATACACTTATAAGAGATGAATTCTGTGAATATCTTGATTTAAAACATATTACTGCAATTTTATATAAAATGCTGAATCAAATAGAAAAGAATGTGTTGCAGAATAAATTTATTCTAAAATTTATTTTTTTTTGCCTTTTTGAGTTAGGTAATATATTTGCCGTTATTGAACTCAGTCCTAGTAACCTTGAAGAATTTTGAAAGCACCAGTGTTAGAGTAGGATGCATGAGAGTCAGGCTTTGTTTCCTTCAAAACTGAAAGAAATTCTGCCATTAAAAGGGGTTTGTGTTTTTAAACTAAGTTTCCTGTTCAGTTCAGTAAGGTGTTCTGAATTCATCTTTTTTAAGTTGTGCAAGTGACCAACTGAAGTTGGTGAGTTCCATTCCTCAAAGATATACTTGGTCTTGACAATATCTTTTGCAAATTTTTGCTAATGCTTTTTCTCCCCACCCCCTCTTAAAACGTGCCTGTTAGTTGTGCTATTTAACTGGAGCTCAGGACTTTGGGTAGCATTTTACAAGTATCTGCATAGACAGGAGTCAGGCTGTAATTTCATCAGTACTGCTGTTAAATCAATTTTCGTCTGAGTGCCTGTTCCTCTCACAGTGCTGTCTGTCCCTTGCACCAGCAGTAGCTTTCCTTGGCCACACAATGAATTGATCTGTGGTATAATTAAGCAAGTTTTCCATGTCTGCATTGGTCCAGAGCAGATCACTGATCCTTCTTCTGAGCATGACTGCATGGCTGGGTGGGTGGTACAATGGAAAGGGCAGCAAGGTCTTGCAAACACCTAACTAAGGGCATATGTTGGTTTATATCAGGAGACAACATAGCAAAGTTATTTTCAGTGCCTTTATTTCTGAAAGGCGGATTTCTCTCCAGAGAACTGTGGGAAAGCCTCAATTGCTTTTGAGCTTTTCAGGTTCTGCAGCTTCTGCACTATGTCTCTCAGGGCCAGGTTACCACTTCAGTTACCTTACAGGAAGGAATATTTCAAGTATCTTCTGATTTTATGTTATGAAAGTGTTGTGTTCAACACTATGTCAAAATTTTAAGGTAGTGTTTTATGATATGAGTGTATGTATTTTGTACAAGCTGTGTTTTACATAAAACGATTGTTAATTTGCTGTCTTACAGATCATAGCAGTGAGTTTATTAAAATTGCCTCTCTCATGCAATAAAAATTTGCTGTTGGTGACAACAAAAGTATGAAAGATACTAAACTATATATAACACATTGTAATGCTGTTCTTGCTTTCTTTTGTAGCTGGTTGGTGGCGAATTTGATCTAGAGATGAACTTTATAATCCAGGATGCAGAGAGCATCACGTGCATGTCAGAGCTTTTGGAGCACTGTGATGTAACGTGCCAAGCAGAAATCTGGAGTATGTTCACAGCAATTCTACGTAAAAGTGTCCGTAATTTACAGACTAGCACGGAAGTTGGCTTAATTGAACAGGTACTGCTGAAGATGAGTACTGTGGACGACATGATTGCAGGTATAAATTGCCAACTGATAAAATAATCATTGCATTCTTGAACTGTCAATGTTTTGCGATTACGGAAGGGTTTGGGATGTCTTGGTTTCTACTGAAAGTGATATTTTGGTTAGTACTGCTGTTGAGTCAGAAGTAC
The DNA here is from genome assembly GCF_023634085.1 of Falco cherrug. Taxonomy (NCBI): domain Eukaryota; kingdom Metazoa; phylum Chordata; class Aves; order Falconiformes; family Falconidae; genus Falco; species Falco cherrug. The sequence continues at coordinate 26,206,889 of NC_073698.1, forward strand.
TTTTTTATCAATTTCAGAAAAATTACAAATACATATTCTTAGTTTAAAATATATGTAGATACATTGTTTAAAATAACTGCCTGTTAATTCACCTGAGAAGATAATGTTATCTTAGTGATAAAAAAGCTGTTCTGAACATAATTAAGAACAGTATCTTAGACTTAACTGTGAAAGTAATATTTTAGTTTTTAAGTGTGTTGACCATTTTGAATTATTCATATGTTAGAATTGTTATTTTGATCCACTTTAAACATAACCTATATCTGACGGCATATCAGAAATTATTCCTACCTTTGAATGCTGGACATTTGGATTATATTAAATGATATCTCATAATGTATAGCTGTGCTCTCTATAATATCTCTTTAGCTTTTATACTTGTGGGTTTTAATGTCCTATAAGTTTTTTACAGCATAAAAAAGCCCAGCATACTTTGTTCACCTACTGAAAACAAGTGATGAAGTTGTTGCACAGCTAAGTTTTTCAGAGTACTTTTGAAGGAGTTTATGTTATTCCAGACTACATCCTCTCAGTAGTAGGGTACAGATAGTAATCCTGAATTATTTGGTTAGAGGAGCAGCTTTGGTTGCCATACTTAAATACGGCAGCTGGAAACTGCATAGTTATCTGCTTCTTATATTTCTTGGGGAGAAATTTAAGCCGATCAATATCTTTCAACTCAATATAAAAGTGGTTCTTAATTTTTATATAGTTTGGGACTGATAGGATACCTACATTGTGAGACATTTTTAAAAGATTGAAGCGCTTTGTCTTTCATAATTCCAAGATTTTAGCAGATGGTTTGATTCCTGACAAATATATAGGCTTTATAAAACAGTAAACCAGCAAGGATTTCAGACCAGAAACAAGAGGAGAGTAACAGCAGCATGAAAACTGGATTATTCAAGTTTTGGCTGTTTTTCAGTATAAAGGTATCTCTAATATTAAAGTATTTGAAGAAGCTACATTCTGTATTTCATAGCAAGCTTGTTCATTAGAAATGTATGTGTAAATGCTATAACCAGAAGTGTTATGCTAAATATTGTACTGCAAGATTCAGACAGAAGTATAACAGATCAATAGATTCACAAAAGCAATGATTTTCACCAAGGATGTTTTGTTCTGCAGGATTTGTAAATATGTCAGAATAGTATAAAGGCAAAGATATTGTTCTATTCCATGTTAAATATAAGGCATTAGCTGATTAAAACAAACATTTCTTTCTTGAAGTTTTTCAGTGTTTCACTTATGGAAATGTGCTTACATCAGTAATCATACCAATAAAGTTTTTTCCAGTTTGAGCTCCCCTAAATAGTACTTCTGTATGTGGTATATGTTACTGTAATTATGTCCCTATTAGAGAGAAATATTTAAAAATGCTTAGCTAATTGTAGAAGTCAGAAATAAAGTGTATAGGATCTGGCTTCTAGGAGCTTTTGGAAACTGAAAAATCAGTCTAAATTTACAACCATTAATATAAGACAGGGATAGTTCATTCATAAAAAAATTAATGGAGCCTCTGCCCCATTAATCTTTTTTCTGAGAGTGGTCACACAGTACTTCAGGAAAAGACCTGCAGAAAAAGCATCAGTAAGCTTACTCTTCCATATACTTACATGGACAAAGAGAGCACATAGTTAATTTAAAATCAACACTGAAAATTGGAATTCTGATGACATTTTAGCTCTGCAATGTGTGTCAAGTGATTTGAATAGTTTTCTGTATATCATGGGCAGGGATTTAACAAAGTCATGCTTTGTAGGGTCTTTTCTCTGATAACTGAAAATTTATGAGAATGTGGAGGGTTTTGATAATTATTTGAAAAGTCATGGAAGCAACAAAATTCATCATTTTGCTTTTATCCCTTGATTTCCGCAAGCACCTCACCACCCTTTTATAAATGGCAACAATGCTGGTAATAAGTCAGAAGTAATAAATTCGTTCGTGTAATAACTAGTTCAGTGGTGGGCACTTGAGATGACAAAATCAGAGACAATGAATGCACTATCTGTGTTCCCCAATCTGCTACGCAGACATTGATGTCATTTGCCCTAAATATTTTTATGAACTTTCCAAACCCAAAGAAAAAAGAACTTTTCTGGCAAAATTATTTTTAACATTCAGGGAGGATGTTATGAACAAGACCTGTGTTAGTGCTTAGTCCTAGGGAGTTAACTACCACTTTTTTTCCCAGAGCAGTTGCTGCTAATACTCTGTCAGCCTAATGTTTTGCATTTGACTTTTGTAATTTTTAAAGGGTACAGGTTTTCTGTTTTTTTATTTGGGGGGGGGGGGGGGGGGCGGGGGGGAGGAGTTTGTTTTTAGGTCATCTCACTTGTTGCTTTGTGAAACACTGTGATTAGAACTAGGTAAGGTTTAAATAGATGAAACAGGCATAACCTTTGTTTTATGTTCTGACAGCAAGCTTTCAAGACCAGTTTAAGTCTGAAGCCACTGTCCTCTGGTTTCACGAAAGTAAGACAACAGCAAGTAAACATGTGCCCAACCTTTTGCAGTTAGAACTTGTCTGTTTAGATGAAGACTGTCAGGTTCATGAGGTTTCTCAGCACTTTAAATTTCTCACTTCTTGAGATTTTTCAGATTCTGTGGTCAAGATTAAAAGCCAAATGGGATCATTGCCATTGTATTCCAATTTGCTTTCCAGAAGCATCACCTGTCAGAAGTCATCTTTGTACTGTGATGATGTTATTACTTGTGTAGGGGATGGTCAGCCATTTTATCAATGGTTAAGAGGAAAAGATTATTAAAATATTTGTATAGGTGATTAGTACGCTTTTTTAACAGCTGCACAGAATCTTCCTTGTGGGATTCAGTTTTCATAGTTCTCTATTTCCAGGTGATGAGTGGCGGAGCAGATCATCTGCTCCGAGACACTCTTTGGGATAGTGTGGCTGTAGTACCTACAGAAAAGTCTGAACGGTGGATGAGAAGGTATCCTGAACTCATACAGAGTGGATATGTCTCCCTTGATCCCCATTTTATTGCCTGTGGTTCTGTTGTGATACTGTAGCTTATTGTTCTAAAACAGCTGGAACTGAATTCTTAAGCACTGAAACAGTTCCTAGTTTTTAAGCAAAAATGTTAGGGTTTGGCTGCTCTGTCATTAATAGGCTGTTAACAAGTGTTTCGCTTTCAGCTGGTTCCATAAGAAAAACTGCAAAATGATGACATTCTCTATTGCCAGTCTGTAGAAATTAATTTACTTCACCTACAGAGTTAAAATTCAAAATTTCATGACAATCTTATTAAAAAGTTAAGGAAACATGAGGGAAGTTTTCCTGAAGCTGGGTTTCCAATGCTGTTTAATATGTCTTCTAAAGCTTATGCCATCCCATTCATTTTAATATGTGCTCATTATTACTTGAGAGACAGGCAGGATCTTTTACCCTTGTTTTTTCCTATTAAATGACATAATAAAGCATTCCTTCAAGGTTTCTGTTTAATTTATAGATCATACGTAAACTGCTTAGTATGAAAGTAGTCAGGAGGTTCCATTAACAGAAATAAAACCTGTTGCATTCTATGCATTTCAGAAATGCATTAAAAATGAGAAACAGTGCCTGTTTTCTCCTTCTGGACTTAATATTATTTTATACAATCTTGTTTCTGAAATGAGATCATAGATACCAGTTATATATGAGATCTTATTTAATGCAAAGAAATTAAGTAAACATCTTAAAAATTCAGTTGTAGTATGTTTTGTGAACTTTGTCCATTTATAGATGAGTGGATTATTAGGATTTATAAACCAGCTGTGGACTGACTCTTTTGTATGAGATTTCTAATAAGGATGGATAAAGTTATGTAATAGAGTACAGTTCTTTTGAAGTCTTATTAAACTGAAACAAGAAACAAACCTTCTTTAGAGGTGTTTACAGCAATAGCTTGAAGTGGCATTAAGTGCTTTGACTTCCACAGTTCTTTGCTTTCTCTTTACTTGTTATCTACTAGGCTTCAATCCTTCAGGTCTCTGTTTTACCCAGAGTTACGTTGTTAGGGAGCTTACATTTATTTCTCTCCATCAGTGTTTTATTCATTTTTCTAATGCCTGTGAGTTATCAACATCTTCAGTAGAAATACGAAATTTTCTGTGCCACAGGGTAGTACAGGGCTATAACAATGAGACAAAGCAGCACATGTTCAGTGTTTTTAAAAACCTGCCAATCATTTCTGTGTTTGACTGTATTAGTTTACGCTTTTGTCATCTGTGTTTGAAGATTATTTTATTTAATGATGTTCTGATTTTCACGTAAGAACTTTGCTTCTATACAACAATTTCTCTATGTAAAAGAAGCAAAGTTTGAAGTAACTTAATGTAAAAAGCAAGTTAAAACTACAAATAAGAATTGGGAAATTCTCAGCCAGACTGGTGTTCTGGTGGTTGCTTGTGCTGATTTGCCTTTCAGCGTGTTGCTGTTCTCAATTTCTAATCACGTACGATATGTGCAATCACTGCCAGCTTCACACTGCAGGCTGGAGGCTGTGCAGCAAAGGGGGCAGATGCTTGTAGGTACCAGAGGAGGAGCTGAGTCATAGAATTCACCATCATAAAAGAAAAGGTGGTTTAGTTTTTGTAGTTTTATTTTGATTTCTCTTAATAAATTCTGTCACAAATACAATGTAGCACTAATTTTAAAGGGGAGATTAAATAAACTCTTCCTTTAAAGAAGGGGGGGGGGGGGGGGGGGGAATCTATACCTGAACATTAGGAATATATTCAGATCTTATGGTGAAAATGTCTGCAAATTACAGTGTTCTTCTTTTGCTTTTCCTGACGTGCTTTTTCACTCACTGAACAGCTTACTGTGTCCTGTAAATTAAGTATTTCATTCTTCACACATGCCTTTTTCTTACTGAGGACCAGAGGTTGGATGCATAGTGGAACAAGTTAAATAGATATGATGATTTTACTCAAAAACACATGTGCAGGGATTTGCAGAGAGAAAATTTATTTTAAAACAACATGTCAGCGTGAAATGTCCTTGAAAAGGAGGGATGCTTTTTAAGACTACTCTTTGACAGTACCTGTAAGAGTCATCCTTTCACTAATGAACAAGGAGAATATGTAGTCCTGCAAATAAGATATAAACTTATTCAGTTCTTCTACAAGTTTAACAGGGGGAATTTTCTGATTGTTGTGCAGATTGAAAAAGTTTACTAATGCTGATTCTATTGTGTCATAGCCTTTTTGTTTTGGAAACTGTGCTTCGCTGCTTGATCTCTGAATTAAATTTCTTATGCCACATCTGTGAAGATAAGCAAATTATTTTGCTTCCTACTAGAGGAAGTAGTAATTCTTAAGTAGTGTATATTTTATTCCAGAAGAAAGTGTGGGCTGTAAGGTGAGGTCCAGCACCCCACAATTAAAGATCCAAGCACTAGCAGTAATTTTAAACCTGATATTCTCTGAAAAGCAGGCTATGTAATGCTATTACTTTAATAATTTATGGGGTTTGATATGTTTTAATGAAAGCTGTATTACATAAATTCGTGAGCAATTTTGATCACTTCTTTTAGTTGTGGTCTTATTATTGCTTTCTCACTATGATTTTTTTTTGAGGGTTTTTGTTTGTGGGTTGTTTGGGTTTTTTTTCCCCTGGCCTTTCATTTTGTTAAAAATTGGAAGCATTATCACTGTAGCAAAACTGTAGGAACCATACAGATTCTCAGTATAATGCACTGTGCTTAAGATAAAAAGTACTGTCAAGCATCTTTTAGATCAGAGGTTTTTGAAAAATGCTAACTTCAGAGGAATGAAGAAACACTTGTTCCAAAAGTGTGTAACAGAATGGAGCAAGCAGAAAGTTCACAATGTATGATGAATGTTGTAAAATGGGAAGAATTAATTCATCATAAATCTAATAAATACTTTGTTCAAAGTGTAATGCAAAATCTAAAACTGCATATGTAAATTTATTTCTGAAATAACTAAAACAGCAAGAATATGAAATCCTTTGTAAAATATTTAAGGCAACTAAGTTTGATTTTTAGAATTTGTGAGTACACCTACATTTAAAGGTATTAACTTTTTCAGCTTTTTTGTCAAAACAATGAAATTCAGAGTTCAGAATAACTTTATTTTCCTTTGAAGATCTTCTAGTTGATATGTTGGGGGTTCTTGCCAGCTACAGCATCACTGTCAAAGAGTTGAAGCTTTTGTTCAGCATGCTTCGAGGAGAAAATGGAATCTGGGTAAGCTGTGATCAGATAAAGCATTGTCATTCCATTAGAGACTGAAGTTAACGTAAATTGTCTCCTGGGACATATAAACTTGAGTATTTGTTTTCATGTTGATTGAACGTATGAAGTATTTTTGCTAACTACTTTAATTTGCTGTGTTGTTTGAAAACCGTCCGGTTTCTGTTGTAGCCTAGAGAGTACAAAATGGTTGTATTGACTTTTGTGCAATTTCCTTGTTTTCACAGCCAAGACATGCGGTTAAACTATTATCAGTCCTCAATCAGATGCCGCAGAGACATGGGCCTGATACCTTTTTCAACTTCCCAGGCTGTAGTGCTGCAGTAAGTTTACAACCAAAATACTACAACTCGAGGATCAGATACATTTCTCCTCATTTGCATTTGCTTTCATTTGGTTTCAGAAATTCTTGAAAAGTAAGCAAGAGGGGAAATACATGCTTGAGTAGTGCAGACCTTGCCTTCCATAAGTTTGCAAGGTAGTTGTAGTGTTGGGAAGCTGCACTTGTAAGGACGGAATGTCAACTAGGAGATTTTTGTCTGGGGAAGTTATCATAGAACTGAAAACTGAAAATTCCAAAGAACGGCATTATTTTATTTGAGTAACGTAATTGATGCTATATAGACCAGAGGCTTGAGGAAGAAAACAGGGATGAGCTTGTCCATGTCATCACAGTTTACAGTGGCAGCTGAGTCATAAGCTTTATTATAGCTTTTTGTCTGAAATCCATCAGCTGTTTCCTTTCCCTGAAGGCAGTGATTTAAATGCAGTCTTCTTTTGGCTTTACTATTTGAGATAACTTATGATGATGTAATTGTATTCCTTTCTGAACCTTCTCAAATAGACATTTTCTCTTCCATTCACTGCATGTATGTTCAGAAAAGCCCAAGAATAAATTCAAGTATTGTATACAGATCTATAAATGTGATTATTTAGGCAGTAAATACAGATGCTTACAAATAAGAAATCCAGATTTGAGGTTCGATTCCATTCTGGTATGGAATAGTATATGCTTATGGTAGAACTTGAAATCTTTTAAGGGGAAGTAATCCTGAGATCCCTGTCTTTTCATGCCAGTCCGTGAAGGATGCTAGGAGCTTTTCTTGGGCTGTTCTGCTTTTACTTCCTCAATAGCATTGATAGTTGTATTCAAGCATAAACCACCACCTCCTGTTCTTTGTGAATACAGCTGTTGGTGTGGCAGATTGCATTAGGGAAATAAACTTGCTGAAAATCACTGTTTTTCACCTGGGTTATTTTTGGCTGGATCACTTCCTTGATCTTGTTTGATATTCAGCTGCACAAACAGATGTGTCAGCAAAATGCATAGGGCGGATTGTGTAAGGGATTAATTACTGAGTTTTGAAAGACACAGTTTAATTTGCTACTGCTAAATTAAAACCACAGTTAACCTCTCCTAAAAGTACATGCAGCAGCAAGACAGCTGTTGCAGAATATGAATGTCTATGATGACACATGCTGCTTTGACATTTCTGGGCTTCAGAGGCAAACCCTGATGAAATGTCTCTCTTAAATTTAATTTTGTATCAGAGCTTCAAGAAAAGTTCTGCAGGGGAAGAATTCCAAACATTTCTCCCTGTCCAAAGAGGTGCATCAATTACAGGAGCATAAAGATTTTCTGGATTGAAATGCACAATAAGCATTTCTCTTTCCTAGGTTAGGATCTTGTTTCACATCATTGACTGTGCACCTGTAAATCAAGAAATTTCAGTTTCAAATTTACATGTCTTGAGTAGTGCATGTTGGATTACATTGTGAAGTTCTGGAGAAAAATCATCCTCTCAAGTGGACCAAGGGCAATTACTTACAATGCGACCCAAACAACAAAGCACTTAATTAGGAGAAAGAGACTGGATATGACCTAGTTTACTGGCATTGAGTTCAGGTTTTCAGCTGTGATGCACAGCAATGACATCAGACAGAGAAACAGCATAATATTTACTTGGCACAATAAATATCACATTGGCCCTCTTTAAAATTGGGTGCATTCTCCTCGTATAGCCAAGGCTTCAGTGGCAGTATGAAAAAGCCAAGAGTCTACTGATCTTGTCTACTGATAGAGCCAGTCTGCTGATCTGCTGGTGAGAGCTTTTCCCAGGCTCTTCCCAGTACTGTTACATCTGTGCTAGTCTGTGTAAGTAGCACAGGAGTCACTGCATTAGGAGACACCCTGTGGTGGAGGCAGTGTTCCCAGGTGTTGTTCCTGTCTTTTCCTGTTTCAGGCAAGGAACTCCCTCTCAGGAGGCAGGAGCGATATCCCAAAAGTTCCTTGAAATGTTTTGTACTGAGCAGTTAGAACCAGGCTAGCAGCAGAAATGGTGTTACTACTTTTGTCTAGTCAAATGCTAGAATAATCTGAGCACGTTGCTGTATCTGATTCTAAAATTTACTGTGAGTTCCCCATCATTCTTACTTACCTATTTCTCTGCTCTTAAAACTTTCTCAGCAATTGCCTTGCATATAAAAATAATGAAAAGTCAGTCCCACTCTGTACTTGCTACATTGGCATAGAATCCTGGTGTGGTTATTCTGACTCTGTTGCCCAGAGACTAATGTCCATTCTCATTTTAAGCAATGAACGAGTTTGTTACGTTTCTTTGTAGTCTTCATTATGAATCTGGACAGGACACAATTTGAGCACTCCTGAGCACTTTCCAACTGTGACATTCTAAGCATCACAGAATCATGGAAGGGTTGATGTTGGAAGGGATCTCTGGAGGTCTTCTCGCCAGCTTACCTAGTCTGAAGCAGGGCAGCCTAGAGCAAGCTGCCCAGGACTGTGTCCAGATGGCTTTTGAGCATCTTCAAGGATGGAGACTTCACAGCCTCTCTGGGCAACCTGTACCAGTGCTCAGTCAGTATCACTGATGGCTTTGATAAGAACCCAATGTCATCAGTACAAGGATTAACTAACTAGTCTTTATTATTTTGAAATGTGATAAGAGTTAAAATGATCTTAATGAAACTGAAAAATATCAGTTAAATAAACTTAGAAATAACATGCTATTTTTATTTGTAAAAATATTTTCTTCTGGTTTGCATTCACATACAACTTATTTCAAGAAGCACTATTAAAGGCTGTTTATTCCTTAACTACTTTTGCATGAAATATTCTATATTTTGTCTGATGGAGGGAGAAAGAATTTATTGTAAGTAGTGCCTACTACAGTAATCTCTAAGTTACTACGACCATTTAAGTTCTTAGATTTTTTTTATATTACTTCAATTTTTGTATAGTTCTGATACTGAGGGGAAAAAATATTTTATCTTTTATTGGTATTATAGAAAACACTTACTTTGTAAGTGACCTTGGAAGTTCATCTTGTCTGATTTCTTCTCTAACAAGTACCTAACTTCAAAGTTAGATCAGGTATTCAGGGTCTTGCCCAGGGATAGAGTTCTCTCAAAGCTCTTCATTAGTCAGCCCACACAAAAAAAATGAATGAAAAAACAAATTTCTTCCCAGGCCATGCCTTACTATTAATGTGTTTAACTGAGTATGGGGGTAAAATTTTCAGTCTCTTACCTTACTAAGTGTGTATGGGAAAAAAAACCAACTGATAGTGCTCTTGAATGTCAGAAAACAACCTATTTTATACTGTAGCTTTAACAGTGAATCTCTCAACCAATATATCCCCAACCAACTTGGGATTCATTTGACCTTAATGTTTAACTCTGTTGATAAGATGCATACTTACTGAAGGCTGAATTTATAGTTTAATTTCTGCAGAAGTCACTTTTCTGTTTTTTTCTCTTAATATTGCCTGTTCAAAAATTTAATTCCATGTCTTCTATTGGTAGGATTTATGTAGTTAAAATGAAAGTATTTTAAAATAGATGGAAAACCAATGCATTTATTCAAAAGCACTATTTGAAAGGTGGGGTTTCTTTTATATATATTGTTCTTTAATATTTGAAAGTTAAAGCAGATCTGGAGGTCTAGAATGACAGGATTTTAGAGGGGCATTACCTTTAACAATACTTCTCAAAAAATTCATTTCTTCACTTGCTGTTTCCTTTTTCTCCACCCCCCACCCCACCCCCCTCCAGGCAATTGCATTGCCTCCTATTGCTAAGTGGCCTTATCAAAATGGATTTACTCTTAACACCTGGTTTCGTATGGATCCACTAAACAATATCAATGTAGATAAGGATAAACCCTATCTCTATTGGTAAGTAACTTATAATGCTGCAGTTATGGTTTGGTTTGGCTTCCTAATAACAGTTAATCTTTCCCATTGTTTTTAGTTTCTGACATACTTCCCCACCCCCCACCCCCCCACCCCCATATATCTACAGATTTTAATGCTGCTTACTTTATACAAGCTCTTACAAAGTCTTCTGTCCTTTTTGCTTTGCAATTTATAAATTCATGGATGCAAGATATATGCTTTGTAGGTAAACCTTAAAATCTAGTGTGGTGATTTCTTTAGGAATTTTAAAATACATGATTTCTTAGAGCTGTAAACTGAGAAAATGTCATTGTATTTTCTGTTTGGTGTTTAAGATCCTTGGCTGATGTCAGTACTACAAAACAAATCTGTTATACTCAGAGGGCACTGTTTGCATGTTATCTAGAGGTTATAGAAAGTAGATCTGTGAATATAAAAATGGCTCACTGATCACCTGTTCCCAAAAGTGAAGCTATATTTCATAATACATTAGTCGCAGGACAGACAATTTTAGTTTACTTAGGTTTGCTGTTGTGATGAAAATAGAAATAAGTCACATCCTTAATAAAGTCCTCTGATACTTAGAAATTATACAATAATAGTAAAAATGTGTATTTTATTGGTCAATCATGAGAAAAGTTTTTTCAGAAGTTAATTGTATACTGCTGAAGTATGGTTGTCTTAGCTGAATTTAAAAAAAAGGAATCAGGAAAATAAGGAACCTTCTGTTGTGTCAGAGCATGCTGATATTTTCTTCAGAACTTCTTCGTTCTTTATGTGTTTGCTATTTAGTATGCTTACCTTTTCTCATATTCTTAAAGACTGTGTATCAGCTGTGCAGAAAGATGAGGGCTGAACATAAGCAAGATCTATCAAGTTATATCAGCTCAGGAAAACAAGAATAGCACCAGGAGGGATGTAACCAAAGTAACGTTTCTCACTTTGTAGTCATTTCAGGTAGTCTAAAGAGTAGTAGTTTTTAGTAATCAGCTGAGGAGAGGACCAGTAGATGGGGTCTCAGGAAGTTACTTGTACTATCAATACATAAAAATCTTACTATGCTTTTACTTGACAAACTAAAATAATTCATATTTTTTATGGAACAAATGTCTTCTTAAAAATAATTCAGGTTTATTCTGAAGAAAAAAAAACCTATACATTTTCTCTAAATTACCATCTGGTATAATGCTTTTCCATGTGTCCGTTTTCTGCTAAGTGCTAGAGTCATTTTACCATGGAGACCTTTTCAAGCTGTTGGCTATAGCTGTTTTTATCAGTATGATCTATATTTATTTTTTTTTTCAGTCTGTCAAGGACAGTAACAAATGCAATTATAGGACTGAACATGCATACAGGAATTTAACATGATAATTTGTTTCTTGGCCAGAATTTATGTTTCAAAATTGGCAATCTCAGGTGATGTATTTGATCTGAGAATTTTATACTGCCTCTGAACAGGAAAAGCATACTCCAAAGCTGCACAGCCTGTGATGCACGCTGCTTTCCTTATAGTTAGTAGTCTAGAAAGACCTTTAGCTTGAGTGATGTGATTCTTTCCGATTGCAATATGATGCAGAAGCAGCAATGGTATTAGGTTAGAATAACTTCAGATGCTTTATTATTTATTCTTACATATATTTTATGCTGTGATGTAGTTCTGATTTTTGTTATGATCTGATTACAATTCTAAGACTTTTGAGCATGTTTTTTAAACATATTTTTGCATCAAAATAGTTTAAAATTCTTCATGTGTTAAGGTTTCCTCAATATTTATATTTGTGTCAGAGGGAATTTAATTCTGGTTCTGTTTTTACGTATATTGATTTAGAACTTTTCTTTAGCCTATATTCACTTTGCTACAAAGAAGTCGTATAGCTTAGAGTAATTGCTACGTGTATGTGTCTTCAATAAATGGAATTTTCCTTGAGTAGAGTTTGGTTTTGAACATGTCAATGAATAAACCCTGAAAAGCTGCCCTTTGAGTTATCAAAGAAGCCTGAATTTCTTCCTTCAAAAGAATTCTGGGTCTTACCTTAACATTATATGCTAAAGAAAGTTTGTTTTTTTTTAATTAACATACTTCTTACTAGGTATAACCATTACATTTCCATATTTGCTTAAAAAAAAATCTCCACTGTCAGTATGATTTAGCTGTAGTAAGTTTATATAGTATCTGTTTATTAGATTGATTACAATAAAGAGTCTTGCAGAGTAAGAAAACTTTTTTTTTTTTCCTATGAGTTTATCTTTCCCCACGGTTGATGTGTGCTTTTCTTGGTTTTCATTTTTTTTTCTGTTTTCATAACCCAGAATATACCAAAATAATGTCTTCTCTATTTTGTTGTTACACCTTGGAAACCTTGAGAGAAAGTATAGCCCCAAAACATATGGAGTTTCAACTCTCTTATTGTAGTGCACTAAAGGATAACCTCTCTAGTATAAACATAGGTATTTTGCTACTTGCACAGACTCTTCAATTAATATTTGGGCACATTTGTGCTGAATTAATGGCTTATTGTCTGACACACACACACACTTGCACACACATAGCTTTAATCACAGTTCAGTGTCTCGCTTTCTTATATTACCTTGTGTTATGTATTATATGTAAAGGGAGAGTTTTTCTCAAGAGCAGGAAATAAGACTTCTGTGACTGACAAGGTGGAACTTGGCAAGTGCTTTGTATGAGCCACAGAAAGATGTCAGTCTTACAGAAATCAAATGCCAAAATTGGTTCTGTTTAAATAGAATGTAAATGTAATACACGCAAGGGAAACTGAATATGCAACCTCAGAAGGAAATTAGGAACAATGCAAATTCTTGTCATTTTTACATGGTGGCTTAAACCAAGCCATAATTAATAAGTAGAAACAGGAAAAATATTCAAATTAAATCATTTATCTAAACTTCTTTACAGAGATTTTAGACTGCCACATGAAAAGTTCAGTCACACAAAACCACCACCAAAAGGAAAGTATCAAAGTAAAGATTTATTTTCTTTTAGTGTGCTTTTTGAGCATGTATATTTTCATGTTTAACTAGGTGAAAAATGTGTCATATTGATTAACTCTTTCTTCAGAGTTTCTTCTTGAAAGTCATCTGTCTTCTAAGCAATCTTTGTATTAAAAGCAGTAACACAGTAGCATGCACAACTTCAGAGAAGACTCTTGATTTGAAGCAGAGGTACTGAAAGCAAAGTCAGCTAGAACAGATTCCTCAGGACCTGCTCCAGTTAGGTTTCTGAGTATCTTCACAAATGGAAACATCACAACCCCACCGGGAAACCTGTACCAGTCTTTGACCACCCTCACAATGACAAAGGTTATCAGTTTCAATTTGTGTCCATTGTGTCTTGTCCTTTCAGTGGATATGACTGAGAATTCTGTGGCTCAGTCGTCTTTACTCCCCACCCGCCAGATATTTGTACACATCTCTTCTCCAGGCTAAACAGTCCCATATGTCAGCTCTTCTCATGTCAGAGGCTTTGATCATTCAGTCCTTTGCTGGACTCAGTCTAGTATGTCCATGTCTGTCTTGTACTGTGGAACCCAGAACTGGACACAACAATCCAGGTGTGGTCTCTGCAGCGCTAACAGGGGACGAATCACCTCCCTCAACCTTCTGGCAATGCTTTTCCTAATGCAGCCCAGGATTTCACTGGCTGCCTTTGCCACAAGGAGGGTGCATTACTGGTTCATGGTCAACTTACTGTCCACCCAGACTATCAGGTCCCTTTCTGCAAAGCCACTTTCCAGCTGGTTAGTACCAAGCATATGCTGGTGCTTGGGGCAGTTCCTGCTCGGGGGCAGGACTTTGCACTTCCCTTTGTTGATCTTAATGAGATTCTTTTTGGCCTGTTTCTCCAACCCTCTATGGTCCTTCTGAATGACTGCACGCTTACCTGCTATATCAGCTGCTCCTTCTGATTTTTTATAATCTGTAAGCTTGCTAGAGGTGCACTCTGTCTCACCATTCAGGTTATTAATGAAGAAGCTGAACAAGATTGGACGCAGTACTGACCCCTGGGGTACTCCAGTAGTAACTGGCCTCCGACTGGACTCATACCACTGATGACAACGCCTTTAGCTCAGCAGTTCAGTTAGCTTTCAGGCCACTTATGTAGCTCATCCTTCAATAGTTTGTCACTGAAGTTATTACAGTGTGTAAAGGTTCCTCCCCATCCTCCAAGCCAGTATTGTAGAAGGCTGTCAGTTTCCAGTTGGTAAATCCATGCTGTCTATTCCCAATCACCTTCTTAGATATGATCCAGGCTTTAAGTGAGTGCAAAAAGAAGTGGCCAGGGGCCTTTCTGGTGGGAGAGTGCCATTATATCATCTTGACCATGATGTGAAAACTAATGCTTAAAAATAGAGAAAGGAAGCAAAGAAATGCTTTCACATTTGCCAGATGTAAGGGAGAACTGCTACAGTTCTGTAATTAGCTAAATGCTAAGTGCTGCTTCAAGAACTGTAAGCCAATTTGTTTTTTCTTTAAAAAAATGTAAATTAATTATCTCTGAGGATGATGTTGGGCAGCTCCTAAGTGACAGTCTATTAATACTTGAATATTGGAACAGTATTGTAGATTTCTTACCAAGTACTAAATGAATGTGACAATCCTGGAAGGAAATTAGAAGCCCTTGACATTTGGATGATAAATAACAATAAGGAGAAAGCTTTGTTGCAGAGCTGTCAGGTTCAAATGGTAACCTTCAGAATTCTATAGCACAAACTTTAGTATAAGCAAACCAACATCATATACCTAGCAGTGAATGATGGGTGCCACGCTTACAGAATTAATAGGTATGTATTAGAAAGCACTAATTACCAAACGATGTTAAGCGTTATTGTAGGTAACCAATGACCATAAACTGCTTTTTCATTGCTCTAACTGAAGAGATAATATGGTCTTTTCAAGGATAATCTGAACAAATAGAGAAGAGAGGAACAGTGATGTAATGACTTCCTGAAATCTTGGCAAAAGCGTTACTGGAATACCATTTACAGTTAAGAACCGCTACTTGGCAAAAATAGTAGTATTCAGAGAAAACTCTGGAGTGAACTATCCTCTGGAAAACACATTTTTTAATTGTTTAAAATTGTTTTAATTTTTTAAAACTTCCAAGAAAAAAAAGAAAAGGATGAAATTAAGGATGCTCTGGACTTCTGTTTTCAGAATTTATGCAAACTCTGATGTTGGTAGATAGCTTAATCGGAGATCCAGTGGGTAGACAGCAAAACAGGAAAATTAAAACTTTTAGACACACAATACTATGGTCATTTTATCACAGTTATAATAAGACACAGTATAATAATAATAACAGAGTTTAATAGATCGTTGGAAATGTTTCCTCAAAAATGAGGTGTAGATTCTTTGTCATAAAGACAGTGCAAATCTATGAGCTTAGGGCTAACTTTAGGCATGCTCCAAATGGGAAGCCTCCAGCCTCTATATCTCTATATTTCTTTCTGCTAAAAAAAATAGATCGGGTGGCATTGCTTCTGTGTAAGGCCTGGAATTCGATAAAATCAATCCAGATATTAAGATTGTTTGGTTGGTGGGGTTTTTGTGTTTCTTTGTGTTGTTTTTTTAAGAGATGTTCTTTCAAATTGTGTATTGGACTTTGTAAAAGAATTAGAGGGTGAACTGAGGCTGAATTATCATAATTGTTGCTTTTTGTCCTTAAAACATCCAAGTGCTTCCACAGTCATTTAATTGCAGAATGGCTAAAACTTCTGAAAGAGTGTTCTAAATCTTCTTTTTACTGATGTAGGGACAAGGAAAACAAACAAACAAACAGAAAAGCCACAAAGCCAAGCTGTCTAGACTTTTCAGTCCTTCTCTAGAGCTAATAATGATAGAGATAATGCAGAACAGTTGGAAAAGCACATAATGGAATTTCAAAGTTAGTAGAAAAGAATCCTTGGGTTTGTTTTTTCTTTAGGAAAGAATGAATTAATATCTTCTCAAACTAAGTGCTATGTTCATATGTTAAATTGCTTGTAAAATCCTAAGCTAAAGAAACTGGAATCACTGAACTGTTTCACTAGTGGATGGAAGAACGCTTACCTGCTATTCAAGTGCAATAACATCCAGTAGCTGCTTTGAGAAACTGTCTGTAATGAAACATAACTATAAGGGTTTTATGAACAATCTGTGGTAAAATTGTATACCAGCTGCTATGGGAGGTAGTTAAAGGCTCATAAACCCATATGGCTGTTAGACAGTACTGCTCTTGTTGTCTCTGTGCATTTCATCTTTGAATGTGGCAAGTTCTACATGTGTAGGTAATTGGTAAGAGGATTTCGGTGCAGTATCCTAGAGACCAGTCCTAGCCTACTTTACCTTTGGCAAGAAATAAAATGTGAAGATTAACATAATTTGTATGTTATAATGTTAAGGCAGAGAACATATTTCAATTCTGTTTCTCGACTACTGTTGTACTAAAATGCTAATTCATTTGGGGGAAAAAAAAAAAAAAAGTAAAATCTTGGCCAATGTTCATGTTTAGAAAATCATACGTTTTATTCCAAGATGAAGAGTCCTGCTAAGAAATGAGTTATTTTTTAATTATTTCATTGCTTTTTTGTCTTCATGTGATGAACATGTAGAGACAATTGAGTGTTTTAAAATTTCAAGAGCAGTCCGGTTTGCCATAATGCTGACAAAATCAGCCCAGTAACTGGGGCAGGTTAGGAAAGGGAGAAATTTTAAAGGTGTAGACATTTCTTCCGGAGGGATTCTTTTTGTTGTTTTTTTTGTTGTTGTTTTTACAGAGTATAACAAAATGTTTACTAGCTCCTGTTCAGAGTAGTAGGATGCATTCTACACAATTTTAATAATGTTTTATCAGGGAAAAACATGATGGTATTTTCAATGATTGGATGTTGGTAATTTAAAAAAAATATATATATTTGGCATCTATAATCAGATAATACTACACCGTACGTCAGACTGTAGTGGATCTGTGCAATTTTTTCTATATCCTTCAGAATTGGGTTCTGTTAGCCAGAACCATTTTAGCTTGTAGGGATGACTTAAGTTGCTGAGAAACAGATTTGGCATTGTAAGAGTTGCAGCTACCTGGTGAAAAGTTCTTTGAATGGCGTAAAGCCCCAAGGAGGTGACTCAAAGTGTCAGGGTAGCCCACAACACATTCAGTTGTTCTTACTGTAAAAGCTGTATTTTAAGGTGTTTAACCTTCATTTTATTGTACAGAATTCAGTACTGTGGTCATGCAGGTTGTGTGTATGGGTAACACAGGTTGCATACGTACATGAGTAATATTCTCCCATGAGGCTGTTCGCTGTTCCTTTAGTTGTGGGGTGTAGCTGCCTATGGGGTGGTTGTGGAAGCCAGATCATTGAAATGATCCGTGTCTCCAAAAGACACAAGAGAATGGTGGTGGTACTGTCTTCACTGTTCAGGTCGGTTGTGATGGGCAGTATGTAATTTTTCTTCTTCATTCTTAGATTATATCTTAGGTTTATTTAGAAGACTTTTTAGGCTTATTAAAAATAGTGCCCTTGTTTTGCAAGGAGGGTTGTGTGAAAGCCTGTGCAAAGGGCTGTGGCAGGGAATAATGCTCCTTTCCAGTGCAGCAGCTTGAGGGGAGAGAGAATTTTGTACTATGCATTGAGGCAGATAGAAGTATGAAGAAACCCCAACCTGGATTTGGGAAAATAAAGCTTCTGCAGCACCCTAACAAGTTGCTAAAGGGAAAGAGCAAACCAAAGCATGCTCAAAGCTAACAGAACCACCCTGATGATATGAGACCATTGGGCATCGTATGCTGCAACTCATAAGATGACTGAAATCAAGACTGGAAGTAGGGACCTCTGTGCAAGGACACAGTAGGGTGGAGAAGAGTTGTCTATAGGTGTTATTACTTCTGTTTAGACTGATCACTGTTTTTCACATTTAATAGAAGTATTCTAATTAATTATAACAAAAGTGGCTTTCCAGAATTTGAGAATTGGAATGTCTCTTTTTGACCTCAAAAACTTTCCTCAGAGAACATCTAAGCTCAGGATCACACCACCTATCTTTTAAGGCATTCATTTTTTTCAGAACATCATGGTTTATCAGCTATATTTTTGACAGTGAGGAAAAACGAAAATCTGATTCTGTCCTTCAGTAATATATGCATACACATTTAACTGTAAGTTTCTGAAGATGGAACTAGGTCTATAACTATGCAATTTTTCTGCATATTAAAATCAAGAATGTATTTGTGTAGTAGGGTAAGTGAAAATTTTAGCAGCTATTAAGATGAAATCTAAGGTTAGTATTTGCTCATACCTTTCACCTCTTAATGTTACTATGACAAACCTGGTAAAAGTGTTTAATGAAAATGTTACAGCAATCAAACCAGTTAAAATATCATTATTGTAATAATGTAATGTAATAATTGTAATAACATCAAATAGTTTTATACATCACCTACATTAAGAAAATGAGAAATTATGAATTAGTGGGCTACAGGAGTATATACAAATGTTCAAAATTAGTAGTGTCTTTTTTCTTATACTTACAAAGCTTCATTTCACAATTTATGGATGAAGTTCACTATGTAGACCTTGTATTTCAGCCATTGATTATTTTTATAAACTGATTGGTAATGAGTTTAAAAAAAAAAAGGCTAAAAGCTTTATGAATGTACCCTATATTAATGATAGCAGAGTTCTCTTTATTGTACTTGACTTTTCAGAAAGGAGTAAGTGACATAGCTGTAAATACGGATTTACCTTTTCAAAAATGCTCTGTGTAATGCCACTCATGAATTTCCACCAGCTACCTTTGCAAAATGGTGTTTAAGAAGTCTAAAATTTCTCTTTAAAATGCTTTTGATTTCATATACAAGTAGAGAAATGTATGAGCTTTCTGCATTATCTGTCTTCATGGTGTTTGTTACAAAAAAGCTAGAAACTCTTATTAAATGTATTTTGTTAAAGCTGTAGTTCTTTATCAGTTTGGCAAATGAAAATAGATCCACAACTCAGTTGATTAAAATGTCGTAGTTCATTGGCCTAACTAAATCATAAGTCTGGAAAAGGAAATAATTGTTGTGCTTAGTAATTGCCTTGAATCCAAATTTTTATGTTATACCAGCTGCATTGTTCTCCAAGCCCCATAGAATTGCAAGGCACCTCAAATTTCTTCTGTGATGTTTTTTTCTTTACAACATAAATCAGATGTGTTATTTTAAATGATGATGAATTAGGAAACTGAGGGAGATGCCTGACAGATAAAATATTTACCATCTTGTATTTTTGTAAAGGAAAACAGAAAGTACAGAGTTTTAGGATGTAACCTGGAATCAAGTAAGTGATGAAGGTTAGTAGCTCCCCCCAAAGAAGTGGTGGGGGGAGAAGATATAAAGGAAATTAAGTTCACTGTCCCAGGTTTCTTTCTCATAGCAATTTAAAGTAATATTTTGATCTTTTTATTATAGAATAATTCCCTTTTTTCAAATTTCATTAGTGATTCTTTCTTTTCAGTTTCCGCACTAGCAAAGGTGTTGGGTATTCTGCTCATTTTGTTGGCAACTGCTTAATAGTTACATCATTGAAGTCAAAAGGCAAAGGTTTCCAGCACTGTGTGAAGTATGACTTTCAGCCACGCAAGGTAAGCAAAGTGGTATTTACAATAAAGAATAACCTTGAAAATGTGACAAAGTGCTTCTGGGAAGAAGGGTTAAATTCCCATTAGTACCACAATGTTACTAATAATTTCTTATTTGTAAGTAGCTTCTCTGATGGTCATGCAAAGTTTTATGTCAGTTACAGACCAGAATCAATTCAAGAAAAATGTAATAACTTATAAGGTAACAATTCTATAAAGTCAACTTGTTTGAAAATACTGCTTCATTAGCTTCAGATAGAGAAGAACTTAAGTATTTATGAAATGGTTATATTTTATTTTTGACAGGTTGTCCTTCTATTTCTAAACTCTCTGCGCATGGTAACTTTGGTACCAATGTCTGGAACAATTTTGCTGGCAATGCTAGAGTGTCATTATCTGTTACTGGGGGATATGAGGCTCTGAACTTTTTTCAGTTTCAGTGGTGTTTGGGGATTTCTCATTTTTCATAGTAAATCTTGATTATTTCTCTAGATCATGTTAGTGTTCATTTGTACTGTATGCCAATTAGTCCTAGGAGAATGATGATTCTACTGGCTTCAGTGTTTCAGTTAGTTGACCGAAGCATTGACTTTTCTGTCCAGTGAGCATTATGTGTTTGTCGCTGATAGCAGCCTTGTATATATTTTGCTGTGAGGCTTATTTCATTTTTTTATGGCCTTAGAATCTGTATATTGAATGTCAGTGCTTGTTTGATTTTGAGAAGCAGTCTCTTGGGAAGGAAATGCTATCATTCAATCATCAGCTTTATGTTCTACTATTTTTCTTGTTACACATTTGTGATTCAAAATCACTGATTCTAATTCTGCCATGTAGCTTTGAGGTAATTTGTGGGTTTTTTAAAAGATACTGAGGTCTTTTTCTAGCATATTACTCAGGGATGTGCAAAGTCTTATAAACACATATCTGAGGAGTGTTGAAATGAAAAATTCTGGTTTGCAAATTTTATTTAATTTGAGAGCCAGAAAAGAGTTTTCATGACAGGTCAGGTTTTCAAAGCAGCACATCTGATGCTACTGATAAACACTTAACCTAGTAACAAATGGAATTGGTAGCTTTTGAATTATGTTATTAATAACTAGCTTTTGGGACCTAGCTAATAATTTCTTTACTTGTAGATGAAGGAGCAGCCTTTCATATTTTAGCAAGATATTCTTTTGATAATTTTTATTATTAATTAGTAGTTTGCTTCATGCCATCCCTGGAAAACATTAGCTTTTTGTATTCCACTTCAAATAGTTAATTCTGAAATACTAGTGCATTATACAATATATATTATATATTATACACTATATAGTACATCTCATTATATGAATATCAGTTTCAAATCCTAATCTGCTGATCTGCTGAAGTATGCCCAAATATAACTCCCATGCCAGTGTTATATTTCTCAAAGATTGTGCTTCATACGCTTTGGGTCGTATGTCAGCTTTAGAAAGCATTTGAAATAAATCTTCTAGAATATATTTGCAAGTGGTTTCACATGATATATTTTGTTCATTGTGACTTGTGTGTACTTATATGTGGGAAGGTACATAAAGCATAATGGGGGAAACGAAACCTGTTAAATATATCTCCTGGCTCTAACAAGTCAAAATATATCCTGTATAACATGTAGATTGATTTTCTTCATGTTATTTACGTATTACATTGGTTCCCCTGTGCAAGCATTGAATGTGTAGATAGATATTCAAAAAATGTGTATCCATTTACAAAGCAGCTTACTGTCCAAATGCTAACTGGAGAACTGTAATTTTTGTCATCAGATACACTATTTATTAGCCATTTGCTTATAGACATAGGCACTTTGCCAGAAACTTCATCCTCATTAAACTTCTCAATAATGTTGTTTTAAAATATTTATTGACTCACAATAAAATTATATATTCAAACCACCTGGTCAAAAGCTTTATGTAGGCAGTTCAGAATGATACTATGTTCATGTGAAGATCTTTCCACTGTTAACTGTGTCATATGACACCATTCACAGAATAATATGTAATCTTAAGTTAAAACTTTGAGATGTGTTAAGTGGTTATTTTACGTTTTAATTAGTTTATTTTAACAACATTATAAAAGTAAGTATTTATGAAAATACATGGAGAAATTTGGTTATCATATCCCCAAACAGAAAATGAGGCTGTAGTATAATAGACTGACCTCTCAACAGAGCTAAACTAGCTTTGGCAGTGTTGTATTTAACATGTCTATACTGCTTTCTGGGACTCCAAAATGAAATTTTTGTGTATTAGTAACTGCCAGTAATTTTCACACATAGCCTCAGCATCAGTCCTTGTAGAAGTATGAACAGGAAAGCACTGCAGTCAAGAGCAAACAGCTTTTTTGGGGTGTTTCTGATCCTGAACACCTTTACTAATTGTAGTACAGACTGAAATAAGTTCCACATTTTGGAAATACTTAAGAGTGTGATGCCCCATCTCTCTAATTATACGGTGCTACAGAGCAGGAATATGACTTAACTCAGCAGTGGGTGATTAAGCTTGAAAGATTTCAGCAGTGTAAAAAATGGGCAGGCTGTTATCTGAAGTGTGTTTGAGTACTGCCTAAGGAAGCTCTTGTTATAGCAGAGAGGCATGGGCTTGGTGCAGTTTTGAAAGAATTATGTAGGGAAGAGACTGTAAGATGAGTTTAAAAGAAGATTGTGTTACTGACTTTGAAAATTAAAAAAAAAGGGGGGAAATTTTTCAATTTCAATAAAAACTGAAGAAAATATGTGTGTGAACTTATACAGCTTGGTTTGGTTCATTCTGTAGTACTGAAGTCCTGAAAACAGTGTCTTCAGATACAGGATAGGGCAGAAAGCAACAAAGTGCCTGTACATCAGCAAAAAACATTCCCATAAATGAAACAAAGGTAATAGGGAATTGCAACATACATATATGCTTGCTTCTATGTATCTACAAAAATAAAACTGGAATATCTATTTTAAATGAGGTTATTGACATAGTAGAAGTATCAGAAGCTTTTCAAGTCAAGTTGACTTGACCATCAGTGGGCACTCATTTCAAATTGTAGTTACAAATGACAGCGGGGCAGCCTTGCCAGTCGACTGATGCCCTGTATTAAATAAAGACTTAACCTAATCAGATAAGTCCATCGTAACAATAAATAGCAAGAGTTCCTGTGCCCTGAAAATCAGTAACTAAGTAGGAAAACCATACTATTCAGATCAAATTGTTAGCCACATGATAAGCATGGTTATAGCATCTGTGATGAACTGGGGAAGATCAGGAAGCATGCTAACATAAAGAAGCTTACATTACTTTGCTATGAACTGGGTGGCATTGTACTAAGACAAGAGTTCAAACTTTTAAATACCAGAAGCATTTTGATTTGTTTCTTTTTGAATCTTTTAGAGAGCTCAAACATTGGCCCTTGCTTGACTTTGAATTGAAAAACGGAGAATATGCTTGGATATACAGGATTTTGCTATTTTTATTTTTAAATTAAACTTCCTTTACTTCTTAAAACAAACAAAAAAAAAGATAAGCAGTTAAAACATCGTCTTTGGTAGTGCTAGAGAAATGGCTTAAATGCAAAGATATAAAAGGCTAAAAGCAAATACACCATTAATCCAAAAAATCCAATAGAAAGTTTAAAGGCTCCTCACAATGTACCTGAGCACAGATAAATAGCAAATTCGAGACACTGTCAGTAAAAAGAAGATATTCAGAAAGTGGAAGTTGTTTCAAAATGAAGAATGCTTTGAAAAGTATAAGTTATAGCAAATTATATATAAAATAATAAGACAGTTCATTTTTTTTTCCCAGTCCATACGGGCAATTAGATGACTAAGGCTTAATAGGAACCCTTGATGAATATGGTGTCATAACAAAAAAGTTAAATCAATTAATTGCATCATTGTTTACTACGAGACAATTCAATGGCGAGGAATCAAAGGAAGTGTCTCAAATTGAGGTGTCAGTAGAAGAGGTAGAGAAATCAACATAAGAGGTATTAATCAGTTACCAGGACCTTACAGAAGGCACCCCCAAGTTCCAAAGAAATTTGAATATGAAATTTGCCAAACTTTTAATTGTGGTATATCATCTATTTTGTCAAACAAAAGGGTGATGGAAAATTATACAAATTTTAGAAAAAGGCTTTGCTTATATTTAGATTCATATATTATCATGCCTGATCTATTAACCATCAAAATGGTGTAGAAGCTAGAGAAATAGAAAGGAAGAATTAGAAAACACATTGATAAACATATCAGGGACAAAACAATGAAATATTGCACTGGCAGTCTTGTACCCTACTTCTGTTGAATTATTGGAAGGATTTTTACCCTGCATAAGAACAAGTTTGTGAGCCAGTTGATACATGCTATGTGGATTCCCTAAGGACTTTAGCCATTATACTCCCCTGAAAGCCTTAAAGAAATCATGTGATAAGAGAATTTCTATTTGTTAAAATACATGGATGGAAGGATATGAATCAAGTGAGCAAGTAGGAATCTCAGAAGGACCTTTATTTTCCTATTGGTAAGAATGCATTATAGGCTTCTTGGTGGAGTTTGTCGTTCAGTATGTGAGGAATTAGCTTTGAAAACCTATGTTACTTATTTTATCTAGATTGATACTAGTGACAAATATGACACAAAGAGTAAATAATTTTTTAATACTTCAGTACTTCCCTGGCTAAAAAGAAGTTAAAGTTTAAGATGTAAATTGAGTTAATTCAAGTCCAGGAGGCAAAAGAGCAATTTTTTTACTGGATTAGTTACAATAATGATCTGGGATAGACTGTGCATGGGCATGTGTATGTGCACGTGCGTTCAGGTAAAGAAAAGCTCAATGTTTTTTGTAGAGCTTGCCTTGTGGGTCAGAGTAGCAGACAGAGGTAGTGCTCTGACAGTAGTGATGCTAAAGGTTTAGAAAAGTTGTGGAAAGGAGAAAAGTGGAAGGAGATTTGGACTAGAAGCTGCATGCAGGGGTGGGGGGGGGAGATTATCAAAAGTAGATCATATCATCTTCCTGAAGTTTGACATGGACACCAAAACTCTCCCAAGACTGAATTGCTTATTTTAATTCCTTATAGGCTCTGTAGGCAGTGTTTCAACAAAAGTAATGAACTATTTATTTCCAGATGAATGAGTCATCTGTGAAGCTTAAGCTACACACAGTGACAGTCTTACAAACTGGTATGTTGTCAGAAATTCTCTTAAAACATTGTAAAAAAAAAATCACAAATAGAAGATAAATGGATAAAACTTGGGGCTTATGCTTGTCAGCTGATTTCTCCTACGGAAGTATCAGAAATGGAAATGTGAATAGTTAGAAAAGGTACAACTCTGAATAGTGCTATTGCAAAGAACGCCTGCTGTTATGATGAAAGAATGTAAAATTGTCATCACTTAGTGGAGATTATTGGTAAATTAACCTTTGAAGGAAAGAGGACAAGGGGATTTTTCTTCTAAGAGGTTTATGTTAGGTGGTGTAGAAGCTTTGAAAAAGAAGTGTTGATGAAAACAGAGTTCTAGTCATGCGGTTTGCACTTAGTTTCTGATTAGCATAGTCACCAGTTAAGCTTCTAGACTTCGAGTTATGAATATTTTGTTGAATTTATGGTGGGTGTTCCTTTCTGAAATAGAATCTGCCTACAAAATGGGGAAAACATTTGCTTGTTCAGTTGTGGGTTTGATTTTTGATTATTTTTGGGGCGATGGAGGGGTGGGGGTGTATAATGACCTAAAAAAATACTTTGTTCATGGTTCTTAAAAACAAAAAGCAGACTGGCCACATGTGACTTCAGAACCCAAAGCTGTAGCAGCACATCATTAATCTAGTATTGTCCAGTAAATCTGTTTACCTTTATATGCAAGAAGTGAGATACTTCAGTGCTGCTGTTATGATTAGTAGGGTTTTTTCATCCTTCTGTTAACTGTAGGTTTTAAGGAGGGATAACCGAAGACTTATTTTTAAAGACCTGGAAACAAATATGGAAAAATATGTGTATTCTAGTATGTATATATAGATACTACAGATTTATAATAGAATATAACTCAATTCAAGGACTACTGCAACAATTATTGTCAAAATATATTTTGTTGCATGCTTTTCTTATTTGTAATTCTGTGCTCTGATTTCAAAATCATCACATTAAAACTTTATGCTTTTAATTTCTCTGATACAGAGAGGAAGATTTTTCTATTAGTAGGCTCTGTATCTACTTACCCCTGCTCAGGGAGAGATACACCAAGTGACTTTGTTAAAATAATGCTCCAAGAGATGCAAAAGTTTTCAGCTTTGAAAAAAAGAGACTTAGCTGAACATAGAAAACAAAAGAAATGAAACAGATACCAAGAAAAGGAAGACAAGTAAATTGTAAATTACTGTTCCAAATTATTAGAATATGAACTGGTGTTTTCAAAATGGATGAGCCGACTTTTTCACAGAATCAATGAGGTTGGAAAGGGATGTGTTCAGACAGTCTGCTGTCACTCCCTGTTCCAAGGCCCACCTAGATGAGATTGTTCTGGACATTGTCTGGTCAGGTTTTGAGTATCTCCAAGCAAGGAGACTCCACAGCTTCTCTGAGCAACCTGTGCTAGTCTTTGACTGTCCTTACTGCTTACTACCACCTTCATACATACATTTAAATGAGGTTTCCTGTATTTCAGTTTGTGCCCATTGCCTCTTGTCCTTTCACCGGATACAGAAGTCTCTGGCTCAGTCTTCTTTATCCCCTGCCCATCAAGTATTTATACACATGGATAAGATCCTGCTGAGCCTTCTGTTCTCCAGGCTAAACAGACCCATATCTCAGCCTCTCCTCATGTATCAGAGGCTTCAGTCACTTAATAATCTTTGTGGCCCTTTCTGGACTTTCTCCAATATGCCCATTTTCGTCTGGTTTGTACATATTTTGAAATAATACAGACACCCATTACAGTTAAGCATGAGCTGATTTGCAGATTTTACAGATTAAATTTCCATTCCTAGTCTGAGATGAGTTTAAAGGTTTGGTTTTAAAGGGAACTTAAGGTCTTCTTCTTGAACTCTGACATAATGTTTCCTGTTGAACAGATGATTTCAAAGATCACCATAGCTGTACTAGGGAGCATTTTACTGTGATACTTTCTGTGTTTGATTATGTAATGCATTTTTAATGGTATGACAGTTGTCGAAAAATTGGTGAAATGGTAAAGAACAGAGGAAGAAAATCGCATGAAGCAGTCCAGGGTGGTGTCTTAAACTGGGCTGTAAAATTTGGTGCTGTGAAATTTTTCCTTTTATTTAATAATTTCTGTCAGAGAGCTATGATGAAAAGGCAGAGATATGTGATATGAATTTTTTAAGGTAGGTGCACATAGAACTGTATTTCCCATCAGAACTCAGTTGTATTTTTTGTTACAGCCTGTAGTGTTTAAATTAAATTACACTTTCAGGAATGGAAGTGTAATCAAGTTTTTAATTGTATGTATGCATTTTTGGCTCTGATCCCATAAAGGAAAGCAGGTAGATTTATTATTACATTTAGGCATGTTTCTATTGACTGAACTTGAAGTTTCACTGACTTGACTTTTAATATTAAGAGTTTGCAAAAATTAATCTGTTTGTATAAATTTACAAGACTAGTTACTTATTTTTAATGCTATTCATTAACTTCATGTTTGATAGCACAAAAAACTGCCACTGTATACTGATTTTTCATGTCTTTCCAGTGGTACATGATAAGCATCGTACACATCTATAATCGATGGAGAAACAGTGAAATACGATGTTATGTGAATGGTCAGCTGGTATCCTATGGTGACATGGCCTGGCATGTTAACACAAACGATGTAAGACTTTATTTTTCTTCCTTTTTCATAGCTTTTCATTTTAAGGTAAATTGAAAAAGAAAAAATGTACTATGTTTTCTCTAGGTCTTTTCAAATTTTGTATCTTTTTTTAACTTTCTCCTTTAATCTATCTTCCTTAGTTATGTATTTAATAAAATGTAATATTATTGGTTCTATATATTACACATATTTTTAGAATACTTGGGATTTTTTTTGCCTGTATTTTGCATAGCTATTTTAATGAAATTTTCAGAGATTTTGTTTGGAGAGACTATTATAGCTAATCTTTTTAATATGTGATACTGTATAGAGAACACTGATAGCAATGGATTAATACTTAGCTTTTTCTACAGGAAAATGTGTTAAGATTTACAGATGTTACAGATTTAGCTTGAGAAAAGTCCTTAGGAAAAACTGATTAATTCTGCTAAATTACTATGCATACTGCCAATGTATACAAATGTACTCATTTTTGTATCACGTTAAGTTCTGTGCTGGATTCAACAGAAGTTATTTGTTAATGGTTAAAAGATTTCTATGCTTTTTGTGTTATTGAACGTTAAATTTTAAGTAGGTTTTTTAATTGCAGTAAAACTGAATAGCCTGAGCTATGTTCACAGTCATATTATTTTAATAACTGTATATATTTAGTAAGAGATCATTTCTTCTATGCAGAGTTTACAGTTTTAAACTAACAGGATAGCAAGACAAAAAGTAAAAGCTAGAAAACAGAAGGGTGGAGAAGTGTCAAGGTATTTACAGTATTAAGCGAAGTCTGAAATCTTGCATCTGTCTCCCAGTAACAAGCATATTTTGCCTTTTATTGTTTGACTTGGAAATAGTAAAATGCTGTGCTAAGTGTTAAGGCATTTATATTAAATTAATATTGTTAGCAAGTATAAATTAACTGCTACAAGATTTCATACCTGAAATACTGAGCAATTTTCTTGGGTAGTAAACATTTACAGAGAGGTGTCAACCAGTTAAAAGATACTGAGAGATGTACTGTTGCATAGCATTAGTTGGCCCAGAGCAAAGACACAGCAATCTTGCATCTGCTTGTCCCACAGGCAGAAACCAGTCATTTTTACTTGGAGAAGATTACATGTATACCTGTAAATACACCTGTGTCTCTTAATTGGACTGAGTTCAACAATTTTTTAGAGGAAATGCATCCTTTTTGTATTTTTTATATTAAAATTATATTTAAGTTATTTTAATGAATTCTATATAAGTTTCTTTTTTGTTGGTTTTTTCGGCTCTCCTTTTGTACCTTCTGCTTTGGAAGGTTTGAGAATCTACACCTAATGATGCAGAAATAAGCACTCTTTCTGGCCCAAAGTTTTAGATGGGGAAATGATTCTCTTGTGCTTTGCCTTCAGCTAAAGCTGTGTGAGAAGTTCAGAGATGCTTGATTCATCAGCTTGCTACATTTTTGTTATTTCTTATTTATAATATAACTCTCAGTTTTTTCTGACTGCCTGTGTAGGGTAAGGAAGCTCTTTTCTACTTAAGGAAATTAACTGTATTTTGCTAAATTCTAGAGGCAAAATTGGATTTGAAAGGGAGAGTTTAAATATTACATGGAGGGTTCTGCTTGCCAAAGCTTCTGATCATCATTTTTTGATTTCTTGGTAGCATTTCTACTTACAGGAAAAGGCAAGCCTTTCAGCTTTTACAGACCGTGGTTTCTCCTTGGTAATATAAACATTTTGGTGATAGGTGAGAATTTGATGATTGAAAAGCCAGCGGACGTCTCAAAGGATCTGGGCTGAGTTACTAGTTACATGTTGTGGGGATCTGTAATCCTTAAGGATAAATGCTTAGCAGGAAAAGCTGTTCCTTCTAATCTTATTTTCTTCACAGTATTCCTTTGTGCTTTCTCATGTAACAGAAATACAATCTTTTCTTAAGGTGGGATTAGTTTACTGAGCTTTAGATGTTTTGATGTCTTTTAAGTTTCTGCTAAAGTTTTACTTTGCTGGAGAATAGATTAAGTTATGAAAGACACTAGTTATCATTAGGTCTCTATTTTTTTAATAACAAAAACCTATTATAGTAGAAGGAGGAAATAGAGAAGAAAGTAAGAGAAATTCAGGAAAGGTGTATGGGTGCAACTGTATAAAAGGCATGAAAAGGAAAATAGGAGGGGGGTGTATGGAGACTCCTTAGCACTATTACACATTTAGCTAGGAAGAGAAGCTCTTGTTTTAACTATTAGAACTTTCTTGTTTCAAAGATTGAGTTGTTAGAAGCATTCCCTTGAAAAGTCTTGAGAAATTATCTGGCTCTTTGTTAACTTCTGCCTTCATACTCTTCCATATATCCACTTGGACATAACTTCAGTCTCCTGCAAGATGACAAGAAAATGCCTTACCATAATACCTTTTGGGGAAAAGAAAAAACTACGCAAATGTGCTAATCATTCTTTCTTTACATCTTACATTGTGCATAACTATATCTGTAGATTATACGGGCAGACATAGCAGTACAGGTTGCGAAAGCTGATAATGAAAACTGAGAAAGGTGCAGGAGTTGCATGTTGTTAACTAAGTGCATTTACTCTTTTCAGTCTTTTTTTTATACAAGAACATTGTGAGATAATTGAGATTCAGTGTTTAAAACAAAACTGTGCTTTAAAAAAAATCAGTTAATCTTAAAGCTCAATAATGCAAATCTAATATTTTATTCATCTAAAATAATATTTAATCATGGTGCATTTTGTTCGGTGGTAGCTTTAACACAGTGAGCAACTGAAAAGTCTTGTCTTCATTATATATATTTTTTTTACAAGGATAGATTTTTTATTGGTAGAGACTGAATTTATTTTTTTCACAGATTGATCTTGCATTACAATTATCTTATATTTTTATGACATTTTTTTTCAATGTCTGACATTCACCTCTTGTATCCAAACAAGAACTGAAGAATACCTCAGTCTACAATTTTTGTATGTACCCTGGAAGACACTGAAGTAAAGATGGTGATGACAAAAAGGGTGAAAGTTTAAAAATACGGGGTTTTAAAATTTTATTGTTTTGTTTTTTTCCTTTGTATTTCTTCTAATTCATTCTTATTTATACTCATCCATGAAATCACTGGGTTCTTAACTATTTCTGTAATAGGAGCAGCAAGATACAGGATATAACATGAAGTAGTCATTAAGGCTTCACACATGTATCCTTCACGTTGTAAGACAACAATGTGTGTTGTCCTAATAGACATTTTTCATCTAGGGATTTGCAAAATGTGTCATCTTTACAAAACTCTAAATCACTCAAACGTTGTTCAAAAAAATTTTTTTTTTTGGAGGGGACCTCCATGTATTAAATATTGCACAATGTTCAGCCTGAATGTTAGAGGTAAGATATGAGAAAGGATGAAAAAGGGGAAGACACTGTAAATTTTTTTGTATAGCTGTTTCTATTGTGAATGTTGCTGATAGATTCTGTAGAGGTGGTTTTGGTTTTAACTTCATTGTTCTTATTTAATGAAATACAAAAATATAGCAATGCTGAGATTCATTGTGTGCTACATAAGATACAGTAGCTAGTGGTAAATAACTCATTGAGTTTATATTCCAAAGAGTAGATATAGCTAGAGATTATGGCAAAAAGATGACATGAAATGCATGACAGAGTACAACATAATCAAATGTGTGCAGTTGCTGGCTGGTCAGTAATCATGATCAGCTCTGTATGCCTATGGAGTTAATTATTTATAAGAGTTCAAATACACTTGGGGACAGAAGTTAAACTGGAAGAGTTTGGCTGTTAGGAATTCTCCCCAGTTATGGGAAGTAACATGAGAGAAAGCACAAAATGCCTCTTCAAGGTGTCGAATTTGGGGATACTGGGGTTTGGTGGAAGATTTTTGTTCAGATAGCTGAATGAAGGTAGGTTTGATGATGTCCTGACATCTGTCAGCTTATATTTCTGTTGTAGGATAAGGAAACTAGAAGGATTGGAAAGCCAACAAGTTGATTCTATCAATAGCACTTGGGCTGCATTTGAAAAAAGGCCTATAAGCATCAAGAATATTAAGGATACAGTTATGTCCTTAAGTAACAAGCCCATAAGTTCCAAGAGTTTATTTTTTTATGTAAATAAAATAGGAGGATTTGGGCCAAGGCACTTAATGAAGCAGATCTATTAGTCATCTCATCTTGGGGTCATTAATGACATGTTACCAGGGATGTACAGAAATAGGCAGACTTGGATCTGTTGGTATCAGTTGGGTATAAAACTGTGGAAATGCGAGATAGTTGGAGGAAGAGCAAATGAGCTATGAGTATTAGGTGCTGATTTTAAAATAAATAAATAAATATATCAGGTCTACTGATTGGCATCTGGAGCAGAAGTGAATATAAATTACCAGAAGATCAGGAGTTAGGCCTCCCCTCCAATTAAAAATAATGGAAGCACTTAATCCAGAATGAAACACCAGAAAATGGGAAAGTATAATCTGGTAAGAATGAAAAAAGACAGAACTGGTAATTACTACAGGCAAACAGACCTAGAATGTAATTATATGTAAAACTCAGATTCCATTGAAAACTATGATGCATGTTGTACAATTAATGTTATCTAGAAGAGGCCAGGAAAATACCCTTGTAATAGGCAGGAATGTAGATCTCGGAATTTGTAAGTATAAACTAGGAAAAAGGGTGGCATCAGTATTCAGATTCCTCAAATAACCATAAAAAATGGCAATTGCTCAACATGAATTGACTTAACACTCTCTGACAGTAGTGGCGCAGGTGTCAGTAAAGCCTTCAAGGCTAAGGAGGACTTTAATGAACTAACTGAAAACTGTTAGGAAGTTTCACCATTAGATTTACCAGTAGTCAGAGTGGTCTCATAGCCCTTATTTTGCACTATGCATCCTGGGTAGGACTTTGTGAACCAACTTTGATGTAGTTTTTTTCAGAAATTTTTTAGGTTTGTCCAAAACAATTAATACAAGTTTAGCAATCCCAAGGGAAAAAAATTCAAAGAGATGTTTGGTCAAAAGGAGGATAAGTCGGAGATAAAATCCTGGATACCTGTTACCTCACCTCATTGCAAAGCTGGCCTCTAGATCTTTGACTTCCTCCTAACCCTTTAGACAGAGTCCCCTTTTCCTTGTTAATAGCTTATCCACCTCAATCCACTGCGGTGGCGTGTCACCATATTTGATTCCATTCTCTAGACTACAGAAGTTTTTCTTAGGGTGAAACTCAGCAACAGCCAAGCAGGATGAAAAAGCAGGCTTCCTAATGCTGATTCTACTGGTTTGCTGATTCAGCTCAAAAAGTGAGGCCTGATCCTTTTTTCTGTTAAATAAAGTACATGTGACTCAAGGAAGCTAAGGGACTAGCCTTGCAAAGATCCTTATGCTTTCTGTTGTTCTCCTCTTGTGCTGTGTCTTTTTCCAGTTCCCCAGATCTTTATTCTAGACAGTTAAATTCTAAG
Source organism: Falco cherrug (assembly GCF_023634085.1). NCBI lineage: Eukaryota > Metazoa > Chordata > Aves > Falconiformes > Falconidae > Falco > Falco cherrug. The sequence goes on from NC_073698.1 coordinate 26,240,206, forward strand.
CTTTGCTTCTTCTCAAAGCCTCTTTTCCTGGAAGCACCAGAATAACTTCACGTAATTCTTGCAAAATAAATTTAAATTGGAAAAAAACCCCAAAAGCCACAAAAAAACCCCTACTTCAAACCTGAAATAATAAGAAATGGACAGATGGAAAACTGCAGAAGGTCTTTGTTCAGAGGGTAGTTGTTGGAAGGAAGAATGGAAAATAATTCTTGTGACCGTGGAAGAAGACAGAAGAGGAGTTTAAGGTCAAACCAAATCATTATAGGCTGCAGTCATGAAGACTGCACCAGTTGCAAACTACAAAAATTCATATTTGATGTTTTTTCTGCTAGAGATGTTTAGCTCTGTTAGCACAACAGTGAAAGAAGAGTGCATTTCAGTACATGTTCTTATGTGTTAGCAGTGAGAGTTCTGATTATTATTACAAGGAACTTGGAATGATAATTACAAGGACTTTCCTATTTCCTAGAAAGCAGTAGGGAAGGTTATTTGGTACTTGAATGTACTGTTCTAATTTTCTCTGTTTTATGTTGAACAATTAATAAAAATCAAATCCTAGTGGCCAGTCAAAAGCATTGTAATAATGACCCATAAAACAATTAACTCTACGCTATTCAAAGTTCTTCACTACAGGGAATCAGGTACTGAAGTAATAAATGATTGATTTATTTTCTTTACTAGAGCCTGCCTTAGGTTTTTTGCTTCAGTAACTGTACACAAATGTTATTTCATTGTATAGTTTGTATGACCAGACTTTATTAACATTGCCTCTTCCTGATACAGAGCTATGACAAATGTTTTCTTGGCTCTTCGGAGACTGCTGATGCTAATAGAGTGTTCTGCGGCCAGCTTGGAGCAGTATATGTATTCACTGAAGCACTCAACCCAGCACAGATTTTTGCAATACATCAGTTAGGACCTGGATACAAGGTAACAAAGAATCATAAAAAAATTAAAGCTATGAAAGGAAAATAATTTGATAGATGTAGTTGAAAGATATATATGCATGTAAATATTCCTCTTAGGTTCACCCAGAGCTATGTGATTTGTTTTCAGCAAAAGAAGACTGTTTCTTCAAGTATCCTAACTAACCTTAATTTCCATGAGCTTTTTGAAAGATGCAAGTTGTTTCTTTAAAGTGTAGCTGAAACATGTTTGTATGTGAATTTTTTTACTTTAGATCACAATCAGATTAGAACAATTTTGTAATTGGTGTACTGAATACCAGGGGAATAACTTTCTTCTCTCCTGTTTGTGTTTAAAACCTGAGTTAAGGCAGATTAACTTTCAGCAAGGCATAATAAACCAATTCTTTTCAAATGCACAGGTTCAAATAGTTCTGCTGAAGTAAAAGAACTTTTTTACTCATGCTTTGCCAGTGACATTTAGGGGACAGATTGGATAAATTAATGGCATGCATAAACTTGCATCTCTAGTATGAATAATCCCTTATGACTTGGAATAGCTGTGTATAGTAGTATTTCATCACGAAAAACAACAGATACTTTGCAGAAGTCTGCAGAAACTGCCTAGTGGAGAAGGCTTGAAAATGAATCTAATCCCAGTGAAACATATTGAATTTCTACTTTCAATTATTCCCAAATTTTCTTTTTCTGATTTGTGAAATTTGTGGTATCATCTGAAGTATATTTTCAGGGTTTTTTAGTATGTATTATATACTCTGAAAGCACAAAGGTTTTAAAAGCAAGTAAAAATCAGCATTTAGATTCTAATACTATTAATTTGATGTGCTGAAAATGATTGCTTTAAATCATTTGAACACAGCTAACACTAGAATGACAGTGACAAGTTGATATTTTCATCTTTTATGGTGTGGATGTAGCGTGAATAGCTAAATGTGTCAAGGTTACTTGGAGAAGAGGAAGTCTATTGCATACAGTTGATTGTTGCTTGAAATTGTTGACTGCCTTGAAATTAGAAAAGTTCAGTTAGTCAAGAGAAGTGCATCACCTGTGCAAACAAGGAATACTTTATTCCAAACTTAATACTCTATTTTGTTTGAACAAATATTTCTGCAAATGTTTTTGTGGTCATGCAAAAGAAAGTAATGTAATTTTTTACTTCTTCATAGTAAATGTAGTAAAACTTTATTAATTTATTAAGTGGATTTGCAGCCATATACTGAAGTTATATCAAATAGGAATAATGCTTTCATTTGTTTCAAGTGAAAATTATTATGTCATATTTTGTGAGTGTTGAAGGGGTTCATGAGGCATACATGATTTCATGCTAAATGACATTTCCAGTAGTTACTGCACTAACTTTATTACAGTGTTGTCAAATTACCTTGCTTGATTCATAGACTTCCATTAAACTACACTTCTTCACACCTGTAGCTTCTTACTGTTTTTTGTAAAATGTCAGTTAAATGAAGTTTAATACTTTGGGGATATTCTTTGGTATATCATGGTTTTAGGTTTAGGTCATGTTGCCAGTACAGTTAATTCTGCCTTCCTTTCTAGAGTAGTTTCCTTCCTTGTCTAAGAATCTGAAAGTATATTTTATTAGTAGCCTTTTAAAAGACCAGGTTCTTAGAGCAGGACCCCAGAAATAACACAGTTTCTTTCTTTAACTTCCTTATTTCAAAAAAATAAGACAAAACAGCACACTTTTTTTATCAACTTCTAACTCAAGGTCTACTCACAACCAAAAAAAAGGAACCACATCCTGTCATTTCGAGATCTCAGGTCACTGACTGTAGCTTTCACTCCAAGCTTGCCTCTTATGTGTCTCAGTTAAGTTTATTTCTGTAAATCCTTTCAGATTCTGTGTGGGTGCAAATGTCCATCAGTTCAGAACACTTCAGTATGGGTGTTTCATAGTCCAAGGGGCCCCAATTGACATTTAGCTCAAATTGCTTGGCATTGGAGATCACATTCTTGCTCTCATCTAACTTCCTGATGCAAACTGGCCTTTCAGAACCTTTTCTTAAGTAGTTAACTAACTACATGTCCTGTTGATTCCAGTTGTTGGTACTGTTAGCCAACTGGAAGAATCAACTATTCAGCTTTTGCAAAAGGTCCACTATTCTAGATTCATTGTGAACTCTGGTTGTGCCAAAGCTTTTCTCCCAAAGGATGATCATTCAAAATACTTGCAGATTTTTGGAGACTGTCTTAATACAGATGTTTTTTCTTTCTTACAACTGTCTCTGGTAGTTCCTTTGATTTGCAATTCTTACTTTAGTCCACTATATCCCAGGTTTCTGATTCTTTAGGGAAAGTGACCATTCCTCATTTTGTGCTCTACGTGCTTTGTCCATAAGAGACTATGATTTTGCCTCTCTATTTGGCTACGCTAACAATCATTCCTAATGTCTGTATCCTACAATGAGTGCCATTAAGACCTCTGGAATACAGCAAAATCTGCATACTCTACCAACATGCCAGAACTCAGGACAGTGCAGTAGGTGTAAATTTTTGAATATAGGTAGTATGTAATGTTGCAAATAACACCAGAGCCACAAAGTTCAGGAAAAGTCAGATCTTGATCTACAAAGGAAAGTGAATCTGTTGTACCTTGTTGCACCCCTATTATGTGATGCAAGTAGAAGCACCAGATTTTAGGATGAACTAGAGAAGCCATTAAAATAAGATTTATTTACTATTTTTATAGAATTTTTTTATCTTTTATATACGTAATATTTGTATTATTATTATACATTACATGCTTATTACAGAACATTGTAATGTAGAAACAGTTCATGATACTTCCATGCTGGTCTCGCTCAACGTGTCCTTCTGAATACATTTAGTTGTAACCAGCATGCTTTAATATATATATAAAAAAATAATAAACAGATAGTTTACTTTTAAATACTAAATCTTCAGTTCTATCAAAAGGCCTTTGGGGTTTTTTGAACAAAAGTGTTACAGTGATTGTGTGAGTAGCAATATTGAAAAGCTGCCATGCTTAGTAACTATTGCATAGAAATAACACATAATCAAACTTTTAAAAGGGGAAGAGAGGAAAATACACTGGCAGTAGAACTATGTGATTTGCCTCTTTCTTGTTAAGTCTTCCCAAATTCATCCATAAAGTTTCTTGAAATTTTAAGTTAAATTTAGTAAAAGCATAGTAGAACTTTACATTTGCATTTGCAGATTTTATCTGTAATAAAGCATCCTCTTTTTGAGTCTTGCAATTGCTGTACAGGACTTTTACCTACAATGCTGACACTTTCAGTTGCTTGAGATTGAAGAAGGAAAAAGGAAATGAGAGCAGTATCCTTGCTGTCACTGTGCTTTTTCTGCTACCCATCATTGTTTCCAGGCAGCAAAGAAGAGAGAGAAGCATGTCTCAGCTGGGATCCTGAGGGGCTGATAAACACAGAGTAGAGGGGCAAGGAAGGAAGAGATGCATCTGATATGCAGTGCTTGGTGCTGTTTATAAAGGGATGTTTCAATAAAGCCCTGTCCTTATAGCACTGTCACATCTGTGCCACTCCTCTTAGGCATTTCAAAATGAGTTGTCAGATTATTCCATATGTTGCTGCATCTGAGTTTGCTCTTGATCACTGCTACAGTATAAATCTTTTTGTCATGTACAAAGGATGGAGTAAAAATGCATTTGTGCATGCACATACTGACACACACAAAATACTCTGGAAAATTCAAATTTGCTGAAGTCAATTACATCGTGCAAGATGGTATTTTGTGTATGATTGCTGAACCTACAGTAGCAAAAAGGGGTGAATGGGAAATAAAAAAGCACCACTCTTGCTGCTAAAGGAGAGGGGAGAGCTGCTAGTGTTTGAGTAGTGGTCTTGATCAAGCACAGTTGCTTTTACTGGGGAGGACAGTGCTGGAGTAATTCTCATCCCTCTCTGTTCCCTCTCCTATTCCTGTAGGAGCAAAACCTACCCTTTATACCTTCTTTATGGATCCTGTATATATTTTTAACCATGTGTAGAATATGCTAAATCTAAGGCTCTTCTTTGCTGTCTTTATGTCATCATACTGCTTGTACCAGATCTCAAAGTTCCATTCCTTCAGTGACCAGTAACTAACCATTTGCAGTTTGACCTCATACCATAGAATCATTTAGGTGATCATAAGATCTTTGAGATCATCAGGTCCGACCATTAACCCAGGACTGCCAAGTCCATTTCTAAACCATGTCCCTAAACACTGTGTTACACATTTTTAAAACACCTCCAGGGGTGGTGATTCCACCACCTCCCTGGGCAGCCTGTTCCAATGCTCTACCACCCTTTCAGTGAAGAAATTTTTCCTAACATCCAATCTAAACTTCCTCTGGTGCAACTTGAGGCTGTTTCCTCTTGTCCTGTCGCTTGTTATGTGGGAGAAGAGACTGAACCCCACCTGCCTACAGCCCCCCTTCAGGCAGCTGTAGAGAGGGATAATGTCTCCCCTCAGCCTCCTCCTCTCCAGGCTGAACACCCCCAGCTCCCTCAGCTGCTCCTCATCAGACTTGTGCTCCAGCCCCTTCCCCAGCCCCGTTGCCCTTCTCTGGACACGCTCCAGCCCCTCGACGTCCCTCCTGCAGTGAGGGGCCCAACACGGAACACAGGATTCAAGGCGCGGCCTCACCAGTGCTGAGTACAGAGGGACCCGTTACTTCCCTTGTCCTGCTGGCCATGCTGTTTTGGATGTAAGCCAGGATGCTACTGGCCGCCTTGGCCACCTGGGCACACTGCTGGCTCATGTTCAGTGTCTGTCAACCAGCACCCCCAGGACCTTTTCCATCAGGCAGCTTCCCAGCCACTCTGCCCCAAGCCTGTAGCCTTGTGTGGGGCTGTTGTCATCCAAATGCAGGACTCAGCACTTCTTCTGGAACTTCATACAATTGGTCTTGGCCCATGAGTCCAGCCTGCCCAGACCCCTCTGCAGAGCCTTCATGCACTCAAGCAGATCAACACTCCTACCCAACTTGGTGTCATCTGCAAACTGACTGAGGGTGCACTCGATCCCTTTGTCCTGATCATAATGAAGATATTTTAAGCAGGACTGCCCACAGTACTGAGCCCAGGGGAAGACCACTTTGTGACTGGTCACCAGCTGAATGTTAACTCCATTCACCACCACTCTCTGGGCGCGGCTGTCAATGCTTGACAGCCTCTGCTGTCCCTCTGTGGTTGTATTTTCTCAGGTTCCCAGTACAGTATTTGCATACTGCATTTCTTTTATCTTTCTATAAAACCATATTAGCAATAAAAGAGTATCATATATCAGAATTTGTGGCCTCTCTTTCCATTCTGTGATAATAATCTGTTGGGTAGGAGATTAGCATTTCCAATTTATGATTACTGTTGTTAGGCTTTAATGGCAGAATGTCCCTTTAATTCTTGTTTTTCTCCAAAAAATGTGAGTCAGTATTGTATAATTTATTTGTGCCTGACTTTTAAATAGTTCTGTCTGATAAATTCTTGAGGCATAGTAAACACTGAAAACAAGGAGGTAGATTAATGACAAAATTTGTTTGTAAAACTGGATTTATTTTAACTTAAGCAGTTTTGAAAGTTGTGAAATTTCACGGTAATTAAATGATACAGATTTTGTGTTGAAATACTTTGACGTATTTAAAATGGCAAAGTTATGAAAAACTCCATCAAGGTAAAACGTTCTGAGCTTTGGAATCTGACAAAGCTTATAGGCATGAAAAAATTTCCAGATAAGAAGTGTTTTCATGTGGTGAAACATCAAAATATAGTACATGCATAATGCAGATATCTTTGGAAATCAATGACATCACTAAATTATTTCTGTCTCGGCAGAAAGTGCACAGAGATTTATCTGTATAGTTAAAAACGCCCTCTGGGGAGAAGTGCATCATCACCTTCATCAGGACAAATCTGTAATCTGTAGCAGTAATTTCCTGATAAGTGAGATGTAGTCAGCCATATCAACAGAGAGCCAGCTCTGGAGCTCTAAGCATAGTTAGTACTCATTCTTTCGGTTTTTCTACTTCAGTAAGTAGTGTGGCACGATAGGAACACATTTCTAGATTAAAACATTTGGTGCTGAAGGCTGAATAGTGTATATATTGCAGTTTTTCATTCAGATTGGTTGTAGTCTAATCCTTTGGGCTGAGTGACTACCAACAGTTGGGGGACATCTGAGTTTCAGCCAAAAGGAAGTCTCTGGTTCTGAACACCTTTGCAGTATGAACAGAGCAGTGAGGATCACTGGGAGCTTCGCTACAAAATGGACTCCTAACCCAAATGCAGATCACAGAATCACAGAATGGTTGAGATTGTTGGAATGGATCTCTGGAAGTCATCTGGCCCAAACGCCTTCTCAGGCAGGGCCACCTGGAGCTAGTTGCCCAGGACTGTTTGGACAGATTTTGAATATCTCTAAAGATGGAGACTCTACCACCTTGTTGGACAACCTCACAGTGGAAAACTTTATCCTGATATTCAGAGGGAATTTCCTGTGTTTCAGTTGTGCCCATTGCCTCTGGTCCTGTCACTGGGCACTGCTAAGAGGAAGGTGACTTCTTTGAATCTTCCTTCAGATATTTATACACATTGATGAGATCTTCCCCGAGGCTTCTTTTCTGCAAGCTGAACAGTCCCTCTCTCAGCCTTTCCTCATAGGAGAGATGCTTCAGTCACTTCATGATTTTAGTGGCCCTTCAATGGTATCTCTCCAGTAAGTCCACAGCTCTCTTGTACTGGGGAGCCCAGAACTCCAGGTGTGGCCTCACCAGTGCCAAGCAGAGGAGAAAGATCACCTCCCTCCATCTGCTAGCAACACTCCTCGTAATGCAGCTAAATATTTTCCTTCTTTGCCAAATGTAGCTTAAATCACTTTCTATTAGCTTACTTTTGCCCTTCCTACTTGCATTCTCTGCTATGGTACCTGAATCTCCTATATTTTCAGCATGGCATTGCTGCCTCCCTTCTGCTTAGTCACCAAGCATGGGACAGGGCTGACTGACAGTTCCACTCCAAGGGGTTCTCCAGCAGCTGCAGTCAGGTGCCCAGTCTGTTCAGCCTACATCAATCTTATGACCCACATACAAATGGATGCTTGTCACAAGACCCTATATTGCCGTGTGTCAGTCACTTGAGCAGATGTACTTTCCCATCGTGTAGCTGTAAGCAAGAGAATTTTGTCAGGGCTTCCAGCAGCCTTGAGAGCTCTGCTAAAGCTGGATGGGTTTTATGGGTTTATATAATCAGTAGGAACCTGTATTTTGTTCGGAAAGAGCAGCTGATAGCCTATAAATTGCCTTTTTTAATTCTTCTAACCTGTTTAACCAACCCCCTAGTGATAGTACTTTCAATGTTTTTATGATATAGGTTTTCTTACAGTGCGTAGGGGAAGGAGGGAGAGATTTGGTAGGACCAAAGGGATAAAGAGAATTGTGATGGCTATATGCAGTGAAAACAAGCAAAATTATTCATGATAAACCTCAGAGATGAATTATTTTAAACTGTGAAAAGATTTTAGAAACACATTACATATATATTGCTTTAATTAAATGGTGGTCATTTCTAATAACTTTGCTTTACTTGTGTCACTACAGTACTGTGTGTTACTGCTAGTTGTCTTTTTGACACTGTCAAATGGTTGTTACATGCAAAAGTAGTTATGTGACAAGTAAATCTGACAATGCTTTGCAGAAGGGCAGAAATCTATCTTCTTGTGCTTCATTGATTTGTCAGTGTTGCCAGAAAACATAGTTTTAGATCAGATATGAATCATAGTAGGTTTAAGAAAACAGAAATTTTCAGTCTTCCTTTGTAAAAGCTTTGAGTTTGAGAACATTAGTCTGAAATATGGCACTTATAATTTTATTTGGATTTTTTTGTGTAAGTAACTTGTTTATATATACTTCTGACTGTTAATAAAGTGTTTTAATGAATGATTTTAATGCTGTTTAGAAATAACTGTTCCTTTAATCAAAATGGTATAGGATTCAAAGTTCTGAGTGAGTTTATATAAACTAAAATACAAGGCATTTAATTTGTTCTTTATTTTTAATGCATTGAATGCTCAATTTTTTATTTTAACATATTTATAGGTGTTTAATGTGACACATTTCTTCCAGATAGTTACTGCCGAACTTATTAACACTGATGCTGAAAGGAGAGAGCAATAATACTACATAAACCACCAAATATTATATTGACATGTTGATGTGGAGTAAACAAAAATATTGTCTAATTGTTCAGTAGCATTAAACTACTGGAAAATTAAAACAAAGTTCAGCAGTTTTTATATTACCTCTCAAATCCAATGTATTTTCTGCACATTTTGAGGCAAGAATTTTGTCTGAAATATTTACTTTGTAAAGTTTATGTTTTCTTTTTTTTCAGAGCACATTCAAGTTTAAATCTGAGAGTGACATTCATCTGGCTGAGCACCATAAACAAGTACTATACGATGGAAAACTTGCAAGTAGCATTGCTTTTACATATAATGCGAAGGCTACTGATGCTCAGCTATGCCTTGAATCCTCACCAAAGGAAAATCCTTCAATTTTTGTACACTCCCCCCATGCTCTTATGCTTCAGGTTTGTGCTGCTAAATCGATGTTCTGTGATTACTATTAGCACAGCATCATTGGGATCATAAGAGGATTTGTGTGGTAGTGTACCGAGACCTTGTTATTTTGTATTATTTTAGCTCTTAATATACCTGTCATTTGAACTGTTCTTTCTTTGCTCACTTTCTAGAGCAAAAAATGATCATTTCTTTGTTAAGAAATATATACTTTATACTATAAGGCACAGTTTGCCATGATGCTGAAGTTTTTCTGTTTAATGTTTTCCTTTAAGTATAGTGATTATGATTGAAACATAAGTAATGAAACTAAGCTAAAACAAATCTGATTTAGTTTGCACTTAAAATTATCTGTTAAAGTGTTCCCAAGTTATGTTTGTAACTTTCCTTTAAAACTGATATTGACTGAGGTTTTCCCTTTTGTTTATTTATTTTATTAATTTAGGATGTGAAAGCTATTGTAACCCACTCCATTCACAGCGCAATTCATTCCATTGGAGGGATTCAAGTTCTTTTTCCTCTCTTTGCCCAGTTAGACAATCGACAGCTGCATGACAGTCAGGTGGAAACAACAGTTTGGTAAGCTTCTTTCAAGCAAAAAACTAAATTAAGCTAAGAATATTTTTGGTTTTGTTGTGAGAATGTTTGATTTGTTTTCTCTGTGAATGCTGTGACTTACATTTTACCCTTGTTTCTTTGAAAACAGTAGTATTTTGTAAAAAGTAGTTTACTGTAGAGGTGTGTAAATTATATTAATCTGATGAGATTCCAGATGGAACTGGCATCAAATTTATTTGATTAAATAATGAATTCAAATCACTGTAGAGTCTTTAAGGACAGTTTCATGAGTTCTTGCAACCTCTAAAAGAAACCAGAGTGCTTTTACTTGACAGTGCAATGTCATTTACCTTCCCAAAGTCTGTGTCATTTGAGTTCATATTTAATAACACTCAAAATTAATGAAAGGTATCTCCTTCCATATTAATACACAGTCAGAAAGTCATAGAGCTATGGTCAGTTTTTTTGTGGCCATGTTATAAATGCAACAGTGACTGGAGGTGCACCAAGAGAGTTTTAAACAGGGACACATGAAGTCTCTGCTCTGATACTATGGAAGTAACCCCTAGGTTGAAAAGCTTGCACAGAAGTTGGATGAATGCTTCACATGTAGCCTGCAAAGGATGGCTTAGGAGTCTGTCAGTACCCGCAGTGACACGTTCAAAGCTAGCTCAATTGTAGTTATTTTTGCAAAGATCCCTTGCCACCTGCTTGTCAGGGCAGGCTCCTATTCTAGTGGCAACACAAGAAGTCTAAACTTGTCAGGACAAAGTGTGTGGTCTAAACCTTTGGAGGTATCAAAACTGAAAAGATAATGCTTGAAGGACTGGTATGGTGTTTCTCTATAGAGTGGTATGTAACGAAAGTCTGCTAGAAAACTGTTCAGGGCACCAGATGCTGACTCCTGTATTTGAATAAATTCATAAAATAGATGCATAATTCAGAGTACATGGCTTATTTTGCTGCTTAGAATACTCTGCTATTAATTATTCTGGATATTTGCCATTGCATTAGATAGTTCAGTAATAAATCAGTTAACTGCAAAATAATTAATACTAAAATTGCTTACGATTTTGAAAAATTAAACTGAAAGTGATACATTGGTATAATTTTTCATGAAAGATCACTTGTCCCAATCTAATTTAAGAAATTAATCAATTTGGTGACATTTTGTCAGTTATCTGTTTTCCCCTTTGTTAAATCTACATAGCTAAGATGGTTTCTGGTTTTTATTTGTTTCTGTATTGTGAAAAGTTAATGTATTTCATGAGAATGTTTGAGTACAATGTTAGAAGTAATACCACAGTCTTAAAAATAACAAATTCTACATCCAAGAGTATAGTGGTGTAAATTATTTCATTTGATGTCAAAGACAGAAAAGCTGGTTGTGTTTTGGCTCATGTGGGTTATTTACTTTTTTGTAGTCTGTTTTCCAGTATGCACATTGCATTGAAGTATTGTTAAGTAAGGGAATTAGAAAAAACGAAAGCTTGGTTTGAAATAAATTTGGAAAACAAATTCCCTGTATGTTTTTATTTACTGACACAGCAGTAGGAAAAAATGCTTTATTCCAATTTATGGAAGATTATGTGTGTTTGTGCCCATATATAAGAATAAAATATATGTTACATTAATTAATATGCTGAGTCTGTAATAAAAGTTAAAGCAGTAACTAGGTCTGTTTAAAAATGGAGAGCTAATGTAAGTTGAATAAGTTCAGATAAAGACTTAATTCTTTGCAAGTGTGTGATCTTTCCAGTGAGTGAGAACATTTGTAAAGTTCAATTTTAAATGTATAGAACAATTCTGGATTTAGTTGAACCGTAGGTAGGAAAAAAAAATTGTTCTTGAATGAATCAATACGTTTCTTCTGTAATCAGATTATATTCTAAGAAGAGATCTGTAATTCATTATGCTATATGCTTGTACAAATACATAATACAACAAGATATGATCCTAACTCAAGAACATATTTGAAAGACTTGTAAGCAAATGGCTGCTTGACAAGATGTAATTTAAATGTTGAATTACCATAGGTTTAAGTGTATGTGCATTATGTTGTTATATTGATTTTATTAGGTTGTATATATTAAAAAAAAGTTTAAGTGAACAAGGAAGTAGGCAAGTAAAGGAATATAAGATCTCTGGGGTCAAGGAAAGAAGATAATGGGGAAAGGGGCCAAACATCAAAAACAGGGCTACATTTAAGATTAATTTGTTGCATGGAATAAGGGAAGAAGTGTACTTACTGTGTTCTTTCCTTCTCTCCCTTTGTTTTTTAGACTATTCTCTCTTTATTTGGTCCTCTCCAAAATGTGATTGTTGAACTGTACCTGATACTTTATGCCCTTTCTACCTATGAAAATATATCTACAACAGCAGCAGAGAGATGCACCACTTATTTCTGAAAAATAGCTGGCATTTAGTCATTACAATCTATGTATTTTTATAAGCAGATAATCTTTATGCCACTTTGCAAAAAAACCCCCAAAGGTCCAGATGATGTTTGATGATAGTAGACCGTTTACGTTTGTAAAGGCTTACTATGGCTGTAGAATTAATTTCTTTCTGGTGACCAGCTTGGGGGACTCAGAAATTGTCCCTTGAATAGCTGTACTGCAATTTATCTTAATGTGTTCCTGGGAGGTGGGAAATACAAACAGCTTGATACTGCAGGGTAAATGCCCTAGGTTTCCAGAGTACTCTTCTGAACCTTCTCACCACCTTCTGTCTTGCACACAACAAAATCTGTTTAAGAAGTTTGAGGTTCTCAGTTATCTGTTTAATTAGGTTTTTTAACATTAGGAGTTTGTTAACAGGACTATGAGGAAACACATTTTTTAATTGTTTTAATCCACTCACAATTTCAATCTATTCTAAATTAATAGATTAATTTAAAAATTTAATTATAAAGCAGGGCAATGTGAATATAGCAACATTATGATTTAATGGCGTTCTTTGTAAATGTGCTTTATTCCTGTAATACATATATCCCTGTGTGCCTTATCTACATTTTCCATGAGACCACGTATTGAAATGCCCTACAATTCTGCTTTTGAAGCGCTATATAAATTCTTGTGCTCTCATACACAGGAATTGAAAGAATGGAAACTGCATTTATGTCTTAATTATGTTTTCTTGGATTAAGTGATGCACCTGCTATTCAGGAGAGTGGTCCCTCAACCTGAATACCAAGGTTGCTATTTTTCATCCTCCTTTTCAGTAGTCTGGTTAGAATAGAAAATGTAGCAGTTTAGATTAATAAGGTGTTTATATAATAAAAATAAATGTAGAGTGCTTGTGGTGGGTTGACCATGGCTGGACACCAGGTGCCTACCAAAAGCCACTCGATTACTCCCCTCCTCAACTGGACAGGGGAGAGAAAATGCATTGAAAGGCTCACGGGTCAAGATAAGGACAGGGAGAGATCATTCACCAGTTACTGTCATGGACAAAACAGACTCAACTTGGGGAAATTAGTTAATTAATTACCAATTAAGTCAGAGTAGAATGATGAGACAATAAAAACCAAATCTTAAAAACGCCTTCCTCCCACCCCTCCCTCCTTCCTAGGCTTAACTTGACTCCTGATTTTACCTCCTTCCCTCCAGTGGCGCAGGGGATGGGGAATGGGGTTGTGCTCAGTTCATCACACGCTGCCTCTGCTGCTCCTTCCTCCTCAGGGGAGGCTCCTCAACTCTGCCCCTGCCCCAGCATGGGGTCCTTCCCACAGGAGACAGTCCTCTATGAACCTCAACGTGGATCCTTCCCATGGGCTGCAGTCCTCACACCCTGCCCCAGCCGGGTCCCCCACGGGTGCCGTCCTTCAGGCACAGCCGGCTCCAGCCTGGGTCCCCCCGGTGTCCCCAGCCCCGCCAGCAAACCTGCCCCAGCCCGGGCTCCTCTCCCCGCGGGGCCACAGGCCCTGCCAGGAGCTGCTCCAGCGTGGGCTGCCCACGGGTCACAGCCTCCCGCGGGCACCCACCTGCTCCGGCGTGGGGCCTCCAGGGGCTGCCGGTGGGGATCTGCTCCTCCGTGGGCCTCCCCGGGCTGAGGGGGACAGCCTGCCTCAGCGTGGGCTTCACCGCGGGCTGGGGGGAGCCTCTGCTCCGGGCCAGGAGCCCCTTGCCCCTCCTGTGCTGCCATGGCAGCCGCAGGGATATTGCGCTCACATATTCTCATTCTTCTCTCCAGCCGCAATTGCTGTTGCCCAGGTTTCCCCCCCCCTACTTCTTCAACATGTTACCCCAGAGGCACTGCCATCATCACTGGTGGGCTTGGCCTTGGCCAGCGGCGGGTCCCTCTGGGAGCCGGCTGGCACTGGCTCCATGGGCCGTGGAGGAAGCTTCTGGCAGCTTCTCACAGAAGCCACCCCTGTAGCCCCGCCCCCCCCCCCCTACCAAAACCTGCCACGCAAACCCAGCACAACGCTTTTTTCTGTTATGATGCTGTTGTTACCTTTGATTATACTATACGGGTGACATGATAGGAAGGACTTGCTTTGTTCCCTTGTGGTCTCTCATGTGTGGTTTTGAGCTCACTTGGGTGTGCTGAGCACTGACACACAGACCAATTCTCACACATGTTGGGTGCACAGACTTTGGCACTGGCTTAGTTCCATCACAGAACAAATAAGAAGTGTTGGTTCAGATGAGATTGTTGTTTTGGATTGTACCATACTGGGAAAACATTTGAAAGTAGAAGGAGCTTAAATAGATGAAGTAATTCCAATAATTCCTTTATATACTTATTCTAGAAGTTGCTAACTGGATTTTCTAGTTCACATGCACTATGCAATAAAAATTAAAAATACTTTTACTGTTTATCATACTAAATAAATGTAGTGCCTAGGCCCATCTTAACTTTCTTGGAGGTGATACATACACCCACCTAAAATTTATAGCAAGGTAAACATAGGCATCTTTTCAGTCAGTTTTATTACTGACATTATGTTCACTTTTTTTCTATAGGTAGCCCCTGTTACAGAGTATATTGCCCACCTATTGTAAGTCAGTGAAATAGAAGAATTGGTGAGGCAGGCAATGATAATATTTCAACTCCTGTTCTTCATCTTTTCCTGTAGATGTTTTGTGTTTTGCTCTCATCAATTAACATTTGTACTCATTTTTTCCAGTATTCTTTATATTCAGATGATGACTTTTTGCTTCCTGTCTGTAGATAGTGGTGTTGCTGGATCTACTTTTTGAGAGATGAATAGTTTGATAGGAAAAAGTGTTTTTCTATCAGTTTCCAGAGATACAAAATAACACTGCTTGTTAGGAAATACAGTTTGATGTCTTGATTTTTTAATTAGTTTAATATGAAAAATCCATGAGTTTTCAGTAGTTCTTAATAATGTCATTAATTTCATTGAATTTATCTTCAAGATCATGGTAGCAAATAAGGTTAATGCCAAGTAGTATTCCACCTATGTAACCTGTCATCTCCTACTGTCTTTCAAGAATTTTCTTGTTTGCCACAGCTGGCCCAGGTATTTACAGCCAATATGCCTTCATGAAAATCCCTTTTTGTATTCCCAACCAGTATTATATGTGCAGTCAAAATTATTTCTGAAATCCATGCTTATCCTTTGCACTTTGATTTTCTTCCTGAAGGAATGAAGTAAGGAAGTGGAGATCATCTTGCATCTCTTGTGTATCAAAATATATTGTTAATACATTGCTAATGCTTCTTGCTGAGGATTTCTAAGTCCATGCTATGAAACATTTAGTAAATACTCTGATGAAGTAACAAATTACTTCATGAATCAGCCATACTCATTTAAAACTGTTCGCTAACAATGAGATGTAATGGGCAGCCAACAGATTAAGAGGAATAATAATAATAATAATAATAATAATGATAATAATAATGTATTTCAATACAGCCATTATTGTGTTTTGAATTAAAGTTAAGAGCAAATACCTTATAATTTTTTTTTTTGTTTAAAAACAAAGCATTAGTTGTTGGTGTATGATTTTCCTTAATACCACTTTATCTGTTTATGCTAAGATTAGTTTTCAAAAGTTATCATATTAACCGCCTGTGGTGGAGTTAATCATATGTTCCTTTTATCTTATTTTGGGAGAAGCTGGAAATACAAATACAATTAGTTTCTAAAGGTTCCTTCCAAACCTAATCAAACAGAACAAATACTGTGTCATTCTTTTTTAACATACCCTCTTAAGGTTAAATCATCAGTTGTTAATGAACATACTTAAATCTTTATAGCTACATGCCTACTTTAATTAAAGGGGCTTTTTTGTAAAGCATAATTAAGATAACTTTTAATACACAGTCCAAGATGAAACTTAAAGTAATTAAGGTAGTCTTTTTAGAGAAAATTATCACGGGAAAGAGTAGACTACAGAAATTGATCTATGTAGTGATTTAAAAATAAAATAAATAAAACAACACCAAAAATCACCCAAGACAGATTTTATTTTTATCCTAATGGTGCAAATTCCTGACTTATTTATTTCTCCAAAGCCTTTGTCATCTGATTTTATTTGAATACATGACTGATGTTCCTAATAGAGTGCTTCATTTGTAAGTGAAGTCATAAAAAACAATTTTGCAATAATGTTTTATCTAAATTGTCCTGTATTTTAGCTCCACAAAACAGTAATAATTGTTTCTTAGTGGGAGGTACCAGTCAATTTAGAATGTGACAATGGCGGCTCTTTCTTGTTCAGTAATTGTCATAGCATAAGGACTTCTTATCCTTGGGATTTCCACTGTCAGCTTCTTTTACGTGTAATATGAAAAGGTTATTTAAAATGACTGTAGATATAAATAAGAGTGAAAATGAACTACTTATTTATGTGTGTAATTATTAATGAAGAAGGAAGTGTCATACTTTGAAATTTTGAAGATTGATATCTACAGAAGCCGTTTTTTTTGTGAATATCTGTAGTATATTTTTTATTTAAGGCGTAGCATTGCATGACTGTTGACTGAAGATTGTGATGCTAAAATATTATGATGTTGAAACATAATGATGAACTATTGAAACATAATAGTTACTTATATTATACCTATATATTTAGATGAATGAAAGCTAGGTGGTATTTGTCACTTCATAGTGCATATTGTAAGAATAACTGTCTGAATTTTAGAGGCAGGGACTTCACAAATATAATGAATATGTGTAGATATGAAAATATCCTGAAGAACATCTTCCAGTCAGACAGTGTATGCTGTGAACACCAATTCTGTGCTCCTGTTTTATTTGTAAAAAAAAAAAAAAAAAATACTAAGTTTTAGAAGTCTTCACAAGGCACATGTGTGTTTGAGGGGAAAATCAAGCAGTGCTGTAAAAATGTAGTTAATCTTCAGGTTTTTACGTAACAGTATTCCAGAGACTTATCATCTCTACAATACACTAATTATAGAATAAGCAGTATCATAACCATTGGAAATACAGCATCTTCATGTCTTGGTCTGCAAACTTTTTTTTCATGCTTCTTAGTAGTGGAAAACTGCGGGAATTTTTTTTCCCTGAAATTAATTATATTTTTAGTAGAAATCATAATTCTGTATGATTTAGTGTTCGTTGACATATATACTTTCATTCTGTATCTGTTTCTTTGCTGCACTGCAGACAAACTGATCTGTTCTTGGCAGAGTGTGGTGTAGAGGAGATGTAGGAATGGGCTGAAGTATCCTTTATATTTGCCTTTGTATCTAGGGGAGTTGAAAATAGGCAAGAATGGAGAGAAATTTTGTATGGCAGTGCACAGAATTTTGCAAGTTTAATGTGAGCCCTGCAGCAATCCGATGCATTTTAGTTACTGGTAAGTTTGTTAAATTCTGTTTGAAAAATTGTTCGTCTTAGAAGATAGTCTTCTAATCAATATCATTTCCCCTCTGTCAACAGTAACCTTTTTAAAAGCACAATTTTGGCAACATGGTTCTGCTGATAAAAATAAATATATATATATATATATATACTTAAAATGTTCAAGTTTAATTTATTTTTAGCTGCCAAGATGACTACATAAAATTACTATCCTTAGAAATATGTTAAAAGTTCTGGATACAATTCTCTAAATTAGGCAGTCCGTTCTCCAATAAACTACATTCTTTGAATGCGGTATTGAGGATAATAGGTTCATTATGTCAGTATGGATTTTTACAGATATATATATACACACACACACACACATCTTAAATGTTTGCTTAAGGTCAGCCTGAACATGTGGGGAGAGAGAAGTTTTGAAAAGGTTGGGAAAGCTTAGCTGAGAGTTATTAAATGTTGGGTCTACTCAGGCAGACTGAATGCTTTCTAGCATAAAGTGTATAAGGCAGAGAACATAACAAGCGAAAACAGTGTTTTGTGCAACAGCTGTTATTTAATGGATTTTCATTCCCTCCTTCCTTCTCAAAAAAAAGAAGTTTCACCTGAAACAAGTGCAAGCAGGATTTCTGGAAAAAAATCAGACTAAGCACATAACCTGTTTTCTGCCTGTCTCTAACAGTCATCTTCAGATAGTAACAGCTTCAGTACTGTATGTGCAGTGAGAATTTAAAAATACTTCCATTTTGATTTTACAGTTATTCTATCAGTTAAAATATTACAGATGTTTTCATCAATTCATTTCCTGCATAATGGTGTGGACAAAGTGCTAGTTACATTTAATTATGGTGCTAAATTGTATCTGAATACTGTGGTCCTTTACAGCGTTTGCTTCAAACTCCATTGTGCCTCTATGTGAATGCCAGGTGGTTCTCCTTAACTGCTGCTTTTCCTGCTACTTGGTATTTTTTATGTGCTTGAAGGTGTAAAGTGTAATGATGCATTCACGTGTGTTATCCCAAGATTTGAATTATTATATACTACACTCAACTCCATTATTTATGGTGGCAATCATAAACAATACAGAAGGATTAGAAGCTAGAGTTACTACTTGCAGATCTGACCTGACTCCGCAGAGCTGGCTTGTGGTGTCTACATGTCTGGTTCAGTAGATGTGAAAAGCTATTTTGGACTTAGGAAGAGGCATAGCTCATCCACAAAGGTATTGGCTGAATTAATGTGCTTTCCTGGAACTAGAAACATAGGCATCACTTTGCAGTGACAGCTAAGGTAGCTCTGTGCAGTGCTAACACGGGCAGGCAGAATTAATTATTTCAGCCACACCCCACATCAAGATGGTTAATAGCTAAAAATTGGTAATTGGGGTCTACCTGTATCTGAATTAATAAACTTTGTTGATTCAGTGTTTCTTGCATAGAACCAGCTTGTATGTATTTGTGTCTGTGGCATGGTTAAATATTAACTGGCCACTGATTATTTTGGAGTTGACTGGTGTGTTTTATGTGTACTTGGAAAGAAGGAAAGAGAGAAAAGTCTTTATTGTTAGGGTGTCAGTGTGTCTTATAACTTGTATTTGGAGTCCTATAAGAATTTCTAACAAATTCAGAGAGATTGTATTAACATGAGGAAAGAGTAACTCCAGCCCATCAGCTTACATCTAAGTTCAAAGGATGGAGAAATAAACTGCAATACAAAGAAAAGGACTTTTGATAAATCAATTATAGAAATGGAAGTAGAACCTTCTAAACTTAAGTCTGGTGCTGTGTTCATGGTACAACAATATTTTAAATCCACTTTAAGAATCTTTTTTTTTTTACTTTTCAATAAAATATTAATAGTATTTATTATTGTAATCTAGATCCTACTCCTGCAAAGATGTATGCTCTTTCTAAACTTTATGGTTGTCCTCCTAAGTCATAAGGTTACTCATAAAGGTTGATAATAAGCACCATCTATATGGAATTTTCTTTGACCTATACAATAAAAAAAAATAATTCTTGAGTCTTAACCCATTACATTAACTTCTTATGGATTGCCATGTAGTAAAAATGATGAGTATTTTATTTTAGATGACAAATACTGTAGAAACTTTAAGTAGGGGTAAAAAAAAAAATTGATGCATATAACCTGGTTTGTAATTGATGTGACAGCTTGACAGGCTGTTTTGCTAAAAGCTTTGGAGTACTGTAAATGGATGTTATCTGTGTTCTTTTACTGCTGACATTCTGTGGAGCATTCTGTATGTGATTTTAGACTGATTATTATGACCATTCAACAATGAAGTGAGACAAGGCACTATTTCATGTTCACAGCATGTACTTTGCCTACACTGCGTACTTTTCGCATGGCAGCCTTGCTCACCAAATAGAATAAATCTTGTGTTTCTCAGCACATGGATTATTTTTTGGTGCTGGCATGGATTAACCAGTCTCAACATTTATTTCAAAGTAGAAGATTGTATTTGGAGAGCAAGTGAACCTTTATGTGACTAGATACCGTAAATAAAGTTGATATTTATAAAATGCAGGTTGGACATTTCCTTTAATTCACTTTTTCATAGCTGCAAAGGCCACAGTTTTCACCCTTGCCTGTGCCTACCACCTGTGTGAGAACTTTAATGGTTGCAGATAGTTGTCTGTACAGCTAGGAACTGTTATAACTATTTTATTTTTAGAAAAGGAATAATGACTTTATGTATGCATTGTACATGCAGTACAATGCATTCCATCATCTACCTTTTTGAGATAATTGAAAAATTATTTCAGATATTTACCTTGTGTCAGAAATGGTTTTGGTTCTTTCTTTCTCCTTTTCCTGTGGGTTTTTCAGCAATAGATGAGTGTATTTTTGTTTCCCTCTCATCCACCTGAGTCAACTGTGATTTTTTTCCTGTAGTGCACTGATCTGTCGTATGTTTCCGCTGTTAGTTTTCATGACATAGTTTCACTTTCTTGCACAGTCTGTCCCCTGAAGTCTTTCATAGCTCTTCTATTTCTGAGCTGTCACCTATTCTGAGCACTTTTTTTGCCTCCCTGTGCTTTCTGAACACCTTACAGAAATTGCTGATATAGGCTGCTGAGCGATTTCTTTGTGGCCTCTGGGGTCTCGCTATACTTTCCTAACTGGGTGAAAGTGATTCTCAACTTTTATTTGGTCAGGCCTAGATGTGATTCTCATGTTTGGTCTGGAGGAAGTATGAAGGAAGCTCTCCACCCTGCTCTTGTTCCACTGTGTTTTGTGGTGGGCATTGGTGCCCACGTGCATGTTTAGCCATTTTATGCCATTTCTGTGGTAGTAGTGATTTGAGAGACTCAGTGTGGAATGATGACATACCTAGTGGCTGCAAATTTTGCTGTTTAGCATAGTTTGTCTGGATGGTAAAATGGTTGACATGGCCCCTGCCTGCATCATTCTAGCACTGTCAACTGGATACCACTCGTCATCTTCTGCCTCCTCCAACGCACAACCTTTAACTAAAACTGCAAGCTACAGGACTGGATATTTAAAACCTGGGATAGTCCTGGTCAAATCAGGAGAGCTGACACAGTGATTTTGCTCTTCTGTTTGAATATGAACTCCCACTTCTTCAGTTGTAATATGTGAACAATCATTGGAGAAATTTGTCAACAGAAAAAGTAAGATTTGTATTCTTTTAAGGGATTTTTCACCATTTCAAGCCTGTTTCTGTTCACTTAATAGCTGGTGAATATTGGGAATGAAACAGACTGATTTTTCTACATTTGTAATCTGAAAATATGCTTGTTCTTTATGTGCAGTGCTACCCTATTGGCTTTCTTGGTTGAGCTTCTGAAGAGTTCAGTAGCCATGCAAGAACAAATGCTGGGTGGAAAAGGCTTTCTAGTCATTGGCTACCTCCTTGAAAAGGTATGTTTGGGGGTTTATCCTCTTTGTGGTATTTTCAATCACTTTTCATCTTCCTTATCCTCGTATATGCCAGTGTTCAAAGAATCAGTTTTCTGGCGTTGATCCTGCTTGTCTAATTTGTGCTTTTACTTCAGATCTGTTTGTGAATCACTTTAATGTATTTTTATTTGTGTTTCTTCACACTCTGTCCCCTAAACTCTCATTTAGGAAAGTTCTCTTGTTCCCAGTTTGTACAAGCATATCACAGATGTCATAATTTAGGTTTAAATTTCTTTTTTTGTGTATACTAATAAAAATTAAGCTAATCCTCTGTGGTTAAGTTCTTAAATTGCTGAAATAATTGCTCTGTTTTGAAGAAGAAAAACTGTAAACTAACTTCATTTCTGAAAGAAGCAGTTGCAAGAGGCGTTTCCTTTACTTGCTTGTTTTCAGACCTGATGACAGTTGTCACAGAACAGGTTCAGTTCAAATGCTTGTCTGAGGAACATTACTTGCTTCCTGGCCCAAAGCCCACATGAAACCATTTAATAACCAGAAAACAAACTACTGGCAGCTGTACTAAGATAGAAATATTCCTATATATTACTAATATCCTAAGATAGTAATAACTCCTATGATTGAATCTCATGGCTCTGACATTCTTGAATGTTTGCTACTGTATTTTTCATTAACATGTGGTCAATATAACAGTCATTTGAGAAGAAGTTATGACCAGAGTTTTGTGTTTTCTGATGGTGAAATTAAATAACAAAAATCTCACCTTTAAAAATATACTGAATTTTGAAGCAGAATGATAAATAATTTTTTTTCTTCTGCACCCTGTGGTATCTTCATCTATGGAACTACATTAGTGTAGCAGAAAGGCTTTACTTTCGCTGACGTAATAATTAAAAGCAGATTATTTTCTATGCTTCTGTTTTCCATACTAAGCAAGTGTGATTTAGTACATCGAAGAACTGGTCTAAGGTGGGGGTTTTTTTCCAGTGGTAGGTTTCCTTGTGGTATAACCAGAATGAATTTATGAAGCTGTTAGCTCCAGTTCTGTCAGTTATACACAGGCAGGCTACAGAACCCTCATGGAGTCCCTTTCTCTTGACTAGAGCACTGTGGTTTACACACATCAAATACGTCAATTTAGAATGCTGTAAGTGAAATTTAAAAAAAAAAAAAGAAGTTTGTGTATTATTCTGATTAACACCTGCTACAATCATTAAGCTCAGGTTATGTGACTATTATTATTTGTGTCACAGCATAATTCTTACAGGATATGCTTTTTTCTGGGTTTTTTTTATGCTATATTCTCCTTAGCTGCAGTTTTTCAGAAGGATGTATTTTATTTTTTCAATAGATGCTTATATTCAGTTTCCACACGTGGCAGGAAAAAATCCTTTGTTTGCTAGCCAGGCTCAATTTTATTATTTATAAATTATCTGGTTTTCATTTGCATGTGATCAAATGCTCAGAAAGGACAGAAAGCTCTTTTTTCCCCTGACTTCAGAATAACATTTTTTTCTTATTAGTTGCAGACTAATTGTGAATTGTGACGTACAAGCTAAAGGAAACTCAGCATCCAAGCTGAACTTGTATTATTGACAAACAGACTTTGCTTCTAAAAAAAAAGTCTGCATATTCCCAGACTGTACTTACAGCATTAAAAGTAATTGGAACATTTTGTAGAGAAGGCAAGGGGAAGGATGTTTAGTGGTTTCTCCTATTACTTCCTTTTGTTAACTTTGTATATAAAGGAGTTTGTCAGTCTGCATGCCATGTTACTGCATAGGAGCAGGTCTTAACCCTGATTTGATAGCATATACTATGAAACTGGAGGACTCTTGAAATTTGAGGAAACCTTGAACCTGACTCCTTCAAATCCCTACTTAGAAACAAAAGCAAGTCTACCAGTAATGTGTGGTTATATACAAAGATACCTAATTTCAGTAAGACAACTGAAGAACAGTTAAGGACTTCAGATGAAGTTCTCAAGGCACTGTGCTGTAAAATGTAGAATCCTACTTAGATTATAATAAAAACAAAACCACACAAACAAAAAAAATCAGTTATGGATTAATATTTTCAACCTCCTAAATGTAGCCATTAGAAAGTATAAGTTACTGCTATTTTTTTTCTTACTTTCATATTCAGTGACATAAAAACATATAAGGTTGCATGTATTTAGTAAAGATGACCCTGGTGAAAATATCACTTCATATTTCTACTGTAAGTATACAAAGGAAGAAGGTTTTTCTTTAGCTTTGTTCTTTCTGTTTATTTTTCTGCAGTCATCTAGAGTTCATATAACCAGGGCAGTTCTGGAACAATTTTTGTCATTTGCAAAATATTTGGATGGGTTGTCTCATGGAGCACCCCTACTGAAGCAATTATGTGATCACATCCTTTTTAATCCTGCTATCTGGATACATACCCCTGCAAAGGTAATTGAACACTTGAATGATGTTACAGCTTTCCTACAATGAAGTGAAATACTAGTATTCTTTTTATTCTTTTATACCATGGTGCTTAGGTTTTTCTTTTTTTTTTTTTTTCTTTTAAAACATGGTAACGGCAAAGATTGTTTTTATATAATGAAGTCTATACCCTGCTTAACTATATTCTCCAGCATTCTTTTATAAGTTCCTAAAAGCAGTTACATTCTTGCCTAAGGTTCTGGCTAATTCTATTTAAAATCTGTTTCTAGAAACCCAGTTGCTTTTTCAATGGCTGTATTACATTGTGTTCTTAAAGATTAAGCATAAAAGTATGTGTTTTTACTTGTAAGCAAAAGGTGAGATATCTTTTGTTACACATTCACATAAAGCTTTCATTTAAATTTAAATTTTGTATTTTGGTTTGATAAAAACTAAAAAATTATCGTTTCTCTCTAGTAATAATAAATAAGTTGTTTTTCTAAATAATCACATTTGAGGAATATGGACCAAAGTGAAAACTGGCATGGTCCTAAAATCTGAAAATGTATAATTTTAGTATTAAAAGCCAGAATAGAAAACAAACCAGTATATTCATCATGACAAATCATAGAATCAGAGAATTTCATTTGGAAGGGACCTTTGAAGGTCATTCAAAGTGTCAGTCCAGTCCCTGCCCTAAGTAAACTGTAAATATTTTTAAGTTTTTTATATCATATCCAAAGTCCTAAAACCCCTACAATTTAAGGTTAGTAATACAGAACTTAAATTTATGTGGATAACTATTTCATTCTTCAGGTGCAGCTGTCTTTGTATACCTATTTGTCAGCTGAATTCATTGGAACTGCTACAATCTATAACACTATACGCAGAGTAGGAACAGTACTGCAGTTAATGCACACACTGAAATACTACTACTGGGTGGTTAATCCTGCCGATAGCAGCGGCATTACTCCTAAAGGTCTGGGTAAGTACAATGCATTAGAAAAAAACTATAAGTATTTCTTGTATAGGAAGACTTATGATGTAAATGTGTGAAAGTTCCTTGGATCTGTAGACAAGGAGGTAAGTAAATGGCGATAATCGGTACCCATGGTCAACAGAGAAGGACTATGCAAGTACTTATGGTGTATCATACGCCTCTGATGATAATTCCTTATGTTTATATGTATTCCCAGAAGATTCCAGCTCTGGTCTTCACTCACATGGCATATACTTATGTGGGCACACTTTAGGGAACATTAAAATCACTAATTTTTCTTCCATGACAAAGAGGAAATATTAAGCATATTTCATATGCCAAAGAAAGCTTTGTGGGATTTGAATGACTGGTAGTGCTAAGTGACCTTGAAAACACAGTGGAAACTTCTGGTTCTGGCTGCTGAGATTCTCTGAAGCTATACTTTGAGTTTAATAATATTTTTTCTGTGCCCTTATAAACTAGAGATTGTTTTAACTTTGCTTGTAGTCATGCGCTTAGCTTAGGAAGCATTGAATGAAACAACAAAATACAATAATACATACTGGCTAAATGCTGCATGTAACAGATGTGTATTAACCAGAGCATCAAATCGTTCTAATCCTATACACTCCAACTGTAATATCATTATGTTTAGCTGACTACTTGAGTAAAGCAGGGAGGATTTGGCTGAAAGTCTCTTAAAAAATTGATTGATACAGGAGAATATATTAATTATCCTTATGCTGTAACTATTACTGTCATGCGGAGAAATTGAATAATTGGGAAATGTTTTAGTACTGTCACATAACCAAATATTTAAGAATGTGACATATATAATGTGTAAGTTATTGAATAATTCTTAATTTGTAAGGGAGCTGTAGGTATAGGGCGTTTCTTCAATTATTTTTTTTTATAAATGAAAGAGGAAGGAACAATTCTTACCCTAGATTAGGTATCCTAATAGGCAGTGAAGATGTAACTTGTTCAGGCTCCCAGAAAGCTGCTGGTGGTGCTGGGACCTCATTTATACTTCTCTCATAGTATAATATTAGGTGAATGAGATTCTTCATAAAATTATTAACACTTCCTTTTAAAATACCTGCTAAAAGCACACTATTCTCTGTTCATTTGAATGAGAAGTTTTTAATATCAGATGATGAAAATTAACTGTGGGGGTTACTTAATTACCTTGACATTTTTGTCAATGATAAAATATATTTTTCACTGATACTGATTCTGGGTTCCTTCTGCAAAAATAGTTATTTTTTGGTGCCTACAATGAAGGTGTCTCTATCTGAGCTAGATGTCTGCTGATTACAGACAGTGGAATGCAGAAATCAGTAGCCTGTATATGGGTTTTTCTAGCATCATTTTAGCCTCTGTGGGTCATCTCACTTGCCTTTCAGAAGGATGCAGGTGTCCTTTGCATCCTGTGTCAAATCTGCTTGTTCTGTGTAGGTATTTCAGATGCCTTATGGCATGTCAAATGTCACTGATAAGTATGTTTAGGAAACTGTGTCCTACCTTTAGTTAACAGAGCCTTGAGAACTATTTTTAGTTTGAAAGGTAGTTCCTTTCTATTCTGCATTGGCTGTGTTGATTAGATCTCTGTTGACTTCCATGGAAGGTGAAACTGGTCTCACGTGTTGGAAACTAACTGTAGGTAACTGAAATTAGGATGAGCTGAATCCTGCTCTGGGAATGACTTTATCCAGCATCATGCTTTCAGACCTCTACTTTGTTGAGGGTTGCATTGTCATGCTGCATAGGTGCAATTTTACCATCAGAATCAGGCAAGTTAACCGTCTCTGAACTCAGTGAGGAATTAAGGTGTTAAAAACTCAGCTGAGCAGCCTATAATATGAACATTATATTTGTGACTGTTCCAGCTGTTGGAAGGTGAAGTTATTGCTGTAATTCTTTTGGGGCTTTGTTTTTTAGGGTTTTGTGTGCGTGTGTGTTTTCTTCTTGTTGTTTTTAATTAAAGAATGCCTGTACTTCTGTGTCACAATACTAGTACCTAACAACATTTTGAAAATATATTGCATGTTACAGGCTTCCCTCTGGCTAAGCTTGCTCTTTTGTGGAAACAGTGTGACATTTCTTTCTGTAGGAGGTATGGCTTGTTTTTATCTTGCCCAGATCTGCCTCTCTGCAGTTAGTTGTATTTTGGGAGTACTTGTATGTGTAATGCCAGTTGAATAACTAAAAAGCCCTATAATGTATTCACCAAAATCTGAAGAAAAGGCATGGGGTACACAGGGACACAAAATTAGGAATAAGAAGTGAATCAGTTAACTCTAAATTAGCAAAGGTATGGCTGTATTACTTCCCTACCTTTTCTTACATCCTTACCTATTTTAAGAATATAGTACATTGTCTTCTCATTTGTGTCAGTTCCAGACAATATTCTGTTTTTCTTGGGAGGGCAACCAGGTAGGTCCCTGAAAGGTAGTCAGATAGTGCAAATTACTGGTTGTTTTGTGTAGCACTATGACACAAAAATCACAATTCCTAAGGCTTTCATACAGTAGTTAGGAAGGCATTTGATAAGCTGTGAGGCCATGCGCATTTTCAAAATACATATTATTCACGCTACCTGAATTTTCTCCTATTTTTTCTTTAGTTAGATTTATAGATATACTTCTGTAAAGGTAAATCTCAACTTTCTTCCTTGTTCTTTATCCTCTTCCTTCCTCTTGCTTGGACTGCAGAAAGCCCCATATAATTGATACAAGAAAGTATTCTCTTTCCTGTCTGTAAAAATGGCTTTCCTTGGGTTGAGTTGAAGAATGTCAGCTTACCATGGAAGAAAATCATTGACATAGCAATGGACATGCAAATTCAGCACAGCTAGGGAGTTTTCTCCACACAAATCAGCACTAGGAATTTTTTGGCTATCATTTCACAGGTAGCTTCAGCTTCTGACTGATACAGTTGTAATAACGGTGGTTATTTGCAGACAGATGGCTGTGGAAATATAATAATTGCTGAGGTGATGGGTTGCTAAATTTAATTTTATATTCATTTCATATTAGGGTTTTTTTTTTATCAAATTCACATTAATTACTTTGAATTGATAAAATTCCTGAAAGCTGTTCAAAATGTTTAATCACCTGGATATTACATTACTTCTCTTCACCAGATGCTTTCTCTTTTAACATTTAGTGCAATCTGCCAATGTGATGTGCAAGTCTGGCTGATTCAGGCTTACAATTTTAGAATACAAGTAGCTGTAGTTAATACACTTAGTGCTTTTTTCTTTCCACCTCTGTTTTCAGCAACTCATATAATATTTAAAAAAAGTTAACTGTTCTAGGATTTTCATTTTGTGTTGATTTTTATTAGCCTGCATAGAGCCACTAATGCCACATGTAGCCAGCAAGTTTATTATTTGTTAAAATGTAGAATAATGTGTAAAAAGAAGTTTGTAAATGTGAGACGCTTACCCTGTAAAAATACAACTATGTGAATAGTAGAGTTACTGCCTTTAAAGTAGCATATGATATTTCAAAATGAAAGAACAGGACCCATTGTCTAGGAACAGTAATTTTACTGTAAGAGACAGAAAAATGTCATAACGTGAGAAAATGTCATAGGATATTCCCTTATCAGAGGCAACTGAAACTCTAAGCTAACTTGACATGAAACTTTTCAGATCTGAAGACCACTGTAATGGAAATCTTTCCAATATCCAAAATTTGACTGGATGTGTTATAGTGCCTTCAAATAATATGCTGTCTTATTAGAAAGTAAGCTTACTCATGCAGACATTTTAGTAGTGTGATGCTTTTTTGTCTTCCAGGCATATCATTTTTTATGCAGAGATATTGAAACACTTTTTGATGTTAGTTTGATTTACTATTACTTGCAGACAGTTACTCTGCCTCAAGGTTTTATTGCCTTACCCTGCTTTAATAAAGCACAAAGTGGGTGAGTTTTCTGTACTGACAGTTTAGTATACTTTGTTTGAAGCCAAAGTGGCTCAATGTTTGAGCTTCCATTTGGCTAATGCTGTTTTGTTAAGAAATGAAAGCTTCCCAATGGCTTCTACTGGTATTCAGCTTATGAAATAGGAGGTGTAAATGTTTTTTAATTAATTAAAAGGCTCAAATATTTCTTTCAAATTTGGGTTTGTGTCTTCTCTTTCATTATTGATTTCCTGTTTCAAACTGGTATTTCTTACTGGATTCAGAATACTAAATTCATATGGTTTTGTTTTCTTCTGCAGTATTATAAACGCTTTTTCAAAATGTGTATTTATAGGCTTGCTTGGTAATTATTCTTAGTAGGTTTTACGTTTTAGATGCAGATCCACATAATGGAGGCAAGGTTTCTGTTTAAAATTATGAGTTTTACTTTCTTTTTTTGTGTTGTATTTGTGTTTGTTTATAATTACCAGTTATAAATAGGTGGCAGGACAAAAGTGGCTTGTGTTTTCTTAAGACCGTATTAAAAGTAATATTACTTAAATAAAATAATGAAATAAGTCTTATGTCAGGAAGAGAAGACAAAGTCAAACCAATTTCCACAGGAAAGAACCTCTAAACTTTATTATCTTTTACATTTTACACTTGAACTATGTTTATAGCTGTTCGCTTGATTTGTCATATGCGTGCCTTTAACATTTTGTTAAATCATATAGAATAATTGTAAAGGCAGGAGAATATCATACCGTTGCCCAACAGTTGAAGCATCTAAAGACAGAGCAAAGCAGGCAATTGAGTAAAAATTATTTAAAATTATATTACTTCTTTCTGTTATTATTTCCTTTTGTAGATTTAGGGAATGAATAAGAGGATAAGTTGGGAGAGATGTAACTCTATCTTGCTGTGGTAGATGGTGCATTTCAGTGATAATACTTCAGGCTGCAAGAGATGTCTTAACATTATGTTACCAGTCTTTGTTCTTCTCTGATGTTTCATCTTTTCAAAATATATACTAGACTGATATTTAAAGGAAAGCCAAGGTGTGATTGTCTCTCAGAAGGAGCAAAACACACATTTTTAATATCAAAGCAACAGAGAAAAATTTAAACACACTTTTATTTTCATCTTTGGATGTCTACTAACAGTTAGATTAATATATTTATTCACCTTATTAAAGAAAAAATATGTTTATGCATTTTTTAAAAAAGTTCCCCATGTTGCTGAATTAATTTGATGTACAATTTCTGCAAATTGAAGAGAGAAAACTCATTAGAGCCCACCATGATATTTATGCCTTGAAAAATCTTCATTTGAATTACTTACCAACTGCATGGCATTCTCTGACAATAATGATGGACTGACAGTAGAGCACTAATGAGAAAGCATAGAATGAAGGCAATAACAAAAAAATAAGCTATTGTGAAGGTTTTTTGCTTAAAAAAAACCAACAGAACAACTTAGGATACTCAGTGTTAAGAACTCTCAGAAATGTTTTGTGCTAAATTGTAATTTTGGACCCTGTTGTGGGGCATCCCTATGAAATACTTGCAACTTCATTTTTGTATGAGAGAAATATGCATTTTAATTCCAGGCTACTGAGTAGTGTAGTTCATTTTTGAGCTGTTGGCCAAGCATGTCTTTTTCTCTTCTAGTGTTTCCTGCATGTTTCCCAACTCTTAATCTGAAGGGACCTTTATGAGCAGTGTCTTGGCTCCTCCTAAAGAACACATAGTTGTTAATGACAAGTTAACTCGTGTTAAATAGAGTTTTCAAGACCATTTTTAATGTCCAATATTTTTTAACATAAGCTAGAATAGAGTCAATTATGAAATTTATTACAAGGAGAAAGTAAGTACTTTTTTTCTTTTTGTGGATAGAAGTTGCACAGAGTTATTCCAGGGGCTGGGTTAGAGTGGAACTCAGTTCTCATTTGCTTTGCAATGGTAAGAAAAAGTCGGTCTTTCTGTGATCCACATAACATGCAATGTTATTTATGCATGTGTGGAGATCGGATTCTGCTAGCTGTATCATGTTTTATTAATTTAAGTAGTTGAAAAATCATGCTCTTCACATATAATAAAGCCAGATGAAAGAATGTAGCATTTGGTTGCTTGTTGAACTGCTAACACATTATTTTATTTCCAAAGGCAGGATTAGGAATCATTATTTTTATTATTCAAAGCTCCCAATCAGCTTTTTTACACCAGTACTGATTGTACTCTACTGTATGAATATGTTTACCTATTTGCTCTTAATTAA
Source organism: Falco cherrug (assembly GCF_023634085.1). Taxonomy (NCBI): domain Eukaryota; kingdom Metazoa; phylum Chordata; class Aves; order Falconiformes; family Falconidae; genus Falco; species Falco cherrug. The sequence continues at coordinate 26,271,537 of NC_073698.1, forward strand.
TTCTGGTTTATGCCCCTATAATTGGTCTGTGCTGCAAGGCTGAATTGGATACATTTTTTCAAATTATTTTTGTCTGGATAAAGCTGGCTAACTCCCATTATGAGTGTATATTAAAAAAATGTGATGTAAATCATGTGCTATCTGCAATAAATACGTACACAAAAAAATCTAAAACCAAGAAATAATTTGGTGACTCATCCTAGTGTGGGATAAAGAAGACATCCTTTCTCTTTGCCAATTAACAAGAATTTTGTATTAGGGACTTATGGTTCCTGTACCAGATCTTAAAAGGATTACCTTTGTTGTTGATTTGAGTTTGGTTTTACTCTTTAGCAGTGCTGTTTATCAGTTTCTGAGTAACGGTGATACCGAATTGTGTATATCCAGTGATGGGCACAAAGATTAATGGACATTTAAAAATTTAATTAAAATTAAAATACTTTCCAGTGTTTGAATTAAAAACCAGATCTACTTGTCTCTCTCTACCTCAGTATATATGTGTATAATGTATATTCTTTAATTAGAGCATAAATTATACCATTGGTCAATAAGGCATTTTTTAAATAAATCTTCAAATAGTAATGAAGCCAAAAAGTGTGTGACATAACAGTTATAGTGGCAAAACATTTTATGTAGCTTTACAACTTCCCAGATTAATTAATTCCATTCAGTCTGTATCAGATGACTGTTGCATTATTATTGCTGCAGTTCTTTCTTCCTTTCTTTGTACCTGTCTACTGTTACACAGCCTCCAGTTTCTCCAGCCTCTCTTATTTTTCTCTTCCAGTCCGCTTTTAATTTTTTGAACTGATAAAGTCTTTTGGGTAGAAGCTGTCCCCTTTTTCTGATTCTAATGCCATCAAGCTTCAAGGCACAACCAAAATACAAGGAATAAATCGTACTGGAAGACCAAAGGAAAAAACATTGTTTTGTCTACTTGGCATATAACCTGCAAACAACTGCTTTAGTATCTTCTATGTGTTGAAGAACCCTTTCCAGGGTTCTCACATAATTCCAGAGGAACTAGTGGGTATGTGAATAAGAAGTATGAAACTTGAGTATCTTTGAACAGGTTCCCAGTCATTTTGGAATATCTTCTTTTTAATCCCTCCTTAAAATTTCTGTTACAGAAACACTTTGCAGAGCTCCCTATTGCTTTAGTGTTCTGTTTTGTGTTTCTATAATTAGTCTTCCAGAAAAGACAAAATGCCTCAGTTTTTGGACCTGGTTTTCAGATATTGCCTGATACTGAATCCCCATAAGGAGTAGGAGGGAAGAAGATATGCAAAGAAACAGATTTCTGCGATACAGTTAAAGGAGCTGAATCTGCATTAGGGAAAAAGAAATAGCTGCTAGCTAGAAGCACGCCATTGCCATAAAAACACATGCAATACTTAATGTAGTCACATCTAGTACCAAAAAATTCAACTTCTATTTTTACAACGGGAAATAGAAGTTTCATGGTGCCGTTAGAATGAATGGGTATAAAACTATTCTTCTACTTTTAAAGTCTATGTGACAGATTTTTTACAACAATATTCTTTACTGCTTTTACACGTAGTAGCAGGGAGAGGTTTAAATTTATTTGCTCCTTTCTAAAAAGTATGCAGTTCTTCTCTCTGCACTTCAAAACAGGGAAGAAAATTTGAGAGAGTAATGACTGGTTTTGTTCCTGCTAGTCAAACAAATGTAACTTACCTTCAGGTTTTTCCTTGTTGCAAACTTGAATTAATGTGTTTACAGCAGTGGCTTCACTTCGAAGAGTGGCACTGGAGACTATTAAAAAACCTTCATTACGAAGCTGCATTATCTGGATTGGTAATAATGCTGAGAGATTCTTACTAAGCTTTGATATGTGTGTATAAGCATAAGATGAAATGGTTGATGAAAAGATAAATACAGCTGCACTTATTTTCACTGTGCAATATTTAAGATTAGCTATGACACACATTGTTTGAAAAGTAGAAACTCAACAAAGGAATTTCCAGTTCATCCTTAACTATTGCGAGGGGAGAATGAAAAGTACAATAGAGCAAGTTTCAAGTGAATATGGTTGTTCAGGCTCTGTTTCTGTTTCTTATTCAATTTTTTAGATACTTCTGGTTTCCTAATGTACTTCCTTAAGCACAATTGTTTAAAGTATTATAGAATACAGATTTTATTTTTTTTTTTTGCTAGTTTAATATTTTCTTCAGGTGGTAGTTTTATTTGGTTAAATAGCTTCAATTTCTGCTACAGATTAATGGCCACTGCTAATATTCATTAATCCTTTCTCTGTTGGTTTTCATTCAGATGGTATTTAACATAGTAGCTTGGTTATTCCAAGTTGTTATCCCATATTTTAGGTGAGATTCAACTTTGTATTCTGACCCTTTTAAGTTTACATATCCACAGTGTAGCCTGTAGTAAGTGTTTAAACTCCCTTTGTTTTCAGTGGAATTCAACTCAGCGTAGTCAATAGAACTAATATTTTTTATACTGAATTGGGCACTGACATTGGGTCAGTTGAGTAGATCTAGTCAATAAAGCGAGTAGTTGCTTTTATTGGGATTTTAAACTCCTGGGTCATATGAAGACACCTACAGAAAATATACTTTAATTTAGTTGTGTGAGTCTAGACCTGATTACTACCTTTTATCTTCCTGTGTCTGTGTTTGAAAAAAACCCACAACATATATGTGGATTTCTTTTTTTTTTCCAAATGAAACATCACTTACGTATATTGGTGTTGTAAATTGTGATTCTGAAAGGTTATAAATTATATGATTTGCAAATGTGAACTTTTATATAATGAATAGAATACTTAATATGTTGTAAGAACTGTGATTTCCTTAAGAAGCGACAGTCATTAAAGGAATTAGTTTATATTTAAAAGTGGTTTATTTTGCTTTTTCCAGATGGTCCTCGACCCTCACAGAAAGAAATCATATCACTAAGGGCATTTATGCTTCTGTTTTTGAAACAACTTATATTGAAGGTAAAACAGTATATTTCAGATGTAAAACAATGAGATCTGTTATATACATGAAATAGGACCTTTCATATTATAAATATGTAGTACTTGTCAGGTATTGTATCTGTTTCTGGTTAGGTTTAGTGTTCATGCACATACTTCTAATCACCATGGAGGTTGTAAATCCGTACAATATTTCTTATTAACCTCACCAAAGTATGCCATATATATTTTATTAACGGTACTTGCAAAAACAGTATATAACAATACAGAAACTTTCAGGTATTTTGTTTGGGGTTTTTTTTTCTTTTATTTTGTGATAACAGATAGTTGCTTGATTGGTTAAATGAAAAAGGTAATGGCAGTTAAGTTAGTTATTGCTTTATCCCTTTTTTTTTTTTTTTTTTTTTGGTTGTTGTTCTACCATTGGTTGAAATGGTCTAGGACTCATTCTGTTACAGCTGAACACTAGTCTTTGAGGTATAATCTGCCATTTGAGACCAGACTGAAAACTGGTATTTTCTGGCCTGGCTTATTTCTTCTGGTTTCTGACTTCATACTGTTTTGAATTGGCAATGTGGTAAGGCAAAACAATGAAAAGAAAGAGAGAATTTTGTCTTTTCAGTTTAAGTAGAAAAAAATGTAGGATTATTTGACTTGGTCCAAGTTTTTCTTAAGTCAAACTTAAAGAATGTGTAAGAATGTATTTTCTCTGAATAATGCCCCTCCTATTTTGTTTGTTTGTTTGTTTTAGGATCGAGGAGTGAAAGAAGATGAACTGCAAAGCATATTAAATTACTTATTAACAATGCATGAGGTACATTTTTGTAATTACCTGTCTTTTACTGTAACTAACTATACCAGCTCTATCGGAAGCCTGCTGTTGAGGTTAGTTTGTAGAATAACATTGATGCTTGTCATACAGGATGAAAATATTCATGATGTGCTGCAGCTGCTAGTGGCACTAATGTCCGAACATCCAGCATCCATGATACCTGCCTTTGATCAGAGAAATGGGATACGGTAAGAAGTGAAGTGAGAAAATATCTTAAAAGTAGTTCCAGTATCATCACTCTCCAGATTGCTTCTTTTTCACATAAATATCACAGTTGCTGATCTTTCAAACTACAATTTTATTAATTTAGGCTATTTGTTTGTTTGTTTGTTTTTTCAAAAACAGAGTGGGTTTGATAGCTTGGAGGAAAAAAATTTCCACTTAGGATTATTATTATGATATTTGAAGGTAAATGTACTGTTGTACTTACTTCTCAATCTCAAATAGAATATGTAGTTAACAAGATGTATCAAAAAGCCAAGTATCTATCTCAGAATAATTTTGAATAGTCCATCTTCAGATGTTTAATGTAATCTGGAGGGAAGAAGAGGAAAACAAGAGAAACCATGTGCTAACCTCTCAGATTCTCTCTGAAAAGAGCAAAAAATCTATCTGTGGAATTGATATGTTAAGCTGACAGTAAAACTAATAACTGTTAATTGCCAGGAAAGCAGTGTTGTTGTTTTCTTATGCCTAATTTTTTTTTCAGACATGAATAATTTTCATGTTAATAATTTAATATTTAATATAGAATTTTATTTTGTGATGTTCTGAAAATACTTGGGAAAATACAAGGGGCTTGCAAAATAGGGCGAAAATAACCTACCTGATTTCTGCCAAAATACTAAGATCTTCACAGAAATACTTGTACTTAAAACTGAATGACAATGCTAGTTTAAGGAAAGACTCGTTGTACTCAGGGTTAGGACTTTGTTTTCTGTTTATAATTGTCTGTATTCAGACCAAATTCTATTATTGACACCTTTCAAATAAGGGTCAGACTGATCGAGAGGATTTAAGACATCTTTATGTAACATTTGTGGTACCAGTGTTAAAACTGCTTGATGATGCAGTCTGTGTGTTTAAAAGTCTGTGTCAAAAAAGTGGATAGAATGCACAGTACTGCAACATTTAAGTATTCAAAAAAAATGTCTTAACATAGAATTAGGGGTTCATCTGCTTAGGTTATCAGAGGACAAAAGCCTCAGATGTTGTTTAGTAATAGCATCATTCTTTTCAAAAAAGAGAGATATTGTCTGCTGAAGTGCTCCTTAGTGAAGAAAGACTAAAAAGAATGGCTAAAAGCTGAAGCTCAGCTGATTCAAATGGGAAACTAAAATATAAATTTCAAAATTTGTTGAAGAACAGTCCAGGAAAGAGCAATGTTTTCTGTCTCTTGGTGCCTTCAAATCAAGGGTGATTACTTTTGTGAAAGACTGTAGAGTTTGTGCTTAAGCCAATCATATTAATTAAATAAGGAATAAAGTAAATTAGTTAAAAGTTGAGGCCTTTTTTTATCCAAGATTTAAAAAAAAGATGTTGTTGGGGTTTTTTTACTTCAGATTTGTTGCAATGAGGATACAGCTTCATAGGCATGTGTATATGGGGTTTTGTGTAACATACTGCCATATTTTACTTTTAACATATGAGACTTCAGTATAAACATCCTGTGGTGAAATGCAGGTACCCTGTCCTGTGTAGAAAGGATACTGAGTAGGGTTTTTCAAAATGAAAAGTTTTTCAGTAGCATTGAGGTACTCCAGGAAACTCGAGGATGTGACCTTATGTGCTCCAGTCTGCTTCCTTCGTCTTAAGCTACATCTGCTCAGACTGTCTTTGATTGCTCCAAGGTTGCTTTCTGTTAAAAAACATTGAACTGAACCAAAAGACATCATTTCTCTTACCTAAAGAATTCACAATCAAGTTTTTATGCTGTGCTTGGTGCTTTTAGTATACCATTCCATTTTGTGTAGCTTACTATTTCTGTAGTTTTATTTATTAAGAAATATCATAGTTCAGTGAAATACAATTGCTATATGTGGTATTTAGTTATAAACTGAAAAACTTGTTGAATTTATTTTTCTTTTTTAGAGTAATTTATAAGTTGTTGGCTTCCAAAAGTGAGAGTATATGGGTGCAAGCTTTGAAGGTCCTTGGATATTTTCTTAAACACTTGGGTCATAAGTAAGTGTAGTTTTTAAATTTTTATAGTGATGTATTTAAGTTCACAATTCTTCCCTTGTTTTTCATTATTACTGTATATTCTTTGACAGTCTTCAGGAATTACTTAAAATAAAATTGTTAGCTTTTCTGGTCAATAATTTGCACACAGAGATAGCTTTATATATTGGGTTAAGATTAATTTTCCAGTTAACTTGTTACCACTGTGATGTTTGAAAAGATAGAGTGATTGTCTGCCAAATATATGATATTCTGAAATTCAAGTCTTTAAACGATTGAAAAACATTTTCCAAAACTACATATTATAAATGATTATTGCATGTTCATCTAAGGATAACAGGAAACATATGAGTATAATCAAAAATACGTTGCCAGAATTTTCAGTGTCATGGCAATAACAGTTTCAGAGCAGTACTTTTAAAAATAGCTTTGAAATGATGGGAAAAAAGAAATAGAAGAATATGTTATTCACACGGGAAAGTTTCAGAAAAGCAAACAGACTAAGTAAACGGTTATAAAAAAAAGAGGTAAGGACATATCTGTGGGCAAGAAATATTCACATTGTAAAATAACTGGTTTCGTGAAATAGATGTACTTAGTCTCATCTTCCATATTCTGTGTTAAGAAAGAATCAAGAAGCATGCAGTGCTGTGTAACCTACTGCTGCTCACTTTTCCCCTTCTGCATATGGTATTCAGCTTCCTGCTGGGGTTAACCCAAAATGATATTCCAGTGGGAGACTGTGCAGTATAAAAATTAGCCATGTCCTTCACAAGAGACTTCATCATGTAAAACCTCCTTAGAAGAGAAAGGAGCTAGGAATGCAGCCAGAGTGCGGTATTGCTAGACATGCTTTTCTCAGTAAGATCAATAAAGTATGACTGTATAATTGAGAGACAGTTAGCTGAGAATATGCTCCCAAATGGGATTTTTCTTTGGGGATCCAGAAAGCCTAATAGTATTCTGGGAATTAATAAAGCAAATTGATAGTCCACTCAAGAATCTCCAAGGGCACTGAAAATCATTCACATTGATAGGAGTTGGATTAAGTAAAATACGCCAGATGAACGTTCAACTTGTGCAAAAGCCTGATTGTGTCCAAATATATACATTTGTTTAAAATACTTCTTATTTATCTGGTAAATCAAGTAGCAAACTCTGTCAGTGGAACATTACAGAAAAAAAATATGAGATTTTTGAGAATCTGAAATTTCATTTTTCAGTCCTTCCTTAGCATCTACTTGTAATTATGGATAGATTGGTGTAGTTTCCATTGTTGAGTGAAAGTAAATAGCACAAAATTAACTTTATTTTTCATGTAATTGAAGTAATTGAAATCCACTTGAATAGTCTGTGTAACTTTCAAAGTTTTTTTTTAAATTTTCAGACCTCTGAACATCTGTAAATATCCACATTTTATGTAGATTTCAGCATGTACAAATGCACATACACACACACCATTTTCATATCTTACACCTAGTGTTTGTGAAGTTTGCCTAATTGTGCACGTACATATGTGTGCATATGCATGATTTGATAAAACTGTAGTCAACAACAGGAAATTCTAAGGCATTGTGAAATTATAAACTACATAAAATTATACAGCACTTACATTTCTGTTTCACAGTATAGGAGACAGGAATTGTATTTTAATACACTAAAGCAGAATTGCTTAAAGAGATGTTATAATGTGATTTATGAAATCTGAACCAATGCAATATTTATGTAGGTACAAAACCAATTACCATTGCTGTAGTTCATATATATTCATCGCAGAATAAACTATAGAGTGGAGGTAATTGATTCTTAGAAGTGACCAGTAATGTGTTAGGTGAGAGCCTGAATAACTTAATTGATTTTCCTTTGTGATATGTGATGATAGACTACTTTGTCTAACCTTAATAGCTGGCAAAATCCTTTTTTTTTTTTTCGTGCTATGCCATCTCTGATTCTTTCTACAGCACCACTGAAATCAGTCTGTTATTTACTTTTGCGTTTTATCTGCATATTTAAACCTTCCAATGGATTTTCACTTCCATGTGCTACATCATAGCTCATAAGGTTGCTGTTTCTTTTTTCTCATAAGTAACTCACAAACTCTCTTCTGTGCACAGAAGAGTACACACTGTTGTAAGTTGTTGTGACTCTCTTTTGTGGTTATTTGAAAATTATAATACAATGTATGAATTTCAAAAGTTTTTGAATGAATCTATGTAATTTAAACCTGTGTTATTATAATCAGTAATCGTGAAAAGGGAGTTTCTTAGCTTCTGAGTGCATAAAATTTTACAGAAATTTTGCTGTACTTTTTGTTATTTCATGTTTTTCTGCTGCTTTAATATAGATTATTAATTATTTTGAATATTATTTCATATTCATTACAGTAGTAGATAATTTTAATTATGCAGTTTAGAAGTCCTCTATATATTTATAATGTTATATCCAGTTTTGAAAGAGTAGTGGTTTAGGACAGATGGAGTTCACTGATGAGAGCTGCTTTCTCTGCTTTTTAAGATTTGAGTAGTATTTGATCCTAGCTGTAAAAATCACTTCAGTCACTTGGAATGTCATAACTTTTTCAGGATTTTATTTCTTTTGCATTGGAACTTATGTTATTCCAGGATTTAATTATTTTGGCTACACAAGAGAATGCTGTATAAAGTGAATGGCAGTACTGATAAATTCATATGTGTTAGTGTGTATGTTGGAATATCTGATGTTGGATTGTCCTCTAAGTCTTTGAGAGAGCAACAAAAAATGTGTTCTGCAGTGATCACATTTTAGCTAGCCTATGAACATCTTGAACCCTTTCAGCTTGAAGTAAGATAGAAAGGGATTCCTTTGTCTTTTTCCACTGTAAACGTCATGGAGGGTGACAATTATGCATCATTTCTTTTATACAAAAACCCAACCCAAATATAACATTGTGTTCTGAGAACCTCTGTGTATTCCTACAATTGCATTCATATTGGGAAGGATCTTAAATGGTTTTTATTTGATAATATTTATAGAATAACATTTGAGAACTTTTTAGTACATCAAAGTAAGTGGCTTTAGGTTTTTTGCATTTACTTAAAATGTTCAACATGCTTGGTGTTTTCCTGATGTTTTTATTTTCTCTTCCAGGCGAAAGGTTGAAATCATGCATACTCACAGTCTTTTCACACTTCTTGGAGAAAGGTTGATGCTACACACAAATACAGTGACCGTTACAACATATAATACACTTTATGAGGTACAAATTATTAAACATAGAGATTGTTATCTCTATTGAAAAAAAATTATTAATTAGTTATATTGTTGTGACTCTGTGTTTTACAATATCCTGATTCTCATGTCTTTTGAGAAAATTTTAGATACACATTTTAAGTATAAAACTTTCTACTTACAGTATTACAAAGGGTGATGGAAGAGATCCTGCTGCTTAAGATGTTTGTCACTGTACACACACACACACAAAAAGTTACTGCAGACCTCCAGTTGCTATTACTCCTCAATTGTTTGGAGGACTCTGTTTCCATTACAATGAAAAGTGCTGGAGGCAAAGGGATGCCTTCTTTTCCCTTTTTCTTTTTCCTTTTCCTTACCATTTCTTTCAAGTTTACAAAAGTTTGAAAAGTGTTTTTTCTTTTTTGACTACTAATGTTGATAGTATGCCAAAATTATAACTGAACACAGCCACTTTCATGTAACAGATACTGCTTGAGGTGAGTGAATATGACCTCGAAGCATTCAACTGTTCTATCAGGCACTTGCAGAAACTTCAGTTTTGATGATGAGCAATTTTGTTAAAGCAAAGTATTGTCAACATCAAGTTGGTTGAAACCCATATCCTCATGCCTGCAAATGCATAAAGATCATGTCCAATCTCCAATTATTTTTAAAATGGTGACTTAGAATTGAATCTTTTGCAATTTCTGAGGATCTTATGCACTAGGAAGATTATTATTATTTTATTTTTTTTTAATCATGAGTAGGTGTAATGGCTGGATACTCAGGATTGGTTCCAGGAAAGACATGGAAGACTAAAAGAGTGGTTGGTATTTAGGGTTCTTGGTCTGAGTGATGTAGAAAATGTTTTCCTATGATTATAGAAACCTAAACATCATCTATTTGCCAATGATTTATTCGGATATCAAGGTCTTTTTTATTATACATATCTAAGCTTACCCTGTGTGGTTTGACCGCTTGGGTCTCATAGTCCAGACATCCATGCATTCAGATTTCTGAGAGCTTCTGTGATTGGTATTCTCAGAAAATATGTAAATAACAAAATTAAAGTCCTCATGGACTCCACAGACATTTACATTTGAAAAAATAGCCAGCAGAGGAGAAAAAGGAGTTAAGTGCTGTAAGTACAAAGGATTTGCCAAGGAACTGATGTAGATATTTTCCATGTTCTCTCATACAAAGCAAAGGCGTATTTGTATTCTATTTTAAATACTGATATGTAAAGTCCCAATCAAAGGTACTGTGCTTACAACTGACATTAATTTGGTTATTGATTAATGAATGAGCTACAGTTCTACTTTAAAATATATAAGAATTACTAGTGAAATGATTCTATTTTGAAATACATTTGCTTGAATGTACCTATTGAGAATCCTGTGTGAATACCCTCAAATCTTTAGCTTGTTCTTAAAAATAAAGTTGCGTACACAGAATGAGAGACAGGTATGCCAATGCAAAAAGTTTGTGGTGTTGCTTCAGTACAGATTAATTAGTTTGTCAGGTACAATTCATGAATCAGAAGAATGATCTGTCTTGCTCATTATGTGAAGCCCCAGGATTTTTCCTACGGAATGCTGTCTGTGACTCTTCCTCTTTCCTAGCTGGAGAAAACCAAACGCGCTTTTAAGGATTACTGGGGTTTGTTATGGTTGGAATTTATGAAAATATCTTTTGATGTACAATGCTAATGAAATAATTTTTGATCTGTGAATGTATAACACTATGAGGAATGTGAATGAAATATGTTTATAACACCATTATTGGGTATTTAGTCAGCTAACTAAAAAGTTAGTTAATGAGTCCCTGTTCAAACATGAAAGTCTTGTTCCTTGCATAGAGGAATTGCTTGTTTCCATTCTTCAAAACTAAAAATATTTTACCAAAATGTTTTGTATGAAGTTAGGGTGGGGCCATGGTAAATATTCTAAACAATTAAAAATGAACAATGACATGCTGTAGCATTTAATTAAAAATGGTAAAAGGAACTTAATGTTCTGTTTTAGATTTTGACAGAGCAAGTATGCACTCAAGTTGTTCATAAACCACATCCAGAGCCAGATTCTACAGTGAAAATTCAGAATCCAAGTAAGGACCCATGTTATGTTTGTATGATAAATGTATTGCCTAGAGGTTGTGGGATTTTTTGAAAGTATGATTCAGAAAGTGAGAACAATTCATTAGTGTATCTCTACTACATACGGGTTTCAGTTACTACTTACATTAGTTGCTGTCAGCAAGGGTTTTTTTTTAATGCTGTTGAAATGTGTTACATAACTAATTTATTCTTTCAAAGTGATTCTTAAGGTGGTGGCAACACTGTTAAAAAACTCCACACCAAGTGCAGAGCTGATGGAAGTTCGACGTTTGTTCTTATCTGATATGATCAAACTTTTTAGCAATAGCCGTGAAAACAGAAGGTATGTCACTACAAATAGTATTTTCTCATCCTTGCTTTGTGTATAATAGCAGTCTGTTATACTCTTTGTAGAGTTTTATACTGTATATTAAATGGAATATATATATAAAAAAAAGGTCATGTAATAGGTTTGAGGTAATTTTTCTTCATTCAGCAACTAATACTGGATTTTTCTGTTTAGAACATACTTCAATTTTTTATCCATCCTGAAGTACTTTTCTTTCTACCATTGGTTTGATGTTCAGAGATGTCCCTCCCATTTTACCCATCATAATATTAAAATAAAGAAGCTTTGTCTGGATATATTTTGACCTAATTATTTCACTTTAGATGTTTACTTCAGTGTTCAGTGTGGCAGGACTGGATGTTTTCTCTGGGATACATTAACCCTAAGAACTCTGAAGAGCAGAAGATCACAGAGATGGTTTACAACATTTTCCGTATTCTCTTGTATCATGCAATAAAGTATGAATGGGGAGGCTGGAGAGTGTGGGTGGATACTCTTTCTATAGCTCATTCCAAGGTAAGAAATGGCTCGTGTATTTTTTTTTAATACTGGTAACTCCTCCAAAGGGACTAGCAAGCTCGTAAAATAAGCTGTAAAGTGATTTAGTGCCATCTGGTGGCTGTCTCCATACATGTCAAGGTGTCACTTTTTGTTATCCTGTGTCCTTTGAAGTCAAACAATTTGTAAACTGTACATAATGTGGTGTTAAGATTCTTGTTAGTTTTTGTCCAAATTAACGTAGCATATATTCATCCACGTAATCTGTACTTTTCTTTTTAAGGTCACATATGAGGCTCACAAGGAGTATCTAGCAAAAATGTATGAAGAGTATCAAAGGCAAGAGGAAGAAAACATAAAAAAGGGGAAGAAAGGGAATGTGAGCACCATCTCAGGTCTGTCCTCTCAGACAACAGGAGCAAAAGGTGGAATGGAAATTCGAGAGATAGAAGACCTTTCACAAAGTCAAAGTCCAGAAAGTGAAACAGATTACCCTGTCAGTACAGATACAAGGGACTTGCTCATGTCTACAAAGGTGTCAGATGACGTGCTTGGAAGTGCTGAGAGACCAGGAGGAGGAGTGCATGTGGAAGTTCATGACCTTTTAGTTGATATAAAAGCTGAAAAGGTCGAGGCTACTGAAGTAAAACTTGATGATATGGATTTATCACCAGAGACATTGGTAACTGGAGAAAATGGTGCACTTGTAGAAGTTGAATCTCTTCTAGACAATGTATATAGTGCTGCTGTTGAAAAACTCCAAAACAATGTCCATGGAAGTGTGGGCATTATTAAGAAGAATGAGGAAAAAGATAATGGTCCATTAATAACTCTGGCTGATGAGAAAGATGAACCTTCTACTAACAGTACCTCATTTCTCTTTGATAAAATACCTAGTCAAGAGGAGAAACTTCTACCTGAACTTTCAAGTAATCACATTTCTATTCCAAATGTGCAAGAAACCCAGATGCATCTTGGTGTAAATGACGATTTGGGATTGCTTGCACATATGACAGGTAGTGTAGATATAACATGTACTTCAAGTATAATAGAGGACAAGGAGTTCAAGATTCACACAACTTCAGATGGAATGAGTAGCATTTCTGAGAGGGAGTTGGCTTCATCATCTAAAGGATTAGAATATGCTGAAATGACTGCTACAACTCTTGAGACAGAGTCTTCTGGAAGCAAGCCTGTACCTAGTGTTGATGCAGGAAGTATAATTTCAGATACAGAAAGATCTGATGATGGTAAGGAAGCAGGAAAGGAGATACGGAAGATCCAGACAACTACCACAACCCAGGTGTGTTTCAAGTGCTGTAGTCATGTATTTTTCCAATGTCATTGCTCTTTGTTGCTGCTGGATAAAATAATAGTATGAGATCTGAAAGGCATTTGAGGTATATTTCTTTAATTATATGAATGGTGTCCATCCTCCAAGCCTATTTGCTTTGAAAATGCCATGATGTGTAAGGATTGTGAAGTCTTTCATATCCGTATAAAAAAATACGTATTGCAATTGTGGATGCTTTAGTTTAAAAATCTTAGCTAAGAGAATCTCTCGTCTTTTTTCTTTAGTTCTTCTGGACACATTCACAGATACTTTTAGAATTCTGCTTTAGACTTTCTTGTTATTATGTCTTAATATTCAAAATATCTATATTTTACTATGAAATCACACTGAAGTGGTTTTTACTCTTGCTGTACCTTTCTCAGAGTGTAGTCTTACAACACCTCAGTAGACTGTATTTCTTCCTGTACAGGAATGCTGGCATAAGCAATCTTCGTATTTGAGCCTAACACAAGAAAATGAATAGTTTAGGTATAAGAGAAGAAAAACTACAACTTGATTCCCAGACCAGAGAATTATTAATTTAAAAAGTATTTACTTTCTTCTTGGAGATCCTTTCTTGCCTAGGTCTCCCTCTGAAAAATTCTGAGAAATTACTGTTTTTGTGAGACCCATAGCACACTGAAAATGGAAGGGCCAAGCCAGAACACTACTCTGAAAGAATTGTACTCTGTATGCACAGCAAAATAATCTGAACTTTTAAAGCACAGGATTAGTTTCCTCACTGGCATTGTTCCAAGACTGTAGCATGTAACCAAAGATTGTTTTTAAGGATGTTATAAGGTGAAAAAAATTACTGCCTTCAAGATTTTACTAGCTGACAGTACGTCTCGTGTGTACACCAGCATTTTTCTTCTAAGATTTTGAATTCAAGCAGACTTCCTGAAAGTATGGAAGAAGAGCCAAACAAAGACTGTCAGAAATTGCTCTGCCTGGTACCGTGTAGTGTGTACCAAATCATCAGAAGAAAGAATTTCAGAGATACACTCAAGTACACTCAAAGTACATGTCATCTGATGAAAGAACAGCGATCAGCCTGCCCTCTTTGTTCTTCAGGGAGACAATACTTTCAGAAAAACTCCAGTGAACTGATGTTTTAATTTATTTATTTAAAGAATCATCGTTTCCAAAATGGATACTTTCCCCTTTAAAAAAAAAATTAAAAAGATTAATCAGACCAGTGGGCTCTAATATACAGAAACAATCTCTCTTCTAATTCTTTCTTCTATGGTAAGAACCTCTGTTTTGAAGAGAAAAGTAGAGGGAGCTCTTGCATTCCCTAGACAGGTTTTATAAGAGTTTAAGGTTCTTATACTTTTCAAAACTATGAAAATCCTCACAACATCAGTGACACACTATCAAGCATTCTTAGGGATCCTTATGTTTAAAAGTATTCGGTGTAATAAAGAGCAAGCCCTAAAAGCTCTCAATAGAAATAGTGTACCTATTACTATCAGTTCAAAAAAAAATCCTTTAAGTCTTAAAATTAAGACTGTTAATGCCATGGAAACCGATAAATGGAATGAATGGAGGATAACAAGAAAAAGGAGCAGTCCATTTTTATTTTGAAACGCATTTTTTTTTTTGTTTAAAGAGTAGAAGACAAAGGAAATGCTAGTGTTCAATTGCTATGTACATATATGCACCCATAAATACAGTGAATTTGTAAAGGATAATCTTACTTTATAGTAGCTAATGTAGAAAATCCTGTTGGTGTGACTTTGAGACTTTTCTGTTCTTTAACCTTTTTTCTTGATTAATTTCACCTATAAAGTTGAATAATAGAAAAGTAAACCCCTAAGTTTTATTATTAGAATAATTAATATATTTATTAAGACTATAATTATTTGTTAAGATTAAAATGATACATAAGTCTTAATAACTTTGTATCAGATCATTGTAAGAGAGAAGCAAAATGTTTTACTCCCAGCTACTCACAAAATTCCTTATATCATCTGAACCTGTAAATTATCTACAAACCATGTACTCTTCCAGAGTCTGACTCTACAAGTTAACTTCCATGATTCTCCATCTACTACTTAAATTACAGTTATTCCCACTAAAAACAATGAACAACTACACTGAATTGATTTAAGTCAGAAGCCATTAATATCTCTTTGAAATAATTTTCTTAAAAAAATTATCAACTGTGTAACCGTCAAAATTAGTATCTTTTAATCTCTTCTTTGGTTGTTTCAAAATACCCTGTGAACTGTAAGCTGTCCATACTTAAATCTTTTCTGTTTAAATGAAGTTAATATTAATAAAAAAAGATCTAAATATGTATTAAATAAAAGATAAATCAAGAATTATTGTTTTCATGAGTAAAGAACAGTGTTAATTTTAACATATCTACAGTGGAGCTGGAGATTGGTGTTTTGATTGCAGCATGCATAGGAACTGCCACATTAGATATGATCCCTTTGAGACAACTGAAAACACTGAAAATTACTTAAAGACTGTCCATCCAAGTGCAGATAGTTGGATTTCATGGCAGTTTACACAACACACATCGAAGTCCATTCTTGGAAATATGGTATTATTGGCTGGATAAAACTTCTGTTACTATAGAGTTATGATACCATTACTGCTGCTGACATGACAACCACCTGTAGTTATACCCAAAAGAGAACAAGTGGTATGTGGAGTTGCTATTTTCCAATTTTCTAAAAATTTGATCTACAGTCAGCTCCCCACCTTATCAGTAAGAAGTAAGCTGTCTTTTATTCAAATGGACTGAAGAGAAGCAACAAATTGCACAACAAAGTAGAGATGGGAACTCCTGCTTACTTCTAAGAAGAGTTAATGCCTTTATCAATATTAGATCAAATATTGAAGAATATAAAATTACCTCTTTCCTATGGTCCCAACTAAGAAGGACTGAAAATGGAGTTGAAAGCAGTATGCAGAAGACTAACGTAAAAAATGTGAATCTTAGATGAGTCTAAGAAAAGAAGAAAAGAATCATTTAAAGACATCAAAAAAACAGAGCAAATGAAAGCAAGAGTAACAATTTTGATCCCAATAGGTCTAATTGAATGAAGGGAACCTGCTCTGCTCTCAAAATGCTGGCTACAGAAGATCAAAAACAGACTAAAGATCTAAGAAGCTTTCCAAGTCAACTCCAATGCCATGTCCATTTCTGTATTGCTAGCACAAATATTTCTTAAATGTCTTTGCTTTTAAATTCCAGATGTAAAACGGTAAGCTGAGATCAGGAAATGAATATGTGAGCAAAGCAAGTATATTTTCTATTTTGCCAGCTTTAAGCTAATCTAAAGTCACTTTAAAGTAGTTTCAAGGATCACACTTTGTATTTCTTTTCAGAGGTGTTGCACATTGTAATTTCGTTGTTATTATTATTAATATGATCAAGTTAGATCAAAACGTTTGTTCTTTGCTGCTTTTTTCTTCATGGTATTCTCCATCATATCCTCTATGTATATCTTTTACATCTGTCTTTATCACCAAGTGGAAACAGTCATGACTATGTAGGTATTGAAGAGGAATGAAATTCACATCCATCACCTGTTGAGAGAATCTAAGTGTCCTGAGGATCCACAAAACCTTTAGCCAATTAACAAGAGTAACAAAATTGCTAAAATGATATTTGGGAGACTAGACTTGATTCTCTAATAATCCTGCTAAAAAGACCATATTAATAAATCGGGTTTGGAGAATGAGGAGCTGTCTAAAAGTACACTGATTCCTTGAAGCCATCAATGTGTAGTTTGTCCATGTTTTGAATCAAATATTCAAAAAGTGTAGATGTTTCCTATAAACAATGTCTTATTACTGCTGACCTTATACATGCTGCATTTTGTCTTTTTTGTAATACTTCAAGTGAAGAACCTGAGTGTAAAAAAAAATGGTGAATAGCTGAAAGGAAGGTCAGCTGTAGCCCCTCAGTGCTCACTGATTTGAACTGTAGCAGCTCCTTTACTGAAGGATACTGCCTGCCTTGGAATATCTGCATCTCCTGTAGTTTGTGCTCAGTCAAGTTTTAGTCCATACTTTCTCAAATAATGTGATCCATGCAAAAAGACTTTACAAAAAGTTAACATGATTTTTTACCTTCTTGTTGATGTAGGCAGTACAGGGTCGATCTGTCACCCAGCAAGACCGGGATTTACGTGTTGACTTGGGGTTTCGAGGAATGCCAATGACAGAAGAGCAGCGACGACAGTTTAGTCCAGGTCCACGCACAACTATGTTTCGTATTCCAGAGTTTAAATGGTCTCCCATGCACCAGCGGCTCCTGACAGACTTGCTTTTTGCACTAGAAACAGATGTACATGTTTGGAGAAGGTAGGTGTTCTTTCCTTCTTTAACTCCTGATTTGTGTTTCCATCAATAAGGAAAAATTAGGTGTGTTGTAGATGTTACTGGGGTAGTGGGGAGGGAAAGACTTGGTGTTAGCTTAAGTACCCTTCTGTATCTTGCATCTTCTCTTCCCACCCCTTCCCAGCCTGTTACAGCTCTGTTTCACATAAAACCATTTTTGTTTTCTTGAGGGACTGTATAACTTATACATGCCTAACTAAACTGAGCTACTCTTACAGCTTACGTTTAGCATTAGGATCTGCTGCTTCTGTTTCAGACATGAGGAAGATTTGTGTGTCTTCTAATGGCTATTTTCTTCAACTGATCAATTAAAAGAGAGCTTCTCAACCTGCAAATCTTATAAATAAAACCTCTTTCCTATAACATTTGCTAAGTAATCACTCTTTCTAGTGGACAAACTTTTGTTTTGCATGCCAATTCCTGTGGTGGTTATATTTTAGGAAAGCAATGTAATTTCCTAGGTTTTTTAAACACTTTAAGAGAGATACTCAATAAATTACTGTTATTAGAGCCCTTAGATATAATAGATACTGTTTAATCTACTTCCCAGGACAGAATAGTTCATTTTCAGAAAACCTGAGCATAGTTAACATCCAAGAAGCAATTTATATTGTATTTCATTTCCAGTTTGGTGTTCTGTGATAGTCACTAGGAAACAGATAATTTTGGTATTTTTTTTATTTGGCAATATTTTTCAGAGGGATTTGTATTTTGTGTTTAGGTAAAGCTTAGAGATTAAAGTTCAGTTTGGATATTTTCAGCTGAAACCTTTAATTTTTTGTTTGCTGGCTGGCAACAATGTTGTTTTGGGAAAAGAACATACTTGCAGATTTAGAATTCCACAGTATTTTCACATAGTATTTCTTATTTTTCAGGAGTGACTGTTTCATAGACAATTTCTCACCAATTAGGAGTTGCTGAGATTTCAGCTAATCTTATTAGCATCTGGGGCTTGCAGAGCTTTTTCTAATGCTAAATTTAATATAGGTAATAAATAAATAATAAATTGTTAATAGTAGATCAAGCTATCACTATATTATCAAGTTTCTTCTTTAAAACACCAGCAGGTGTTATCATTAGGTGTTAAGAAGGGTGCTTCAAAAGGCACTGGTGCAGTATGGTGAACTCTTTTATATAAAATAATATCTTTCACACTGAAGAAACAACACCACTGCTTTCAGCAGACCTGCCTATGAAGTGAAGTGGTGGTTGATGGGGATACACAGTTAACGAATCGTTCTCAACTGTTTATCTGAAACTAATCCTGGTGTGAAAATAGGTAGCAATCAATTTGTCCATTAAACTAGTTCTGTTCATATTTTTAGACAATTTACATGCAAAGTTTTGTAGACCAGATTTTGCCTTTATAGCAAAGAAACTTTCACAGTCTGGTTGCAAAGAGTAAATTTATCTAAGCTTTTATTTTAACTGTTTGTTTTTAATCCATTCTTTCTTCTGTTCTTGCAGTCACTCCACAAAGTCTGTGATGGATTTTGTCAATAGCAATGAAAATATTATTTTTGTACACAACACAATACACCTCATTTCCCAGATGGTAGACAATATTATTATTGCTTGTGGAGGAATTTTACCATTGCTGTCAGCAGCCACATCCCCAACTGTAAGTACAATATTTCCACCTAGTGGTCATAATAGAAACTTTTGTTAATAATACAAACCACTATTTGCGGTTGACTTCTCTTCTTTAGGGACTCCTGTACCCCCCCTGCCAATTCCTTCAAAAAAATTAATTTATAATCGAAACTCTTAAGCTATGATGTACAGAGTGTTTATAATATTTTGCATGTGAAATGCTAACTTTATTAGAGAAGTACTACTAAGTAAGAATAATATTTCTTAGGTATTTAGTATTTTGTTTGAAAGAGAAGACCATTAGGATCATGGTTATGAATCTTGATTACTGTAACAAAATTACATGCTTTATGATGGCTAGTTATTGATATTAATAAATCTGTTTTGCATGACCACCATTTGTTTGCATGCCAAATGACACCAGAAGTCATCTCTTCACTACTTACTGTTTATTTCTTCCTTCAGTAGGTCCTGACCTTAGTTTCATTTTTTTTTCTCCAGTCTTGTATTGAAATAGTCTGATATTTTTATCCACTCCGATGTTCTTAGTAAGTTGGAAGTTCTTTCAGTGATCACAGCTCAGGCAGGCAAAGTAGCCTGGTAGAATGATTCATGAAAAATAGAAAAATATGTTGTAAATATTGCATTGTTGTTAATAATTACAGTATTTGAATGTGGTGCCTTGTCTGTGCACATATCTGTAACTATTTCTTTCATACTAAACATTTTAGCTTGAGCATGCTGTAAGTATCTGCAGTGAATACAGGTCTTTGAAAGGGGAGCAAATGAGGCCAGAAGGGACACAGAGGCTCCTTTGAAGTAACGTAGCTAGTAGGCCCTGGAGCCTACAAATGTAGTTTGGCAGTGAAAGTTCAATTCCTTGTTCTAGCCATTCAGCAACTGAGATAAATTTACTTTGCCTCTACTATTACTTCTAGTTAGCTAGCAGAAAAACCTATTTTGCACAATTTTATTTGAAAGGTAAGAATGGGTGGACTATCAATTGGCTAAACATTGATATGACTTTCAGCCAGGCAATTAATAGTAAAATGGTGTCTACTATTTTCACTGTATTAACTGGGACAATATTTGCTATAAGCAAAAGCGCAGGACTCACAGGAAACACTATAGTTCTCTGTTGTCAGAAGAATGACATCAAGGTTGCTGAATAAAAGATCTTGCAAGTGCTTCATTGTAAATATTGACAAGTATGAGTGCACACCAAGCCATCTTGAGATGCAGACTGTACTATCAGTCTTTACATAAAAGGACATTGGGAGAGATTTTTTAAAACAAACCTTTTAGGTATTATTTGAGAATGAAGAAGTTTTCATTGCCATCTTTTATATAAAACTATAAAACAGACACAGCATTAATTAGGCTGTAATTCCATTGAATGTCATTCATGTTTTTAGCTCTTATTCTAGTTCATGCAGAGCCGTTCTATATGATAATAATTTAGCACTTCACCATTTCCCTCTATTTGTTCTGGAGAGATGTGTGTGTGTATGTATATAGATAGATAGCTGATACAGCTTTATAAATTACACATCCTTTTGTTAAAATATTGTGTGTTGATACTGCCTTGCTACAATTGTAGTGATTTTCATGCATTGATATAAATAAATACATTTCCAGTAGCTGTCTTCAAACTGAATTAATCCTACTTTATGAAATAAAATAATAAAAAAAGATTACTTTTGCCCCAGATATACAGGAAAAGTGGGGAGAAGTAATTGATAACATCACAAATTACCTTCACTTTCTAGGTGATGATTTCATTCATCACTTCCACCTAGCAGAGAACTTCTTTCCTCCCATTCAACTCCTTCCCTGTTCCATCATTGCCCATCCATAAACATTAGCAGGAAGGTGGATTTATTCATCATACAAAGAGCCAAACACATTCTTTGTTGTCGAGAAGGTCCCTCTCCCTCAGTATTGTTCTGAATCACAGTTATGAAGGGACCAGATGTCCTGTTGGGCATCAGACCATTTCTGAATATCCGTCATATGATGAATGAGAAGAAGTTTCGTACTGATTCTCAGACTTCGAATATTTTTGCATCCTTGAACTGCTGTGGAGAAAGTGGATGGGCTGCTGTTAGGATGTGTTTCTTCTCAGTCTGGATAGGGCAAAGTAGTCCAGTGCTTACAGTCAGTTACAGAAGACTCTGTCTTGCTCTCTTCCTTGCAATAGCTGCTAATTGGAAGAGAAAAGAGGTCTGACACTGGAAGTTTGATATGACATCTCCACTGCATAAAAACACTTATGGCAGGCCTTCTAGTGACACTGTCTGCCCGAGTAACTCTCAAGGGAGGAAAGAATCAATACACTTTCTCCCTCACCACTTCAAGGAATCACAGAATCACAGAATGGCTGAGGCTGGAAAGGGACCTCTGAAGATCATCTGGTCCAAACCCCTTGCTTAAGCAGGGCCACCAAGAGTTAATTGTCTAGGACTGTGCTGAAATGACTTTTGAGTATCTCCAAGGATGAAGACTCCACCAGCTGCTTGGGCAACAAGTGCCAGTGCTCAGTCACCTCCACAATGTAAAAGCGTTTCTTGATTTTCAGATGGAATCTGCTGTGTTGTGCCTAATTACATTAATGATTTTTTTTTCAACAAGATGTACAGTCCGAATTTTATGTTGCGTCTCATGAATCCCTTCCAACCTAAACCATTCTGTGATTCTGTGTGATTTTGTGATTCTGTAATTTAAACTAGGCACAGTATTAGAAGTCCAGTCAAGCAGTACTGCACTACTCTAACAAAAGCAAGCTGTTCACAGGTTACCTAAACTGCCTTACTGGATCAGCCCAAAGGCCTGACTGGTTTTATCATTCTGCCTCTAACAGCAACTGTTTGCAACTTAGATCAAAATACAGTAGTCTGAGTTTAATGATGGACTTGGCAGTCCTGGATTAATGGTTGGACTTGATCTTAAAGGTCTATTCCAACCTAAATAATCCTATGATTTTGTGATTCTAATGATACTTTGCTTCAGCATTGAGGATTTTAACAGCTAGAGAGGGTGTCTGGGCTGTCAAGTTTAATAACCGCTGAGGAATTTATCCTTCTAGACTCTATCTAATCTTTTTTGAAGCTTCTTACTCTTTTAGCCTCCGTGATATCCTATGGCATCGAGTCTGACAAAGTAATTATATAACCTTTGAAGCCCTTCTTGTCTTTGTTTATTTAAGCCTGCTTAAAAGTATAAAGTCACTATATGCCTTACTATTTATGCTATGAAAGGAGTGGTTAATCATGTCTTTATTCATCTCCATATTATTTATGATTTTATAGGCTTGAGTCATATCTCCTTGTCTACCTGTTTGAATCCACAGAGTCTTCGTCTTGCTTAGTCTGTCTTTGGAAGCCTCTGATCCTCCATATCTCTATTCTGTGGAGCTTTTCTGAGGCGTCAAAATAGTCACATTTTGTAGATCCTGTAGAACACATATATTTAGTTTATCAACAAGTATGAGCTCATTTTCCTTAATTTCTTCCTTTTTCACTCTTATGAATTGGGTACTCAAATATTCTCACTGAAGGCCTTTTGGGCCCATACTGACATTTCAAAGTAGTATTCTCACTTATTTCCTCCTAGTGTGTTGTATTTGAGGCGTAGCACAAGTATTTACATCTACTTCTAAAAATTAATTTACATTTCTGTCTGGAATAATAAAATATGAGACCAAAAAGGCTATAGAACACACAGTAAAGATCATTCCACCCTTTTACTTGAGGATGATAAAACAGGATGGAATTCAGGAAGAGATTAGAGTAAATTTAGCTATCCACTTGAAGTACTTGCATGTGGACTAGATTTCTAGCTAGTGGAGATCTGCTCAATAGAAGCAAATTATTCAGTGCTCTTTCATGTAGACACCTAGTGGATAATAAGCCAGATCCTGCTGCAATGACTGTTAACCTGGAGCTGAATCCAGCCTCTTGTTGTGAGGTAGCTTGTTTTCTTACAGAGAAGATGACAGACAGAAACAGAGTTCCTTTATTATTCTCACAGTCCTACCTATTCACACTTCCTTGACTTCAGTGTGTCAGCCTGAGTTGAAACAAAGCCTCATCCTGGGCTGCTAATTCTTGGAAGTCCTAAATGTCTGTTACAAAACTCTCATCTCAACAATCTGCTACAGTTAGTTGTTATTAAATGTGTCCCATTGCCTCTCGTATTTCTTTAAAGGTATTTCACCTATTTCTCATTAATAGCATAGATGCTGAATATTGGATGTTTGAATTAATTAGGGCTATATGCAGAAAAGAGCCAAGAGATAATTTTAGCAAAATTACTTTCAGAATATCAGAGAAATTGCAGGTTTTTTCTTCTTTTCTGCAACAGATTCTGTATTGTGTTCTCTCCCTTGCTGAAAAAACAGTACTGTCACAGTTTTTTAAAAAAGATGAATGTTTGGGGAATTTCCAATTTCAACAAGATTTTTTCCTTTGCATAGTTAGGACTTGGCATGAAATGGCAATTCTGGGCTGGGTGGAAGATTACTCCATGATCCTTTGTCTGCTGTAGAACAGGCAATCTTAATTATAGAATTTCTTCACTATTGAATTACAGAATCACAGAATGCTTAGCACAGAATGCTTAGCGTTGGAAGACACCTGTGGGGATCATTTAGCTCCCCCGCCCCACCAAAGGAGGTTCTCCTGGAGCAGGCGGCACAGTCACATCCAGGCAGGTTTTGAATGTCTCCAGAGAAGGAGACTCAACAACCTCTCTGGGCAGCCTGTTCCACTCTGTCACCCTCAAAGTAATGAAGTTCTTTCTCATATTCAGATGGAACACACACTGTGTTGAAGTTTGTGCCTGTTCCCTCTTGTCCTGTCACTTGGCACCACTGAAAAGAGCCTGGCCCCATCTCCTGACACTGGCCCTCAAGGTATTTGCATACACTGATAAGATCCCTCTCAGTCTTCTTTTCTCCAGGCTACACAGGCAAAACATCCACTGCTCTCCCCTCATCTACTCAGCCAGCCATTCCATCCTAGAAGGCTACCAGGTTAGTCAGGCGTAATTCCTCCTTGGTGAATCCACGTTGACTGTTCCTGATGACCTTCTTTTCCTCCACGTGCTTTGTGATGTCCTCCAAGATGTGTTCCATCACCTTTCCAGGGATGGAGGTGAGGCTGACTAGCCTGTAGTTTCCTGGGTTCTCCTTGCCCTTTTCAAAGACTGAAGTGACTGTGCCTTTTCTCCAGTCCTCCATGACCTTTCAGAGATGATGGAGAGTGTCCTGGCAATAACATCTGCCAGCTCCCTCAGCACTGGGAGGTGCGTCCCCCATCAGGGCCCGCGGATCTGTGAGTGTCAAGTTTGCTTAAGTCATCTCTAACCCGATCCTCCTCAACCAAAGGAAAGTCTTTCTCCAGACCTCCTCTCTTGCCTCCAAGGTCTGGGAAACTGGAGGGCCAGCCTTGGCAGTAAAGGCTGAAGCAAACAAGGCATTCAGTAGCTCTGCCTTCTCTGTGTCCTTTGTCAGCAGGGCACCCACCTCATTCAACAGCAGGCCCACATTTTACCTAGTCATCCTTGTCCCGCTGACGTACTTGAATAGGGTTTTGTTGTTGTTCTTGTCCTCCCTTGCCAGATCTAATTCCAAACGGACCTTAGCCTTCCTCATCGCCTCTGTGCATGTTCTGACCACATCCCTGTAATTCCTCTCAAGTGGCTTGGAATTACTGTAATAGAAATTTGCCTTTTGCTGTCCTGTTTTTTAATCCAGACTAGGATGATCTGAACAGTGCTGTGAACATGAGCCTTTAAATATGAATAGGAAAAAGAAAGAATCATTATCTATGTAAGGAAACCACTCACAAATCTGTGAGTGACTCAAGCACAGTGAAGGTTGTATGTTTGCATGGAATACATGGCAAAGTTTGCTGTAATATGCAGTAATTATTTCCACATAATTTAATATTTCCCTTGATTTCAGTTCTATGCCACCCCTGTCTCAGGGTCTGTACAAGGCCTTGCTTCTGATGCTGGTGTTTTTAAAGCACTGTCGATTGTATATATGAAACAATATGAAACTGAAGCAAGTGTAACAAAAAAATACACCCTATTTTGTTGTTTTGCAATATAAGCTGGAGTGTGTTGCAGTGTTGATTCTGATGTCTTATTAAATTGGGGAATTAGATAATTCTGCCAATATTATAGGGAGGCTATAAAATATAAAATACTGATAACCTTTTTTTTTTTTTCTCCTTTCTGTGGGGAGGTCTTTGAGGCTTTTTTTTCTTTTTAATTACAGCTGTAAGGAAGACATTTTTAAGGTGGTGTACAAGTGTGTAAAAAGCATATTTGAGGAGCTGTAAAGAAAAAGGTTTGCAGAGATGCTTTCTGTTAATAGCAGCTGGTTGCCAGATAAAACACTGTGTACAAGCTAGGAATTTGAATTAATCATTGCTTATTACAAGAATAGCAGCTGTGACAAGTACTTGAGGACACTGAGTAAGGCAAAAGAAATTTGAGGAGTTGAAATCTATGTGACAATCGAGAGTAAATTTCCAGACCCCTTGCAATTAGTTTGTTTTCCCACTTATTCTGTGAAGTCTATAATTCTAATTCTTGCTTGCAGCTTTTAAAGCAGCAGCTCTCAAACTGTGATCTGAGAGTTGCTGGTGTTACATGAACAGCTGGCTACAATGCTCAAACATTTAAAGACAGCCTTATTAGGTTTGTGCATTAAAAGCCAAGATGAGATATTTTTCTGTATGTTCTGTATATATTGTTAGCATTACTGTGTTCATGACTCATGTGATGCCACGGCTGCTGTGTGATCTGTAAAAATTCTGAGAATCAACAGTGGTACACTGATGTAAAAACTGTCAGCTAGTAATTGAGAGATAATAGCCACAGTTCAATTCTCGAGGTACCTCCATCTATAAAAGGGGAAGACACACTTAAAAACTGGTTGAACATGGTATTTTCTGTTCTGACAGGAAAGCAAGCAGTTTGTTTCATCTTGGTTTTCTTTCTGCTAGATTAGGTTTTCCAACTATTTAAATGACAAAAATATTGACAAACTCTTGAAAATTCAGTTTCTTTCCCTTTTTAAAATGTAACCGGTTAAAACTTGAGGATTAGTTCCTTGCCTATTGTCATAAGAGAGAAAGTGCATCTATCTACAACTAAAACATAAAAATCTAACACACCTATGTCATTGTGAACACTGGAATTTGAAGACTAACTCTGTCCCAGGGGCATAGTGAATCTTTAATTTTATTTTCTTTCTGTGGTTCAAAAGCATTTAAATACCTGGTATGATAGTGATTTAGGTTGAAGGAATCCCACCCAAATGTAATGTACAAAAGGAGCTATCTTGTGTTGCTTCAAAGGAAGGAGCATTGTGCATGAAGAACCAGTTTGCTTTTTGTGACGTACATGTGTTTCGTCAAAGCATTTTAAACATATTTGCCTCCTCATACAAGGATTAAATATTTTATTACATTTCAGTTGAATGGCTTGTTGCAAAGCAATAATTTTATTTCTATACAATCAGTAAAAACATCACTTTGGTTTACATGGCTTCATAAAATTGCTGTATGTACTATATAAAAGATGTACATTGGTTTGGAAGAATCAGTGTTTACATGAATGCCATAGTACAAGATTTACAGTTTTCCTTATGCATAGCTGTCTTTTGGAAGTCTTTATTTTCAAATGTTCATTCTGAGCTGAAATATTTTGCTGTTCTAATTACAAATTAAACAAATGTGTAATTCCAAGATACTAATTTGTTTCAATTTTACATTGTATTTTTAGTTAACTTAAATAATTTTCTTTTTCTTTTATTGTTGTGATCTGTTGTCTGTTTTGTCTGTTGCATGTCCAGGGTTCTAAGGTTAGTATTGCTGCTGTAAGTTTCATTTTTTTGCATTTTCAAAAAATACCTTTTTTTTGATCATTTAATATTTTGGCGCTTTTTTATTACCATTATTATTTTCCTATATCATGTAGTAGGATGTGAATAGGAATGTATTAGGGTAATCATTAACTTTTCCTAACATGTTTCCCTTGAGTAACTTAACACATTGTCAAGTATCATGCTTACTGTTGGCTGCTGGACTGAATGTAGGCAGGCCCATGAGCTAGTTTAAGTTATAAATACGGTTGTTAATAGAAGAATTCTTTAGGCCCTGAACACGTTAATTATATGGGAGACTTGTTACTGCTTTTAAAGTATGCTGAATAGTCATGAGATGGTGATCTGTTCACTTTTTAAAGAGTTTTTGAGCTGCATCTCTCTAAAATATTGCTAATACCTGAAAGCAGCTTGATTAAATAATGGATCTTATTTTAAACATCATTAGAGTGTCAATGTGCTGTATTTAACAGGTAGAACTGATGGTAAGTTTTGCTGTAAAAAACTGTCATTTTTTACTTCCATCCAGCAGAATTTTAGGGAAATTTGTAAAAAAAGATATTTTTTTTTTCAATTCAAAGTCTGCAAAAGTCTTGGTAAAATGAAGTAAAGTGTTATATAAAATGAATTTATTACATAACTTGTAAAAAAAAAAGCAATGAGTATTCTGAGGAGGTTTAAGACTATGATTGATGCAATACAATTGAAGCTTAAGAAAAATCAACAGCAGGCAGTCAGTTGGCTGCTAGCAAGCCTGAAGTTATTTCAAGCATGAGTTCAAAGTTAAAGTTTTTATAACCACCTATGAGTTTTTCTAGGAGACTTACAGCTATAGATTTTTGCAAATATGTTTTCTTTGGATGAGTGCTTTCGAAAATGATGTTCCAGTCTGTTATAAAAATCCAGCAACTTATTCCAAAAAGTAGGAACACAGCACACACTAAGCGGGGGAGACTTGGTGAAAGAAGATAGGCTGGAAATCGTTCTTCTGAGAGTTGTCATTTTACCATTTTTCTGATATTATTGGGCAGATCAGACAGATGACAGCCCTTCCCAAATCACTCATGTAACTGACATGTTACATCCTGAAGAGAAATTAAATGAAGCGGTATCTATCTTTGTGGTGACACATGCCACATTACATCCTTCATCTTTCAAAACAGTTTCTTCCTTAATACAGTTTGGCACAGTTCACACTTTAATAATTTTGTAGGTGAAGTATTCTAAAAAGTGAGTTATGAGTGAGGTTACTAGTTTTTTTTTAGAAGTATGGAAATAAAGAAATTTTTATTTTTCTGTATTTTTCTTTGGAAGGAAATGGCCTTAACAGCAAAAAATACATTTTGAATATTTTTTTAAAATACTTCTAAGCA
The DNA here is from genome assembly GCF_023634085.1 of Falco cherrug. NCBI lineage: Eukaryota > Metazoa > Chordata > Aves > Falconiformes > Falconidae > Falco > Falco cherrug. Next base: position 26,300,216 of record NC_073698.1, read on the forward strand.
AATTAATAAAAATAAACAAACCTAACAAAAGTAATAATTTTCAAAGGGACTGAACTCCATGTTCAGAAAAGCCCTGAGATCTGAAATCTTGTTGACAGTAAGAAGCAAACATCTGTAAACAATTTCAAAAATAGTATTTAGGCATATAAATGTGGACACAGTCAAGTACTAAATCCTGTTTTCAGTTTTTCCTAGCTCCAGAGGTAAAAGTGTTTAAACAGATATTTATTTTTTTAATTAAACTTATTGTTTCCTTATGTATCTGCACTGTTCAACACCTGAATGCACTTGAAAACATGACCCTGGACTTCTAAGTATCTTTTTGGAGAAAAACATGGCCCCTTTCAGATTTCAGAAATACTGACCTCATTCAGCATTTTTCTGTGGATTCCCATTAAGGAGAATCCAACACTATATTAGGAAAGAAATAGCCATTCTCTGGGAAGTGTGAGCTGCGTGCCATATAACTTGTCATGTTTTTACTTCCCCCTGTTGCTGTCATGAGGGAGTAAACGTTCTGTCTTCTGATCTCCAGGAGAATTGGACTTTGTCAGGTCCCGATATGGTATAAGCATTCCCAGGGAGAATCGATTCATGGAAACAGGGCAATACTGTGTTTTTTCCCACTCCACTCCTCACATTTACTTGTTTATCTAAAGGAACATAAAAGCTGTACAGACAGTAATTACTTTCATCTGTTACCTGTCAGTTTGCTTAGCCTATGGAAGAATGTAAGAGTATGTTGCACCCATAGATACCGTGCATTGTTTTACTATCTGGCCACACTTTGTCTTTACATAGTTGCTAAAAACCTTCTCATTTATATTAGACTTTTTCTCATCTATTACAGCATGTAAATGTAAATAATTTTCTCACTCTTTGTGCTGTCTTAATTCGAATTTACGTTAATAGTAGGAGATTTTTAAGTAACTCTTTAACGTTTTTGTCATTAGGCATAACAATTTAGATTTGTATGTGTATGTGCTGTCTTTATATTCCAGTTGTGTTCAAAATGTTTAATTCAATTATCTCCTTTTAAAGACTGAATTGGAAAATATTGAAGTGACACAGGGAATGTCAGCAGAGACAGCAGTAACTTTTCTCAGCCGTCTGATGGCAATGGTTGATGTACTAGTATTTGCCAGTTCTCTAAATTTTAGTGAGATTGAAGCTGAAAAAAACATGTCTTCTGGAGGTCTAATGCGACAGTGCCTAAGGCTTGGTAAGTTGGCAGACAGTATGTATTAAATAATTACTTACAGATCAATGAGCTACAGATGGATCAAATAGTGACACATGTAGGAAAGGACTTGTACTGACTATGATGTGATAACATAAAAATCCTGTTTATTATTGATTTGAGACAGTTTTATGGTTGATTCAATTTAGGCACAAGAATAAGCTAAAATGACATGTCTGAGATTGTTCTTTCTTATACGTTTCAAATTGTTTATATTTTGGGGGAGTAAAAATATTAAATATAATTAAATAAATTGAGATATTTTTTTTTCCTTAAAACTGCTTTGCTACCTGCATGTTGCAGGTTTCCTTATCCAGGTCTCCATGGATTTGGAAGACTATTTATAGGCTATGTAAGAAAAAGCGTGGGATGCACGTGCAGACTCTGTAGACCTTAATACATGTTGCAACAGTCTGGCACCTCTCTTCACTATTTGCTATATACTGTTACAGTTAATTTAGGAAATTTTTAAATTTATGAAGAATTCAAACTATTCTATGCAAACTCTATCAGTTTATCCTTGCAAACATTAAATTTTGACTGTCATCTGGCATGGTGCTGTTTTGCTAATGTTACATCCAACATACTTTTTAATCTCTCAAATGATGAATAGTTTTTGTACTCAGATTTTGTCCTGTTATTATTCATACCACTCATTAGGTCACTGATAATTATACTGCTGCTAAAATAAAAGTTGTGATTTATGCTCAATGATCATTTTTCATCAAATTCTAAATTACTGCCTACTATTTTTTTCTATTCTAGCTGTACATAAGTACTTTCAGATTTTAAGTGTTGATAACAAATCAATAATGTACAAGAGCTCCAGTTCAAGGATTCATAATTTTCAAATGTTAATGTAGTGATATATCAGTTATATAAAACATTCAGTTGTTCAACTAAAGAATAAAATAAATAAGTCAACATCATGCTTTCTTAGCACCAACAGAGAACCTAATGTGAGAACTATGTGGCACTTGTTATTTGGATATGGTTACTGTCATATCAAATTAGATATACAGATTGCTAATTGATGATCTGCCTATAATAATGACAAAATACTCCAGTTTGTAACATTTTCATAACGTATTTTTAGTTTGTTGTGTGGCTGTGAGAAACTGCTTAGAATGTCGGCAAAGGCAGAGAGAAAGAGTGAACAAGACATCATTAATCAGCAGTAAAACTCAAGATGCTCTTCAGGGTGTAACTGCAGCAGCAGCAACCAAGGTAACCCACTCCTCAGTTACCAGCAGCAATGACATCCGTGCTACGGCTTCATAGGATCAGAAAATAATTGTAACTGCCTTCTCAAATATTTGGCAAAAGCTTAGGGTTTTGCTGTTAACTGATTTAAAGTAAATGTGAGGGGGTTTATTTGAAACAAGAAAACATTAACACAGTAGTATGACTGGAGTAATTTTAAATAAGCTTTTTCACTCTTGCTTGGTCTACTTCAAAGAAGTCATCCCCTTAAACCTGTCATGTATACCTACACAGCTTTTTTTAATTTGTCAGGACACTTGCAGTTTTGATGAAATCCTGCAATCGTATCTTTGTTGATGGAACATCTGAGTCCTGACAACTTCCACAGACCTCTGAATGCATATTAGACATCAGTATTTTCTATCTGGTTTTAGGAATCAAAGTTATTTAATATTCAATTACAGCTTAGTTTTCCGGTTTCATTAATTCATCATTCATTTTTATAATTAATAATTAATTAATAGCTTTTATTTGTGTTTATTGTTATTAATTTATAATTTCATTATAATTACTAATGAATAATTAATAAAAATGGGGGGGGGCGACTTTAAGACTTTGGAAGTCCTGAAATTCAAATCTCAGAGAATTTAGCACAGCCCATGCCTACAATACAACACTTCGTATGATGTAAAAAAATCCCTTTTTTGGCTACTATATTTTCATTACTAAATTCAGCGGGTTTTCTTCTCTAAAGACTTTCAGATAGCATTTACAAACTGAGCTACTTTCACAAAATTATTTCATTAAATCACACCAAAACATTACATTTCTCCACATTATCACATTCAGTGCAAAGCAAATCAGTATAAGGAGACTTTTAGGTGTTTAGGCATCATTTGTAATACATTATCATTTTTTAAAGGAAGCATACTACTCTATGCGTTTGTAATAATAGCAGTTATTCTGTAAGTAGTCTGTAATAATTCTCAGTAACATGAACATAAACTGATTTTTCAAAATTATTCTGCTCATCATTTTTAAATTTAACAAACATACTAGAAATAATTTATTGTACTGCTATGAGACAACTCTAATCTGAAATAACCTTTTGTGTGCAAATTATTGTAACTCTGGGAAAAGATACAGTTCTGAGGTACTGGGAAGATGTAAAATTTTTTATCTAAATAGTGTTAAGATAATAATTCATAACATTGCTTTATTTCTAGAACCCTTTTCTGAGTATTATGTTGGAAGCTTATTGGTGGTAAAAAAGAATCTAAGGTTGATGCAATATCTAAAAAAGGTGTCAAATTAAGGTTCTAACAGACATGCTTTGATATTTGGGGGTGGGGGGTGGCGGGGATAGACAAAAATCTCACTACTTTTTATTTTTAGACTCCCCTTGAAAATGTCCCTGGCAATCTTTCTCCTATAAAAGACCCTGATAGGCTTCTTCAGGATGTTGATATTAATCGTCTACGAGCAGTTGTTTTTCGTGATGTGGTGAGTAATATGTGCTGTAATTCTTTCTTCTGCAAAATCATCACTTATATTTTGAAAGAGATTTTGATTGCACCGGAATTAAAAATACCCTTCATGTGTTGTACTTTGTATATTATCTGCAAACCATCTGCTTGTGGCTTTGTAACTACCAGCCACTTTCTGCACTTTAAAATCATACTGGTAAGCTATTTCAGATTAGTAGCTAACTGTGTTTAACAGTCAGACTTGATCTTACATTAGCCAAATAATCACAGCCAGAAAAAATCAATTATGTCTTATGTTGATTAAAACTGGATTACTAAAGGTGTCAGCTATTTTTCCAACCACGGTAGGAGGAAGAATTACTATATGTATTACAGAACTGCAGCAAATTGATTTATAAAGACAGTTTTTACTTCTGCTAAACATATATATTTATACACACTATATGTAAATATATTTTTTTGTTGTTTTTCAGATTTTTCTATAGTTTTTTTAGCATAAATGCATCACAATGTGGGTTTTTTTGGAAATAAGTACAATAGGAATTACTATTATATATACACCAATAGGTATGCTTAAACTTCTCCAACCTAAGTTCGAGTAGATTGAAGTGAAGATTGATGTTAGAAATAACTTTAAAAAGAAGAAAGTAGAACTTGACACACAAAAAAAGTATCTGTCAGGATGACCTGATCATCTTGAAAGGGCAAGGTTGAATTTGGGTGGAGATCTTCTCTCACCTACCCTTCTTAAGTAGAGTAGAAGGGAATGGGGAAATGCTGTTTCTGGCATTTCCATGAAAGTTAATAAGAAGATTTCTGTTATTTTAAGAACTGCTAAGACATGCAGCCAAATTAAATAACACCCAGAAAACATGGCAGGCAAGCACTGGATTTGTCACAGAAAATGCATAATTGTGGAATTGTGAAACCACTATAGGAGTAGATAGAAGCTGAAGTCTTTATGTCTACCGTGTTGAGTTTTACACCATAATAATAATAAAAAAAAAATATTTCAGATGAGCTACAGCAACTTAAGCTTAATCAGGATGATACCTAAGCCATTGATGGTAGTTGCCATAGAACAGTGGAATATGTGGCGTGGGAGGAAGTCAGCGAAGTTGTCGTGGTCCTGGCCTTTACTTAAATCAGAGTCCTGGAAAGCTAGGGTTGCTGCTGACAGTCCTGTTCAAGGAGAAGATAGAATGTAGGAGCTGGGATTTATTGCTGGAAAAAAAACAGTGATCATATCCCTCCTGCTTTTACATGTTACCAGAAGCTGTTATGCCTGCTTATGCATCCAGTGTTAGCTAGAAAAGCATCTGTTGAGCTTAGTTCTCCCTTTTAGCAGTAGTACCCCTTACCTTCTTGTGTGGCCAGAGCTTTCGGAGTCTCATCCTTGGGGCAGCTAAAGTCAGTTGCCCTTGCAGTTGGGAAGCCTTGAAAGCACTTCCAGAGCAGAATCAGGCCTCTGTTCTGAAAGGCCCATTGGCTCCACAGTCCCAGAGATTTGTGTAGTGACCAAATTACCTGTAAAATTCAGTACTTAATACACGCTATGTTCATAGTACTCCACTAAAAATCCATTAAATCATCTATGTAATCCATTTGCTACTATACTAACAGATACAATGTTTCAGAAATATATTATTTATTACGCCTTGTGATGTTCTTGTGTGAAAATTCTATGGAAATGTCTGATATTATAGATCTGTTCCTTTTTCTCCAACACAGGATGACAGCAAACAGGCTCAGTTCTTAGCTTTGGCAGTAGTCTACTTTATTTCCGTTCTGATGGTCTCCAAATACCGTGATATACTAGAACCACAACGAGAAACTGCAAGGTCTGGGAGCCAGGCAGGTAGAAATATCAGACAAGAAATAAATTCACCAACAAGTACAGGTATATTTGTTTTCTTCAAATGTTACTTGATTATTTTTTTAGAGCAGTAATTTTGCTGCAAAGTATTTTTAATGAGCAGCTAAAGATCCTAATAGGTAATTACTTGCTACTTTCTTCCTGTCTAATTATTTGGCTCTTTAACATACTTTGGCAGATTTCAGTTATTCTGTATATTTGCTCATAGGGTATAACTAGTTTTCACTGGCATATTGCTTTTTTATGGCTTTTTTCCTTTAACTTGAAAATAATTAAAAAGAAACAGGGTGCCTGATGGAGTTAAAGCTATAAAGTATGAGACAGTCGATCAGCACAACTTCCTAAATCTCTTATTTGTTAGGAAGAACAGATATCTTTAACTCTATACCATGAAATGTATAAACAGCAAACACAGCTGTTTGCCCATGTGAACTCCTTTTGTTTGAGTGAGGAGGTTTGTGAAAGGGTAGTGGAGGACTGAGTACTTTCCTGGAGTCCTCTGTGTTGGTGCCTGCGTTTAAAAGCCTGTGGAAACAATGTAATGAAAAGGAGACACTTCTGTTGCCTTCTTTGGCTGAACTGTTCCTGATTTTTGTTAGAAGTAGTGGTTTTTACTAGCATGTGTTCTTCAGCCTGAGAGGGAGGGAGTCTCTTAGCTGTCAGAACCCGTCAGAAATTAGGAATCCAAACTTTACCCCACTTTGTTTCAAATATTATACACTGTCAGTTCAGTAGATTTTTTCAAGTCTGAGTCAATTGATTCTAACTGTACCTTCTGTGTTAAAGGAGCTTAAAACTGTAACTGAATTTGTCCATGAAGGTCTTTATGTATGTTTTTCTTCTTGTTCTGCTTTTAATTACTTTTTCCATTTACAGAGTTGCTAATTTTGATTCTTCATAGAACTTTTTTTCCAATTTGTGTCATATTTACATTTAGTCATTATTTTCTTAATCATCATGATGTTTTGATTTACTGCTTATACATAATTTCTGAAGTCCATGTGTTTGTAGGCTTTCCATTATAAATGTATTACATGAACTTAACTATGAGAAATCATAATTTTTTGCACCTTCCTGGTTATACGTTACAGTTCTGCACTAAGAAACTGCTAGTTTCAGTGAACTGTTTCATCCATAATTGTCTTGCCTCTGTGTGTGCATACATAGATATCTCTCTGTGTGTCTTTTCCCCTATGAATGTTGCTCTTGAAGTGCCCAAATAATAGGTATGCTGTTTCCTATCTCTTGATACAGAACTTGTTTTCTTCCTTTAGAAATGCATTTTTTTGTTGATAATACCATATTTGCATGTTTCAATGAGATAGGATATCTGTCATGGATCCACAGTGGACCAGACCACACATGAATACTAGCTGGCTCACATTTGATTCCATGATTTTCTCCACAGTTGTGGTCATACCATCTATCCCTCACCCAAGTTTGAACCATGGATTCCTTGCCAAGTTAATTCCTGAGCAGAGCTTTGCCCACTCATTTTACAAAGGTAATATTAACATCATCTCCTAACCTGTTTGGGTGTTCTTATTTAATGTAATGTAATTCAAGAACTAACTGTGATGTAATTGTTGATAAATAAGTATACGCCTCAGGTTACATGGAGATCAGACCTGATGATACCTTTAAAACTTTAACTTCCTGCCTACATTTCTCTAGGAAATCTCTTTCCCTATTTTACTACCATTTATTAACTTTACTTATTATGAAATAAAATAAATTAAATTTAAAAAAGAAGTCAGGAGGAGGGAATGGATGTAGAAAATTTAAAATGCTTTTTTGGTTTGTGGTTGTTCTGCTACAATATTAAGTCCATAAAAATAAAATCAGGCCTATTTTAAAAATATTGCATACCACATAAAGTATGTAGTACTTTTGTAGTATTCCCTTTCCCCATACCTTTTCCTATACTTTTGCTTTCCTTTTTTGCTTTTTTCTTGCCTTCTTGATGGTATGTAAACCTCTGGTATTGTATGTATTGTGAATTATTTTATGCCTGTTAGTTAATGTGCTGTGCTGTGCTTTTCTTGAAGGAAACTGCTTTTGTGACCAGAACAACTATTATATGTTTTGGGCCCGATTTGTTTTGTTTGTTTGTTTGTTTGTTTGAATAGATACTATATTAGGTAGGGAATAAGTCTTTCAGATATCGTTACTTGAAAAAGAGAGGGTTACCCGAATGTAACTTTAGCCAAGTTTGCATGTACATTTTTCCCATTTCTTTGCATGCACTGTGCTGCAAATACAGAAATGTAAAATAGGTTAAAAAAATTAATCTGATGAAAATATTCTTGGTATGATTTTGAAAAATCTCAGTGAGTAAAAAGACTGATTTATAAAAAGCCTAAGAAATTTAAAGTTGTATCTTATTTATAAAGAACAGAAATAGTTAACTTCCTACTTTAGTAGTAATGCAACTTCTGTTTATCATATGCTGATCTGGAAGCATTATGTTAAAATATTCATTACATCAACATCTGGTATTTCTTTATATTATGAATTGTTTTGATTTCTAACTACTAGTAAGCAAGGATTTGTGATTTTGATTAATAAGATTATCTGCCATACAAAGAAAAAAAATATTTTGGATCATTCCATTTGCTGACATAATATTCTTTGTTGTGATATAGTTGCATTTGTATGCTTTAATCCATTGTTGATAAAAAAGAAATAATTTGCTCTTAGTTCACAAGAATACTACAGTACTATGTAGCACTACAGAATAAACCCCTAAAACTGTTAAATACTGCTTTCTCATCTTTTTTTTTTGTTATTGTTCTATTTGGGGGGGGGGTGTTTATAGCATGTTTCTGTGTAGCAGGTACAGGATATTTTATTTTTAGCCACCTTTGTTTGAAAATTGGGATTGGTTAGACTGCCTCAAAACACAGTTATTTAAAGACAATTTAATCGTCATTAAATTCAATAGAATAAACATAGATTATGCAACACAAATGAGATTATATTGCTATTTGTACGAAGCTTGGTATTTGATATAATGGGTGGCAAAAGGAGGGGAAAAGTAAATAGTTTTCTTCTTATCTACATGTAGTACATGAATAAAATATATGTAAGCAGAAAAAAAGATTTGGGAGAAGTGGAGGCAGCCATACAAACCAAAATATTTCAAATAAAGCATTTTTTAAGAATTCTATCTTTTGTACTATTGTCTATAGTACTTGTTTTACCTTGAGTTCACATAAAATATAGGTTTGGTTTTAAAATAGTTTAATAAAGCTATAGTAAAAGTGTGAGTGGGTTAAAAAAGAAGTGTTTTGGCTTTAGAAACAAATTATTCAGGAAAGGAAGTGTTATCTGTAGTTAGTTATTTTATTTGTTGATACCATCATATACTTCAAGTTTTTAACTTTGAGCTCTCAGCCGCTTATACTGAGCTGCTTCACCCCTTACAGAAGAAAAATGTTTCTGCTTTTTATATTCTAAGCCCATTTCCTCAGTTTCGAAAATTATCAGGAAATTAAGTGGAAAAAAAATGTCACCACTGTCAGAAAAGGCTAAAAGTTAAAACCTATTTTGTCCTTTCAAGAATCTTTCATTCCAGTAGCTAAACCAATTGGTTTCCTTTTACTAATCTGACATGCTTTCAGATGTTGGCAATAAGCATGTAATATTTGAATATTATTTTAAATATTAAGGTTTTTAACACATTATAGAGTGGTTTAATGTAGCATTTAATAGTAAATTTAAAGCAAAATCCTATTTTTAAAAAAAAATGATAAAATTTCAGTTTTTACATGGTTACATGGAAGTCTTTATTTTATTCATTCCACATGAAAGTAAATGGATGTGAAGGATTTGTTCCTTGTCAGTCCAATTCAATACAGTAAATTGTATCATTATTGTTAGAACTGTACAGGACTTCTCTGGGACAGATCTGTGTGAATTAAGGGAGAGGGATTGGCTGCTTATAGAAAATCCATTTATAGTAGATGGAATCTAGATATCTGTCCAGGAAACTTGGCAGGGGAAGAGTAAGATAGGAGTAGGTGTATCATCAGTATTTAAGTAAAATACTGATTTTGTTCTTAGTGATGATTTTTTTTTCTTTACATGGGGCAATATCTTCAGTTAAAATACATATAAGGCCGTGTGAGACCCTACTTGTCTTGGCCACATTACAGTATTTGGTTGGTGTATGCTTCTTAAAACTACAGCTGGTGGCAAGTACAGCTTACAAGAATTTTAAACATTTTTATACTTGATATGAAACTTTTCAGTTCTCATCATATAAAGTGTTGACCTTTGCCTAGTTCATTGGTGGTATTATATATGAATATGAAAATATATATGAATATGAATAATACAGATAAATAAAATGTAGTATTGTATTGTAAAGTATGCTTTGCAGGGAAATACATTCTAACTTTAATTACAAATGTCTGTAGCTAGTAAAATCAGAATGTAATATTTCTTCTACTGTTATGCAAATATTGTTCACAAGCTATATGTTATATTATAGTGCTTAAAGGAGGAAGGACACACCTAGGAAAGAAAAAATAAGCCGATGGTGTCCATGACTACCATTTAACAATAAAAATGGGTGTTTTTCTTTATAATGTTCTATACTTCTGTGTTTATTTTTCTTTCTAAGCTGATTAATGAGGAGAAGAAAAATGTTACTCTGTCTATAGATTTACTCCTTGTCCTAAGTCTGTTGCAAGTGTTTGAGTTTCTTGTACTGGTTTCTGATAACTATAAAGGGTTTGCAGTACTTCTAAAATAGTCTGTGCTTAGTCAGACAAAGTGGAACTTCCAAAATTAAAAGCAAGCTCCCTCTCTTTTCAATTTAGGTCATATATAGTATTACTCTTTGGAGTAATTTATTACCACAGTCTCAAGGAAAATAGCAGATCAGAACTATTCTCTTCCATCTGAAGGATGTCTGAGAAACACATCCTACAAAAGTAGATGTTGCTAGACTGACTTCTTTCTGTTCACAATACCGAAAAATTAGAATGAGTTAGATTTTTGGAATGTCAAATGGCTCAGTTTCTCTGTGTTTATGAAGATTTCAAAATGGAGACTTTAAACCAAGAATTGTTTAAATGCAGGATCCTCTCAAGTGATCTAAAAAGTTTTCTGGCGTATAGACCTTTTGGTTCATCAGATTTCTTCAACTAACTGTGATTAAGATAAGTTCTTCAGCATATTTAAAATATTTAAGTGTAGTAAAGGTGGGAATAACATTTAAAATTACTTTGCTAGAAGGGTAGAGTTGTGTTCATCTGACTAGTCAAAGATGATAGAAACACTCTTTATCATTGTCACTATCTCTGTGACTGTGGGTGTTGCAGTATGACCAAAACCTCTGTAGTAGATTTTCAGGTTTTATCTCAAAATCATCAGTCATGTGTGAGTTGTACTTTCAGGAAAATACCAGTAATGAATCAATGTCTGAGTTAGTCATCCTAGTCTCCATTTATAATAGGTGGAGAGGAGTTACGGCACATTTAGGGTACAATTCATCTGGTCTGCTTTAGAAATCTACTTAAAAAAGAGATAAAATGGGCACTAGTCACTACAGATGCCATTGTAGACCTGTGCCTTGGTCAGATTAGTCCTGGCTTCTTTGACTAGGTTTAACTGAACTCCAGACACAAGGCGTGCTTTATGACAAAAGCTGCCATGAAATTCTTTGATCTCAGGCACTTAATCCAGTCTAATGACATTATGTGCCTTAGTAATATCCCCATCCCGTAGATAGCTATAATTTGCTACTTACAAGTTCATAGTTACATATTCTTTATGAGTACTACATATCTATGGTTTAAAGTAGGAACTGTATGTCCATGTACACAATTACACAATGTCTTCAACCTAATGATTGGCAGGCTTGTTCCCTTCACACCTGGCATCTAATAAATCTCATCAGTGCATCTCATTGTCCCTCCAATATCCCTTATTTCTTGTCTACCTATGTAACAGTGTGCAATGCAACTAATCTGCACCTTTCTTCATTGTAAAGTATTTAGGAATACTGATTTGTTTCATGGTATGGTTGAGGGTATTCTCAGTTCTGTTTGGGGTTGGTTTATGGGGGTTTTTTGGGGTTGTTTGTTTTTGGGTTTTTTTTGTCTTATAAGTATTCCAGTCTCCTTTTTTGCCTGCTGAGCATTTGAGTTCCTCGAAGGTGATGGTTCCTTGCAGCCTGGTGTGCTAGCGAACCCTTTTATAAAAATCTTTGACCTTCATCTTTAGCAGCATCTTCCACAAAGATTATGTGTGCGAAATCCTAGCTGTGTTGTATTTAGTAGGGAAGCAGTGCTAAAGCTTGATCTCTACTCCTTGTGATGGGGAATGATTTCAAATCCTATGAAAAGCTTCCTTTCAAATTCAGGAGGATGAAGATAGTCCCAGTAAGCAAAGCTGCTTCTTATGGAAGACAGACAAGCTGCTTCTGTTTCATTTTTCGAGCAAATCCATTAAATTAATCTTAACATCAGAGGAGGTTCAGGCCTTTGTAGGAGGGTTATCCAGTCTCTTAAAAGGCTTCTGACTTAACAGTACATTCTGAAAACGCATCTGAGCAGTGCAACTTGCCAGTTCCCACAACCATTTTAAAATAAACTTGTGTTAGTCAAGGCATCATTAGTGGTCTTCACTTCTAGTCAGGAAGAATTGCTCTTGTTACAGAGCATAAAATGCTTCAATTTGTATTTCTGGAATGGCAGCAATTGGAATAGCTTAGAAAATAATGTTTTGTTCTCAGTCAATTTCTTTGGTAAGATTGGGATGTTTTCCCAAAATGGGTATGAAAATATCTCTGTTATGTCTGGAAAGTGTGGAAGTTGAGACTGAAAAAATTGAGAGTAGCCCTTTCTTTTGCCAGGTAGAGAGTAATCACTGCATATTTTGAGAGCAGAAATGTCTTGTCGTTGGAATAAAACACAGGAGAAATAGAGGAGCATGGTATCTTCTGTTAATAGCAGCTAATCTGCCTTATCATGCAACTTCTTCCAACTGCATCTACAAATTTGAAGTAGTTTTAGCTATGGTGCTCAGGATCATTTCAGATGAGTTTTCTCAATTCTGGTCATTGTTGAAGCTGTCCTTGCTTATCCTGAAGGTTTATTGGACTACTGTTTCTTTCAATAGTGCTTCCACATGTCCAGCTGCGGAAAAATGTGAATAATATTTTTTTTTTACACTTCAGCTGGTAGCCTGTTAGTTACTGAGAAGAAATTAATGTTAACCAAGTAGTGGAAAGATATTTTCACTTGAAAATTGATGTTTTCACTTAGCATTATTCAGGAGTGTTTCAGAAATGAAAGCATTGCAATTCACCTTATAACATCCGAAGAAAACCAGTATATAACTTATCACAACATTTTATCAAAAATGGATTGGCTTTTCAAGTCCCTTGATTACACTCTCTGTATCTTTCCAAAAGCGCTGTAAATTAACAGATTTCTTAAAGGTATGTGCTGTGGATTGACTGGAAGCTACTGGTTGTTTTTTTCTTGACACAAGAAACTGTATTAAAAAGTTGCAGAAACCACTTTTTCTTTGAAGACAAGTAAAGCATCAAGTTTCTCTAATCTCATAGGTATACAGTACTCTGGGTATTGTATATTGTGATACTGTTGTTTGTATTCCTATATGTAGTAGTACAGAGATTTCCAGCCTGTTTTGAAACCAAGTATTTTTCATAAGGGTAGCAGTCTAACTACACAAAGTGGACTAAAGGACTAATTTCCATTGCCTGTCAAAATATCCTTTGCCTCCACTAAGTCCTGACAAAATTCATGACTCCATCATCTTCAACATCTGGTTGTACATATGTTCTCAAGAAACTGAGGGAGATGTTATAGGGGACATGGATGATCACGAGAATCATGAAATTAAAATTCTGTTGAATTTCTACCTGCTACTCAAAATTATCATACTGCTTTCCTGGTGAAATACATGCTGCTTATTCCAACTACCTCTGAGAGGGCATGCATTTGAGGATCATGAGATAGTAATAAATACATCTTGAACTAACATTACCCTTCACCAACTACTTAAGGCATCAGAAGAAAGGTTTGCACATATATCTCATTATAGTATTGATCAGTTGTTATTTACACATGCAGCAGTGGTAATAGGGATTATTTTTTTGAAGTAACATCACTACTTCCTTTCATTTGTGTGTGCAATTTACAGATGTTTTAAACGTCTTTGATTTTTCAAAGTAGTGCTTAATAGAAAACATTTTTAGTGTAAGTTGCATCATATGTATCTAACACATTCTATGCTTCACCCTTAACTTTTGTTGCTGGGTGCTGTAACCTAGGTGACAGAGTTTTATTTCTTTTGCAGAGAATGTCTAATCACAAAAACCATAAGTCTTCTCAGCACAGATCAGAAATACAGATATTATTATAGATAACTACCAACAAATCTATTTTTTCATTATGTGTTTTTGAGTTTGCACAGGACAAAAATAAAAAAAGAAAGAGAAAATACTAAAAAAAAATAGGAAATTCACCTAGAGAAAATATTACCGTATTTTTCCTAATTTGTATTTGGTTTTTGTTTTAAATGTAACCAGCTGGTTTTATACCCTAAAGTTGACATTTCTTTAATACAACTTTTCATTTTCTTAAATTTATTTTATTGTAAGTCTTTTTTAGTTAATGCCTCAGTAATGCTTTGTATTAGGACTGCTGACATTTTGTTTGGCAACCAGGTAATCAATCAGACTGATGTACAGATGTCTTATCTATCAAGCACTGAGTGAAAGAGGTTTGATTAGTAAGGAATAATTAAGACATTGATTAAAGACATTGCCTAAACTGATCAAGAGTTATGTCTGTCATAAGTGGCTCTTTTAATACTCTTTCTTTAGTCAAGGTAGAATGAGCTGCCCTGTGTGCCTGCCTGAGTACAGGAGTGACTGCGGGGAAGGAAACAAATCAGAAGACCTTGGAGTATTTGAGCAAATAGAAGCAATTTCCAGTGGGCAGGAAGAGAAGACATACACTTACAGGTGTCCAGCTGTGAAAAAGGGCTGATGATAACTCTGTCCTCTTTGGTCACTTCCCAGGCTTGATTTCCCCACCCCCAAGTCTTTCATACCTCCATTTCTCTCCCATTCCAGAGCCACTCCATTTTTCCTGGTCCAGAGCTACATCCTTTCTCCTCACAAATCCACTCTGGTTAAGGGGAAATTCCCAGCCTTCTTTCTTAAACCTCCTGTCTCAAGATTCGTGCCTTTCCAATTGCCAACCCACCCCAGAGTCTTCCATACCTCCTTTAGTGGGGCACAGCTGAAATTGCCTATTAATGCATATTTATTACATGAAGAGTATTACTGGCCATGCTGCCAAAATGAGTACCTTATGTGGTTGGGCTATGACCAGGATCACTATTCAAGGGATTTTTACTCTGGTCCCTTTTTAACTTTCACACAGAAACAGAAATGCCAACAGGAGAAAAGGTCTTGGGTAGATACAGAGCAGCTTGGCATCTTAATGTTTATTTTAGGGTGTTTCTTCTCAATGTTGTGCCTCAGCCTTTGAGGACATTTCCATTGCAACTCCATTCTTGGTTACTGCTTTCAGTGTGCTTTTAAATCAGATCCTTATTACTCCTTGATTCTGTCCCCATACTTAGTTTCTCATCTCAGATTAATTGCACTGCTTCTCTTTTATGAAAACTAGTAGATTAATATTCCTAGGAATAATTTTTTCACTCCCTTTTCATAGGCTACAGCTTAGGAATTGCTTAGTTGACTCTGCCGCATATGGCAGAAGGTATAATATCACTGCCTGGTTGGATTGAAAGCATTTTCAGCTTGTACTGTACTGTCCCTGAAGGTTTGTAGAATACTACAAATGGGTTTATAAAAGGCAGCTAGTACGGTTATTATCAATGCCTTAAGACAGCTATACAGAAAACAACTTACAAATTTTCCAGTTACACATGCAGTCTGAAAGGTGACAGCAGCTCCTGTATCAAGATTACCCCAAACCTTCTGTTGCCAAATATGGCTATATTGTTTGCAGCAGAAATTTGACAGTGATTTGGGATTCAAATAAATTTTCACCCATATTGTAAGCAGGTAAAAATAGTAATTTTCATACTTTTTTACTTCTGAAAATTTTCAGATGATTTTTATCTAGTAGGGAGGTTTGGTGAAATGAAAAAGACCATAGGAATATACACATAATTTTTCCATTTCTTTGAGGTAAATAAAGATTAAAAGCAGAGTATTTTGTGTTGTCATTTTTTATAATGGCAAAATTGTATGTATTTACTGCAAATATGAAATGTCTCATTATTAAGTTAATAGACATGGAGGGCGGTGTATTTTTTAGGCATATGGAAGCAGTGCAAGAGCTATTTAGGTAACTCAGTAGGTTAAAACAATTACAATACACTTCATAAATCACAAGCAAACAAGATATTTTAAGGAAGGAGCGTGACGGATGAGGTCACCAGATATACAATATGTCATTTAGTTAACTTAAGCCCATATTTTTCCCATAATGTAGTAGATGAACTCATTAGTTACAATGAAAAACACTAAGAAGGAGACATCTGGCTTCCAACTGCCTATTTCTGACAGAGTTAAGATCGCTAGATCTAGTAATGTTTCTGCTTTGTCTACTGACATGGCCTTGTGCTGCAGAAAACTGATGAGGTTTGCTTAAAATTTACAGGCTTACTGTCACATTGTTATAACATAGACAGATGCAATCACTTATATTTTTGCTTCTGTTCATGTTTATCATTTTGCTAAGTTTCTTGGAGTATTTAGGATCTTTATAAAAGTGTACGTGTTATCAGTTTAAGATTTTTCTAAATAACTTTACGAAGCAGTATTCTTTATTCCTGAATTCTGAAGGCAACAGAAGTGCCATGACATGGTATAAATGAACATAGAATAAAACTTGTGGATGTGCAGTGTTGTCACTAAAATTGGTTGGGTTTTTTGACCCATGCTAAGGAGTTTATAATTTACCTAGAATAGTACTATTAATAATGCTCATCCAAACGGTCTTATATTATGTCTTTTCAAGACGTATTTATCTGAATTTCACAAATACTAATTTGCTAGTATTCTTATTTGAGAGGCAGTTATTAAGCAGTTTGGTCTGAGTTTATTTTCCTTTGATTTACAAAAAGTAAATTGGACCTTTTAAACCCTTATTCAATTAGCTTGCTTGATGTTTTTAAAAATGAGAGTTAATGCATTGTATGCAGGCAGTTTTTAAAGACTTTTATTCGAAGTGATAAATCAGACTAAGCTTAATTGACTTAGTACAGCATATTCATATTAAATACTCAAGACAGTAAGAAAAGTGAAGATACAAGTGTGGTTTCTGTGGAAATCAAGTGTCCATACACTTGCCTGTATTAGATTAACTTCTCTTGATATTTTATTCCTAAATAATTTTAAATAGTGTTATGTATTGTATAGTATGTCATATCTAAATCCCATATCCACAAATTTAATTTTCCTTCCATTTTTAGCTTCAAAACCTCTAGGCATTTTATTCTCATTTGGGAACAAAGGATTACAAGGTACCTGCTGAGTAATTAAGTACAATCCTATTTGTAGCATCTTGAAATTAGTTCTGTTTTTTGAACTTGCTACTCTGAGTGGACAGGTATTCCAGAATCTTAATTCCGTATTGATGGCTGTTATTTCCCAAACTGAATTTATTCCTGCTGAGTTTGCACTCAGTATTTCTCATGTCAACTCTTCCATTTAGCTTAAATCCTTTTTTTTTTTGGAGTTTGTGTCCAGAAAATACGTGTATGACAGTTGTTGTATACCATCTCAGTGTTAAGTTTGGCCAGACTATATTAGCCAAACTCTTCTTTTCTGCAACAGTAGATCACTGTGGATCTCCGCAGTGGCATTTCCATCTGTCTCAAATACAACAGTGTACGCAGTATTCCATAACAAACCGTACCAAAGCCTTCTCTAATGCCATTAATACTTAACTGTTGCAGGAACTATTTCTTCAGAAAAGTTTGGAATCACATTTGCCTTTTCCATGGCAGTGTTGTATTAGTAACTGTATAGTTACCCAGTGACTGGTGTATCCAGGTCCTTCTCTTCAGTCATTTCCGGTTGGTGAATTTCAGTTACAATGGGAATCTCTGTCTTAGTCACTGGATGCATAGCTTTTCACTATTAAATGTAATTTGCAGTTCTGTCATAATTCCTTCTTATAATCATCCCTCTGTGGCCATTAATTGTACCTTGTAACTCTGTCATCAGCAAATTTCACCAGAGTGGTTTTACTTTTTCACCTGAAATCTTTATTAAATTTTTAAACAATATAACTCCCATGGTAGTTGCTCTCAGTCTGGTGGTTTGGTTTTTTTTCTTTTGAAGCTATTTGATGGCTTCTTCTTACCCAGTTTCTTTTCCCACAGTCTATTAATTTCCAGGTTCTCCTGACTAAATTACTATCTGTTGTGACAGCCCCAGCTTAACTGAATTTACTACATTGGCCCTTATTTTCTTTAAGCAATAAATATTTTAAAAGCTCTTTTAACAAAGCAATTTGTAATGTCTCCTTCTGTTGCATTACTGTTCTTCACTCCAGAATAAATCCTGGAATCTTGCTTACTGTTGAAGGTTTGCAGTTGTCCAGATCATTTTTACCCCTTTCTTAAAAAAAGAAACCATGTGTGGTCTTCTCCAGTCCTGTGGTGCTATCTCCACTTACCTGTTTGTCAAAACTATTTGCTACTAGACCAGTAATTTCATAGACTGTATCTTTCAAAATTGGCTTGGACTCAGTTCATTCCCATGATTTTAATGTCTTCAAATCTTTTTTCTGGTTGAGTTAGGGTATGTGAATTTCCACAACCACATTTCTATCAACTTTCTTGTCTCGTTTTCTGTTCAGCATTATTCACTTTAATGAAAATTGAAGTTAAGTGTACTCTAACTTCACCATGTAGCGGACCATCTTCTTTTTTCAGTGTCCTCTTTTCATTGACCTAATAAAGGAGCCTTACGCTATTTTACTTACCATACATTACAAGGGCAACAACCTACTTGACTGGCAGTCCAGTCCTACTCCTTCCTTCAGTTGAGAAGCGTTGTCTTTGTATGGGTGAAGTTTAAAAAGACAGGTAGAAAATTTATTAAGGTCATTCTGTGGATCAGATGTCCTTCTGTGCCAAATATAGGCAGTATTAAGTAGATATGGATTTTTTTTACTTCCTGGCCCAGCAGATGCTAAATGTATTTTATGCAGCTCATAAATCCAGTTTCGACTTCCTGCTTCACAAAGCAGGACTCATATCTATTTGATAAGATGTGTTTAAGGCACTTAGGAGAAAAGGAAGAAGGAAGTGGCTTCAGTGTTTATGGCTCTTAAAAGAAGAAAGCAATACTCTTTATAATGGGTTGTTCTGCTTTGTATTTTTAAAAGTCTCTTCTGTTCTATCTGTATCTGCTTGTTAATCCCTGTACACATGATGAGGTTTACACTACCATTAGTTCAAACATGTAAATAATTTCATATGGATTTTTTTATATGCACATGCATACACACATACTTATGTGCATGGCTTGGCTGAACAGAGGTTTGGCTGCAACACAAGGTAAAAAAGGAGAGTTTGCCACCTGTAAAAGAATGGGCAGGCAGCTCTGGAAGGCTATAAGGATGTCACAAGGTTATGCAGGGCAAAGATTAGAGAAGTGAAAGCCCAGCTAGAACTCAGGCTGGCTACTGCTCTAAAAGATAACAAAAAATGTTTTTACAAATACATCGGTAACAAAAGGAGGGCCAAGGAAAATCTTCAGTCTTTACCGGATGCAGCGGGGAAGATTGCCAGGAAGGATGGAGAAAAGACTTATGATAAATACTTAATGCTGTATTGCCTCAGTCTTTAACAGTAAAACCAGCTTCCCTCTGGGTACCGAGCCCCTTGAGCTAGAAGACAGGGATAAGGAGGAGCAGAATGAAGTCCCCACAGTCCAGAGGAAATGGTTGGTGGCCTGCTGCTCCAGTTAGACATTCACAAGTCTATGGGTCCAGATGGGATCTACCCAAGGGCAGTGAGGAAGCTGGTGGAGGAGCTCACCAAGCCACTCTCCATAATTTATGAGCATTCCTGGCAAACTGGAGAGGTCCCAGAAGACTGGAGGTTAGCCAGTGTGACACTGATCTGCAAGAAGGCCCGAAAGGAGGATCCAGGGAACTACAGGCCTGTCAGCCTGGTCCCGGTGCTAGGGAAGGCTATGGAGCAGGTCATCCTCAGCGCCATCACACGGCATGTGCAGGACAACTGGGGCATCAGGCCCAGCCAGCATGGAATTATGAAAGGCAGGTCCTGCTTAACAAACCTGATCTCCTTCTGTGACAAGGTGACCCCTGTCCCGTGGATGAGGGGAAAGGCTGTGGATGTTCCTTACCTGGACCTTAGTAAAGCCTTTGACACCGTTTCCCACAGCATTCTCCTGGAGAAACTGGCTGCTTATGGTTTGGATGGGTATGCACTTCACTGGGTAAAATCCTGGCTGGATGGCCAGGCCCAGTGAGTGGTGGTGAATGGAGTTACATCCAGCTGGTGGCCAGTCACAAGTGGTGTTCCCCAGGGCTCACTACTGGGGCCCGTTCTGTTTAATCTCTTTATCAATGATCTGGACAACAGGATCGAGTGCATCCTCAGTCAGTTTGCAGACAACACCAAGTTGCAGGGGACTGTTGATCTGCTTGAGTGCAGGAGGCTCTACAGAGAGATCTGGAGAGACTGGACCGATGGGCTAAGGCCAACTGTATGAGGTTCTAGAAAAAGTGCTGGGTCCTGCATTTGGATGACAACAGCCCCACGCAAGGCTGCAGGCTTGGGGCAGAGAGGCTGGAAAGCTGCCTGATGGAAAAGGTCCTGGGGGTGCTGGCTGACAGCCAGCTGGACATGAGCCAGCAGTGTGCCCAGGTGGCCAAGAAGGCCAACAGCATCCTGGCTTGTATCAGAAACAGCGTGGCCAGCAAGACCAGGGCAGTGACCACCCCCCGTACTGGGCACTGGTGAGGCCGCACCTCGAACCCTGTGTTCAGTGTTGGGCCCCTCGCTGCAGGAGGGACATCAAGGTGCTGGACCATGTCCACGGAAGGGCAACGGGGCTGAGGAAGGGTCTGGAGCACAAGTCTGATAAGGAGCAGCTGAGGGAACTGGGGTTGTTGAGCCTGGAGAAAAGGAGGCTCAGGGGAGACCTTATCGCTCTCTACAGCTGCCTGACAGGAGGGTGTAGGCAGGTGGGGTCAGTCTCTTCTCCCAGATAACAAGTGATAGGACAAGAGGAAACGACCTCAAGTTGCACCAGAGGAGGTTTAGATTGGATGTTAGGAAAAATGCCTTCACTGAAAGGGTGGTCAAGCACTGGAACAGGCTGCCCAGGGAGGTGGTGGAATCATTCCTGGAGGTGTTTAAAAAATGCATAGATGTAGTGCTTAGGGACATGGTTTAGTGGTGGGCTTGGCAGTGCTGGGTTAATGGTTGGACTTGATGACCTCAAAGTCTTTTTCAAACTAAATGATTCTATGATTCTAAGTGGTAAAAATGTAGATATTTTACACGTGACTGTATCAAACAATCGATAATAAGTTATTGATTGTTATTAAAGTTACATTGCTGAAGCACATTTTGCTTGGAATAGTCAGAAGGGCAGACCTTCATCTGAGTATGTTGTAATATCCACATGTAATTTCCATAATATCTAAACTGCTATATCAGAACCATTAAAAAAAAAAAAAGTTCCTATTTCATACATAGGCCAGCTAAATTTTATATTCAAGACAAGTGCTCTAATGAAAATAAAGTAGTTTAAAAATAAATTAAAAAATCAGTTTGAGTGCAACTTTTTGTCATTAAATGTAGCCACAGTCTGTTGCTCTAAAAAAATGTAACCAAAAAGATGAATATGGAAGTTATTCATAACTCTAGCAAACTTTCCTTTAAGCATAGCAAATTACTCTTAATTTAATGAAGTTGTTATGTCTGTTTCACCGAAGTAATTAATAAAGGTGTGTTTTTCAATTACAACATGTTATAGAGTCCATATCAATCTGGAAGTGTTCCAAACTGAACAGATTCCACTTCCCTGTCTCTATAAAGCTGTGTTTATTTTGTTCTTAACATTTGCCTGAAAGAATTACAGGATTTTACCTTTTGTGGGGAAAGGGGAGTTATCTAAATGCAATCTAAAATCAACAATAACATCCTTTTTTATTCATGTATAAATAAATTTGTATGCAATGTAATGATAGGTGTGTAAAAATGTGTATAAAACAAAAGACAAAGCAACCAAAAGGTCTAGCAGTTTTCCTTTGAATGTAAGCTTAATATTTGCTGACAGCAATAAAAAGACTCAATTTTATAGTAATCCTAAAGTATAAATGATTGCATTTTTCTCTTCCAGTAGTCTCACAGATCATACAGATATGCAGTCAATAGGTTATAATTTTTAGTGTTATTTTTTGCTGGCAGTATTTTGCTATTTAATTACTGTGTGAGTAGTGGGCTGTAATTTCTAAATGTCACTGAGCTTGCATAATGCAGCTTTGGGCTTCCTCTTCCAAGCTTTTATATATGCCAAACAGCTGTTGAAAGCAAAGTGTTTTGTATGTAGAATGAGTTTTTGAGCTTTAAACTGCTAAGAATTGTGGACTTTCTAACACATTTCTGTCTTGTAAAACCTTGTGGTCATATTTTTAGGAAAGAAATCAAAGTTATAAATATTGTTCATAATCTCTATTTCACTGCAGAGACACCAACTGTATTTCCAGAAAATATCAAAGATAAAGAAACACCGACACCTGTTGAAGATATTCAGCTGGAAAGCTCTATCCCTCATACAGATTCTGGAATTGGAGATGAACAGATGCCTAACATTTTGAATGGGACAGACTTGGAGACCAGCACAGGCCCTGATGCTATGAGCGAGCTGTTGTCTACTTTGTCTTCTGAAGTGAAGAAATCTCAGGAGAGCTTAACAGAAAGCCCCAGTGAAATCCTGAAACCTGCATCATCAATATCCAGTATCAGCCAAAGTAAAGGCATCAATGTCAAGGAAATACTGAAAAGTCTTGTGGCAGCCCCTGTTGAAATAGCAGAATGTGGTCCGGATCCGATCCCTTACCCAGATCCTGCACTGAAGAGAGAAGCGCAAGCTATTCTCCCCATGCAGTTTCACTCATTTGACAGGTATATGACCGGTTTCATTTTATATTTATGTAAATCAGAAATTTGAAGGACTTTTATTTTTTTTAAACATGGTTATTCTCTGTTGGTTTGTATTAGACTATGTTAAAAAACAGCTGTGTTACTTCTCCGTTTCTGTGTTACCAAAACAGGCCGTATAGTACAGACAGAAGTAATTCACGTTGTTTTTCTCTGTCAGCAGTAAATAAAACTCCACGAGGTACTTGGAAAGCAAGCCTGTTGTAAAGAAATATTTTTGCAATAAAAACGTTTTTCTTTTAAAACAGCATTTTAGTGAGGAGCAGGAGGGGTAGTATCTGCTGATACAGAACAGACTGTGCAGAAAGTCTGTCAAATATTCTTTCTAAGGCTTAAATCTTAATTGGATCCATCATTGCACTGTTTTCTGGTACTGAAATGCTTCAACCATGGCAAATTGTTTGCATGGTCATGGTGGAAGCCAGTTTCATTTTAGGTCTTTAAACAGCAAATGTGCTCAAAAGTTAGTGTTTAAAAATAAACTGCTGAACGTTTCTACGAAGAGTCCTTTGTTTCTCTTTTTAGGGGGTATCTTCCCACCTTCTAATGAATCTGCTTTTCTTTAAATGTCCAGTCCATCTCAGTTATCCTGAACATAGAAGTTGTGGTAAGATGTGCAGTTCACATCCTTCCAGAAGAAGGGTAACCTGATTCATCGTGGGTTCAATCTTAACCTGTGCAAATAGCTAACTTTTATAAGTGTTGATCCGGTTACATTTTCCAGTATGACAAAGACCCCTGCAGTTTCTTCATAAGAATGTTTTTTAAAAGTGAAAAATGGAATCAAGACTTAACTCAAAGAAATTGTAAAATATGTCTCAAAATTTTAAGCAAAGTTGTAGAAATGTATTAGTTCATCATACAGGTATGAGGAAATGAAAAATAAAGCAAGAAAACAACTATGTTGCGATCTATAAGAAAAATCACAGACTTTTACAGAAAACCTGAAAAAATTACAGAAATGTCTTCATTAAAAAAGTCTTTAAAACAATATGCATCTTTCAGTGTAATGTAAAATGCAAGAAGATACATGAGAATTTTGAAATAAAAGTGAAGAAGCAATTTTTCATTATGAATTCCAAAAAAAACCTGCTGCCTTCTTGTCTGTATATATACCTTAGTACTGAGGCTGCTTTTCCAAAATAATTCAATAAACAATCAGGTAATATCTATTGTAACAAAGAAAATCTGATCAAGATAGGAAAAGTGAAATGTACTTTAGAAGCAATTAATATATCCCTTTCAAATAATATTACAGGTCTTAAGGCCATGCCAGAGAAAGCTCATTTAGGAACAGTTTCATTAAGGGTTTTTTTTTTTTTCATCAATCTGCATGTTTTGATTTTAGAGTGATTTCAATGTGAATTGAAAAATATTTTTTTTTTCCTATACAGTTAGGAATTTTTCCTTATCCTCTGTGAGGAACCATCGTATTCTAGAAGGTATTCTTGTACAATAAGGAGTACAAAAATTTGTGCTACATAATAAATAATTAATAAGAATTAATAATACCTAACTGCAACCACCAAAAGATTACTTTACTTTAGTTGAACGTATCCAGCTAAATTTCTACCTGGCTCAATTAAGAAAAATATTTCATTCAGAGGGTTGCTGTTAATTCACAAAATGCTAGACACCTAAATTAAAATGGAGCCTATCACTTCATGAGATATCTTTGTTATCATTAGAGGGAACCTAACATCAATTTGGTTGAAGAGCTGAGTTTTATTCTGCATTTCTAAATTTAGAAGAAAACATGAAAAACTCTGAAGATCGGCAGTAGGTTGGCCATAACCTGTATTTAGTGGGACCACCTCCATTATATTCTTCCTGCAACAGTGTGACTGCTTGTACATTTTGAACATCATTATTAATAGATGCTAACACAAAATTATTTAATTATTTGAGAGGTGCTATTTGAGAGATGTCTAGACCCCGTGGATTTTCATAGCTATTTCATTCTTAATAAGTTTGCTTAGGAGCTAAGGGGTTTAAGTGTTTTGTTTTTTCCTGGTCCTGTTACCCTGCTGTCCAAGTTGTAATTCCAGGATTTGCTGTACAAAGTGTACAGCTGTGTTTGGACCTTGGTAGCATATGTTGTACCATGTCAGCTCTTGGCATTGTTTACTTCTTCAGGAAAAAAAAAAAAAAAAAAAAAGAAAAAAGAAAAAAAAAGTGGTAATGGTTGAAGTTTAGGCAAAAGAAGACCCATTTACAACAATTTCGTTGGAATATTTTGTTTCTATTAAATAGATGATCCTGCTGTCTGATTTTACTGCGTGAGGTAAATAATGTTTTTCAATGTAACCCTCAACTATGAAGGGAAAATTGACAGGTTCAGGCACGTCTCAGCAGATTAGGAAATGTTAAATTATTTCCTCCAACTAAATGGATGTTATTGTGGGCATCTTGATGAAAATACTTGGCCCACAGGACCTCAACTGGCTTGTTGTAACTCATGGCTACATTACTGAATGATGAGCACTGTTCATGAAATTACTTCTCTGTGCAGTTTGCTCATATTTTCAAAGTACTTGCTTGACCTCTGTGGAGGTAAAAGATGGGTGGTTGTGGTGTTGCTTTTCTTTTTCAATTTATGAAGGAGGAGCAGATTGAGATCCTGACCCTATAACTTTTCCTGGGGTGCTGAAACAAAGGGGAGGCGGGAACGAGATGGGAATTGAATACTATATTGAAATAATATTAGAATTAATTAAAATATTAATTGAGAAAACAACATGAACTTTAGCTTGTGGTGGTTTATGAACATTTTGTATGGCCTATAGTATCCCAATTATCATTGAAAAATGAAAAAAAAATACAGTGTGATTGTTCTTCTATACTTGCTCATGTAAATATAATTGTACTTACTGATATAAAATAACAAGTAATATACACTGCATATTTTTTAAAAGCTGACACTGTGCTTCTGAACCATATTACTGTAGGGTCTTCTGTTGCTACAGTTTATGCAGTTCTGGTACTTCACTGAGCAATGTGGCTATTGGTCATGTTTATTCTCTTTAGGGAGTGTCATGAGTAATGGAGTGTATTGTTTCGTCAGGTTTTGTTTCTTTCAGTTTTTATAAAATGTGCACAGTGATTCCATATTTATAAGTAAATCAAGGTCAGATAAATGTTAACATTAATCAAAAAATATTCTTAGTCCTTGTGAGGCTAGACTTTTATTTTATTTTTGCATTTGGATGGCTGAGTGCCTTGTAAAAGAAGAGTTAAGATAATAAGTAATTAGTAAAAAAATAACTGTATCTTTGTTATTTTAAGATATTTCTGTAACTATAATCACAATCTTACATGCAGGTAAACTCTATATAAAACAAAGTCCTGAAAACAGATCTGAAGTTCAAAATTCTATTTTATAATTTAATATGATGTATTTTGCTCTGCGTTATCTTCTAATCGTACATTGCTAATATGTTCGTAGGAGTCATTGTGTAATAGGCCACAGTGTGTTCTTCCAATAGAATTTGTGCACTCATAAATGAAATATAAAAGCAGAAAATGTGTCCAACATGTTTTATCAAATAGGACTTGTGTGTAGTTAATGTATGCAGCAGTTCAAGTACTATCGAATGTAAATGATGAGGTGATATTGATGAAAGGAGGGGATTGAGGTCTCGGGGGGCGCTGATGACGGATTGAACAGAAGCGGCCTTGCACCACACGGAACTCAAGTCTGTCGTCTTCACCACTCAAAGCCGTAATGGGAGGTGGCAGTCTGAAATGAGTTGCCACGGCAAAGAGTATTATTTTTGAAATGCTTTCACACAAATCACTAGGCCCTGCATACAACTTAGTTTCATGCTTTAATGTCATCAGGAGGCACAAATTGGTGTGTCTAATTGTTTGCCACCTGCCAGCAAAATGAGCTGCCAGCCAGCCAGACGGGTTTGATTGTCTGTCAGCTCTTCAATAGATTGAGAGTGACAACATCAAAAATTTCACTTCAAACTCTGAAGCTTTGAGCAGCTTTTCAGAGACCTCTTCCCCACAAGTGCTTCTGGACAACTGCATTTTTCAATTAGTTTTCAATATATTGCTGCCTTCTGCCTCATCTGTCTTAAGGTAGCTGTAATTACATTATGAGCTATATAAACAGATTTCTGGGACACTGGAGCCTGGATCCTCAAAGTTATGACATGTCTTTTAACGTCAGACTGAATTCCTTGAAAATGGCATCTGGGATGACATTTTTAGAAGCAAACACAAAGGGTTGTTTCACCTAGATTTGCAACTAATGGAGCATAACTCACCAATAATTCCTTTTTGCCTTCTCATCTTTTGTCTGACAAAAATCAGTCCCCATTATTGATTTTTAGGGTTTGGAGATTTCTTGTTTCTGTTTGGTTTTTTTTGTTTGGTTTTTTTTTTTTGGCATTTGTCCCACTAGATGCAAATTAGACCATTAACATTTGTGAATTTGTTTGTGATTCTACCCGGTAATGCTTTCTGAAGCTTACGTGTGTTCCATACTACTTATTTCCAGTAGAGAGATTTTAGAGGGGTGTTATTAGCAAAACTGAGAGTGCTTATGGATTTGTGTCTCATTTATTAGTTTTTCAAAATGAGGTAATTTACATATACTTTTTGTACTTAGCAGAATTATTTCAATAGAAAGCATGCTTGCCTAAGAAGAAAATCTGGAAGTCCTGGAAGTGAGACGATCAGGGGGGTTTGCTGCTGTTAAATTACCTTACTCCTTTTAATGCATTAGCAGTTCATGAATTGGAATACTATGGGTTTGCATAGTTTACTTGCTCAGTGAAGGCTTCACAAGCATATTTTGAAATATTTTGGAGGATACACTTTTGAAGTATTATAGTCTTGGTTGGGGTTTTTTTGGGGGGTGGACGGCTGGGGGGTTTGTCCCCCATAGAAGGTCCTTGGGGGCAGTTTTAATAGTATTTAGATGCTAGAAAAGGTGGACATCTTGTGAAATCCAGTCAAGGCTGATACATGCCCTGCCAGTTTGTACAGAGAGAGATGATCTTCAAAAAAGTATGTTTAATATGTTTTATGTATGTGGGCTATATTTAGAAGGACTATTCAGATGATCTGTGTGTTTTACTAGAATAAACTTTTTTCTTTTTTCTTTTTCTATACTAGCAGAATGGGGAAAAGACAAGAACTGTGAGAGAAGAAACACTGAAGGTTCAAATAGAGAGGTTCAATATTTATCTGTTGTATTATTACCCACTTTTGGGAGATCATTGATACATATTGATCTACACGGTCATTTAAATAAAACAGATAAATGAGAGGTTATATTCCTGTTAGAGTTATTAGATTCTCCAAAAGATAATTGCTGAAAAATAGAGCTGATTTTCCTGAAAACTTAATAAAAAGGAGATATGAATAAATAAGTTTTATTTTTCTCTCAACAGAAAATATTACTTTTTGAAGTTCATAATGAAAAATAATGGGAGAAAACAGAGCATATTTCCCATTAATCAGAAGGGACAGTTACAGGTGCTGTCTGTACTTAGTCATTGCATTCCCCATTGCTTTGGGTATCACAGTAGTTTGTGAACATGTGAATGAAAAAACTGGTCAGTTTGGTAATTAAGTGACCCATCAGGGGTTTCAGTTCACTCTCAGTAATTTCCGTATCTTTGTGCAGTGGAGACTGTGGTCCAAAGGAAAGACTTGAGAGCTCCTCTCTCTAAAATATATTTTCTAAAATAGCAGTTAAAATACACTCCAGAGAATGGGAGGTATGATTTCAAATCCTGTTAAATGGAGAAGGGAGCTGAAGTTGCATTGTCTGTATTCCTAGAGACTGTCTTGGCCACTCGTTTACTAAATAAAATGGGTGACAACGTGGAAGCGCACCTCCACCTCACCTGTTTGTTTAGAACAAATTCATCCTAAATTTACAAATAGGTTCAAGATGACCAAAATTTGGTATATTAACCCTCAATTTTTTTCATAAAGCTGTAACTGTGTTCCCCTTGTCCATCATTTAGCAATCTATATGCAGGTAGCACTTTCAAAACTCTTCTTATAACCTGTATGATGTGCATCTTTTTGTATTCATATGCATGGAGCTGTAGATGTATCTCAACTGAAGTTTTATGTCTGTTTTACCAGGAGAAACCAGCATCTCTCTGCCCTTTAATATTATTCACTGGGTATATAGACGAAAATTGCACTAGATTTTTGTCTTGATTTTTTACTCAAACAGGCTCTGTAAAACCACCGTTAAAGCTGTGCTGACTTTTACAAAACTGCTGTTTTTTAGCTCTTGCCTTTTTGGATTTTTTTGCATCATAGATACAGGGTTAGGTTCCTTGCCCATCCCAGTCTATACCTCATGCTGGTTGCATCTTTATTTTTTTGTCTTTATTCGATGATGTTTCTGGCATTTAATACATGATGTTTTCACTTATATTCTATTCACATTCTTCAAATTTATTAAATTCCTAGTACTTCCAATTTCTCTGTTCATCCAAGACCATTCATCTTTCTTGATAGCTAGCTTTTTAATCTCTTACAGTTTTTCCTTTTTTGTTGTCAATATTTTAGATCATTTTAGGTGCTTCAGCTAATTTATCCTGAATGCAAAGGAGGTACTAGTGACTGGGAATCTCACTCGGGGTAAATACTCTCTAGCTTGATCTGAGAGAGAAGATCAATGATCTTCATGTCCTTGTCCTAAAACCACACCTGAGATGATTCACCTTCTTATATTTAGAAACAAGCAATTTGTGTTTAGTAGAGTAGGATCATTTTATGTACTTTAAGCTTAGGAAGTTTTGATGAATGTATGCTATCAAATGATTGAAAGAATCCGTAACAACTAACTGGATATTCAGCACTAAGTTTTCACTTGCACAGGTTCAAAGATTATATACTTCTGTGAGCCTTTCCTATCTCTTCAGTATACTTAACAATTTTTTAATCCATTTTTTCCATGGCTCTTGACTCTGAGTTACATCTTCCTTCCTTGATTTCAGGTTAATCTTACCTTAATGTCTAATAGAATGTTGTCTAAAGTAGAATTCAAATTGTGCTGTTAGTACATGCTAATGATCACTTATTATAGACTCAAATCATAATCTGGGGCTGAAATCAGAAAGAATAGTGGATAATTTTTATGGGCAATATGCATGTTTCATAAAGGACTGGTCATGTATATAGGCATGGAGAAAATGTATAACTCACGGCAGAAATACTAAAAAAATACTAAGCTTTCTTTCCAGAGATTAATTTAATCTAACTGTAGGAACAAGGTAGCATGTAATATAGCAAATTGTCCCTAATTTCCTACTGTGATTTCTTGTGAAATATCTGGGAGAAGTTGTTTTTTGACAGAGTATTTCTGTGAAAAATTTGTCTGATATCTGTACTGCTTTTTGAAGAGCACTTCTTGAAAATCCTTATGCTTTCTGCTGCTGTGGGGGAGAAAAGGAGGAGCAAGAATGTTAATTCAGCCTTAAGAGGTTTCACATATCTCAGAACAGCATAAAGTGATTCTGATTTAATTGCTGCCGCTTAGATAGGTGACACAAGACATTCAGTATTGAAGGCTTATCTCTGACCTCTTGATTGACCAGAGTGATTAGGTTGCAAGGCCTTTAAATTTTAAAATGAAGATATACAAAATGTGGATCACAGAGAAAGAGTGAGACAATACAATGCTGCAAAACCTGATTTGTATGTCACCAGCACTGGGTACCTAAATTTTTAAGGAAAATTTGAGAAGGGGTGGGGGTCTTTTATTTCCTTTTTCTCTTTATGCAGTTCAACACGTTGATGGTGTTATTTTCTACCTAGTTATTTCATGCAAATTTCTAAACCCCAGAAGAATCCTGTAGCCATTTGCTGAGGTTATTTAATGAACCAGCAATGCGCAAGTGGTATGCAGGTTGAACCAACAACACTCATCTGAAGCATGATATGAATTACAATGACTTAAGGCTTAGGTTTACAATTTGAAAAGGACACGCGTAGAGTAACAGAATAATGATTAGTAGTCACAATTCTTCTTAGATTTGTAAACGACCTAATGAACAGAGAAATAAAATCAGTTGCTACAGCCAATTACTATTAAGCTTTTCCTGACTAAATCATTGGGGGTCATTTGAGACCATGATAACACGAACCAGAAAAATGTGGACCAGTTTGGGATGTTTAGGAAGTCTGAAATACACTATAGAAAACTAGGCCTAATATGAAACGATAGAAGTGTCTATAACCTTTTCTTCTAGTCTGTAGATTTCTGTTCCTCCATGAAGGAAATACCTGAATGCCTTACAGATACATGTAAGACACCTATCACATTGAATTATTTCCTCCATTCATATTATATGCAGGTAAATAGCTACACTTCTTTCATAAATCTGATTTGCCCATTTTCACCATATGTGCTATTGCAGTAGTTTGATTGATTAAAAGAAGGGGCTTTTTACTTGAAAGCACCAAGTCATCCTCTTTCACCTTTCTTGTTCTGCTGTTCCTTTGATTGCCTTGCACATTTTTGACCACTCTGTTGTGGTGTTTGTATAGTTTTTCAATCTCCTTCTTCTGCATGTTATTCTGTATTCTCTCACTGTATTTTGTTCTATCAGCAAGAACGAGACATTTTGACAAGGTCACTATGTGTGACATGTCAGAAAGCCGCATTTTCTTTCAGTCTGGGATGATAACGTCTCACTGATTTTGCCTATTCTTATGGTAGAGAGATTTCTCTTGTTTCTTGATAATTTGTATTTTAATAACACCTGACCTGCTGTAATGTCCTGATTCAGACCTACACAAGAATGTCAACCATATGTAGAGCATTAGTATTTGAGGGGTCTGGGTAGGGTTGTCCTTTCTTACTATGGGAGCTGATTTTCAGTCTTTGACTACACTCCTAAAAAATGAGGTTTTGCCTTTACAGGAAGCCAGTACATTTGGTGGTTGGACTAGATGACCTTTAAAGGTCCCTTCCAACCAAACTATTCCATGATTCTATTATGTCTAAGAAGTAAAGTTGACAGATGTGGTCTTTGCTATGGATAGTTAAGTGATCTTTTGGATACTCTGAAAGACCACTGAGCTGTCTGAAGAAAAGGAGGAAGACTTTGAATTTAGCTACATCTTCTTCAGAAAAGTAGCAGGAAAATAGAAAATACTTCTGCAGCAATTGTGTCAGCAATTTAGCAAATATCAATACCAGACCTTATAGGAGGGAAAAATTATTTTACCCAAAACAAAACAGATCTCACTGACTCGTGGTCTGTCTCATGTTTGCAAACATTATAATGGGTGTGTGTCTAAGGAGGCTGTCCAGCAGACTCCCCCCATCCTTGTGTCCAGATGCTAGGTCCAGGATTTGCTGTAATGACATGGAGAGCATGGGATGCCAGCTGTCAAGTCTTTCTCACATATCCTGGGTTCCTCATAGGTTGGCAACTATTTTCAGGGTTTAGTTATGCCTTTTTTTACCCTTATGGAGCTGTCAATAGTCTGTCCCTACTTCCCCACCTCTCTGAGTCATCACTGTTCATTGGGTTTGCTTCCAAAGTCTGATTATCTTGCAAAGATACACTCATGCCTGTGGTCTTGATGACCTGATAATCTATGTGCCATTAGCTTAGGCAGTTGAAAATGGTTTTTCCTAGTATGTCTTTTCTTCTTGTGCCTCAGCAGCCAAATATTCCCATTCACACCAGTCTTAACCTTTCTATTGCAGTTCTCTACAAAGGTGTTGTAGGTAATGATAGTAGTTTCCTTATGAAATTAAAATATTCAGGAGATGCTCCCACTTAAGATACAAGTCCTAATTTCTCCTTCTGTTTCTTTGGCACTACAGGGCCTCTGCTTTTGAATACGTATTCAGTATTCCTGAAAAACGAGAACTCCAGTATATGAAGTATTAATTGAGACAGAGATCTTTGTGTGTGGATAGGAGCCAATTTTAGGAAATTTCATGGTGTTATGGAGCAGGGTAATCTAACCCGTGTAGACCTGGCTTTAATCACCTGTAGCTGCTGCTATGTAAACACTTCATATTAGAAATTATTATATGGGATTATTAACTACAGACAAAAGCAATTATTTTAGGGTCACTTATCTTAATAGCTATTGCATTGTGCAAACTCATTTTCTCCTAATGTCAATGGAAGGAGACAGAAAATCATCAATATACTTAGAATTACCTTTCTAATAGTATGTGCTTCAGGGTAGTGGTAACATTGTTCAAAACGCAGATACATCAACTGGCACTGTTACCCCTCTAAAAAGGAGTAAGAAAAAATTGTTTACGGATCATTTTGTACACTATCATCATATAAGAGGAGATAAAAAAAAAAACCAAACTTGTCTATAATTCTCACAATAGCATCAACAATACAATTTACATCACCAGTCCTTAAAATCCAGGGGACACTGAAGATTTAGACGTATATGAACAAACTACTTTACTGTAAAAAGTAGTTCTGCACCTTTCAATCTGTATGTATCATCCTGTTTAAACAGAAGGATAACAAAACAATAACCAAAGGAACTTCTAGAGCAAAATGTGGCCTTATTGCCCTAAAAAGTTGCATTTTCTTGGTGTATTATTTGATCAAAATGATTAATTTTAAAGAAAAGCGTATCTGCTTAACTAGCAAACGTGATGATGATGAAAATATCTTTTGTAACGTTTACAAATATAATTTGTTTCAGGTTTGTTTTTCACTCAGGTTTTCTACTGAAATAGACTATTTAGGAGCAGTTTTTGATAGACAAATGGAAATATTAAAAGGAAAAATGTAAATATCGTTGTCTGCACTATGACAGCTGTCCAGTGCTGAAAAAAAAATTAATTAAATGTCTTCTTAAAAGTTTCCTTCTTCTTCTGTTATAACACATAGAGGAAGTCTTTTAGTTTTGAGATTTGGGGGGAAAAGAGAGTGGTTTAAGATTAGGTGAGAATGTGTTTGAATGCAATGTTGTCTATTTATATCTGATATTATGTCAGACTTCTATAAAAGCCCTGTTCTCTTCTTAAAAGCTTCAAATTCTCAAGACTGCTTTTTAAGCTTTATTTTTAAATCAATATTGTATCAATATTGTGAAAGCACATATTTACTGTGTTCCATTTTAGGTGTTCAATTTACATCATGAGCTGTTGGTTGAAATGAGTGTGAAAGTTTTCCAGAAGGCTGAGTGCAAAATTATGTTTGTTAGTGAACTATATTTGCAAGACCAGTATGTGCACGGTGCTGAAGAATCAGCTACTGTACTCAAATGTTCAGATGGCTGGCAAAAAAATTGTCAGCTTAGATAATTTCAGTAAGATCAACAAATTAACATACTCATTAAGACTGCATGCATGTACACTGCTAGGATGCTGGCAATATTTCCAACACTTAACATTTTCTTTGCAAATCTAGAACACAGGTGATAGCAGTGTTCACAGCATATCAATGAAGTGGCCGGGTCTTTTCATTTTGTGCGCACTGACAGACAGATTAAGTTTCTTGGAATCACTTGAAGCTGCAGACAAAGGATAGGACTATGGTGTTAGGGTCCATTAAAGTAGTCTTACCCTATTTCAGAAAGGTTAAGAAAATTGACATTACTATGTATTCTTCAGCACAGCGTATTAACACAGCATAATCCCATCACAAAAAAAACCTTGCTGACTCCATTGTGCAGTTCTAGTAATCTGCGGTTTCTTTTTCCACAGGAGTGTGGTTGTACCAGTAAAGAAACCCCCTCCAGGTAGTTTGGCTGTTACCACAGTGGGAGCTGCTACACCTGGGAGTGGACTGCCACCGGGTAGTACACCTAATATATTTGCTGCAACAGGAGCTACACCAAAAAGTATGATTAATACAACAGGTATTGTCCTTAAATATTTTTGTGACCCTCATTTTTTCTTGTTTGTTTTTTGTTATTTTTAGTGGTGTTTTGTTTTTTAATCATCTTTTTTGTTACTGTTTTTGTGCTTCTGAATTAAAAACCTGGAAATATTAAATTTTGGCCTTTATTAGAGCCAGTGTTTTCTCTTGGCGTATGTTTGTAATCTTTGAGAGTGTTGAGAGTGCACATTGGACTTGCACAGACTTAAAAAAGTAAATAGCCTTAACACTGTTTTATAAGCGTAGTTTAGAACTGAAATGAGCTAAATTCTCCAGTGCTCTGCAGTAGAGGATGTTTATGTGATATATACCAATTAATCCCTCCTTGTGTGTCAAAGGAAGTAAAGACAACTAGCTACTTAATAAATATACTGTAGATTGTGGAGAGTTAATATTTTGGGTAATTACTGTTTGTCAAGGAAAATTATGCTATGATTTTTGGATGGTTTTTCAGTAAGAACCTACCTAATTTAATTGTAGTGATGTCTTAACAGTAGTTGATCATTGTGACCTATAGAAGGAGGACAAGACCTTCTTTTTTTAATTATTTATAATAGTAATAATGGGATTGTCTATCATCAAGGAGCCTGTTGACCATGGAGAGTGTGATCTCTGTTGAGAAATGAATCCTTACTGAGAGCAACTGACGTTTACTTAAATTCCTTTGAAATGTCTGGCTATGGTCTGTTTTCTTTCTAAACTACACAAAAGCACTTGAGAGAAAAGCTCTCTTCAAGGCTATCACGATTTCAGTCAAGGGTTGAGAAAGTGAAAATCTCCCTGGGGTTGCAGAAAATGGAGGGGGAAGCTTTTGGCATCCTTCTGCTTCATGGAATAATATGAAGGCACACTCATTTTTTTTTTCTTTCCTTTTGCAGATTACCTTTAATACCTGGTAATAGAACTTTGATTTTTCTAAGGATAAAAAAAAAATCTTAAAATCTAATTATCCTGAGGCAGATGGGAGGAATGAATGCTCTGAATAATGTTATCACTGCTATGAACAGTTCCATTTGTGTAGCCACTTCTGTTAATCTTGAACGGATTTCCTTTTAGGTACTCTTATGTCATGCAAAAAATATCCTACATTGGAAACCTTGTTTTCCAATTGATACTGAATAATGTAAGCTTTTCAGACTTCTCAGTGATTAAAGATCTGAACTGTTTGGGCTGGAATGTAGTAGCTCTTCTTTGTAAGTAAGTGCATTTAAAAATCAGTCATTTCCCCGATACCTCCCTTAGTAGAGGACAGTATTGCAGATGCCATGGTACATTCACTGTGGATTAAAGGCTGCTTTTTTCTGGTAGATCTTATAGCTGCTTTTTTTTTTTTTTTTTTAATGCAACTGGTTTTGTCTCCTAGTCTATGGATTAGCTTGATTAAAGGAAAAGTATTGATTCAATAGAATTTCAGCAAGTAACAAATTAATTAGTATTATGTGTGTACTCGACTGCTCTAGTAAAGTCTTTTATGCATTAATTCATCTGAATGAGCTTTATTGATGAATTCTCTTAAAAAACAGCTTCAAAAGACCTTCCCCTCCAAACTTTTTTTAAGATTTGAATTTTATATCGACATTCTAAGAATGCTAAACATTATTGACAGTAAAAAAAAAGTAGTCTCACATTGAAAATATATAAATATCTATTATATTAAAATACTCTTTTTGCTGTTTTTAATTAAACTGTGCCTATGGTAGTTAAAACAGTGATTATGCATGTCAGTTTTTGAGATATATACATTGAAGTATCCAGGTACTTTCTGGTTTACATACCTGAAGTCTGTGAAATTATCTATGTTATTAATGATTTTAAAGTAGTGTATAGAATTTCATTGAACAGCACCTGGTTTAGTTTGGGGTTTTTTTGTACTATGGTAAAAAAGAAACAGTATACAATTTTTAGAAACACTAGATGTCCCCCCAAACCTATTTACAGTTGTTTTTACAGTATATCACAGATACTGTAGAAATACAGTTGTGTCTTTGAGGTATATTCTATGCTGGACTTTTGTGAAAGGTGTTTTTTTCAGTTATTCATGGCTTACAGTCAGTGTTTACATTCCATCTGCCATTGCTGTCGTAGTCAATGTCACTGTCACGATGTAATGAGATGTATGTTACTGAAGTCCTTTTAGTGTTTTGAATATATCTTTTAGGAGATAGGTTTTCTTCCTTCATCTCTTTATGTAAGAAACTTGTTTTATAGGGGTTTAGACTGGATTTCCTCAATTTTGATCCTGATTCTCACTTCTATGTTAATCCAGTAGTTCTAGGTCTGCTTGACCTTCTCTTCTGGGAGCCTAGCTGGTTAAACAACTTAGCAACTGCATTTTTAGACAACAACCTTAAATGAAGAAAGTTTGGTTTTGGAAGAAAGAGGGAAGCAACAACAAAAAAATGTGTTACCAGTGCATATATGAATATAAATTTGTAAATAATACATATCTATAAATAATATAAATACACACACACATACACATATGTGTGAGTCCTTAATCTTTTTTAAGCTACCCTATTCTCAGATAAATCGCTGTGATTCCTAGGTTGGGAGAGAGCCTATATTTTTGTGTTTCCTTCTCGGTGTGTTTGGATACATTTACAATTTGCATTTAGTGCAAGTCAGAACCCAGAGTGTCAGCCACCGCCACCTCCCACTGACATTATTAAAACAGACTAAATCAGTTCCTAGTCTAAATCCTGAACCTCACCAGCTACTCTGGTGTCAGCAAGCCCAGCAGATCCTGCTGCATTTTAGAGTTTTGAATGTAAATTTTCTTAAGCGAGCCAGTGAAAGCTCTGATGTTTACCTTAATTCTTTTATCAGTAAAAAATATTTAAAGGCAAATTAAAAAAAAAACCAAAACCACAATAAATCATCCCTGCTGCCAGAGAATTTTTCATGATTACCAACATTTGACCTCTGCTTCACTGTCAGCTGGCTGCTTAAGCAGTTAAGGAACTGTAAATGCTTTGTAGAGCTTTGCAGGAAACTGAAAAATAACATATACCTATGTAATTCCAAGGACAGTGATGTATCAGCTGCTAAAACTGACCAGCAACAGGGAGCAACTAGTTATCATTTTACAAAATTGGCAGGATAATGCCGCTGATCTCTAAACTGGGGTTCTCCACCCCTCGTTGCTAACTTAGATAAATCTTGTTGGCTGTCGCCCTTGTGTCTGGTAGCGTTGCAGTCCCTCAGGCTTTGAGCTCCGACTACAAGACTGTTCGTTGCTACCTCTCTTGCAGTGACGCGTTGCACAAGGACAGCGCAGCAGAACAGGGACAGCATTTATCACAGTGCTCTCACGACTGTTCATGGCCACTCTGAGCCTTTGCTGGTTTGCTTCAGAGAGGCTGAACTCAGAGTCCCATTTCAGCAAGCATGATAGATTGGCATCTAGCGTCTAAGTTTAGCCCTTAGCTCTGACCCCGATCACTTAAAGTATAAATGTATGCTCTGTCTGCATCTTTTTTTCTGGGCAGCTGTTCACAACCCATTGAAATGATACCCCCGCTGCCCTTCCGACTTCTAATACCTTAAGATTCCCCTTGACTCGAGGAAGGAAACAGAAAAACTATAATTAGATACTAGTTTTCCATATTACTTCCTGAAGGAATATGCATTTTCTATTTTCTCTGTAATTCTTAAATTTGTATTTTATTTTCTGCCTGTAGTTGCAACTACAGCAGTCAAGAAGTGTGTGTATATATATATATTATAAAAAAAAGTTAAACTTCTATTCTCCACTCAAGCTCATCATAAATATACCTTTATTTTAGAAAGATCTTGCTTTACAGGATGATGTAAAAATGTTTTCATCTTTGGAATATAATTTGGGAATAATGAAAATGAGGTAAGGATTTATTTTGCCTGATTTTCCAATAGCTTTTTAAGCTTATTATTTTTATAGTAGCAGAATAAGGTATTAATTTATATGATGATCATATCAAATTGTTTGAATTGTTTTAGAATAAACAACATTATTTCCTTACTTAAAAGTAGATGAATAAGACAAGGAATATATTACAAATCTCTAAAAATTATGTTTCTTCAGACTGAATTAAGACCTGTATTTTTTGGGGGACAGGTGCAGTAGACTCAGGATCTTCTTCTTCCTCTTCGTCATCCAGCTTTGTGAATGGTGCTACCAGCAAAAATCTCCCAGCTGTACAAACTGTTGCTCCAATGCCAGAGGATTCAGCTGAAAACATGAGGTACACAAGTTTTATCTTTTAATAACTATAATTTCCTCTCCCACAACTTCAAACATATGAAACTATACAAAGAAAAAATATATAATTTTGCTCATTTAATATGCTTACAAGCTCATGAACAAAAGACTGTCATTCTGTAATGAACTAGAAAAGAAATAAACTTAAATCGAAGGCCCTATGTAACCGGTGAAAAAAAGTATTGGTACTTCAGCGATTTAACACACGATGCAAAAAATGCCTTTTTTTGCTGGTCCTAGCTGAAATGTCAGGTGGTAGTGCAGGTGAAATCATGGCAGGGGGTGTGGGCCCAGGCTGAAAGCAGAAGGGCTGTTGGCTCTGCTCCAAAACGGTGCAAATGGTCGAGACAATGTCCACTTGTGTGGTGTTATTTATTACTTGACAGCATTATGACGCAAGTTAATAAGGTTGTGGTGTAATTAAGCCACTCCTTTTGCTTCTTGTCTTCCTGTGTTGGGACAGTGCTTCACTGGGGCTGACATCTTTTTTAAAATTCAGATACTGAAGTATGTTAAAATTAAACTGGATTTTTAACAATTTTGTTTTTCAGTTATTTTAACCAATGAAATGTTCTTGTTTTTTTCATAAGCATTTTGAAAGTTTTGGTCCTGGACTCAAAGAAAAACTTCAGTTTGCAAAATCTAGAATTCACATTTTGAATGCAGAATCTGAACTCAGAAAATGTTGTGCTCTGAGTAGTAACTGAGATTAGCAACTGAAAAAAATTCTGGGAAGCACAATATCAGAAATGTAGAAAACTTAAAATATAATCAACCCAAGAAATGTGCTTTGGGCTTCAAATAAACAACTAAAAGTTTATTTTGATTACAGATAAATTTTGGTTTCCTTATTATGAATTTGTTGTGCTTCAGCTTTTATGAGGTTAAAAATGAGAGTTGTTTGTGGGGTTAGAGAACATGAAGTGAAAGCTAACTTACCTAAGCTTTCCCTTATAGCTGCTGAATAGGTAAAGAGCTGCTTACAGCTGTAGAATGAGCAGAGGGAAGTGGGCAGGAGAACTACCTTGGACTTTTTGGCATTTAATAGTCTTGATTTGGAGGTAGAGGTCTGGCCTGGAATGGGGTTGGGAAGGTAGCATACATGGGACTGGGACAGTGTGTGCCCCCCACCTCTCTGCACTTTCTTGTGACCAATTCAAGCAGTAGGTAGCAAGAACTATCCACAGAATTATTTGTTCTTTTTGCTCACAGTCTTAAAATTACTTCTTTTAATCTCATATTGCTACTGTGCTCTTTCAACCTTTCCTGTCCAAGTTTATCACATTTATATATGGATAAATTATATATATATATATACACACACACACAGACACACACAATTTTCTGATGTGTGTTGTCTTTAATCTGCAAAATAAATAATCTTGAATTTGGAAGCTGCTAAGAGTTTATTTGCCTTGAATCTCCAGTAATGGAGAGGAAAAACCAAAATACCCATTCTTTACAAAACCCCCTTAAAATCTTAGTTCAGTCATGAAAACTAGTTACATGAATCTCTACGGTTCCTTCATGATTGCAGGATGCATTATAAGGTACAATAATTGTTAGAAACAGCTTTAGAATCAGATCAATTTCTCTCCTTAGTGTGTGTCTACAGGAAAGGCAGTAGATGGGCCACATGCTACCCCGAAACATTTTTGGGGTCTCTACGTATGTTTTTTTCCTTAATTTTACTTGTTCTTTTTGAAACTGAAGGACCAGAACTGCAGTCAGTTTTCAACATGTAAATGCACCAGGGATTTATATGAAGGAAAAAGGATTCGGGTTTTCTTTTTCCTCTATTTAAATATTCATTCCTGTCCTTTGATATGCATTTTTAAACAGTGCTAAACTTTGATCTCACATTTTCACAGAATGCTATTCCCAATTGCCCATTAATAGATCCATAATATACAAGATCCATCGGCTATCCATTTGATAACAAGGTGTTTATTAATAGCTCATCCAAGGTGTAGATTAACAGCACATCCACACCTCCCATATTACTTGATTCTTAAATAAAAATTGATCTTAATTTTAAAACTTTTGACATTGATATTTTTTCAATTGTATGTAAAGTTTTCAGAGCTAAGTGAACTCTAAAATGGGGTCTTTTAAACCAATGTACAGTGAAAGCATATTTTAAAACATGGTTTAGAGAAGACTGGATTAATCTAGTAGGCTTTTTATCTCTACCAGAGAAACTTGGGATAGATTCATGTTGCAAATTACAAAACTCTAAGGTAGTTGCCTGTGTTTCAAATATAGTCAACAGAGACTTTAGCATAGTAAAAGTCAACCAGTCAACTAAAGCAAAGGCTGTTGATATGAATCCATCCTTTGGAATATTAGGAAATCACTATCTGAATTTGAAATGGGAAAGCAGAACATTGAAAGAAAATAAACTATAGGAATTCAGTAAAATAATTTATGCTAATGAAGAAAAACTTCCAATATGTTTATAATATCAGCTTTCTCTTTAAATGCAGGGATCTTTATGTGATCTGAATTTAAAAAAATCCATATTTATTTAATGTTTATAGTTAGTAGATACAGTATAAAATTTAAATGTCAGTGTTCGTTCTCTTAGATCCTGTCAATAAGCATAACTTCTTCCTATAAATGCACTTTTAAATGCCAGTAATATTTTTGTGCCGCAATTAAAGCACAAAGAAAACCCCTTCAGCCACCAGCAATCTGAAAAAGAACAGCAAAAATTATTGGTAGACCAGAATACGTATGTAATTTCATCCCAGTTTTTAAGGAATAGTTCATAACACAGCAGGTTTTTAATCTTGGCATAGGAGTTTCAGAGTGTACAAGTGTTCTGCCCTGTTGAGTTTTAAAGGGGAAGGACTCTTAGGGGTACAGTCCTTAGCACACTGCTGACATTTGCATACTATTGCTAGGTTTGTATCCTCAGACACAGGAATATTTCTGGTATTTAAGAAACAAACTGAAGTCACAACACCTCTTCTCATTGTACAAGTTGAAATTAAGGAACACTCTGAGCTTTGAAGAGTATATATTCTCAGCAGGCAGGGAAGTATAAATGCAATGGCAAAGTTATTTTCCTGGGGTCATGTTCCCTCAAAGCTGAAGAAAAGAATATTGGTTTTCTTGATACCTGTGCTAGAACACTTTCTCATGTACTCCATTGTCTAGCATTGCAATGCCAGATGTTGTGATTTGAAAGCTTGAACGAAAAAGCAAGTTACCTGTGATTGCTTTGGGTGAATAAAATCTCTTTTCAAGCCCTCAACTGTATATAAAATGATGAGATGCATATAAACTGAGATGGGTGAAATACACTTACACTTGACTATCTGACGTTCTTCTTATCATGTTTGAAAATGAGAATAAATTCTGGAGTACTCTGTAAATGGTGTAGAATTTATGAGGCTGACGTAACATTTGCATTTACTTAAAGCCATTTAAACACTGTAAAGCTTCATCAAATTATGATCATCTTTTATAAAGAAGCTTGCAGCAACTTTTAAAAACAGATACGATTTGATATCATTTAACTTCTGTTGTTAAGTGTTCTTCCAATCATGGTGTCTGTTTTTTTCACAGTATCACTGCAAAGCTTGAAAGAGCCTTAGAAAAGGTGGCCCCTCTGCTGCGAGAAATTTTTGTTGATTTTGCCCCTTTCCTATCCCGAACACTGTTGGGCAGTCATGGACAAGAGCTGTTGATTGAAGGTACTGTTTCTGTTATAAGATTATATTATTTTGACAATTAGTCATTTGATATGAACTTTTTTTC
Organism: Falco cherrug; assembly: GCF_023634085.1. Lineage (NCBI taxonomy): Eukaryota > Metazoa > Chordata > Aves > Falconiformes > Falconidae > Falco > Falco cherrug. Next base: position 26,343,117 of record NC_073698.1, read on the forward strand.
ATTTTCACTAGACTTCATATAACTATTTTTCATAAATAAATTAATCAGTTGTTAATGTGTTGTGATTTCACTTCCTTGCATTTAATGTCATTTACAGAAATTAAGTGATAGCTCTTGTACCCCTTTTTTTCTCCAAGTGAGATGCTGTGTAAAGATACGTCCTGTCATCTTGGAATGCAAAAACTTCTCTTTAGTTCGCTTTTTCCTCCTCAGAAAAATTATATGTGTTTCAGCCGGACTTTGAGAAACTAGTGAAAAGTACAGTTAAAAAGTGTAATCGATTCCCAAAGAAAGTGAATTGAAGACTGCGCTCCAACATTATTGATATGTGTATCTATATTTGGTAGGGAAGCTATTTGCTTGGGTAGGTCAGTTGGATTCACAAAGATGGATAAAGAGCTGTCCCTATAGGGGAATAAAAAGGGATGACTTTTGAAAAAGAAGTATTCTTGAACACTTCTGAGGAATTTTGTGGGGTTTTATAACTACTTCATAGTTAGAAGATTTGCCTCGTAAGTTGAGGCAGTAAGTAATGCAGAAATTATGAAGAAAGTGCAAAATACAGCAAGCTCATGCAGAAAGTAATGAATCAGTGTGAATGTAGTTAAAATAGTGATAGGGGATTTTGCGTGAGCATGCACTGCTCCCACGTCACATATTCAGAGAATATATTCAGCTAAATAAACTTTTTTCCTTTCAGAATAGTTCTTACACACAATACTGCTGTTTATTGAGAGGAAAAAGTCTCATTAAGGCAGAACTTACAATGTGTGAAGATCTACACAGAAAAAACACATCTTTGTGTTCAAATTCCTAAACTCGTTCTATTATACATGCATTTTATCTAAATATTAGTGTACAGTCTTTCTATGGTCTCAGTTAATACTCCCCACAATGTTGGCCATCTTCTACTCTTAATGCTAAAAATATTTGTACCTTGTAAATGAGATCTTCTAAATAGCCTTTTTTTTTTTTTTTGTCTCGTTATTGTTTAATAAGACCAAGGAATGTTATAGCAGCTTAGTAATACTCGGAGACTTTAGGTATTTTATACTGTTAATTTTATAGCTATGAGTAAGTTGCAGTTCTCACTTAATGACACCTGAAGTTAGTGGTCTGAGATGTTCATCAAGAACACAGATGACTAAGATATTTGATGGGTTCCATTTTCAAGTCTCTTAGTGAAGTTGTTTGCAAAATTTGTAGCAGTGTTATCCTTTCCATTTGACAATTGATTAATTGCACTATAGAATTCATACAATACAACTAAAATTGTCTTGGTTTCACCTGAACTCTTTTATAGATTTTAAAAAATTCTTCACTGATGCTGTTCTGACTTTGTCTTTTGGTCAGATTCATGGCATAAACAAGGCTACAACAGTTCCCAGCATGTGACAAAGACTGAAAAGCTAGAGGCCAGAGGAGCCTCACAGCTATATGGCGGTATGAGTTTATGTCTTTGCCTGTACAGGGAGAGACATGGCTTAGCATTCTTCCGATACCCGCTTGGACTGCCATTCCAAATTTTGTCCCATCTATGACTGAGCCACTCAGTTCAGTCTCAGGAATAGTTTACAAACACTGAGTTCCAAAACAAGTACTGTCCTTCCCATCACTTTTCCTTAATGTTGTGTCTAACCAATCACACTCTTCCTGTTTTCTGAAAAACAGTCCTTTCTTCCCAAGATATTGAAATAGCAATCCGTAAAGAAAAAAATCTGAGTACACCTTGGATTTTTACATTGCAGGACTTGAATTTCTGTTTGCTCCTTCTAACACAGTTGGGCTTTTTTGCTTCTTAACAGAGAACTTAGATGCTTTTATAGTCATTGTGTACTTCTTTTCTTTCTTCACTGCCCGCATGAGACCCTTGTTCTCAACTAAACTGAATTCTTGCCTAGATAATTTGCCTTTAAAAGAGAATTCTAAATTCTCTCATAGTCTGATACCTGATTTGCTTTGAGAAGTTTCCTGTCATTGTTTACTGAAAGCCAGTGTTGGTCCTTGAAGTGCTTGAAAGTGCTCACCATGTAATGGCTCTGCAAAATAGAGGGGTTTAGTGGTGTTATTCAAGATATGTGAGTACACAGAGTTCCTGTGGGGCTTTGATAATTTAAATTTGATTTTATACTGGCAAGCAGTAATTAGCTTGACAGTTTTATATGAAATAGTCTAATTTATTGCTTTATGTCTAAAGGTTTTAGTTATAACAATCAAAAAGGAGTAAATAAACTTTATTTAATCAAGTCTAAGGGTTCTGTCTGTTTTTCAAATTGATCAACATAAAAGTATCTGTTGCATTCCATGAAGCGTGTCCTTTTCTTCTGAGTATTCAAGCTTGAAACACAAAAATACCCTCCCTCCTCTTGCAGTTTTTCAAAACCTCCTTATGGTAAGAAGTCTTTCTCCTATCTGAATACCTCCAGGCATCCTTGATGACATGGCTTTTTTTCTGAAGCTCTCTCTAGTACTCTTGTGCATGCATGTGTATAAGAATTACTAAATCACTTCAGACTTAGTAAGAATATCAAGAGTTTTGTAGCTGAGGTTTTGCATACTGAAGAGAGAGCACAAAAGAAAAGGGAACAGAAAAAAATCATTTTAATAATTCTAAACCAGATTGATTATACAAACTTTCCAGAAAATCTGATGGTTTGAGTTAGGTGTTGTAAATATATATTTGGAAACGTGTATACAACTTAGTTATGATTTCACCTTTTCACAGTAGTTGAGCTGTCTCAAACTTTTTGTGAAAAATCTTGTAGTCATACCATGCCACCTCATTTTCCTTTAGGATGTATCATCATTCTGTCCCATGGAAGACTGGCTGATTAATTTTTTGAGGAAATTATAGTTAATATCTAAGCAGTGAGTTCTTAAGTTTTGAGTGGAGTTGAAATGACTGGGCTGCAATGATCTTGTCCATCTAGACCAAAAACTTGGACCACTCATACTCAAAATTCTTATTTTTTCTTGTTTGTTCATTTAAGTTCCCAAATGTGACTGGTAGCAGAGGAACCCTATCAAGCTGTAATCTGACATTGCAGAACCTATTTATTGGTAAAACATTTCACATATTTACTATACTGAAATAATACTAATTTTTGTTCCTTTTCCCAAAACCATTTCTTTCTTCAAAAGTATCTTACACTCAACTGAATTTCTAATGTTTCATCAACTTCCCAAAATATTTTATAACTGGAAATTGTCCTCAATGATAAGTTAAAAAGGATTGCTTTGCAATTGGATATGAATAGCTTCAGAGTGTACCAAAACCAGCCCAACATTACTGTGGTTCATCAACCGAGGTTCTCCCAGTGCCTCAGAGAATAGAAGTTGCAAAGGTTAAAATTGTCCGTATAAAATCTAATTGGAAACAAACATGCAATATGTGTAGGTCACATATTTGAGCTTAGCAGTGCTCGTTGTGGAGTTCCATTTAACACTTGCACAGATATGTTTTTACTAACTCTCATTTCCATATGGTCTGCAAATTCCCTCCATGTACAGTACATTACGATATTCTAGCTTTTAGGTGAAAATGTTACAGGCAAGTGTAATCTGATCTCTATCCAAAAGAAAAGTTATATCCTTTTTTTGTCAAGCACAGATGGATAAAAGTATTTTCACTACAGCTATTCTTGGAGTGTCCTGAACTCTAATAGGTCCAAGATTGAAACATAGTCACATACAATGCTTTCCCTTCTCCTTAGTGAGATACCAAACAAACATTACCAGTGCTTTTCATTTTCCTATATCACTAGCTGGGTAGAAGCTCAGCCAGGTAGTCCTTCTCCAAAAGAGCTCATACAGATTCTTTGGCATGCATTTGATATGTTTCTGGTACATGCACAATTCAAATCAGATGAAAAAGAAAATGTTTTTGTGCTGATAGGAGCAGAATTCATTTCTCTTCATTAACTCACCACATGGCCCTATGAAAATATTCAGTAGAAGTGGTGAAGGACTAGCTTTGTATGCTATTTGACAGGAGGCTTCTTGAAACAATTGAAAAATTGCCCAAAACATTCCTCTGGAAACCACAGATAGAACTTGGATGCTAAATGACATTGCATTAAAAGCTCCCAAAGACCACAAGTGTGGCATCACTGTAGCATCCACCAGTACTGGCACAATTAGTTTCTGATTTGCTTAAACAATACTCTTTTGTATTAGATAAAACAGGACAACCATTTTCCTAAGACACCGTAGTAATCTGGAAATCCTTTATACTTTCTGGGGAAAAAAAGTAATTTTTGGTGCTTAACATGACCCTTGGTTTTCTCTTAGAAACTTCTCAGAACCTTTGTATTATTGTTGTGCTCAGGAGCACAGATGCTGTAAAGCAGAGCTTGCATGCTCTTGCAGAACTTTTATTTTCCTGTTCATACTATCTTTTATCTCACTCTGCCACATGCTAAATGTTTTTGTTTGTGTGTCCAGGCATGCTTTCTTTCAACTAATCAGACTTTTTGGTAATTGCCTACTAGTGTGTAGCACAGCATGTAGCCAACATTCTGAACTAAATAAATGAATAAATATTACAAGTAAGAGAGAAAAGGAATTAAAAAATTAGTGTTATGATTTTCAAATTTCCATTAACTGGAACTAACAGCACATAAGTAAAACCTGAAGCTATTCATAGAAATTTTATATAAGCCACTTTTTGATCCTACTTTGATATTTTTATTAACAGTCTTTATTATGGTACAGAATTGTTCCTGGCAAAGCTAACTGCTTAGACAGAGATACAGAAAATGAGAAGCAAGGGCATTCCACTGGAGAGAGGTGTTGAATCATTTTGTGGAATAACCGAAACTCAAGAAAAAGCCAGATTTCAGCACAGCCAAATGCTGAGTCTAATCTCTAGGAACAAAGAATATAAACTATACATAGAGGGTAGGAGATATTGGATGAAGCCACACAAAGAATTTAGGGATTTTTATAATAATTAGTATACTCTGGGCTTTCAGCTCAGTGCTGAGGGAACAAAGGCTTGTCCAATATTGGATGCCTAGGAAGAATAAATGAGGAGGTGATTTCATTTCTGTGCACAACTTCAGTGAAACTCCTACCATCTGGTTCTATAGTCAGCACTTCAAGAATGATACGCACACGCTGCAGAGGGAACAAAAGAGCAGGACACAAGAGCGATTGATGGATGGGAGATAAATGCCATGAAGTACAATGTAAGGAGCTTGAACTGCTCCATGTACCAAAGAGAAGAGATAAAAAGAAGTTAGATACTACAGGATGTCTTAGCCTTTCTACCAGCAGAATGCCTAATGAGAGTAAATAACATTGGGAAACTTTACTAGGGCTTACCATCAAGTACTGTGATCGATGCTACTTGTAGTCTTTATGACTGTTTTACACATTCTTTCTAAATATAGTCTTAAATCCAGCTTCTCAGGAGGAAAAATGTCATGTATTTGCTGAATAGGTTTGAAGCTTCTTTGTGGCTTTGGAGCCTGTGAATACTCACTTCCTCTGTGCCATACCCTGCAAGGTGTGATAGTCTGCGTTAACCTTAATTTGCTCTAACGTTGCCATTGCTGCATTTGTTCACATGGCCATAGACAGATGTACTTTAGCATCAACTAGCCACCTGCAGGGATCAGTAAAAAAAGCATGTTTTCCCTTGTTCTGCAGTTGACAATATATCATCTTCCCTTAAGGCATCAAAGATGGTCAGTGTTCAAAGTCACCGAAGCCTAAGTCAAATAAGCCTTTCTTCTGATTTTTTATGTGTGTTTGTGTGTATATGTTTATATATATAAACTGCGTTTCGTTTTTTATTTAAGAAGTTCTTTAATCATTACCTTGAAGCTCATTTCAGTGTGAGACATTTTCTCCTTTCTCTGCATAATGAAGTTTGTCTATTCAGGCAAGCCTCGTGCCAGCTATAATTTGGTCCCACATTTCAGAGAGTCCTTGCAAGTGTATGAGTGCATAGCCATACATATACTTTAATGTGATTTCTTGAGGATGTGAGACTTATGTAATCAGACTGGCTGAGAAGGATCAGCCTTTTACTCCCTTCATAACTTTTCAACATGTTGGCCAGTTTCAACCAATTCAACAGAGGATGCTTAAATGATGCTATTTTTACACAATATTCATGAATATAGGTATCTGTTTCAAGAAAAGATACCCTATAATTTCTTGGCTGAGGCAGTAGTTATATGTGTATCTCTTAATCAGCTTCAATATTTGCTCTGCACTATCATTTGTGGTATGTCATCATTGTGCAGTGAATAAATGGAAGACTGAAAAGTAACTAAAAAAATCTCTTCTGGTTCATTTGCAGCTGTGTAACATACTGTGTTGGTACAATACTATGGATATTGCAGCATGAGGAACAGGAAAGCAATTGATAAAGCAGGACTGAGAGAGAGAGAATGAATTTAACTCTATTAGACATCAGAGAATCCCTGTTAGAAATCAAGTTGAATGTTAAAAATGTTTCTGCGGGGAGGTCAGGCTAGTGTCATTTGCAGCATATGTCTCACAGGGTGTGATCACACTGGTCAGTCAGAATCAGGATTCTTATGGATTGTTTGGTTTGTACTGGGGCAGGAGCTCTGTATTGGTTTTCAAGGCTAAGGAGTGCATAATGTATTTCTTCTCTGCCATGCCACCTCTCACTCCTTTCTTTCCATGTGCCCTAGGTGTCTCGGTGTACTTCTATGTTTAGTAAGATGTGATGCTGCAGGCTCAGCACAGTGCAGTTAAAGCCAGTGAATTGCCTGACCCTATCCTCTGGAAGACAGACTTCCTTAATTTGTAGCAGTAGGATTCCTGTTCATAGATTTCTTTTTATCTCTTGCTGTAAACACTTGCAAAAAGATCCCAATGAAATTGCATTACTGTCCAAACACAAGCCCCGTTTAGATAGTGAAGTTGAAACAATGAGTTACAGATAATGCTTTACTTCAGTTAGTTTAAAAACATTCATCATCACTAACAATACATTGAATAACTTTATATTGTTACAAGATTTGAGCATTGATTTGCATTGTGAGGATGTTTCTTATATATTTTCCTTTATTACTTTAGAATTTCTGCAAGTAATTTGCAAGGTTTGGGTTTTACCATGAAGAAAACAATAGGTAATTTTGAATGAGGGCACAAAACCCTTTGAAATCCTCCAGTGGATAGAATTTAAAATGCTGGTAGTGATTGAAATCCTGACTGCACATGTAATCCCTTCATCTACAGGGGAGGGGAAAAAAATCACGAATTTCAAACTGCTATTTATAGGCTTGTAAGAAATCTGTTGTAAGACATTCTCTATGATTAGCTCTTAGTGTCTTACTGAAAGGCTCCACAGTATGGTCATGTTTCTGCAAACACTTTGTGACTGAAAGTGTTTCTTACTAGAACACATCGATGAGTCAAATACACATGGAGACAGAAAACACCACCCTTTTTCCAGAAATGTATATGGTAGGAACAAATAAATGATGAAAGGTGAAATGGATATTCAAATCTGCCTCTATTTATACATCCTCCAGCGGAATCGAGGTTCAAAGCTTTGCAACTTCCACATTGTTTTTCTGAATATGCTACTAGTGACAAGACAGATCCCAATCCTAGCATTCAGAGGAGGAACTGAAGAGCAGGTGCTACAGCAGAAGTCTATTATTTATGCACAGTGAAATCTTCAAACTGTAATGATCCCCACACCAGTTACAGAACATTTTTCTTCATATAATATTCCTTTATGATGCCTTTAAAGGGATATCATTACAAACACACAAAAGTGAAGAAGATACACATTCATTCCATTTTGAAGATTTAACTCTTAAATTACTGAAGTTCCTGTGTGCAGAAGTATGTTCTGAACAGATGTTTAACATGGCAGGAAACAACATAGATCAGAGATCCAGATAGCAACTAGGAAATGCATAGCATCTGGCACCTTTTTGAAAGTAAACCTGCCAATAATTAATTAAACATATGAGCCACTCTATCCCTGTCTAATGAATTGGACACTTACTAAGATGTATTAGACTGTGTAACAGAGGTTAACTGCTCATGCCCTCTCCTTTGTCTTTGGCTTGTGTGGTCCAGAGTAACTTAAGGGTAGAAATTGTTGGCACTCAGATTATACGTCCTTGATTGTATTATCATTGTTACGTTAATTAATAATCAAGATATATGTACTGTCAAAAATGTATGGCGTTTTCATTAGGCAGAAATTGGGCATTCTCATTAGGCAGAAATCTGTTGCTTTGCTAATGAAGAAAAAAATGACTGAAAATGTGAGACTAATTGTAAAGTTTAGAATCAACTACATATACTCAACAGAAGGGGTTAAGAGAGTGCAGCAGTAAAAAAAAAACACAACCATGCCCTCAGGAAAAGAAAAGCTGGTAGCAGTGTAAAGTGGTCAGGCTTGCTGCAAAGAAGGTCTGAAAATTATCCTTGAAAATACAGAAGCTACTAATATTTGAAGTTACTAAATTACTGTTTAAAGTGCTACTGTAAAAATTATATTATTAGAAACCAAACAATAACAATTGTTGTTCTTTTAAAGCACAGAAATAAATGCATAAAATACTAGAGCTTTTAAAAAATGAGAAAGGGAGGTTTTTGTGGTCCTTGGGTCCCACTTACCTCCAGCAGTACTGGGTACTTTCTCACAAGTTTCTTTTCCAAGCTAGTAGCCTGTATTCTAGTTGCAAGCCGTAAAGCCTAGAAAGGGCTGGTCTTTTCTTCTTAAAACTCTAGAAGAATAACCTCCCTGATGAATTCATACTCCTCCTTTGTCCTAATACCATGTAGGTCAGATGTCCATCTGTCTGCCTTCTCATTCTAACTTCCAGCTTTCATGGAAAATAATTTTCTTTTTTTCTCTTTTTTTCCCCCCAGTAAATTTGGCTCCTACTACAAAAAGAATAGCAAGAGACCTCTTTAATGTTATTTCAAGGAAATATTTTTTAAAAGATTCTTGAGAAAGTTCTTAACATGTACAGGCACTGCTGTCACATAGCCTGTAGGTGGACTCATTATATCAGGTATACAGCAGTGCAGCATAGTAACACTGGACTAAGTTGTGCAATTACTTTATTATTTTTTTTAGAACAGCCACCTTCTTGCCCCTTATTATTTTCTCCTCTACTGTCCAGGTCCAAAGAAAAACGAGGTGGTATGCCAAAAAGGTATTCAGTATCTACAGGATGTTCATGCTGTGACTGAAGCTCCCCACAGGCAGAGGTTCTCTGGTTCTTATTCCACTTAATTCATCATTCAGAACTCAGCAGGGGATTCTGCCTGATTTTGGACTTGAAACAGTTAGGCAGGTATTTGCCCCACCCTTTGTCCTCTAAAGGCTTAAAAATGGAATCAATCTACTTTATTATCCCAGCAGTATTTTCCAGAGAACTACCTAGCTCTGATAAACTATAGGGTACAAGTAACATCTCTGTATCAGATTTTGCCTGGAAAGATGTAATTCTCATGAGGCAGTCTAATAATCCTTTTCCATGTAGCCCATGTCCAGGTTCTTTACAAAACTAACTGCATTCTGGCTGGTCACAGTTGCTCCTTCTATACTCCTTAACGCTGTGTGTACTTATCACCTGTTTTTCTGACCCAGACTGAAACATTTTAATCAGTGACCAATTTTACAAAACTGCCTTACTTGCCCTGATGATTCGAAGGCACTTCTACAGTTCATCCTATTGGATATGGATGTGCTTGTTTCCACGCCTTCAAGGCATAAACATAGAATATTCCACGAAAACTCTTGAATCATTTAACATGACAAACTACTACACTTGAATCTTAAAAATATACCTATATATAGAGCCCTTCATTTTTCATAGAAATAAATGTTAACGATATCATAAGCATTAATAGAACCATCAAACTTGATTTATCTAGATGTTAACAGACTCCCTACAGACTTGGGATTATTTTTGCAAGAACTAAGACAATACATCTTCACTGCGTTCAGTGTAATGTTATGTTAAGATTTAAGTCCCCCAAAAAACACAAACCTGCTAAACATATATTGTCTTATATCATGTCTTATTTTTGTCTGTTGGTATGTGGAATTTTATGATCCAATCTTTTTATACTAACAGTGATGTTGTCTGTGGAGATTTTCTTGCAGTGGGAAACCCTCATGCTGAAAGAACTTGTCAGACAACAGAGACAGTTTTGATATGTCAAATTAAGATGGCAAAGTGATGTCAAAGCAGGTCTAGGGAGAGCCCATAACAATGTTACTGTCAAGTAAATAAAGAAAACTGAAACACAAGAAATACAAGTTATTTCAAGAGATCTATGACTGCGGTACAGTTCTGTGTTTTGAGAGACACTGTTTTAGAATGATTACCATTTGTCAGTAGGGCTTCAGGATAGGAGCAAGATCTGGTGGCTGCCAACCAAGGTCAGCAAAGTTCAGTGTGGAAATGGAGATGTTTTTTTCTTTGTTATCAAAATCTCAGAAAGAATTACCATTTAAACAAAGTATTAGTTCACCAACAGTTTGCTCAAGTAGATACAAAAATTAGCTGGTGGGTTACGCTACACAGGAGATCATACCTATTTAAAATAATGGTCATCTTAGGCTTGGAAATTTAGGAAATTTAGGAAATTTAGGAAATTGGAAATTTAGCTACATGAGTTCAGTGAGGTTTTGATATACTTCCTATTTGTAGCTTCACTGGTTCACTCACTGATATCTCAGTATGGCCCCAAGGTTGCCAAAGAGAAGAAATATAAGAAAATAAGGACCAGTAAAGAATAAGGGGTTTTACTGCTGTGCAGTTTATCCTTTTCTCACCTTCCTTTTTTGTTGTTCACCATACGCACATTTCAGTTATGTCACGCCATGATGATTCCCCCCTAGTACAAGGAAGGAATGTAACAAAGAACTAGAAGGTAGTACTAGAAAGAAGGAAACAAAAGGCAACTATTATGTTTTATAAAAAGAGGGAAGAAACAAAAAAGAATAAATAAGCACAGAAAATAGGGCATCAAATAGGAATAAATTATAGACTGAAACTAAGGAAAAGTTGATAAATTTCAGGAAAAAAATAAAACCTCATACCTAACGAAGAAATAACATCAAGTAATGCATTTTCAGGGAAAGTGTGATATGCTACACACTGCCATTTGGGATCATAGTGATGATCCCTCCTGTCCAGGAGGTCACTTTTGACAGCTTTAGATAGAATTGGAAAAGATTCTTAAGATGAAGAGAAAGCATTTTTTACTAAAATGTAAAAAAAAAAAAAAAAAAAAAAAGAGAAACCATAGGTTTACTAAAGGTATAAACATTTGCTTGTGTTGGTGAGTGAAATTAGTATTCTGATTTCTGTTTGTATACTTTTTTGAAAACAATGCACTGTTAAGGTAATTCTTCCCATATTAATTTCCTGTAACACAGATCTGAGAGGACATGAAGGACTGAGAAAAAAGAAAAGGAGGTGTAGATGTTTCTTCATTTAAATAAGAACACTGTGAGGGATCTGTAGAACACAAAATCTCAGAAGAGTTGGTTTTTCCCAGATGTATTTAATATGTGAAAACTTCTTTGTTATTGGGTGTTTTCATTTAGTAGTTTTTCTACAAATTGAATCACAAAAAAAGCAACTTGATCAGGAAAGGAATGGCATCTTGAGAAAATACCACACCAAAACTTGAAACACATTTTACATTTTCATTTTAAATTAATTTGTAAATATATTTTTCCATTAATATTTTTTCTTACTACATCCATTGAAATAAAATATCTAGGGCAGCAGCTGTGGCAAAAATTTAGCTACAACTTTGAGCCATATTATAGGATAAAGGGGAAAATAAGACGACTTTCAGGATCATATTTTAATATTCACAGTGGACTGTTTGGTGTTTGGAAAATTATTTGAATGGTTTTCATTGAGATTCTTTCTAGATAAATAAGAGATTTGGATTTTCCAGAACCTCTAAGCGTAGTGTATTTTTTAGTTCTTCCAGGCTTCCACTGAGATAAAATGTTTATAAGTTACTCAAGCCTACCTGAAGCTAAAGTAGACTTTAACAGAAAAGCAATAGCTAAATTTTATAGACATTTTCAAGATTAGAGGTGTTTTTATTTGATCAGCTGCAGTGCAGTGTGATAACCAGTTCAGTTGTTTTGATCCATTGTCTAGAAGGGTGCTTTAGAAGAGAAGGAAACACATTTCGTTTCCAAAATAAATTCTAGTATATAAGTATCATCCTTCCAAAAAAAAAAAAAAACCTGTTAAATTTAGCAGGGAATTGTTTTCTTAATAATTAACATTTGTGTTGTATTCTTTTATGTGAAAAGAGTAATTTTGTGTTATTAATGCTAACTAGAACAAGTTCCCAACAGATACATGATCAACTGATATAAATTTTAGATCTGTTCTGGTATCGCAGTTAAATAGGCATCACTACCTCACAACAAATTAAAGAGATCCCTCCAAAGAGATCCTATTTTAAAAGAAGGATAGAGAAACACAAATGCACATATTGAGTAAACTCCAATGGACCATTGGCCAAGAAAGAAATTACCACAAGTGCTAAATGAAAAACTGGATCAGTTTTTAAAATCTTCAGTGAGATATGGAATGGAACAGTGGTAGTGGATTTTATTTTATAGATTGAGTAGTCTCCTTCTCATTTGATGAACAAGAATTTGTGCATCCCATTAGCACTAATGGAAAATTAACAAAAATTCCATACGTCGATGTAAGACTAGACTCTTTACAGTAATGTAACACCAGCATCAGTTTGTCAATATCATTACAGCTCATGACATCATAGTACTAAAGTCTGTAATTTTAAAAAGTAAATCATTGATATGTAGTAATAAATCCCCTCTCTGTGGGTATGCTTTCAAGTGTTTTTGCCATTCGGTGATTCCATCTGGATATTTTATAGTCGTCATTTAGATTCCTTTTTAATAACTGCAGTGTGAAGAAGTATAGGTTTTCTTACTTTAATAGCATAACATAAAATAACTCAAGAAACTGTTACATAACATTAATATTCTTTTAAATGTCCTAGTGTTAAGGCCCATTTTATTTTACAAATTTGACTAAAGGGGCAGAATCATTTATGTTGGGGTTGAACAGATTAAAATCTATTTTTTTGTGTTGACCTACCAATGTTTACAGTGTTTATCTGAAGATTTCTGATAATATTTAAAAGTTATTTCATTTGATAACCTGGATGATACCTTTCCTAGATTTTCGAGCACCAGATATAAAGAATATTGCATATATTGTACAGTGTCTTTCACCATAACAAAAAATCCTATAAGAAGTATAACTGTCTTGATCAACTCCAAAAGCACTGAGTCAAATTCATATTCATTATGTTTTTCTGTGTCACTCTTCTGTTCTGACCTACCCATACAAAGGATGGTCTGGAGTACTAATACAGCCGTCCTTCATGGTCCCTAGAGTTGGTGGTGATGTTGTGTTCTGCCAGTCAAGGCTGCTGAAGGGAATTGTTAAATCCATAACCCTGACTTTGTTATTTTTCTGACTTACATTCTTTAGAATAGTGATTCCTTTCATCTAGTAAAAGTAAAGATGTAATTATTCTGCAACATGGCTATGATTTCCATCTGCAGACTTTCTGCAATTCCTGAATATTTGCCAGCTTTTTCTTTTCATAAATTAAGACCATTAGTGTAATTTAATTGTCTACAAAATATATGACATATGTATGGTTCTAAAACCAATTCTGAGTGTAATCTTGTAAAACATTACATTCTGGTTAATACACATCTTGCTTTCTTTTTTTTTCCCCGCTAATAATTACCTTACTTGGAATAAGAACATCTGTCTTTTCAGTTAATAGTTTTGCATACTTAGCATTTACTTCCTAACTTTTCACCTGTCTTTGTATTTTCCCTCCATACTCTCTCTTTTCAGATCTGTCGTGAACTCACCAACAACTTGATGATTGATTAAAAACATCAGTTTTAATCTAGGTTGACAACATATGGCAGAGAGGCAATAATGTAAATTTCAACTATCCAAGTAATTTTAATTAATGGTCAAAAATGAAATCCTAAGTTTATTTCTTTGATTCTAAGTTGGATTTAGCAAAACATTTCAAGAAAACATTCACCATAAGATTTTGATGGCAGAAGAAAGACATTTTGCAAGAAAAATAAACTGGAAGGAAAACTTGTATTTCCAACCAAAATATCACTATCACTTTTTTCCTGGTACTGTCACAGCCAAAATATGCTTTAGTTTCTGTCATCAGCATGAACTGTCTTTGAAACTTTGTTTAGCCATTACTAACAAATGTTGAACAGAGTAGAAGGGAATAGTCTATTAAAAATGAAGACAAAATTTGTGAGTGGTAATTACCCGCGGAAGAGTCCTACTCTGTCTATTGGCACAGAAGTGAGTGAGGATTATGGGAAGAGTAATTATAATTAATAACTTGAAACAATACAATTTTATTTAAATTACGTGTAAGACTGTATGAGTAGGAAATAGAAAATAGCTGACCTAACAAAAATAGAAGTTAAAAAGGAGAATTCTAGTATTTTCTGATTTTTCTTTTGTCTAACTTAGGACCTAATGCTCATTTCCAGGTACATTGTATGCACTTTTCATATGTTAATAAAATAATGCATATAATAGTATGTCTTTATTTTGTCATAAGCACTTTTTACTATACAAAGCTCCTGTAGTTTTGATGACATGCTGTAAAGGAGTAATAAAGGCCAAGTTTTCTCTGTAAACTGAGTTAAATGGATTAAAGTTTCTGAAGCTTTTTATTTAGCCATACCTGAGACTTTCATATGAGTAGATGCTATAACTGAGTGAAAGATTTCTGCAGCCTCTAAAGTATAGTTAATTGAATCTTTTTTCTAAGTTGAACACAAGATATAAAAACATATAACTTTTGGGTTTGCTAATATTACAATTGATTCCAGTTCCAATAAGGGTTTAAGTTGACACAAAGTAAAATCATTGAAAGAAAATGCAGGCAAACCTTGATAAAGACCAGATGAAATTGTGGTGGTATTCAGTTAGACTCGTACACACATTGTATTAATAATAATAAAAGGAAGTTCAAAACCATGATCTTATTTCATAAGGATTTTTTTAAAATTGATTTTATCAGCCTACGTTATATTTCTTCAAAATAGAAATTCACACTGACTAGTTCAGCATGGCAGCTTCGAGGTTTTGAACCCATGACTTCATTAATGCCACAGGCATGACTAAAATAGTATAGTTGAAATTAATCTTTTTTTAGACATTAATAAGTCATAGTGAAAAGAAATAATTAGCATATCTTTGGGCCAACAGAAGAACTCTGAAAAAGTAGTCAAGTAAACCAGAGCATTTTGAGATAATTGCCAGGCATACATCATTTATTCCAGATTAGCTAAGGTCATGCACTTGATGCTCCCAGTTTTTGCATCCATATATGTGGTCATTGTTGCTATTAAATTGCTGAATTTTGATGGCTATATTTAATGGACTGAGAATAGACCATGAAGGAAAGTACTAAGAACAGCAAATATAAAAAGCACGTACTCCATTCAGTTAAACAGTGACCTTTTTAACCTTGCTGTATGCAGGAAATATCCACTTGTATTTTAGTAATTACATTAGCTTCTTTAAAGGCATTTGATACAGATGGTATAGGAAGAACTTATCTGCAGCCGAAGAATGCAGGCAACAGTTTTAGTTTGAATTGCAAATACTTTTTCTCATTGGAGTTAAGTGGGGGAGAAAGAGAACTGAAAATAGATTTCTGTGCGCTCCTCATTCAGAGAAGCCATTATTTTTCAAAGCTTGTTATCATTTTTGTTTCTCATTATGTTAAAACTAATAAATTGCACACTCTCAAAATCTCTGTCAAATCCTGCAAAATGGTAAAGAGGAAGAATAAGCAGTTGTTAGTGCATTTGGGACTTAGGAAATTATCTTTATTCTGATTCATGTTACAAATTGTATTTTTGATTTTATGAAGGTACCTCAACCAGTTTGTGTCTTCTCTTCTGTCTGTAAAAGGGGAGCAGAACATTTTCCTCCTCCTTTTTTATTTTTGTCTCTTAAAATATATACTGTCTGCTGGAGGAAATTATTTTAGTGTCTGTACCATGCCAAGAGCAGTGAGGCAATTCACGCAAGTTGGACTTAGAACAGTTAGAACAGAGGATAGTGCAGATTTAAAAACCAAAAGGTATTAAAATTATCTTTCTTCTGGTCTATGTAGGGTAAGTTAAACAGGATGGGGATGGTGATTTTTCCTTAACTTACTCCTACAGCATCTGATTATGTGGGATCTTCATAAACCAGAGATTGCATTCTGACAATTTTTCCTAATGGGCACAAATGGATCTGTCTTCCACTCAGTCTGATCTGGTTTTATAATTCTCTACTATGGACTCCACAACAGCTCTGGCAGTAAACTCTGAAGATTAACTGTGTTTTGTGTAATAGGAAAAAAATTGTTACTTATTTGAAATTTTAACTGCTTAATCAGAAATAAACAAAAATAGGAAGAAGCAGGAGGGACACAAAGATAGAGCCCTTGACAGCTAGGAGGGAGGAAATTGAGCATGTAATGGAGGGCACACACTTTCCCTCATGATCTGAGTGCAAGGAGTCCCTGAAGTGGGAACAGGAGTCTGATAAGCAAGAAGCTTACAATGCTTATGGTGGCCCTGCTATGAATCTTTCACATTTCTGTATTCTGCTTTACTTCAAGGAATGTATGGTATGAATACTTAAAGGTCAATAGAAAGTATTTGTTTCTATTTCCTTCTTCCTACCCACCAAGATGCATGGGATTCCCCGTTTTCTGTCATGGCTCCTCCTATTTTTGCTTATTTGTAATTAGAGTGCTGCACACTTGATTTCTGTAGACTGAGCTCTCTGCGAAGTTGTATTCCTTGCATCCATCTTTGATGCCATGAAATTCTTTTATGAAGCTTTCCTATCTCCCTCTATATTTTCACATATGAAAAGTGCTGCTTTCCCTAAGATAGTTATTTGTTTCTTTTTGACATGAAAACCAGCCTCCTAGAATGCCAAGTTTTAAATACTGCTGGCTACGAGAGGTGTTAGTGGCTATTAATATGGGTTGTTTCGTCAGCAGGGAATTACAGAGCTGGCTGCAACTAATGGGTGTGCTGATGTGCTAACCAGATGTCAGTCCTGTATCCTCTTTCTTTTTCTGAATTTCACCAAAATCAGTCCAGTTCTCCTATCTGATGCTAGAATGCTACATCCAAACTTGCAGTTGATTAGATGTGATGTACAAAAATTACCAAGTGATGTCCGGACAAACAGAGAAAATATATCCATTTTAGGTGACATGACCTCTTTACTCAAGCCCATAGAATCATCAGGCTATTAAAAAGTTAGATATAGTACACAAAAAATCTTATTATTTTTCATACTGATCATCATTGTTACCTGGATGACAATTATGAGTACTTATCCCAGCTTTGTGCCATTTTAGATACATTTGTTTTGGTCCATGCTCCAAACTTTTTTTCATATTGTTTGAAGGTACACAGGCAGTATAAGTATCACCAACTGTTTTTGAAAGTTATGAACTTCTACTTTAATGAATTAAGCCAGGAAATAGTCATTGTGTGTTTCTCTTCAAAATGTATATTTTGCATCGACTTTTCTCTTCTTTTTGGAAAGTTGGTGAAGATACAAAGAAATTACTGTTGATGCATAAACTTTTCTTATGTAATTTAATTGGTTTATTTTCCATAACTGTGTATGGTGCTTATTCTGGACACGTTCATTCTTTTGATGAAAAATCAGAAGGTACAGACATGTACAGATTTAGAAGACTGTAGCATGGGAATGTTTCTAGGAGCATTATTTTTCTTTGATCATGTTTTAATACACCTGAGGTCTGATTTTGAAAGATGGTGAGTGTATTAACAGAAAAGATATGGTTTTTAGTTTTACAGAATATGTGGTGGACTCATAATAAACCAGAGAACATTCTATGATAAAATATTTGACGTCTCTGTGCTACCTGCATTGGCTTAACTGTAAAGTTCCGTCTTCTGTTTGGATTTTCTTTGTCAGCTTTCAGAAAGTGGAGGTAGCCTGCAGGTGATAAGTATCCCATTAATCTTTCTGCTCCTCTAGCACTTGAGCATGAGAATAGCTGATCAATTACAACAATTGTCTCCCTAAATGAGCTTTGCACATCTGCCTCTTATTTCATTAGTTAACTGTCTGCCCATATATCTGATAGAATGGAATCCTAGTGGCTTCTTACAGCTTGTTCTGTGTTAGTATACAATAAGGATGGGGTTGTTAGCAAAATGGGCACAAAAGGGTATTTATCTGCTACCCACAATAAATATATGTGCTATTGTGTAGGAGTGCTTTTGTCTCTAATCGCTGTTTGTAGGAACCTACTTAAAGCACATCAGTTTGCTTTTCAGCTTCCTATTTAGTCCTTAGCTGTAAGCCTTAGATGTGTGAATTTATCATTTTTATAGTACAAACAAAGTGTTTCCATGCCTTAAACCTTCATATCAACGTCTGTATGATTTTAGGTAACAGAAACTACCATATATAAAGTTAACAGTAGAAGTGTAATTTCCTCCTTGTCTCTGTACGATGCATCTTTTAAATACTTAGATATTATACCCTTCTCTCAGAAAGTGAATTTGCATTTCCAAAGCTGCAAACCAGTATCTATATTGGTGGTACTGATCATTTAAATGAAGTACAAACAATAAATAACAGTTAGGCTGCATAATTCAAGGTTTGTTTTAAGAAACACGGTCTACAAATTATGGGTTATAATTTTAATAAAGAGAAGATTCCACATGAATGCCTCTTTCATTCACACTCAAGCTTTCAAATACAGGAAAATCAGTTACCAGATGAATTAAAACAATTTCTAAGCAGAGGCCTTATGCTCTACTTGATAACATCTGAATGTTTATTCCTAAGAATTTACAGGATTTAATATTCAAAGATTATTTTCTTATGTTTATAGTAAATTGCTTTGGATGGTATAGATAGGTATTTATTTATTTAGCTAAATACTGAACTAAGCTAAGTACCAAAAAGACTTAATCAAAACACATTCTGTCCTGAACCTGGTATAGATTATTCCAGGTGATTCTTTGTTGCTCTCTGAACATTTAAGTATGTTTGAATCTGAAATTCTTAGATATTTGTGCTTGAAAGTTGTTTTAGTGTATTTGAGTGACAAAAAATACATTACAAATATTTTATGGAATTTCTGAAACCATGAATCTATAATAACTAAATATCACCAATCTTTTAAATTCATCTTTGACTATTTATTGCAGGTCTGGTTTGTATGAAGTCAAGTACTTCAGTGGTTGAACTTGTTATGCTGCTTTGTTCACAGGTAAGACATTCTCTGGTATTAATTGTATTAGTTTCTTTGCATAGTGCCGCATTACTGCCAGCCTAAGAATTCTATCTTGCCGTTTGTTTCTTCCATTTCGTTATAAGAAAATACAAATTAAACTCTCCTGGTAGCATATAAATTGCAGATATTTTTTTATATATATTGTATAGTTTGTCTATATTCATGTGGTATACAAGGTATATTTGCATTCGTTTTGTAGAAGATATGGATGTACTTTATGCACTTTTTCTGTGTATGAACTCACTTTAAAGCCAGTTCCTATTTAGAATTATGTAAATAGGATACTGTTGTCATAATTTAATGTTGAAATCTGCCTTTGAGTTAGTAACTTTTAAAACCTTATTTTGTGGTGACTTTATTACTTTTGATATACATGACAACGTACTGGATATTTTGTGTAGCTTTCAGTATATAAAATTATTAGATAGTCCTCAAGGACTGGCAGCAGGTTATTTCTATTTTAAAAATGCTATAGTTAATTATTGGGGTTTTAGCATATCAGTAATGGGTTTCTCAGAAATCTGAATCAGTTAACATTTTGAGTTGCTTTCACAAGTAAAATACTCAAGACTAAAATAATTCCTCATATTTTTTGGGTTGTTTATATATCAATTTTAATTTTATTTGTTTTGACAGAAGTGTTATTGGCTAATTTCATATATATAGCCTTTTACTTTAAGCTGCCAGTAATAAGTTATCAACAAATATTTTAGAATATTGCTCATTTTGTAAAATACAAGAAAAATATGATGGCCTAACAGATCCAAATAACTTCACAAGTTTTTACACTTCTCTAAAGACTTATTAACAGCATTTCATTTACCAAGTCCCCCGCAGATTTACAATACCAGTTAAACTCAAACCAAGTTAGTATATAAAATGCCCAGGTTAACTTGTTATATTACTATCAAGGAAATTACTTGTTTGTAGCTTTACTTGAGCATTCACTGCTGTACATTGAGAACATGCACCAAAAATGTACTGAAAACAAATGAGTTTCTAGGGGTAATTGAAATCAAGATCTACTTTTCAGGAATCTATCTGAAAATAATTACCATTAACAACTGATTTTGGGGGAGGGAGTTCTAATTTACCTGCTGCTTCTGTTTGCCAGTCCGTAGGTTGTCTTTCTTCATGCTTGTGTCATAAGGAAATCATTAAATCTTGTTTTCCTTTATTATTTTTTTTTCTTTTTGTATCTTCCTTTTTATTTCTTCCTCTTTTAGCCAGGGTGGATATTGGTTAGGGAAAAGTAAAAGAAAAATACATCCCTGGCAGGAATCCTCAGTGGGGTTTGAACTTCAAACCTTATCCAGCAGGGCACTTGAAAAATTTGTTACCTAATGGTGAAGTCCCAGGTTCCAGGAAAATTCCAAAAGATCCATTAAGGCTTTTGAGCTCTATGTTCATGTCATGCAACCTTGGGTTTTTTTGTTTGTTTTTTTTTAGCATCTTTTGAAGCATTTTCTTCAGGGAAGGAATAACTTAGAGTCCTTTCTTCCTAGCCTTTGGTTTTACTGCAGTTCTCAGGAATGAAGTGGAATGTAGCATTAGGATCTAGTGTCTTTGATGGCCTCATCATCTAATCATAGGTTTAACATTACTCATTTGCTGGCTCCAGGAATTCCTGCCATTAAGGGCCCTAGAGATGAAACTTTGCCTCAAATATTGATTGAAAGGAAGAGAGAGAAATTTAAGCTCTTTCTGCAATGCTTTTTCTTTAGACATCCCAGTAAAGCTATGTAACAAATGTAGCTAAATCAATTTGTTGTTTTTATGGCTATTATATGTGTTATTTATTATTTTAAAATAAAAGTGACTATTTTAAAGATAATATTCATATTATACCTGAAATAATGTGAAGAGCCTAATCATTTTGAAGTTTTGAATATTTATTAGTTTTCTTCATTGTTTGTTTGGGAGAACTGCTTTCAATCTACCCAGTTACTTGGGAAATTGCAAGCTTTCAGTTTTTTTACCCCATCTGATACTTCAGGGCTGTTTTCTTATCCTCTAAATAAGGAAGATTTTGTGTGTCCTGATGTTTAGAAGCTAATACCGTTAATGTTCGTTGGTGATGTTAAATGTTTCTACAGGAGCTGGTCAACAGGGGGCAGTAGTGGTGCAAATTGCATTGTCCTCCCCTCATCTTCCTAACTCCAAAAGTATAGCTTCTGTAAATGCCTCTCCTCAGAATATTCTATTTAATCCTATAGGTGTACTAAACAAACAGGTCTGTAGTTCTATTCATCTGAAGTAAAAATTGTGTTCTTTTTTTCTCTTTACATTTTGAAACTATTTGTCAAAAGGAAACATGAGGTAAATGCTATAAAAATGCTAACGCATAAAATGGCTAGAAGAGAATAGGAGACAGCGTAATATCGTAATCGAGCCTATAGCTAACAGAACTTGGAATCAGGATCGTAGGAGATGTGGTCCACAGCAAATGAGGTTAACTCATCTCTATAAAAAAAGAGATAGTGCTGCCTGAGCTTTTCCATATGATAAATTGAGTAATATGAACTGGAAAGACTATGTAAAGTACTGTGGTTTTTTAGTAATCCTAATGTAACTAGGGCTTTTCTTCCTAACATGGGTAAATCCTTCATATTCAAATTGAATGACATTCTACAGATTATATGGGCAAGTTTGAAATGTGTCACTTAAAAGATAGATGACGATACTAAAAACCTTTGAAAAGTGCAATTTTGTTTGCACAGAACAGAGTAACTTTAGACATTGAAAAGGAAAGGGAAATGCGAAGTTTGTTTTCCTTTCATTTGCTACAGCAAATTAGATGCTTTTATGCTCTTTATGTTGGAAATTCCATGTTAACAACTACAGATTAGCAAGGATGTCAGAATTTTTTTTCTTATCTGAGCTCCTGAATAAAATCAACATTGCCAGCGGCTCACGTCCAAGGTATGGTCTAAATTTACATGAAATATCACATTACAAATGTCTGAAGGTACATGTCATGGATAATTCAGTTCATATGGGCAGCCTTTTAGACTCTGAGGGATATGCAATCAAGCCTTTCCCCCAAAGGAATTTGGAGTTTCTGTGAAAAATACATTTTAAGTTTTAAAGGAACTCCTGTAGGGATAGTGAATCATTTGTAGGTTTGAGGAAGAACAAAAACTTCACTCTTTGTACTTTCTGAATCTCTCTTGCACTGTAACTTGCTTCCTTGCACCCATTTTATCTTTTCATAATATCATCTGCTTCATAAAATTTAGGTTAGTTTGAAGGCTTTATTTTCTTTATTTCTTATATAAACCAAAAGCATACACCCAAGTACTTGGAATGTATTTTTTTTCTAGATAATTGATAATAAACACACAATGATTTTCACTTTTCATAAAATAGGCATTTTCATTTGGATTTTGTCTATTTTAACATAAAATGGATGAAGATGTGTTATGTTTGACAAGATCTGTGCTTGATTAGCTGGTCTTTGTTCCCTCAGCCTGGTTGAGCATGTCACAGCTGTGTTGCTGTTGGAGTGGCAGATTTCTTCAATAAAACATACAATTTAAAAGAAAAAAATAGCCAATATGAATTTTTGCAGTATAGTTTCTTCTTACACAGATTTAGAGTTCAATTACTTTTTTCTTTTTTTTTTTTTTTTTTTTTAGTTAGCCAAAACACTACAATAGGTTCTAATTGCTTCCAGACCTTCAGCAAATTTTTCTCTTTAGGGATACAGCTTCTGCAGAAACTGAATGATGTTATCCCAAAAGAGTTTTATCTCATGCCACTTGTATTTATCTGTATCTTATCTATTAACAGGGGAAATTTATATTCTTAAACAGAAAATACTGTCTTAGTATTTAAGACATCTTGCTACTTTACCTGTTTAAAAATACAACTATTATAATGGATAAATGGTTACTTTAGGGAAAAAATACTAGGTCATTTGTGGTTGTAGAATACATGTAGAATACCAGTCAAATGTTCACAATTTTGTAGCTTTCAATACATTGTTCTGTTGACTCCACCACCACCCATGTTGGATGTTTGATCAATATGGTAATTCAGGAGCCTCCAAAAGAAATATCAAAACTTGAATGAAAATAATCCACTTATGAATCACTATGTTGAGGAAAAAGATTTATTTTAGATGCTATCCTTTATAAATAGGCTTTTTTTAGAGAAACTATATAGGGAGTGAAGAAAAGGATATACATAACCAAGAAATGTTTTTCTTAAAACTGGCAATTAAAACCCGTTTGGAGATTATCAAATACATGCTGATATATAGTCCCTCTTATAATTAAGCTGTAAATTCTATAAATTGCTTACTTTTATGAAAAATTGTAGAACTTAAAATGACTTAATTAAAGCAAACTATCCTGAGAGTATATCCATAACTTGACAACTCCAGTATGTAATTAATGGGTAAACTGAGCTTCAGCTAAGTTTTTCAAACATTGGTTGACAGTATGAGCCTCATAAAGGAGTTGTATCTGTCTGCATTGTCTTGTCTATTAACCTGGAAACTTAGAAGCTGCTTTGGCTGAATCCAGTCTGTCTCTCCATACCACAGGCAGCCATTCAGTACATACGTTATCAAAAAAGATCTGTGAAGGATCTGCTGCCATGCAGCACAGTCCATAAAACACTTTCTAGCAGTTTGACGCATGTAAAAATGTAGTAGTTGTATACTACTATATATACTATATAAATGAAAACTATAATGAAGTGGCAAAATGGGGCAGAAGACAGGAGAGGGGAAGGCAAATGAGTGCATTTGCCTGTTGTCCTAAGTGACAAGAAAAAAACTGAAACAATATAAAGAAATTAATCTCACTGCAAGGGGAGGTACAAAAGCAAGCAAACAAGAAACAAACAAAAAAAAACCCAAAAATGTGCCTTACCAGTGCAAGTTTGAAGGAAATTCTCACTGAGGAAATCTGGGGGTAGGTTTAGCTCTGGCAATATAGGAAGACCCATCAACCAGGCAATGGAGACATTTCAGTTCGCACAAACACATCTACATGTACATTCTGCTTCAAAGTATGGGATAGATCTTGGGCTTCAGAAATTGGCAGCTGCCCGACACAGAAACCAAGCAGAAAAAGAAATCCTTTCAGGTCCTACAGCTGACCATAAGCTCTGAAATGTGGGATTCATACAATAGAAACGCAATCCATACTTCTTGATACTAAACGTATCTATTCAAAGCTTTCTAGCCAAGTTTAAGTAGGAATTGTCAAGCTCTGCTGTACAGTGCCTTCTTATCAAGCACCATCCTCACAGGTATCTTACCAGGCTCCATCTTCTTAAGAAAGTTAGCTTTATTTCTGTACTACACTATTTGTATATCTACTTTACATTTTCATTTTATGCATTATTAGAAACCTTTTTGTAATAATTTTGTATTTGTTTACTCTTGTTGCCAGTATTAGATTCAACTTGAGTTATGCTTGTTGGTCCTTATTTACTAGCTCCAACGGTATTCCTAGAGTTCTCATACTCCTTAATTTTTCTTTGATAAGTGACAGCTTTTTCAGAGTAACTGTGATAGCAGCACATGAACAGAGTGCTTGCTATTTTTCTTTTTGACACCAACGGCAGTAGGAAGGCTGAAGACAAGTTAAATAATGACAGCTTCTCTTAAATCTAAAGAACAATGGACCTGAGACTTAATCTATCTAGGAAATTAAGTCTGGTATAACTTCAATGGTGAAATTAAGGTTGGTTATGCAAATTCCTGTGGAGGTGTAAATTTTTAATCTTTCTTTTTCCTAATCATGAAACTATTTGGCTATGTGTTCACATTGTCCTTTTGAATAACCCAGTGTCTCTGTACCAGTGCAACTAGGAGGATATGGTGCTTCATATCATATCACTGCAAAAGTCTGAATTAAAATATAATGTAGAAGGGAATGACAGAAACACAGAATGGTCAGGGTTGGAAGGGACCTCTGGAGATCATCTAGTCCAACCCCCTGCTAAAGCAGGTTCTCCTACAGCAGCTTGCACAGTCACATCCAGGTGGGTTTGAATGTCTCCAGAGAAGGAGACTCCACAGCCTCTCTGGGCAGCCTGTTCCAGTGCTCTGTCACCCTGACAGTAAAGTTCTTTCTCATATTCAGAAGGAACACATAATATATGTTACAGTTTGTGCCTGTTGCCTCTTGTCCTGTCATTTGGCACTACTGAAAAGAGCCTGGCCACATCCTCCTGACACTTGCCCTTAAGGTATTTGCAGACATTGATAAGGTCCCCTCTCAGTGTTCTCCAGGCTACACAGGCCCAGCTCTCTCAGCCTTTCCTCATCAGGGAGATGTTCCAGTCCCCTCATCATCTTTGCAGCCCTCCACTGGGCCCTCTCCAGTGGTTCCCTATCCCTCTTGAACTGGGGAGCCCAGAACTGGACACAGCACTCCAGATGCTAATGAACATAAACATGTATGTTCTGATGTTGATTTAGGGCTCTTCACAATCCAGAACACGGCCTGTACACAAATAGGTTATTATACTCATTTAGTGTAATTTCCAAACCAGAAATGAACTCCTGGACAAGCTACAGGGGAGGTAGTAAACTTTTTCCTTTATGTTTTTTTTCTCTAGAAATTGAGTGGTTTGTTGGGAGTGATTGTTTTATGTTTTATGTTTGGGTGGGTATTTTTTTTTCTCCCTAATGTTTCTTACTTGCTTTATAGAATTCTACAAGAAGATTATCATTTTGAATTGTCTTTTTTTTTTTTTTTTTACACTAAAGGGGTGTCAAAGAATTTTCTTGCATTAATTCCTTGTCCATGTGTGGAATGTCTTCCAGACCAATCTGGCTTCATCTCTTGGCCATCTGCTTCTGATAATCTAACTTTCAAATGGAAACCATCAGTGTATTCTTTTCTACTTGTTGGGCAATTTTACTTTCTTGATTATTCTGTGAGATGTTCTTCCAGATCCCCATACACTCAGAAAACTACTGTGTTTTTCCTTTAGTAATAAGCAGCATCTCTTCCTCAATATCTTTCATACACCAGTCATCACAGAACTTCTGGTCCTTTCTCTTGCCTGTCCTTGTCAGAGTATTTTTGTCAAAAAATGTCAAAGAATAAATTTATTACACATCAGCAAGATGCTGCTCTGAACCTCTTCTAGATTAATGGCAAAACAGGCAGGATCAGGAAACTGTAAGAATTAATTTCCCCGTATCCTAATACGACAAGGTGTCTTCCCCTGACTGCTCTACTAAGTTGCCTACAATTGAGAAAAATCTTAGATCAGAGGAAAATACCTAGAAAGTCAGAAGTCATCAGCTGGTATTTATTTCTTAAAGGGCTGAGAAAGGCTGCAAAAGCTCATTATCTGAGACCATCATTATTAATAACTATACCATATTTTTTGTGGGTTTCACTGTATATACAGTGGAGACAATGTGAAGGATAGTTTTCTGTACATCAAAAGGTCTTCTTTTTAATGGTGCGTTTTGGAAGACTTCAGATTAGTTATTCACCTTTAACATTAAAGATTGGTTGAGTAATAAGTGGATTGGCTTTTATGATTGATAGCCATACATAGCAACACAAGTTGTTAATAATAATTTTAGGGTCTCTTAAATGACAAACTATTTTTCCAGTCACGAAGTAAGCTCTAGAAGATGCGGATATGCGTGTGTCTTCTAACGCGTATCTTCTGTCTGTATTAGAATATGTGCAGAATTTCCACAAGGTGGTGAATGTTAATATTATATCATCTAAATAAATTTGGCTGTTTCCCTAGTGTTGTTTGGATAATGTAAATGCTTTTGCAATTGTGGATTTTTTTATTATTATTCTTTTCTTCTAAGGTACCAGTGAAATGTTCCTCTGGGAACGTTTGACTTAATTTCCAAGATAAATTAGGCAATTGCCACAGGTGATCAGAAGGGCAATGTGTCTGTATGTTTCCAAGAAAGCAAGAAATTTACATATTACTCCAAGTCAGGAAAATAAAGGAAAAATAAGGCTTTAGTCTTGTGAAAGTGAAATTTAAAACTTCCTGTTGCCTTTGCTGCATTGTTAGAGTCATATTCACATAAATAAGTGCTGTGAAAGTTTCACATTCTTTTCCTTTCTGTGATTTGGCCAGAATCCAAAAGAAGTATTCAAATACTTGCAGATTTGCCTCCCAGGAGGATGCCATTCTGCAACTTCCTTACTATGGGAAATAGTCACTTTTAAAGTGGATGACCTATCATAAAATCCAAAAATTGATCACAATTTTACTTGAAAGGGTAGACCAAAAGTACGTTTTATTTATCATCTATCAGCCAGATACATCCGAGTGTGAGAGAGGGATAAAGGCAGTGAATTTGGAATACTTAGATCTGATTCTAATTCCAAACAGTAATGGAAGGTTTTAAGACTTCAATATCTTTAAATAAATTCTTCTAGGAATGGTAGGGACAGCCCTATGATCTTAAAAACTGTATAATCTTCTCAAAAAATTATGAGTAATCTGCTAAAAATAATTATGAGGCTGTACCTTAAATTCAGTTGTTTTTTTCTGCTTTTACCTACTTTTAATGGACATGGTTTTCTGCCATTTCCTTCAATCTTGTATCATTTCCTTTAAATCTTTCCTCTCAAATAAAGGAAGTTATTGGTGATTTTAGAAGGTAACTTCACAACATGGAGTTCAAACCTTAGCTAACCTACATGCATGTTGTGAATTGCAAACACATTTTTATGGAATTTCCTCTTTTGTCTCCACATAAAAGGTAGCACCTGCTCTGGTTTGTACAAGATTTTTTGTCTAAACATATTCAAGGGCCTAGAAAGGAGTCAATGGAGAAGAATTTCACCTGTCTCAAGGAGTTATGACAGTGACTGAAGTATTGAGATATGAACTGAATTATTAATACTTTAGACTAGAAAATTCAGTAAAGGTTCAGTATGACAAAAGGGCAAAAAATAGATCAGTTTAAGAAATGGAGAAGAGAGAATTCCACAGAAGATACAATTGATCGAGACAGTGGCACCTGTAGTGGAAGGAGAATTGTGGGGTGGTTACTACACCAGGTATCTGTCCACTCAGTAACCGCAGTTTGTTGAGAAACTTGTAATTTGCGATACAATCTTAGACTTCCTTGCGGAAAGTGGAAAGGGTAAGAGTTCCTATGTAAATTATGAAAACTCTGAGAATCACTATTCCTTTTTTTTTATAAAGCTATTATGTCAGGCTTATTATTTATTATTTTCACAATATATTTTTAAAGAAATTCCCTAATCACCATGAATAAAAATTTAAAAAAATTATTGTAAGCAAAAGTTAATTTGGAAAGAAGTATTATATAAACTAAAAAAATAGTTCTTAGCATGTCAAGCCTAGCTGTTCCTTTTTTACTCCTTGGCTATTATTTTTCACCTGTGCAAATTTTCTGGTATCAATTTAAGATTTGCTAAATTTGTTAATACTCTCTTCAATTTAAGATGTTGCTAAATTTGTTAATACTCTCTGGTGTCTTTTTTTTCCCCATTTTTATTAGTGTACTGAGAATATTTAAAAAATAGGATTAGGAAAATATACTCAAAAGTAAAAATTGTAAGAATATCAGAGAAGAAAAAAATGTTCAAAATGGTGTGAATTAAAAAAAACCCTGAATTTCAAATAATATCTGTACTATGTTATGGTTCAATTTTTAGAATTTTCAGCCTTTTATTCTCATCCCAGTTTTATTCATCTTGTTCTCCTCTGCATGGACAGTTTCATAATAGGATTCAGTCTGAACCTTCTGTCAAGGAACATGTACTCATGCTTTCTGGGTGCAGTGATGCTTTTCAAGCAACAATAGAATAGAGGAGGACAAGTTAGGTGGGGACAGGGGTTGGCAATTGCCAGTATCCTGATGATTTAGTACGTTTTTGATGTCTTCAATAGAAAATGGCGTAATATAAAATATTCAGAACATAACCATACGGGAAAGTAATTTAACTGAATGTCTAATGTTACAATGTTTAATTATTGTGTACGAAGACTTATTTTTATTTGTTTCAACATTAATAAAGTTAGAAATGAAATTTGGTATCTTCATTCTGGTTTTAGTACAAAGAAGTTATGTGTCATCATTCTTGAACACTGTCTGTGTTAGTCTCTGAATGTGCCTCTGACTCTGAGTCTTCTACACCTTACCTTGTTCTGAGAGGTGCACTGCTGGCACTGTCAATCAGGAACCCCAAAGGAAGAAAGGTCAATACATTCCTCTTGTATAGAAGAAATTCTCTGTTACATATTTTTGTCAAGTCTTCTGTTACTTCAGCATGTAATTGGCATCAACACTTCCGAGGCACAGAAGTGTCTCCCAACTCTTGTTTAAGGCCCAGAAGATTCTGGATATGAACTACACAAGAACCACCTGAGATGTAGTGTAGTCATTCAAGAACTTAGCTGCTAATAACCAAATAGCTATACTATGATTCTACTTGCCTATAGCATAAATTTCCCACCCACCATCACTGTATCCATTACATTTGGTGTTTATCTTTCTGGTTTTTGTATCTTGAGGGTGAGAAATATTATCTTAAATTTCACAGAAACTCTAAAAAAAAATTGCTGCACATTCTTTGAGCATACAACTCCACATCTTAATTCGGTTCTTAAAGTTCATGCAGTGATCTGAATGGCTATTGAAATGCAACTATAATGCTAGCATTTCTAAATATTTCAGTTTATTGTTGGGGGTTTTTAAAAAGAAACTGGAAAAAAGAAAACCTGGTGCCTCTTCACAACTACGGTTCACCTCTCAGGATCATGAATCTTTTATATTAGATTACACCTAAAATGGAGAGGAAATTGTAGTAGTAATAATTATTCCCCTATCTGTGGGTTAATGGAAGGTTAGGAGTTTGTAGTGGTATTTGTAGTAGTGAGTTTGAAGTGAAGCAATGCATGAATCCTGGTTTCTTTCTGGTTCTGCATCAGTACGTTTTCCACTAGTTTTTGGTAGATAGTTGGGCAGGTTTCACACATTTTTAATGTGAATATTTACTTTGGATAAATTGCTGAGATTTTCCACCTGTGGGGACATAAGAAGAGATTTGTTTGCTTCCACATAGATATCTAATGCCTCTTTAGGTACCTTAAGATATCCAGGACATCTTGGATGTCCTGCAGTATCTGAGATGTGCACTGAACAGTAAGATCTGAAAAAATACATGCAAGAATTTCTTGGTCTTTTGCAGACACAGGTAGACCCTCTGTCTCTCTTTAAAAATTTAATCAGCATGCTTTCTTCTAGCTGTCTTTAAGAAGCCTTTTTTCCTTTCTTTTTTTTCTTCTCTTTTCAACTTCTTTCCTGAATTGTAGTGATAACAGTTCTGTTTTCTTCACTGCAAAGTCATAGCAGCTGTGGTGCAGAAAATCATCTCAAAAGAAAATGCTAACAGTTTTTTTTTATATAGTGTACAGTAAAGGGCTCTGATTTAAAAAAAATATATAATGATACACCTCAAATACTGTCTCAAACCCAGACTATTGTTTCTTCCATTGGCACTAGTTGCCTATGCTTAGGCAACTGAATCCTTTTCTTTGTAGTTTCTCAGAGTAGCTTTGTACTGTACCAAGGTAATTTAATTGCTTCCAGAAATTAGATCATTAGGCTTGCTTTGGTTAGTGGATTTGGAAAAGAACAAAATCAACAGCTCTGAAGAAAGGACCTGTTACAATGGTTTTCTAGACCACAAGCTAGAGTCTTGATACTCCACCTTCCCTAACCAGGACTTACCCCTTTAGTAATGGGTTAAGAGTATGTTCATGATTTGAGTATTTCAGTAGCTGCCTCTTATAAAATCAATCATGAGTACAAGATAATTCTTGCTGGTTTTTTGTAAGATGCATGACTTGATCAAATCTGTGAATTACTATGATCAGTAAGAAGCACCATGCTGATTAGTGATTAGTTTTCACAACTATTCTTTGAGAAAATTTCCTTATCTGTACAAAGGTATCTTTTTTTGCCCGTATCAGGAAACAAGCATTAGGAATTTCTGCATGATTTTTTTAGTCCTGTAAAAAATTAAATGTAAAGCAGAATAGTTCTGTAACTGTAGCTCTCTCTACCCATTTCTGTTTATAAGATGAAGTCTCAGACTAGATGATTTATCTCTGAACTGTTTTACTTTTTTTTGTACAAAAGATGTATTTTGATTTCTTTTTTTCTATATGATGAAAAGGAATTGTTTATTACTCTTAAAGTTTTAAGGTATTGTCCCAAAAGAAAGCAATCTTCACTTGCTAGAGAGATGTCTCAACCTTTTTTTATCTCAAGTATCAAAAGTCTGTTGGTGTGATAGAGGCAGTGATAGAAGCTGTTTGTGATGCATTGAGAATTTTCTCTTTAACTTAGTGGTATATGAAATAGAACTTGTTATCTTTTAATATTGATTAGGTGGTTTAAATTAGTTTCAAAAGTTTATCTTGGAAATCCATGTTAACAGTAGAAGAATTTTAAAAACTCAGTTTGTTATTAGCAACTGGTTTTGTTTTCATTTGTAACGGGGCAGAAGCAAAGACTGAACTCAAGGAGGGGTGGGTGGTATACACATTGTTGTCTGCCCTATATGATAAAATGTACAAGGTGTAACAGTGAAGCAACATGAAGAAACTACTGCTGTCATACTTTGGTGCACTTAATATGTTCATTGGGCAACTATGAACTGGAGAAACAAGACGTATTTTCATATTCTCCAGACAAGGAAACTAAAGCTTGCTTAAGGGTGAAACAGAAAACATGACCACCTAAAAGTTATTTGAAAATCAAAACAAATTAGAGTTTTTAAATGATCAAGTCATTCTTCTTTGAAAAGGAAAAAAAAAAAAAGCATTAAATTAAGAAGTTCAGCCTATATTCAAGCTCCTTAGGAAGTCATCAGGGTCAGCTTCAGAAATGTGGTTTAAAATCCTTGGGTTTTGATCATGTTATATTTTATCTTCTTAGGAATGGCAAAATTCTATTCAGAAGAATGCAGGACTTGCATTTATTGAGCTCATCAATGAAGGAAGGTAATTAATTTTAAAGCTTTTGAACAAGTAGTCATTTTGCATTTATTCCATTGGGTGATAATACTTCCTCACCATCTGTTCCAAAAAGATTGTGTAAAGGCCATTTTAATTAAGAGATTTATTGTATAGATACTTTATATAGCAAATATTTAATATGGAATTGTATAAATTCTGAAAATTTTGTTTATTGACAGAAGGAAATAGAGCTCCCATGAACTGTATATAGGTTTGGGTTTATTTGAGAATTGAACCACCATTTTCCAGAGCAGCAAGGTTGTTTTACCCAGACAGTCCAGGGACCCCAATCTGTAAACCCATCTGCTGCTCCATCTGTTTTAGGAGCACTGCATTCATTGTACAGATGCACTTCTCTGTACTATAATTTCAAAAGGAATTATTTTACCTAGAATTTCTGGTCCAAATTGAGTTCTGTAAAACACGCAGGTTATTATGTTTATAAAAGCAGTCTTGCTTTTGCAAATTCTTAAGATACTTTATTATCACTCCCCAAGTAATTTTAATACTGTGTCTGTCTTTTACTCTGTGCAATGTTTGCCAGTACTTCCAGCCAGCAAGCTGGGCAGCAAAGGGGGACTCTTTGGCCTTCTTGGTAGTAGAATGCCAAAGACAAATGGAGCCACTTGTCTAATGTGTGTGACACATATTGGCCAGTACATTAAATCCCTTTGAAACTAGATGTCTTGATATGTGCAGCTGGAGAAAAAAAAAAAAAAACCAAAACATATAGCAATACACCTGTTGAAGAGATGCTGTCATTTTAGGTGTGGTTTCCTTTGGTATGTCATTACCAAAGTAAAGTATCAAATCTTCTCTTTATTAGAGGATATTTTTTTGTCTTGCTGTGATATTTCAGTGGTTAAATCATGCGTTTATTTAAAATTAAGTTTAGAAAACACTAAGGTATAGGAATATGAATACCTTGAAAAGAGGAACTTGTAGCTTATCACCCAGTTTTTGCTTGGTGCAAATTCTTTCAGATTCCCTGTGCACACTGAAGTTACACCACAATATAGCAATTGGAAATTTAGTCTTTTCTTTGGAAATTCTTCTTGCTGTGAAGTGGCAATATGAGTTTACACCATAATAGGACTCACCTGAGTGGGTCATGTACTGCACATTGTACAATAAATATTACATGATAATAAACTGAGTAATTGTAGGAAGCTTATGTTCTTGGATAGTAATACAAATAAATAAACATGAAAATAAATTTCCTTTTGACCCTTTCTATTTTCTCAGCCAGGCTAGTGAGTTCAGATATTATTGCATGCTCGCTATTGATAAAATGCTTATTCTGAACAAATCCTACATCTGCATATTTTTAGCAGTCAGGTATTAAGATATCAGTGAACGCTCTACTCCCCTCTAACAAAAACTTTTCAAAACATCATAGTATTTAAGAACTGCTGCTTAAATCCAGTCAAAGGAATGTTTAATCAAACTGCCCTTAGACGCATGTTCCTCCATATACTTTTGTCAGAAAGGTGTTTTAGAACAAGTGTGTGTGCATTATTAGAACACTCGTCTTTGCAATCAGCCCATTTGTTTTTAATTTACCCTTTTGGGTATAAAGATAACAATCCTTTAACTGGAAATTGTTATAAATATTTATTCTGCTTAATAGCTAAACTTGTGAATGCAATTCATCAATCATAGCTAGAGAATGCAATTGTGCAGTTGTCAACAATTAACAGGACATAAACAGTTGATGAATGTGCAGCTGAATTAAAGTGCTCCCTAGGATAACCTGAAATTATAAACTGGATCATTTAAAGGAATCTAACAAAGGGTCTTTATAATTAAAACAAAGCAGGCTTAATGGGATGTAAAATTGCATATAATCGCTGGGCAATAATGATTGAATTTTAAATTATTAAAAGCAAAATGAAGACTAAGAATATTTTGAAGGACTTTCTAAGTAAGATTTTGAGAGACCTGGGTAAATAAATCAACAGTTTTGAGAAAGCTTTTTCTTTTGACGTAGAGGAAATGTTTAGGTGTAATGCAGAGGATAATAGATTTTACTGCTTTCAGTTAGATATCAATCTTGTTTAATATATGGATGCTATAAGGTGATTTTCTGATTACCTAACTTCTGTTGATTTTGCTTGAAATAATTCGAGTGTCTTTCTGATCTTTGACTTCATTAGAAATGTTCTGAAATACAATATTTCAGTTTAGTTGTAGTTAAGAAAAAGCCCTGTCAATTTAATGAATGCATCTTCATTTTACATCAGTTGATTTACTGTGTTTGTTTCTGTATTTTGTTTTAGTTACTGTTTTGTTAGGAAGGTCTGAATGACACATTTGTAGGATTCAGCATACAGACACTGATACACTTTTCTAAAAACAGGAACTGTTATAACAGTTGTTAGTACAACAAGAGTATCTGACTGTAGATTTGAATTAATACTTTCAAGGAAAACATATGCAAAGATATTTAATTTGGAAGTGTACATGTCTATAATATATCTGAAAGATTTAGAGATATTCTGGTTAGGATCTTGAACTTTATGCTGCTTTTTAATAAGTCTCATGCTATGAATATGTGATATTGAGGGTATCACACATGTCAAGAGCTTCACTGATAGCAGCTTAATTAGGATTTCAGATTTACGTTAGGGTATATACACAAGCAGGCTTCTTTATTTAAGAGCTGGATGCATTTACAATGTTGGCTGTAAAAAGAGACATGAAAAGAGTTCTTTAGGAATTATGTGGTAGGGAGATTACAACCCATATTTAAGTGGGGTGCTGATGGATAAGGTCAAAAGAAAAGGGTGTAGGGTGACAACAAGAGAAAAGATAGGAGCACCCACTTCAAGTAAATATGTATGCAAATGCATACAACTTGGGAAACTAGCAGTAGAAATTATTCCACATGCAATCACAAAACTATGACATCAGTGGAATGAATGAGGTTTGGTGGGAGGGCCTGCACTGCATGGCAGAAGTGCTACAATTGGACAGATACATGTTCCTTGGGAAATAGAGGCAGAGAAAGCAAGGAGAGAATGTTGCCTTCTCTGTGAAGGAGTAGCTCAGATGTGTGGAGCTCTTCAATGGGTTTGATGATAGTCTGGCTGATAACTTGCAGGACAGGATGAGAAGAGAGTCCTGTAAGGGTGGCATTATGGTGAGAGTTTGTCACAGACCACCCATTCAGGGTGAGAGAAAGGAAGAAGTATTCTTTAAAAAATTTGAGGAAGTATCCGGATCACAAACCCTAGTTCTCATAGGGATCTTTAACCTCTCTGATATCCTCTGGAAGTGCCACAGGGTGGGATGCATGCAGTCAGGAAGATCTCTGGAGGGTGCTGGGGATGACTTCTTGATACAGGATGAACCAATTAAGAGTGACACACAGCTGGATCTGCTGATTTTGAATGTGGTAATTAATGTCACCTTTGGCTGTAGTTGCTATGAAATAGTGGAGTGAGGATGTAGCATAGTACAGACTTCATGAGTGCAGATTTTAGCTTATTTAGGAAACTGATAGGTAGGATTGCATAAGAGGCAGATATGGAGGTCAAGAGACCTCTGGAAAGGTGGCAGGCCTTTAAGTACAGCATCATCCAAGTGCAAGAACAGGAAAAAAAAGTCTGTGTATCAAGACTGGTTTAGCTAACCAAGGAAATTATAGTAAAGCTCTGGTGTAAAAAGGGTACACAGGAGGTAGAAGTAGAAGCAGGCTAGAAAGGAGGAATTTAGAAACACTGCTTGAACATGTAAGGAATGTTGTCAGGAAGGCCAACACAACTGGAAATGAGACTTGAAAGATATCAAGGGCAACAAGAGCTTCTACCACTTCATTAGTGGTAAAAGGCTGACCAAGGAAAATGTGGCCTGTTGCTGAATGTGATGGATGATTTAGTGTTATATGAGACTGCAGTGCTCAATGCCTTACTTGCCCCAGTCTTCACCAAGGTTTCTCAAGTCTCTATTTTTAGTGAAAGTGTTCAAGGAGGAGAACCACCAGCAGTGGATGAGGATTGAGTCAAGGATTCCTTGAGATAGCTTGTTCTATGCCATACCATACTATACCATGTCCATAATACCTGATGGGGTACATCTGATGGTAGTGAAAGTCCTTGCAAGGCTGATCACTATTACCTCTGAAAGGTCAAGGAACTTGGGCCAGGTCATAGGTAACTGGAGAAAGGTAAATGTTGCACCCATCTTTAAAGTAATCCACTAAAGCCAGAGAACTGTGAGCTGGTTAGTTTTTCTTCCGTACCTTGGAAAACCATGTAACAAGTCCTTTTGGACCACACTTTTGGCTGCATGAAGGAGAACGTAATTGAGAACAGTCAACATGGATTTAAAAAAGCTAGACCACGCGTGACCAACCTGTTTGTCTTCTGTGATAAAACTGGATTTGTGGACATGGGGAGAGCATTGTACATCTTACCTTGACATTGGCAAGGTTTCCACATTGTGTCCCACAATATTCATGTATTGGAGTTAGAACATTACATTCTGAATGGATGGACAACTAAATAGGTAGAAAACTGGCTGCATAATGGGGCTCTGAGGGTTGTGATTAATTGGTTGTACTCTACCTTGATGCCTTTGACAAGTGGAGTACCTCAGGGGTCTATCCTGCCTAAGAGATGGATGTTACAGATCATTATCTATTAGTCTTTCAGAATCCGATTACTATCCTCATCTTCCATTTCCTTCTCCCTTTATGTTTTTACAACACTCACCTCTTTAAAGAGATGACCTTGTTCTTTTATTTAAAATAATTTCCTTGATTACTTAGATAATTTCATTATTTTAAATAGCAGGGGTAGTCAGATCATAACATACATTTGAGGAATCATGAGACTTTATTTCATCTCAGATTTAAAATTGTAAGCTTTGTTTCTGTAATTTCATCTCTGTACCTAAGTGTGCTTTCTGCCTTTGGCCATGAAAATATATACTTTTGCATATCCACCTAACTGGATCTCCAAGCATACTTAAAATTCACAGGAGGCCTTTTTCTTTTAAACCTTATTTTGTGGAGAGGTTTCACTAATTTCCTGGAGAGAGTAGCAGAATGTTTAAATAGACTGGAAATTTGTGTTTGTTTGAATTTAGATGAATTGCTGATTAAATCCTGAAAGGAAGCTAATAAAGACTTACATTCTTTCCATGTTACCTCAACTAGGATTGTTGGGTAACTGCAGCAAATTTTCTTTTGGACATCCTCTGTTGCAGTTTGGCAGTTCTGTTATGTTTGGTTTGTTGTAAATGAGCTCACAGTCATTATTCACTGTCCACAATACTTAAATGTTCAGGCACTGTGTTAAAAGGTGTATCTATGGTGCCGTTTGCCATATTTGATTTATGACATGCATTTACAGTTGGATCCCTAGGTACTCCTTGAAGAACTCATTTAGTAGTTGGGTCCAAGAAGGATGGAGAAAGGATGCTGTTCCTTGTTTCTGTCTTGCCAATGATCTTGATCACAGGAACCTTGAGGTCAAACAGGGAGATCACCTGAATCATCCCAGAATACGAGACATATGGTCTTCAGACATCGTGGATATTATGTAGGCCTACCAGAACAACTTGCAAAGGATTCTAGCCTGATGTGCAAAATCCAGTATGTGTAAATCCAGGCAGAAAATAGCCCTCAATTACAATATATAAATAAGAACAAAGTTGTTTGATTATTCTGTCTTTGACAGATGTAACCAAATTCTGTTGCTGTATTGTCACCCTCACCAAGTGTAACTTTGATTGGAGGAATCCTTTATCATCTGTGAGTGGCTGTTTTATGGAAATTCATCCTAAATGCCATCTTCCATCAGTAGAGGATTCCTGTCATAGATACTTCTGTAAAACTGGGCACTGAATATCTGTATTTCTGCTCCAGCTGAGGTGTAAGCTTAAGCTCCC
Source organism: Falco cherrug (assembly GCF_023634085.1). Lineage (NCBI taxonomy): Eukaryota > Metazoa > Chordata > Aves > Falconiformes > Falconidae > Falco > Falco cherrug. The sequence goes on from NC_073698.1 coordinate 26,381,418, forward strand.
TGTTTGATATGCTTTTCTATAATCTCGTATTCTTTACAACAGCTGTCCTTGCCCTACCTCCAGACTGATAATTAGTTTGTGTTAGACAAAGCGTACATTGTTATGGTAACCACTTATGTACTTGTGAGGTCAGTACAGCTGGACTTCCTAGATTTGTTCGAGGTTTTGAGGCATCCTCTCAGCTTCTGGCCTTGCCTGATCCAGTCATATCTCAATGGGGAGGCTGATTCTGAGATGCAGGCCATTCCAGTTGTAACTGCTGGTCTTGGATGTTTACGGGATGGTCACTATTTCAAAGAGACAGATTCCTCTAGATTTAGAAAATTCTTAAGCAAAATAGAAAATCTTTATGAGAAGTAGAATAGATTCTTAGTAGTCAACTGAGCTTCACCAAGTCTGTTATAGCTTCTGTGACATTTCTGAAACATTAATAGTTACCCTCCATGAAGTTTATCTTGCCAATGTGCTTATGTAGTAGCCAAGTAGCTGGTCTTTCATGCTATAGTTGCAAAATTTTCTCTAGTAAATTCTTCATTATTGGCTTTTTGCTAGAAATCAGACCCCTGTGTTAGCCATTGCCTTCTAATGGTTGTAGGAATTTACTTTCAAAGTATTTGTAGCAGTACTGCATCTTGTAGAACTTCAAACTCTTCAAGTTACACCAGTCTATGAATCCTATTATAGATACCAAGTGCAACAATAGGTTTCATTTCTTGTGAATGCCATTAAGAGTAATAATTGTCAAAACAACTGTGTTTGGTGAAAAAGTGGCATGTTTCCAGGCTGCTTCTTGGAAAAATTAAGCTATGGGCATCTGATGAAAGTAAGTCAAAGAAACATCTGTTTCCCTGAACATGTGAGTTGGCAGAACTTCAGGAATGAGTAGAGGAAGCAAGACCTTAGCTAAATTATAACAAATGTTCATTTTGTAATCTGTTTTGAAAATTGCTGCTTGGGAATGATCTGCTTTTTTAGTTTATCTCAAATGAAAGACTGGGCAACATAAGCACAATTGTTTTATCTAGCAGTGTAACAGCTACAAGCCCTTTTTCTCTCTTAAGATTTCTACTAGGAAGAATGGACTGCAGGACAACAAAGTTAGTTCAGAACAGCTAGTGAGATACAAGTTTTCATCCTTCAATTCTGATCATTGTACAAATAGCACTGTTTTTCACAACCTGTCCTAATCCATGTTGCAAACATTTTATACTTTTTATGTGTTTCCAAGACAGTTTGGGTATAGTCTTATCACCATCTCTATTTCCCAAAACTGTAAAAAAAATTCTCCCAGGCTCTGGCTGTTTCCTTGAGTGACTTCTTGGAATGTGGAACTCCACAATCCAGCCTTTTTAAACCCCAATATCTGAAAAACAGGGGCATCTGATTGATTACATGTACTTTTTCACAACTTCCTTTAACCTGTAAGTACCCTGGACTTCTAAAGTTCAGCTGGGGAAGGAAACAGCAGCACACTTGCTTCAATTCTAGTAGGAGTTTCAGTGGTGCAACTGAATAAATGGTCACACAGGATACAGCCAAATGTTATTCTAGGTAAATTTTTTTGTTGTGGTTTTGGTTTTTGGGTGGGTTTTTTTGGCAAATCCTGAATTACTGGAGAACAGTACAAAAAGTACAGCAAGCCTGTGGTGACACTTTTCAACTCCTTAACCCTCTGAGAGGACTACTTGTGTAGAGATTAAGTATGACCAAAAGGCCTGACTCATCACTGTCTCAACATCCATCTATCTACTAGGTCTTTTGAGGGTGGTGCTTGCTAAGGCGGGCTGAGAATTTACAAGGGTGGGTGAGAACAGTGAGTATAATTCAATCACAACAAATGTTCAGTTGTCAGTGATAAGGAGAACTCACTAAAGGTCATGTTTTATTTTCGAAGGAGAATAAAAGTGGTACTGCTATAAAATTTCAGATCTTCCCTTTGACTAACAAGTATACATGTATTTTGTGCCTCAAGCTCCTTCTTACTTTGATTGGTCACTCCAGTACAGGATGATGGTTTGGGAAAGGTGCAGAGGATAGACTTTTCCCCAAAAAAGGAGTGCTCTGTAAAAATCTGTGGGTGGGAAACATAGCTAGGCAGATGACTGAAATACCAATCGGAATATATTGGGTGGGTTTCAAATTTGCATTAATACAGATATTATACAATGCAATATGTTACCTAAATATTTTACAAATTATAGTATATGGAGTTCATGTTCCTGAGAATATATGCTAGACACTGTTGGTTCGTCTTTTGGAAAGGTCTGAGGAAGTAAAAGACCGATCTATTGCTGAAATTTTATTGTGCAAAATCATAGAACATAGGGCTAAGAAAAAGGAAAACAAAATTCTAGAATTGCATCAAAAAAAGGTATTTCCATTGAAATAAGTCAGTATTAATGTTACTATGTAAATAGTAAGTAGAACTTGTCTAGAATACTGCTGACAGTTTTGGTTATGCACTTGCAGAGAAGGTAAAATCAGTGTATGAAATTAGTAAAAGCCCAAAAGGCAATCTCTGTTACTAACTGTTTTGCCATACAAGAAAAGTCAGAGAGCTGATTTACTTGCCCTAGTAAAATAGGGATAGATGTAATATCAGAAGGTCAACAGAAGGAAGAATTGTGAGAACCTAGGGGCAACATTTGCATAAAATGAAACAGTAAAGACTGCTGAAGAATATTGGATTAGAAAGGAATAGGGTTTTAACCTTTAGAGGACCTTCCAAAGCTGTGCTGGAGGCAAGCACTCAATTACGTTTTCATAAACTGAAGACACATTTCATGAGTTAGATTTCATGAAAAAGCTGTTCATAAACTAAAGAGAGTTTATGAAAGAGTTTGTATGATGTAGCTGCATGTTGCAGTGGAGTGAATTTGCTGACCTAGAGGTCCTTGGGTTTTTCTCTTATTTACAGTATGTGAAGGGAAACTTTTTTAATGTATTGGCAGCCTTTGAAACTACGAAGTGTGAGATTTTTCCTGGTTTAGGATCCTTTCTGAATCCTTCCTGTTATTTTTTATATGAGAATCCAAAAGATAGTTGTAAGCACTTTTTCTTATGCCAGAAATGTCTGAGGTTTCTTGAATTTTTTTTTTTTAAAAAAAAAAAAATCTTATGCCATGCATGTGATTGAGTTAGTAAGGATTTAGGTAAATTGCTAAGTGTTCAAAGGATGATGCATGTTCATCAGGTGTAACCCAGTTAGGACAGTATGCTGAGTTGTGCTGTGTCTATATGAATTTGACATTCAGTCAGAGTTAGCTGGCTGTGATGTAATCCAGATATAATAGTAATAACACTTTTGCAGTCCCTTCCTTAGTAGAAATATAGTTTGAGAATACAGGATAACTTCACATTAGAAGTAAAAATCAGTACCAAAAATTTTTTAAGTAGTGTTTTATATTTCAAGAAGTAACAAGTTTCCTTTAACAACTTCAAGCAAGCACATAAGTTTCCTTGCAAAAACCTCTCTAAGGCATTGCTTCACTGACCTTGTGGTAGCTGCCTTTCCTTTCAAAGCTAAGTCAACACATTTAACTGTTTTAACATATTATGGTTCTGTTTTTTGACCTACATTCTTGCACTTATAAATCAAAACATCCAGGCCAAGGCTTCTTTTGGAGGCATGCACAATTTCTAAATGATGGCCTAGATTTTAATCCTTCTTGTTTTGAAGAAGTCTGTCTTTCTGGCAAGTGTTTTTAAGGCTAGCATAATTCTTAATGGTCTTCCAGATGCAAAAACATAGTTTTCCTAGTCTTTGAAGCTGTATCTTAGGTGCATACAAGCACCTAAGGTAAGTGAATCACAATATGTCCCTTAGTAGCACACATTGATACAATATTATCTATTGATTATATACTTTTGATAGGCCTTGGCTTTACCTTTGTCATAATCCCAATGTGCTGACCACATACAAACAGGTTTTTATCTTTTTCTTGAAGAAATCGCAGTGATAAATATATGAGAGTGTATGAAACAACTGGCTAGATACAGTTGAAATAATACTGAGATATCCCATAGATAAAATTTTTGACAGCAAACAAAAAGAGGGCAGATATGTCTGTAGTTTTAAACAAAACCAAATAGGCTGGACTGGCCTATGTTCATACTGCTTAAGGTTAGCACCTGTTAGAATGGAGTGTCTTCATTCATCTTGCACAGCATTTAGTCCAGCTCTTCCCTGAAGCCTGTATGGTTCCTTTTTCACCTGAAGATATCATTACTACGTTGTTTAGTTCAGATTGTTTGGAATAACATAAGGGCTGCCCACTAGACTGATGTGTGCTGGGGTGTGGTGTGAAAACACCTGCAGAACTTTCTTGGGTAGCACTGGAAAGAATTTAAGCTGATTTGGTTTCATCCATGTGTCTTTAGTAAGCTGTCTTTTGGACCATGCCTATACATTTTCTGGATGGAAGTGAGCCAAAAAATGAGTGGGGGCCAGGCTTATGATTTGAGTGCTGTAGGCAGTCAGGGCCCAGTGCTCAGTCATGTTCTCTGGTCACCTGTTATTTGTCATCTCCTTGAGTTTGGAGCCTGAAGACCTGTGGCATTTCAAGGTTACCTGAAATCTGGCTTAGTTTGCCTGATGTGCTGTCCAAAAGCTGTAGCAACTCCAGTGTTGTTCCCAAATGCATCAGGTCTTTCAGTCTCTGTAGCAGAAAGGTCATTTAGAGGGGTAGGAGATACCACTGTGGTCACCAGCAGTTTCAGCCAGCTAATTTGATTCATCTGCTGGATGTCTATAAAAGTTTTCATTTTCTGTAAAACAGTCAGAGACTAGTGTCAACAGATTTTTATTTTATTTTATTTTATTTTTCTATCTTTTCGCTGAGTATTGGCAAGAGATTTGTTTATAACTTGCTGAAATTAGCTTTCTCTGGGAATCCATTTGAAGTCCCTTGTAGGTGTTTTATTGCATAAATGGTCATAGAGAATGTGAACACTTTTTACTACAGATAAATACACATAAAATGAAGATGGTATGTATTTATCATTGTTCATGAACAAAGGCAGCTTACATTGTTTTTTGAGGTATGAAAACTATGTCCAGATGTCCCAAATAATAAACCCAGTGGACTGAGGTTAGTCTCGATCTTTTCTCACCAAATTCTTGGTGGCAGGGAGTCTCTAAGAAACCTATCAATATCACCTAAAGCCATTTGGAACTAGAAATCCTGCCTGGACCACAGCTGACTCGAAGATACTGAACTTGCATTGTGCTCTATTTAGTCAATAGTTTATTCATTCAGGAAGGGATGTACAGCTAGCAGACACTTGAAATCTTCTGTGTTCATTTTTGAAATCCTAGCTAGTTGCTTCCAAGTTGTTAATATAATATGGAAAAGTTCGGGAAGACCTGTGATGCAAAATTTCATTGGAGAGGTTAAACACTCACTTCAAGTATTTTCTCATTTTAGAGAAGCTTGTTAAAGTCATGAATGCTCACTCCTAATCCATATCTGAGGGCAGTTCTACACTTAGCTCTTAACAATAAACATTTGAACACTTAACAGTAGTAAAATAAGAAAGTATATATTCCAGCAAGGTAGATTAAAAAATAAAGCCAAATTTTGAGGACTACAACGGAGGCAACTTCAGTCTTTCAGCTTAGAGTTTGCCAAAAAGCTTTTGCTTTCAAGGATAGCAAAGGGTTAGATATAATAAAAAAGCTTATTAAAAGCATGAATATTCACTGTGAAACCTTGACCTGAGCTTGTTTGTCTTTACCTCTAAACAGAGGCCCCAACATTTATGTCTTCCCATGCCACACACCCATATTAAACATTAACTCAGGGTAAGTGATATCCACCCTTCACAAATGGGGCAACATGCCAAAGGCAAGAATAGAGTTCAAATCTTTCCATCTTTAGGTGTAAGGTCTAGTAATCGTGGTTTTAATTTCTAATAATCATGACTTTCATTTGAGGTGTTTCTAAGCACTAGACACCAATTTTATGATGGAATTTGCTAGAAATTTCACATTCTTAATGTCAGAATCTCTGAAATTGTGTATCCCTGATGCTGCAAGAAAGAAAATCCCAGACCGTGTGCCAATTTGACACAAAGAGAAACAGTTCTTCCTGATCCTAAACAGACCTGTCAGATCTCTGCATCCTGAAAGATATTTCCTCCCTGCTGATAAGAAGAGCAAAGCAATTTTTAATAAAACAGGCAAACTTAGATATGGACTGTAGGGACAAGAAAGCAAGCAGTTGCTTCCATTCTTCCTGCCCAATAAGATATTATTAAGAGCATTATTAACAACACAGTGCTGTTTATGCTGCAATTTTATTATGCATCTCATGGTATTTGGTGGTCTTTAAAAGAGTCTTAATGTAAGGTGTCTGATTGACATCCTCGGACTCAGTCCAATCTTAAATCAATTTTTTCCTTCTTTTTAAGTAAAATTTGTCTAGTTCTGACACCATGAAAACTTGGAAACATGTTGCACTTTTTTCACTCCAGTGTTTGAAAAACATACACAAGAGATGTATATTATTTTGCAGTTTTAATAGAAATTTAAACCTTCCATAATCTCATGCTTTTTTTAAGACTTTGAAATTTGAATATTTATATTTAGTGATATCATGATATCAATAAGAGCTTAAGCAGTTGTCTGAATATTTTTTTATGATAGTACAGGATTCATATTGAGTCTGCTGATAAAAACACACTCAAAATACAATACTTCCATAAATAACTTTTCCCTTCAATAATAAATAGCAAGCCTTTTCCATATAACATGATTTATTTGTGCTTTCACAAATGCAGATAACTTTGGATACAATTAAATTTTTCATGTCAGCTGATTTGGCATTTGCATTACAGTCGTTTCATGAATTTTAATTTTTTTCCATTCTAAGTAAAACTACTGAAATAGCTTATTTGAAGTATATCAAATACAAAGGTTTATTTTTTTTTTTATTATTTTAGATTATTATGTCATGCAATGAAAGACCATATAGTGCGTGTTGCAAATGAAGCAGAATTTATTTTGAACCGACAAAGGGCTGAAGACGTCCACAAGCATGCTGAGTTTGAGGTAAGCCTGAGAGTTGGTGCATTTCTGTTTCTCTGTTTTCACTCAGTTGTCACCTAGACTTTAACCCCATACAATAAAGATATTTTTTTTCTTCCAAGAAAGAAATTTACATTGGAGGCATTTTAAAACCAGTTTTTAAAAGCTTTGGTAAATGTCAAACACAAGGAATGGGTTTAATTTCTCATCTCACTGAAATTCATGAAAACATTTACAGCTTGAAGAAATCCCTTAATCAGAATGTCTAAACTGTTATGGCAGACCCTTAAGTTCACGAAGAATTTTTCTGATTTATTGCAAATAGTAATGCAATTCACATTAGTAATGATTTTTGTTGGATTTTACCAACACTGTATATGAGTTCAGTAAGAAAGAAAAGCAATTAAAACACTTAAGGCTCTTCACAAAACGTAAGAAATAGAAATGTTTTGTTAAACAGAATTAGTATTTTAAGATAATTTTGTTAGAACATTTTGCATTTTGAAGCACATGAGAACATTTACTTCCTATAATTTATATATTGAAATATGATATTGCATCTTTCTTGCCAGTTAGCCATCATTAACTATTAACAGTAAGATTGTGTTTAAAATGTCTATTCTTCTTACATACTGGAAGAAGTAACAGAGCAGCTGACTCTTTAATGTCTATAATTCTTCTTCCTAAAAGCAGTCAACATTCAGTTACTTCTTCATCAATAAGTGTTGCAGTATACTATTTAAATTACGTTCTTGAAAATGAAACAAATATGCAAAAAAGCTATTTTTAAAGTGTGTTTAGTTTAACGAGTTTTTTGTTATTTCTTCAGTATTATTTTTGTTCATATTTAAAACAAGGTCATACAAAAGTGGTGGAGTTGAAATTTCATTTTTTATATAAATTTATCAAATATGGTTTTGCACTTTTATGGCGCTTTATACAATGTTACAGCATTACTGGTTTTTATTATTTACAAACCTACCTGTCTTTACATACATTTGTGTATATGGAATTATGTATGCACAAAGATACATTTCCACATATTATAATGTGCAAGTGACCTAACATTAGGATTAAGAGAGACTGACTTAGTATTGATGATAATAAATAGCTGTATCCATTTATTCATCTGTCAGAAAATGTCAACAAGCACCTGGTGGCTAGAAATAGGATCCAGTAATCTTAGTTTTGATGAGGTTTTTATCTCCTTGAAACAGCTCTCTCAAATGTGCACTTTGATGTACTAGTTCCTGTGCTCCTTGACCTAGCTGAAAAGTGTGAGACACAGCTATCTGTTGTCATTTTGAATACACATAACCTTTACTTCATTTTGTCAGAGCAGACAGCAGACACTTGTCATATGGGATTGCAACAACTTTATTACCAAGCATATACTGGATATTTTGAACTTAGATAAAATCACATTTACAATTAAGTGTTTGTCAGACTGAAGTTTCATATTGCCTCAACAATAAATAACATTTGATATTTATCAAAGCATCATCCAGTAACCTAAGATGACAACAGAAGATTGAGTTATCTGCTCTTTGAAGAATACATTGAGGTATAAGATCTGTCAGAATTCTAGACAAAATGAAAATATTCAATTAACTTCCAGCTTCTGTTAGCAAATAGGATTTAGAATATTAACTAAATTCCCTAAAGGAATAGCCTTAAGTCAGTCTTATTGTCTGGTAAAGAATCCAACACATTTTTCATATATGAAAATTTTCATTATATTTGTCACATGAAAAACTTCAGCTACACATTTTAGATGAGTAAGATAAACTCGGCAAGTCATAAAAGAAAATTATGAAATGTACCCTGTGTTAAACATGAAACTCATATGTACTTAAATAAGGTGATGGTTAAAGTCTGAAAGAATGTTTTATATATTGTCTTTAATAATGGTAGCTATATAACTGAACATTTTATTATTCATCCTACTTGAAAGTAGTAGGGACAAAGAGATTTCTGGTAGTTTTCTGTTGCATAATTATAAATCTGTCATTTTGTTTTAATAAGCTGTATTGGTGTATGTTCTGGGGTTTAGTACATGTTAATCATTGCTCTCAGCCAGAGAAGTGAGTGGCTATTTTATTTTTACCTTTTAAACTTTAATTGAATCGTTATGGGTGAAATGATTTGCCCCAAGCTGCACCAAGTTACTGTGTCTCCTGCATAGCGGGGAGGCCATGGTCCAGCATCTACGTTTTATCCTGTGACTCCAGTTGCAGTCAGGGCCAGGGAAATTCCTCCCAGAGTGGGTGCTTCACAGTTAACTTTCATTTTGTTAACCTTGGTAATTGTTCAGGAAGAAAAATGAAAATTTAATTTTACTGTCCAATGAGCTGGTGAAATATTAACCTCATTACTAAGGCACATCATTGTACTAATTGGTGCTTCCCTGTACAAGAAGATAAATTGAAAAATGAATTAACCCTTTATGAATTAGTGTAATGATTGCTCTTTTCCAGATAGATTACTTGAAATAATGGCTGTAACACAGTGGAAAGACCACTGTTAAAATCTTACTGAATGCCAATGTGATCTGTACTAAAAAGGTAGTGTGCAGAAAGATGAAGAATAAACTACAGTTTAGTATGAGGTTAACTTAATTTTCATTGCTCTTTTCAATACTCAAAAATAGGATTCTATTCAGCACTGTGCTACAGCACTGAGTGTTGGTTAAATGTTCTAAAATGATGCACAATAACTGTGCATGCAAAAATGTCTCTCAAAAGGTGATTTCAAAATTAACTGTTTTGAGAATAATCTAGCCTTTGTAATTTATACCTAGAAAATGATCCTATTATGGATTTATTTTAATTAGCATGGCTACATTTGCTTTGTTTAGACATTTTGAAAGGATCTCTACTAGGAGGCGAAATTGAATTTGAACATAACATGATTTTGAGAAAAGAAATGGAAAAATTACGTTGTGCTTATTATACATAAAGGAAGGATTTATCAAAACTTTTAGTTTTATGCTATAGAGTTTTGACAGTTTTAGAAACAAATTTGCATGAAGGTCAATAACCATGGTGTTTTTTTCAGAAAGAATTCTCTCTTAAAGGAAACATGATGAGAACATTAGACATCTTTCAGTTTAAAAGATGAGCAATTTTTTTAACCATCGGGGTTTTTTAAAAGTGGTAGTATGTTATGAAATTTTTTCACGTTATGATATGAAATAGAAAATATACTCCTTTTGTATTTAAAGGAATTTCTCTTTAGTATCCATAATAATACAATTACCAAATGGCTCTTAAATTTTAGGGTTTATTGCAATTTAAAAATCAAAACCACTGTACATAATTTTTTCATATATATTACGCTATATATTTATACCTGTATTTCATACCTGAGAACACATGAAACTTTTACAACTTTTAAAGTTTAAATGAAAAGACCAACTTTTAAAGCATATCTATGGTCATAAATATATGCACGGAGATGTGTAGCTAAATGTTTTTAATTGCAATTCCTTAATTGCAATTTAATTGCAATTGTCTTTGCTCTTGATATTTCAATTTTACGTGTTCTCAGTGCTTTTTCATGGATAATATATAGTAGTAGAACTGTTTCAGTCTAATGGTGTGTCCTATTCCTCTCAAAAGTATTATAATGAATTCTCGTCATATTTGAAGAATTTTAGTAAATCATCATTTTAAGGCAATTCTAAATAGCCTATCTTTTATGAAGTGGATATACTTTCATTCCTAGTCACAGTGTGCTCAGTATGCTGCTGACAGAAGAGAGGAGGAGAAGATGTGTGATCATCTCATCAGTGCTGCCAAGCATCGAGATCACGTTACAGCCAATCAGCTGAAACAGAAGATACTCAACATCCTAACAAATAAGCATGGTGCCTGGGGAGCTGTTTCTCACAGGTAAGATGCAGTCGTTAAATGCATGGGTTTTAAGTGTTTCTTCCAAAGTTTAAGAGAAGTGGTCATTGTACAACTGAAATATGAACATATTAAGAGCTAGTGTTGCTAAAAATATGTTTTCTCTGTTAGTCCTTTCTTCAACTGGTTCTCAAAGAGTCTTCTTTGCTAAAGATTTACAGATCAAACTTCCTTTATAGACTGAAAACATAATATTTTACCATGTTTTAAATCAATTGGAACAGGTATTTGTTGATTATAATGCAGTTTTACTGTTCGTATATCAGTAGCTTTTGAGGCTCCTACCAGTATTAGAATCTGAGTGAAGTGTTGTGAATGAGGTATTGAGAGAAGTCGAGATTTCCATGTAGACGTCAGCAGAGGAAGCCTGAAATAAAGGAGAGAGAGTCAAAATGATTTGCCTAGCTTTATAGGGTAAGTCAGTGTTAGAATAACCAGCAGAATCACGTCACTTGAGTTGCTGCCTAATGCTTTCTTCTGTTTATAGCTTTTTCTGTGCAAGTAATGAACAGGTAAGATCCACTGGTAAATCTTAATTCTCCTACAACAAAACAGTAGTCAGTGCCAGCCATGCACAGTCAGGCTATGTATGCTTAAATCAAATTTTACTTAATTATACCATGTGTAAAGCTGAACATAACCTAAGTGCAGCTCAAGTCTGCAGGTACTCCTGTTGAAAAAATAATTTAAAAAATAAAAAAAGATCCAAAATATATAATTCTACTGTATGTGACTGATACTGTAGTATTTGAGGGTTTAATTGGGGCTGTATTGAGTCTAGCTTTAGAGTTCGTTCTATTCAACATATTTATTAAATTAAATTAATTCAATTTATTAATAATAAATTAAACATTTTCATATATGCTGCCAAAAACCAGAGCCTTGCTCTTCTGAATCATAAAAATAGCCAGTGGCTAAGGTGCTGACCCTCATGTGGAAGGTTTGAGCTGAAATTGCTCCTTTCCTTCTTTCAGAGCAAGGTCTTGAACCTGGGTCTGTCATGTGAGTGCCCTGTCTGCAAAGCTAGAGACTGCCAAGTCTGTCTCTTTGTGCATTCTAGCCAGAAATACTTGATTATTTATTCAGAGTGGAACAGCTCAAAGAAGACAAATGAAGGAAGTTCTGCTTCCAAATATCCAAATTTTTACAGCTTGATTTTTCTACTTAAATCCTGTTTAAGTCTGCTCTGAATCAGAGCAGAACACAAAGTTCCCTTTTAGCTCTGAAAAACTTCTTCAGTGAAAATCTAGTTGAGACTGCTAGATTAATATAAAAACTTTTCTATAGATGAATATTTTCTTTCAAAAAATCTATTTGGATTTAACTTGAATATATATGTAGGGTTTTAGCCTATTAGAAAGGTGTCCAAGCAATACATTTGACACATCACATCAGTAATATTTAACAAATACCACATATACTGTTCATTCCTTTTGCATTTCTGTCTAGTTGATTCTTGCAGATATTTTTCAAGTTCATCATCCTTATATCTTCCAAAGAAATCACTGTTTCCTCAGTGACGATAGAGATGGTTTGCTTTCTTAAGGTGCTAGAAAGTGTGGAAATTCAGTCTTATAGAAACTCAGTAGTCTTAACATCAGAAGCATTCTGGCGGAAATTAAAAAAAAAAATCACAAAAGAGATTGTGGTATGGTTAATTCATAACAGCTTTAGTCAATAATGGGTGCTTATGTTTATCTCTAGTTAAAGCTTAAAGCTGTGTACCTGGAGACTTGACCCTGATGAAAACAAGGGCAATTTTCAGTCCTTTTAACATCTTTTAATTTTTTTAATAATGTTGCTCAAATTTGTGAGTGGCTGCAGACACTTTGCAGGCTTAAGCCAGATCCTGGTCACTAATTTCTTCAGGAGACCATCTCATCTTTGGGCCAGATAACTTTCCGCTCCTGGATTGTTGATGGCATCCTAAATGGCAACAGACCACTGCTGCAGCTTTTTTTGCTCGTCAGTCCATGATAGTTTTTGATGGGCCATGAAGCAGCTTGACACCTGTGACAAACCTATCAAATTTCTTACATCAAGCAAAAGGAACTCTTATTTTATTCCTGTCATGCCACTTCCCCGGTGTCTCTACTTCTCAATTACTTGCAATGTTGCTTTCCCATTTTGGCACTTGTGGTGTTAGGTGCAGCTGTTGCCCTGATTGTATTTTAGCTGCAGGCTGCTGTTTAACCTGAGAAGGGGAGCATGGTGACAGCAGCACAAGGTCTCCAAGTGGGGCTCCCCATTTGCAGGAGCTGATCAGGAAGCAAATAGCCTTGCACTGCAGGTCTTACCATGTGTGCCGTGGCAGCTGTGTGATCCACCACCCAAGTGTACCTTCTGTCATGAGACCTAGCGGACTGTGAATGGAAAGGCCTAGGATGGCAGCAAGTAGGGGAGATGCCCAGTGGGAGAACCTTGGAGCCTTGTTAAGGACCGAGGTCACTGGTTCTGAGTGGGCAGGTTTAAAAGGCTTCAAGTGCAGAACATAGAGAGGGGTCTCATTAAACTGCTTAGGCACAGAAGGCAGAAACTGTTGTTAATTAGGTAGTTCCTGCAATATTTTTTCTATGATGGAAATTGAGATGGGTTCTAAAGTTGTACATAACTGGTCTTGGCCAGCAGGAGACACAACAAGCCTCCAGTCTCCGTTTTTAATTGCTGACACACAGTTACAGCATTAGCAGTCTCTTTATAAACTGATGCTTCTCTGTGCCCGGGAGATACAGTCTGACTGGAATACAGTTACTTACAAAAAAAACCACCAGGCTGACACTCCAGACCTCTAGACCTCTGTAGTGACTCCACCACTTCTGTCAGGGAGAGCGTTCCCAGTTCCGAAGGCACACTGCTGGTCTCCTGCCTACATCGGGAGATGGAGACCGTTTATTGAAATTACAGAGACCATTCCCAGGCCCAGAAGGGGCAGGGGAAGAAATAGGCAACCACTCCCACATGATAAATACTTGGGCAATAGCAATACCTTTTGACGTCCAAAATGGTAAGATAGGTAAGAAACTATTTGGAGGGGGCGGTGACTGCGATTCTTAAAAGCTTCAGTTCTCTATCACATAAACGATCTGCAGCTACTGATTTACTGATAATTGCAGCATCTAATACATATATATATGGGGTTTATTATCTCTTTTCAAGGTAAAGAACAATTTCTAAATTTTTCAAATAGATGCTCATGTTATAAAATACTAAGGGCTCATTTTGTGAAATGTGACCCAGCTGCAGAGAAAATTTTTCCTTGTGTTTGTGGCTCAACGCAATGGTTTGTAAGCTTCCCCAGCTTTTGTGTCTGCGTGTACTGTTTTTGCAGAAACCAGCAACCAGCTTTTACTGTGTTTAAACTGTAGGTGCCACATAGTTTACTCTTTGTTCATTAAGAAACAGAGACTATTAAGAAACATAAAAACTTAGCACTGGGAGGAAAAACAAAAGGTCTGATGAATTGAATTCTATAGTATTTGTGAATTATGAATTTTAAACATATCATAAAAGTCTCAAAATGATTGAAGAAACAAGAATGAAGTTGAATGGTGTAAGTCAAGAAAAAAACAAATAAAACTTTCAATTCTAAGTTAGATTATAGTTACATAGAGATAGTTGAATTTAAAATAACATAAAATCATAGGTGACTTGCATTTCAATTACCTTCTTAATTAGCCATTAATTTATGAAGGAGAAATTAATTACATGCTAGTGTTCCACCACTTGAATAGATGCCTACAAACACAGTAACATTGTACAACCTCTCCCTGTCCATACATTAATCAGTACAGTTTGCGTTGGTCTGAGAACCTGTTAACTCTTTCATCTCCTTTCTAAAAATGGTAAATAACGGTTTTGAAAAAAACTTGATTTTGTATATTGTTTATCAGTGTTAACTTCTTTCCCCCTTCACAAATATTTTCTCTTCACCTCTTGAAGTGAAGACTAAAGTTCTTTTGCTCAATTTCTTGCAGGTGTGAGCATCAGCTCCTCTAAAACACAAGGAAATTATTGAATTATCTTATTTTCTCCTTCATATCTCAGACAAAGAATAATAGATTTCAAAATAAATCTCATTAGTTTGTTACAAAACCTGTTTGTGCCCTTATACCAAACTAATTATGTTTCCCTCATTTTGGCACTTTTAGGCGTCTTCATAATAGCTTACCCTAAACATACTGGTTTTCTCTTCTTTAATTTCAGCGTTCTACCAAAATTAGAATTCTACAGGTTTTTCCCATTCAGATGAGAAACTGTTGAGTTGGTTATTTCTTTGATGCATTGCCACTTATTCAGAGTGAATATGCAACATCCTATTTCCTTGAACTCAGGAAGAATCAAACAGGGTGTTTCATAGCTTAGCGTTCAAAGCTTCTTTAAGTCAGCACTTACCCTTAGCTTTTTTCAGGGTTATAGTCTTCATGTCACAACATATGCTTCCTTCTGTCTTCTCTGTCAGTTTCATATGGTGCTTCTCTTCCTCCCCATCTGCTTCTCTCCCCATACAGATCTTTCTTAAAAAAAAAAGTTTCGTGAAACCTGTCTGTACACACAGTTTAAATTCTTTCTCAGTTATATGCATGTTGTGTTTGGGGCCATAATCTGTTACCGTGTTTATTTGGAGTATTCTCCTATTTCAGCTTCTTGTTTTAATCAGACATCTCAATTTTTCTAAAACTGTTGTTCAAGAATATTGTATATATAGCTCTACCTTACAGTTTCTATAGGTTTAGAGCAATCTAGGGCAATACAAAGGGCTCTGAATTCCAGTTTGTGTTCTAAATCTAGATATGAAATACTTGTCATAGATATTTTCACATTATCAGTTTTGAAATACACAAGAGGATTACTATAATGAGAAAAATGACATTTAAAAATGTGCCTTGCTTCTCTTGCTTTCCATGATTTGATGAAGGAGGTTCCACCTACATTAAAGCAGCTTTACCAAATAGCAAGTATACAAGGGCTTTTTCTGTAAATCCATCTTTGGTTAAACTAGACACCCATAACAAATTAATCATTCATGGTGGAGGGCAGAGCTGTCAAACTCATTCTGTGGTGAAGACCAAATTCGTCTGAGGAGACAGGCTGGAAATAAAAAGTTTTTTGCCAGACAGCTAGTTTTGCCTCTCGCTACAGCATGTGCTTCTGCAAAGACTGGGTTGTGCTGGGGGCCAGTGGGGGGGGTGAGTGCGGAAAGAGAACTCCCCCGTTCTGAGCCTATGGGGCTTGGCAGTTAAATAAGTTGATTCTGGGACAGTGCTGCTTCTAAACCAAGTGTTTCCAGTTTACAGCAGGGAAGACCAGAACACAGGAATTTAGTAAGAAGGAGTTTCCTTTACAGCCAGCCTTTGGCATGCTCTGACTCCATCTTTATACTAGCTGCTGTCTTGGGGAGTTCAGAGAGATACAGCCTATCCTGTCCCCCACTGCAGATCTGTTTCATCTGGTTTAGCTATTCATGCATTTCTGGCTCATTTTAACTGCTAGACATAAATTACAAAGGGAGCTTTAGCACAGTGGAAAAGGTGGAGGACCAGATCCTGCCTACTGGATCCCAAAGTGTGTTTGACATGCCCGTTGTCGGAGGGCCTGTTAAGATTCTGCATTCTTCCACATATTCTGGAAGAAGTTCTTATGAATTTTCTGTGTTTTTGGAATTGGTGGAATCTATTCTTCTTTGCAGAATAGATCCTTGATCTGATGGAACTGCATATTTTTCAGCTCATTCATTAGTTATCCCGCTTGCAAGTTCCAAATACTTAGTTCTGAGATCATTTCATCACAAAAAAAAAAAAAATTAAGAAAATACTTTTCTGTCTTCTGTTGTTTTTACCTAACTGCACTACTTGAGATACTTTGAGATCAGCAAATGTGTCAGCATTATTCACTTTTTAGGTCCAGTATTACTCATTCTTCTGGAGCAAGATTTAAACATAAATTTGAGACTGTTTTTCTAATCTGATCACTCTTTTGTAGTATTTGAGTATTTCAATCTCCTTAGCTTTCTTACTATGCTTTCAGCATTGTGCTGCTCCTGCTGCTCTGCATGCATGATGTTACACCCCCTACCCACTGCGCACCCTGTTCCTTTCAGCCTCCCTAGTTGCTTACCGCTGCAATGGAAGGCAGAGACTATCTGAAGGAGCTTTTGCCCGTGGTGCTGTGGCATTTGACAAGCACAATGGAAAAAGGGGATAGAAGCATTGTGTCCTTTTCTAATTATAGGAAGTTAGATGTAGAATGTTATTTGAAGCATAGAGATACCCACCAAGAAAGGAGTATTGTATAACCGGAGATGGGCTGTATGAGTGAGTGCACAGTTTGCTTACGTGAGATTTATTCTGTTCTGTATATGTGTGAGGTTACTCAATTGTTTTGAACTGTTGTGCTGTTCACTATGAATTATTTTTTTTCCAGAGCTGGAAGAAACCTCCAAAGAAAAGATTTTCTTTGGAAAGAGGTAGTGTTTTCCAATGTTGGGAAAAGCATGGAAAGACTTGTTTATCTGTAGAAAGTACAGTACCTTGTATTTCATATTAAAGAAGGAAGGCTTCTGCATTTTTTTCACATTATTAGTTTTGCAGTAAGAGAATTATTTCTTCTTCTTTACTCTGTTTTTTCAACCTCTTTTCAATATGTTCTCTATTTCTGCCTAAAATTTGTTTTTCCCCTTTTGCTTCATGGCAAACACAAAGAGGAAAGTTTTGCCAATGTTGTTTTTCTTTAAGCTTTAGAAACAACAGATCTTTAGATGTCAGTAGAGTATTTAACTGAATCAGCAATCAGAATACAATTCCAAATTGCATACAGTCAACTTACTATCAATATCTTTATTGTAGGAGTAACAAGAATGTTTGAAGTATACATTTATTAAGAGAAAGGCCAGCCTTAATGGAGAGGGACTTCTGCTACTTCTTAAGTCTAGCCATGGAGCTGGCACGCGCATATGCATCCAGTCATTCATCTTCCAGGACACCAATCACAAGGACAGCTGTAATGGTTCAGACCAGAGGTCCATCTAGTAACCTATCTTCAGCTGTAAGTGAATGCTTAAGAAACAGAAAGAGAGGACAAGTAGACATGATAAGTCCATCTAATACTCAGACTCTTTGAATTTTCAACTCAGGATTTCCTGAGGACTCTTAATTTCAGTCACTCTTGATTTTGAAGTTTCCACATCTCAGTAGGGCTTCAAAGCCCATCTGCCTTTCTTCATATTTTCCTCCTAGTTCCTGCAGAGGAAACAGCCTCTACAGTGGATATCAGCAGGCTGCACTAACTGTTGCTGGTATTAGACAATGTTTCTAGGACCTGTGCTCCTTCTTTCCTTGCCTCCAATTTAGATAGAAGTAGAAACTCAGTAGAAAACATGAGGGAAGAATTTCTCATGATTCTCACTTTTTCTCCCGTGTCTATTTAGTAATACCTGTGCCATATAGTAGTGGATTTCCCATCTTCTTTATACGAATAGCAAAGAATAAAAAGGAGCAAAAGCCATAGAGAAGAAGATGCTGTAGTTCAGTGTTTCTAAGAAGGCCTTTTTTCCTCACAAATGAAAATTACAGTAAGCTGTTGTAGCATGATTACACTCCAGGATTCTTTCTCATGTGATGCTTCATGTAGATTACAGAGGATGAATGCAAAGCCATAGAAAGTGGTTTTCTCCAAGAGAAACATCTATAGTGTTTTGACAGACTTCTTAGACATTTTTGTTGGAAACATCAGAAATACGAAGTTTAACCAGAAGTGAAAACCCAGTGGAGCCATTTTTATTCCCCTCCTCTCAAAACTTTAATGTGCTTTGGACATTTTTATTGGAAATATATTCATGTCCAACCATTTGTTTATAAAATAATTCGAGGTTTTCAGAGTAGGGTCTGGAAAGGAACTGGAGATAAAATCATCCTCAGGCACTGGGGCAGGTATAGTCTAGAACATCCCTATCACATGCTTTGCATGCCCTTTTCATGGAGGGAGGGAGTAGAAATCTGCAAACACCTTAGAAAACCTGTTCTATGTCTTTGATAGCTTTATAGTTGAATTTGCATGTGCATTATAGGATCATTTTCTTTGCTACAAATTAAATTAAGTATACCTGGTTTTATACCTAGCCCTTCTCAAAGTCTTTGGAAGCTGATACTGTCCTTTCAGGCTGTTGACTTCCAGACTAGACAAACACAAATTTTTCAGTCTTTCTTTGCTGATTATCTTATTAAACATTAATTTTATTTTATGAATTATAAAATTAATATTAAATATTAAATTACCTATATCTTGTATAATGCTGCTGTCTTGCCTTAGATTCCTTGCAGTTTGCTTACATCTTCCTTAGAATGAGGTACTGTGATCTGGGCACCTGATGGCAGGTGAGCCCTCAACAATGCACAACTCAATTCGTTTCACACTATAGCTTCACTGATGCTAAATCCTAACATCTAAAATAAACATCCTAAAATAAGATTGTAGGCTCAGTCAGTACTTGCAGGAACCACTTTGCAGGCTGTCAGTCCCTTCTACTAGTTGGAAATCACTTCCTGCTTTGTATCTGTACTTCTAATTGTTTTTTAGACTGTTGTCTCTCTCTGTTGTCTTATATATTTTAGACTTTTAAAAATAATTTTGCATTATTACTCTCCTGTGCTATGCTTACAATTCTCACAGCTTGTTGTCACCTCAAGTTTTACTGTGGATTTTCTCTGATTCTTCATCAAAGTTGGTAATTAAAAGTTCAATACAGCAGAATTTACAAAACAATCCACACAGTCTCCCACTTGAAAAAATTCCTACTCTGGTCATGAACCTTTGATACTCATAAAAAAAAAATATCCAAGTATTAACCATTCATGGATTCCTTTATTGTTAGATATTTCTCTTAGTCTATGTGAACAGTAAGTACTCTTGTGTTATAAAATCACTCTGATTATGCTGTAGAAGAATAATAAATAAGTAAATAAATAATAAATAAATAAAATGGCAAAGGTGTAAAGGAAATTGTTCATAATAAAGCTACATTACTATTTTTAGATTAATTACTGATTGATAAATCCTTCTAGGATCCTTACATGTGTCAAAGGTAAACATTAGTTTAATGTTTAAAAACATTTAGTGGGTGTTTTCCCCCTTTTAAGACCACATAACATTATTTTCCAGTAATCTGGAATCACACTTCACGAATTTTCAGAGATCTGCTAAGCAAGTGGTCAGGAATTGCCGTCTGCTTTTTTCTTCTTCTTTTTCTTGTTACATTTCCTTTTTGATTATGTGAGTTTATTAAAGAGATCTTGATTACAACCATAGCAGTGTTTTAGTATATTTTATCTTCCTTCCACATAGAATTATTTGGCATTGTATGTGTAATTTCAGTTTTAGAAATTGTGGCAAGTTTATTGTAATGGGGGATTATCCACCAATTTCCTGACATTTTCTAAGTTTGGAGGATTTAAACTTGATTGTTCTGTAGCTTTAACATCTTTCCTTGGAAATAGGAACTCCATTTCAGTGATTATTTTCATTCTAAATGTAATTCCTCTTAGGTATTCTGAAAAAAACTTGACCTAGTGAGAATGAAATCACATCTAAAATACCTTACAAAACTTAAGCTACTTTTCAACCTAGCATACACATGTGTACAAAACATCCATCTTTTTATAACTTTTTTTTTTTAAGATCTGTTGTTTTAATAAATGAGTCCCTTACCACCAAATTTTGCGTTTTTTTCATTTAGTTGTTTAAAAAGACTAAATATCTCATGTGTCCATCCTCTTTCAGAGGTGGTGGTAGAGATTTTTCTGTTCTATCTCAAAGTGCAGTACTACCTTTTTTTCCCTTTTAACATTGCCTAGACTTTTAATAAATATGTTTCATGCCTGTTTCTGAACTTTGGAGGAAGTAAATATTATGTGCTAAACAAAAAGTATTTCTTTCTTGTTTTTCACAGGAACAAACACTATTTTGTCTTGGCAAGCTTCTGTGATACCATCCTAAGTTTTATCTTCTGGATACTAAGACTTCTTAGTTCCTGTATTTCCCATTTTCCTTATTGCCATGTGTAATCAGCCAAGATATGTAATAGACTGATCCGTTTTTAATGTCTCCTCAGTTGTTTGGGGTTTTTTCCTCCCCCTCTTCCCCCCGGGGGGAAAACAAAATCAACCTTCAACATGAGCTTTTTTCCCATTTTTGCTTCTCTGTGGTACAACATCATCCTCCTTCAAACTACCTCAGAGCTTTCCTAAGTCAATGCATCAATCATACAGGTCATCTGATGCTAAAAAGAAAATCTTATCTCTGTGTAGCATGTTTTTACGTCAGCTGATAGTCCCATGTTTGAGGAAATCAAAGCTCTCCTCGCAGCAGTACCTGTTCTGTCCTTATCATGGCAGCCTTCATCTATCCGTACCTTCACCATCAAGCAGGAAGACGGTGCTTGTGCCTATTTCATTTTATCTCCTCTCACTCTGTCTGCAGTAATTTCTAATCTGCTTGGAGCCATACCGTGCAGTATTACTACAGGGGAGTCACAGGCAAGCATGGGTGCAACTCCTGCTCCCAAGTGCTGCATAGGTCCTGTTTGCAGGTGTACAGCAGGAGCATGCTTTGTTGGGCACAGAGGCCAGCAACCAGAGCCTTGCCCCTTCCATCTTACCTTAAGATAGCTTAGCAGGAGAGTTCCTTGGGTTTGGTGTTTCTGTATGCGCTTTGTTAGCACAGTCTGCATGCTCACAGGTACCAAACTGTGAAGGTCATCTTTAGACAATTCACTTTTCTGATTTCTGGAAAATATTCTCAGCGGACATTTCTCTGTCAATTTATCACTTCTGGGTTTGGATTTTGGTTTTGTTTGCTTGATTGATTGATTTTGTGGGTTTTTTTAAGAGTGAACAAATAAGTTTGCACAGGTTTATTTTTGGCTGAATCGGGAACAGCGTGTCTGTCAGATTTCACAGGACTTGGAGGTTGCTGTACTCACTTGTACTGCTTTCCTCATTTATAAAATAGACATGGTAATGCACAGGAAACTTCTAAAGAGTAATTAAATCATTCAAGTCGGTATTGAAAGTACTTTGTGTGTTTGATTTCAGTATCTCTTTTTACATGGCTTGTATAGATGTCGTACATTTGTTGCAGTATTTACTTTTTCTGTGTAACAGTTTTTTCTTAACCTGGAAGCTCTGGATTTTTTCCACAGTAGTACCTGTTCACACAGAGGTCTGATGTATATGTAGATATATTTCTTATACACTTACAGACATAAAATATCTGACGATGACAGATTGAAAGCTTCTCCCAATATTTGTGCTCCACAGTATATTGGTATCTGTTGTCAATAATATAGGCTGTCGGTTAGGTTGTAAAGCTCCGTTGCACAAGAGTGTTACATTTTGAAGTCATCTGTCATAGATGTGTTGTAGAGATAGGAGACTATTTACGTTTATGGCATTTTAAGTAACTCAGTAAGACCCTTTAGAATATACAGAAAAGGCTTGTTTACTGTCATCACTGCTCACTTAATCCTGTGACCTTGACATGGTAGTATGCCCATAAAGCTCCCTGTGGGTAGTTCAATAAAATAGATGAACATCAGAGTCTAATGATTGTTTCAGCTTCGGGAATATACTGCCTTGTGCCAGAAGTATTTCTTAAACATTCAATAGCACTGAACCATTTAAAAACCCAATAATATAGAAAACTATCCAATTTTCTAGATTATTAGAAAATCCACAAAAAAATGCATGACACACATACTTCTGCTGTTCAATTTGAGAATGTTAACCATCGTTTTAAAAATTATTCTGTATATATAATGTCAACAAACTAAAATTAAAATGAAATTATTTCTTAGAGTTTGTGTACTTATTTTTCACATTCCCAGTGTTTTTTCTCTTCTATCCTGATAGCAAATTATATTTATTGGATGTGAATGCTTTTTGGTTTTGTTACAGTCACAATCTGAATCTAGGGAAGATTCTTGTGTAAGAAATTTGTTTTGATGATTTACTAGAAGTTACATTTGCACTAATTGTAGGAAGCAATAAAAACATACATAAAGAGGAAGCTAAATCTGATGTCTCTTAGGCCCAATTTAGAAATACTACTGAAGCCTTTGGGATAGTTTGCCATAAGAGGGCCTTAATTTTTATGCATAATATATCTTGTGCTACGTGAAAACACGAAGGAAAGTAAAGCATGATTTATTTGCCTCATGGTGAGTAGAAACATTGTTTTTAATTATAAAAAATGTTCATTTTTAATTTTTTTGATGTATAGACATACAAGTTTCCAATTTCTGAAAGCTAAAAACACATTATTTTCAGATGCATAGTAATCTTTTACACTGAATAGTAGCTCAACCTCTTGTGATTTCTTGAATAAAAAGTGAAAGTTGATGACAGCTTAATAGTAGAGAAAATTTATTTTGTGAACTTCAGACAGCATTTTCAGTGGTAGAATTTTATGCTGAACTGTTGAGTTAAAAATCTATGAAAATTAATTGAGTGAAACCTGTCAGGAAAGAAGAGCAGCCAAGAGCAGGAGCATGATGTGATACGTATCCATCAGAACAAAATGGAATCTGCTATCCTTTTCTGATTTAATCTCAATTAACACTGAAGCATGAGA
This sequence comes from Falco cherrug, assembly GCF_023634085.1. Lineage (NCBI taxonomy): Eukaryota > Metazoa > Chordata > Aves > Falconiformes > Falconidae > Falco > Falco cherrug. Next base: position 26,404,977 of record NC_073698.1, read on the forward strand.
GAAAATAAAAAATCACCCCACATTATTTTGCTAACTACCAGGCAAAGTGGAATAAGCAAAAAATAGTTTATTTCTTAATAGTCTTTCCATTTGAGATCATCATGAAGAATTTGTGAAAATCTCTTGTTTGTATACTCTTAGAGGACCCAGAGAGACAAACTGTTTAATTGTTCCCCAACTATACGTTACTTTTCATTTTTAACAGTCTTGGAATTAAAAATGTAGGAAAAACTGTGATTGGAATCTTGTGGGAATGGCCATTAATTTCTCTGATAATGGCCTCAATGAAAACCATACCGTCTTAAATTTTAGCAAAGAAGGTTTTATAAAGGTTTGAGGCCTGATGGAATAAAAACAAAATATTAAAAGCAATATAAAAGATAGATTGGAATTTATGTACGATTCAGTAGTGTTGGAGGAATATTACCAATTTTCTTTAAAAACAAGGAAATTACTTTTTACATACAAATTGTGATTTTCCATTAGTGTAAATGGTCCTTTAGCATATCAGATATATTCAGGCTTAGGTTTTTACCTATTTTTGGACTAATGTTACTGTGTATGTTGCTGCCCTTGTTTGCTGATGAATATATTCTGTTTCCTGGAAAGAAATAGACATGTTTTTTTCTGAATGAGCATCCAGTGGAGGCCATGTACATCAATTTTTCCAACCTGTGTGCTGCAGAAGCTAAATCTACAGGTCACGTGCTGGCTTCTGACTGTGGTATACCTTGTATGTCTCCATCGTTTGATAATCTTTAGCTGAGCTATGAAAGGGTGTTATTGCCAGCTGTGCAGGGAAGTTCAAAAGGTTCTGCTGGACAACACTACAACAGAGACCTTTTCTTGGGAATGTCCTATTCTGAAAGTACTAGAATAGCTCCTTTATTTCAGTGACAGTGACAAATTACTAAGGGCAGCTCTCTCAATGCAGTATTTATTTAGAGGATTCCACTTCTTTAAAAGGAATCAACAAATTCTCAATTTGTGTACACTAAAACAGAAAAAAAAAAAAAGTCCTTCTAAATTCTTGTTTTCTACTTTCAGGTTTAAGAAAATATACTTACTTTTCCCCTTCTTTTGTTAAATTTAACTTTTCACAATCCCCACAGTAAAGTTGTAATGCTGCTGTTCTCTAAAAGACATAGATTCTCTAGGAAAAATGTAAGTGTAAAAATGAAAAGGCCATAATGGACATTCCCATACAGGAGAACTCCTACAGATTCCTGTTGTCATTCATGGTTTCCAAAACATTTACAAGATGTTAAATTACAAGCAGGTTTTGAGTAGCTTTTGGAAAATAATTTGGTTTCCTGGCTGCTGGCTTCTTAGGTTCTCCATTGACTCTAATACTCAGAAGTTTTTATTGTTGATTTTCTTCCCATACCCATCAGTATTACCAGTTGTAATTGTATGTAAATGTAAACCTCTTGTAAAGGCAAGACACATACTTTCTGCCAGTACTTTGTCAACCCTATTAGAAATTCATAGCTAATATCATCACAGACATCAGAGAACAGTAAAGGTCAGTGAATTATATAATTATGCATATAGCTGAATGATAATATCAGTTCAGAAGTTGCATTCACTTAGATACCTAGAGCAGATAAATTAAGGTAGGGAGAGGAAGATTTTCATACTGCCTGACAAATACTAACTGAGAAACAGCTGTAGGTGTGACTGAACAGTCATTTTGTAGAACTTTTGAGTTTAGACCTGGCAGACAAACAAATTTTGAAGGATCTGGAAGCAGTGGTTGTTACTCCCAGTTTTTATTCTCATGTGTATCAACAGTGAAACTATAAAGTATCAGTCAAGCATTTGTGTTTCTGTTTGAGTTGCCCGAATTTCAAACTAATAGCACCTTTTTGATTATTTTGAGAGCAGAAAAGAAAGGGGTGAATCTTCTCCTTTTCTATAACCATGCTTAGCAGTCTTCACTTTGTTCTTCTGATAGTGAAAAAGGGCAATCAGCAACAAAATCAAAAAGTTTTACTAGTCCAACATCAGTGGAGAAACATTAAATGAATAATTTTCAGGAATTCCAGGAAGAACTAATTTCCTTAATGGAAATTCTAAATTCTGATATGCCTTCACATTTTAGAGTTTGCATCAAGAAGCAAAACTTTTAAGGTCATTGCCTGAATTTATGAAGCAGGGACAGATTGCTGTTATATGCCAACATTTAACTCTGTATTTACATTAAAAAAAAATCCTTACTTTTTCTTTTCTAAACCAGCCAGCAATAATGAAGGGTGGACATGGTTTACAGGACTTATAGCTGTGGGGTCTGTGGCCATTTCCTCAGATTTCTCCCTAAACACAACTCTCAGTGCAATTTAGTTGAGAGCCAATTATGTGCCTCCATTTACATTATCTAGGTGTTGCCTACCAAAACTTTCCTGTAAACTTGGCTCAATGAAAAGTTTTTAAATTATACTGTACTGAATGTCATCAGTAGTTTTTACTCTCTGGTATACAGAAAACAAGGGAATTTAACATGCATAATTATCTGGATAGTTCATGTATTGAGATCAGGAATTAAGTACTGCAAAATGCTGTTTCATTTTGTGTACTGCATTAGGTGATTGTGTTTATGCATTTGTACCATAATATGAGTTAAGTCAGAGAGTATAGTTTTGAAGATTTTCTTCAGTGCTGTTGCTTAATGATTTTGAGTTTTGTGCTTTATTAATTTATTTGCATTTTCAGTCTTGCAAATTATATGCTTGGGCATATTTCTTAAGCAACTGAGTGAGTAATGCAGGAATATTTTGCATGTGATTTTGGGGGTGGCTGAGAGTTGTTTTTCTGTGGGTCAAGAAAGCAATAGGAGTGAAAAAATGATGTGTTATTTCCATGATGTAAATGTTCTGCAGCAGTAGCAGCAGCTGAGCAACTCACTGTTATTCAATGCTACATTAACTTTTCCATTAATGCTGCTGCTGTAAAATATGAAGCCCTTAAGCACTGTGAAGTTGCTGCCTGGTTTTTGTTCCTTTACATGGCTGCTGTATATTTGCATGTTACAACCATTATATGGATAATCACCATCATTACTTTTTAGAAGGTCATTCTCTTCTTGATGTGAATATGGTTAGATACAGAGAACCCTTATTAGAAGAAAAGATCTTTAAACATACTTGCTACAAATGCTGTCTTTTTACTTATTTGCTACTATGATTATATGATGGCGGCCCAAGTGTCAACAAGATATTTTGCTTCTAGGTTTTTCTTTCTCTCTTCATTAAATAAAAAACAAAACCAAAAATAACCCAAGAAAACAAGCTAGAGACTACAAAACTATTTTTTTCCCCTTAAAAAAATTAACAAAACAGTCCTGTTAGGGGGGAAATTATTTTTCAGAAATTCAGAAAAATGTTATTTTGCATTGAGATTAGTTATTGTTATGTTATAAACATAAACATATTTTCAAAATGCTGGGTTTTTTTTAACTGAATAATATATGGAAATTGGAATTATGGATATTCAAATTTCTTGTAATTTTTAAATCTTTGTTGAAAATATATATATTTATGGGAATAGTGGATTTAATAAATGCCATTAACAAATCAGAGGAGCAATTCATGGCACTTCTAACCAAGACATACCAACTATTCCACCCACTCTCCCCTCCAGAATTCACAATACAGTTCATGTGGGAAAGCAAGATTCTTTCTTCAGCTCTGAAAGTAGTCACTTTATGCCCTAAATAATGAAGTTATAATCTTGGTGGTGCCAGTGAGGAGACACCTCAACACTGAATAAATCATTTCAGTCTTTATCTACCTTGTTTTCCCCATCTGTAATATGTGAATTATGGTACTTTGCTAAAAGAGTGATTTGAGATCTGCTGATGGAAAAAAAAAAAAAAAAAAAAAAAAAAAGCCCTTAAAATAGTACTTAATTAATACTTTATCTTAAGAGAAAGTTTTTTAATATTTTGTGCTGCTTTGCTTTATTTTTAAACACGCTTTAGTCATGTAGGTCTTTAGTGAGTTTTTGCTATGCCTCAGATTCACTGTGTTCACCATTTTAATGGTTAAAATTATCAGCATTTGAATCAGCGTCAGCTTCTGAACAATAACAGGATGGGTTTGTGTGATGGCTCATATAGAGTCCTTTCTAGCTGCATGTAGCCATTGCCATTGCACTTAAGATCTGTTTCTGGCTTTTTTGGAACAGGATGAAAAGGCACATCTGATTTGACTAACAAGTCCTTACTTCCATATACAGTCGAATTGTTTTGTTTCTTTTCTGTGCATTTCTCTCCCACCTTTCTATCTTACATAATTTTTGTGATACTAATATCTTTTTTTTCAAATTCAGGTATTTTGATGTTGGTGTTATTTGATTTCAGTTACACATAGGATGATTACTCTAGTATCCAAATGCTAGAAATAACATTCTGTATTCTGTAAATAGACAGACTATCCATATTGAGCCCTAAATCCACCAAAGAAATTCTGCCCTGGTTTCATGATACCACATCTACAAGAAACTTTAGAATTTATTATATTTTTTCCATTATGAAAATATTGCTTTTATTTCAGGAATTTCACTTACTTAGTGTTTAACTTAATCATTTAGGAATTTTTCACAGTCTGGTAATCACTGATCTGAATGGCATTGTGTTACCAGCACATGTTCTGAGTGCACACTTACTAATGTGAACCCTCTTGGGTGTTGCTTGAATCTCATCCCTGCATTGTGTCCTTCCAACATAGTATTACGATTTTTCTCTTTTCTTTTTCATATGCTGCTGAAAAAATTTTTACACTTTTATCCAGGGTGTATTTCCTCCTAAAACCAGTTTGGTGTCCTTTTTGGTTTGATTCCCTGGCTGGATAGTGTATCTGTACTTACCAGCAGCAACGTGACACTCAGAAATGTTTGTGGTCTTGTTTAGGTAGCTCATATAGGGATGTTTTGGGAAAGAAGTGGGTAAATAAAGTGATTGTTTCAAACTGGTAAATTATTTTTAAGCTTTTTTTTTAATTGAATAAGGTACTCAGGATTGATGACATATTTTGGAACGAGAAAGGCTGTACAATTCAAAATTTTCTTACAAAACCACATGATTTTTTTAATAAATTCAATATTTGTATCAGTTTGAATGGGCTGTCATAAAAATCAATAACCACGTATGAACAAAGTAACATAAAAATGTAGTATACTTTGAATGTTGAGGAACAGCAGAGCTCTTAGATATCACGAAAAGCAGATTAGAAAACCCTAAGGTGGATAAACCCCAAAGTGTTTGTGTAAATAGTATTGTTGTGTAAATATAGGATAAAGATTTTTGTTTCATATAATACCTGCTTCCACTTTAAGAAACTGGGTTTTCTTTCATGTCTGGGAAAAAAAAATCTTCCTCCCTGAAGCATTAAGGTTCCAGGTTTGGGAAGCAACTTAGTGTAAAAATTTAATATTCACTATAACTGAATAATTTAAGTTGAAGTTCTAGTTTGTCCTTCTGTTCATTAAAACTGAAAAGAATCTCAAGATACTTGATGAAAAAAACCAAGGAAAGTTTTGTGACCTTCCTTGATATGAATCCAGTTAAAGGATTAGCAATGTAAGTCAGACTCTGAAATGAAAAGGCAAAAATATAATAGTAAAAATATTTTAACAGTGATTAGCTGTTATCTGGAAAAATAGATTTCATTTCACTCAGTAGAACACTATATTTTGTTGAGAATCAAAGTTTACAAAATAAATTTCAATATTTTTTAGTATAGCAGGTGATGAATGTTCTCCCACAGAGGTTATATCAGAAAATCAATATTTGTAAAATTGAAACAGTATAGGTTTGTATTGATCCATGTGGCTAAATCAAAATGAAAGGCTTTGTAACAGCTTTCTTAGACAGCCTGCTACCCGGTAATGGCAAACTATCAATTTTAGCTTTCCACTGATAAATCAGCTTGAAAATTGGATGTCAAATATTTTTTTTTTTACTGAAGTAGTGATTTTTTTCTTCCCTCTAACCTTTCTTGATGTGTTAGATTGGTTTATAAGACTAAGCTCTGCCTTTTTGAAAGCTGTTGTCAAAACTGACATTTAGATATATTTTGAAACAAAACCTAAACTCTTAAAGCCTAATTTTGTGTACTAGCTGGCTTGCTGGTAATCCTGTGTGTACGCTTCTGTGTAAACAAACATGAATATATGTTTAATACTGAAAATGACATTGATTTAATACTTTAGGTGTATAAATTTCTCTCTTTTCTGATCTCTGGAGTTCACAAAGGTCAGATCTTCAACTGCAGCTTTTAGAAACTAATGCTCCAGAAACTATTTTAGATTTCAGTGGTTAGGAAGATTGATTCTTCTGTAATTGACTGATTTTCTTTCTTATTTTGTGTTAAGTGAGACTTTATGAAATGATAACAAGAACATCAAGATAACAAGAAAACCTGCATGGTTGCTCGTTGTTTTTCATGCTGTAGAAAAGAGGATGCATTTGCTTTTACTCAGAAAATAGATAGAAAAGTCCTTTATAATGGTGGGGAGAAACCCTTTAATCTGGGTCAAATGCAGTAGTGACAGTTGACGGTGCCATACCTTCATGTCTATACAGCAGAATATAAGTTAGCTCGAGTGGGTATTGATTGTGAAGTTTGCTGTTGTATAATTACTTTTGGCTGTAGAAAAATGTGGTGTGTATTGATCTAGATGGAAGCATTTGACCAGCAGTTTCCCTTGGCTAACAGTGAGTGTCATCTTTCAGCCATGATAAATGGTAACACTCCGGGTCAGCATAATTACTTAGTGGTGAAATGAACCTCCTGTACCCTTCTCCCTCTCACACCAAAGAACCACCGTAATCATCTTTATCTGAAAGCCATGATTTACTGAACTAACCAGCCCCTTAATAAAGTCCTTCCCTCCCTCCCCACAGTATGCACCCACTTTATTTGTGGGTCTGTACTTTTAAAAACTAAACTGTCCTGTTCTGAATCCACAGGCATGATTTTTTTTTTTTCCCTTAACCCCTGTCAGTCGACCTAGACCTGCAGGAGGCCAGGTCTTGTGACAATCTTTTTATCTTTATGTTCAATGTTTATGTAGAAAAAGGAGAAAGAATAAGGTGTCCATCGTTTTGACACATTGGTTTTTAAGTCTTGGAATCAAATGTTATTAACGCGCTGGTAAATTATTAGTGTACTGCAGTGAAAACTGCCGTATGAATTTATAGTCAGTAGCCCTTTTTATCTTACAGATAAATGTACGCTCTGTAAGTACTGTCTTTTGAGAACAGATGAGGATATCTTTTCTCGATATGCTGCTAGAACAGCTTCATTTATAATAATTTTGACACCGTGTTTAATAAGTTTTAAATGTAAGATATTTTTTTTAAGTATTAGCCATTTTTCTGTTCACGTGTACGTCTAATAGGTGCCAAATGTTTTCAGCATAAAGAAATTTTATTTGTTGCTAGAAGAGAAAACTATGATGATTTGTATTGTTTGGCACCTTTTTAATGGGGAGTTTTCAATTTGTTATCAATATTTCATTAAAACTTCGTAGCATGTTGTTGAAAATGGATTTGTGTTTACTTGCCAGTAGTGTAATATGGCCCTGGGGTAATGACTTTTTGTTAAGTAATGTTAGTTAAAGAAAATCTGGCAATAGTTTTAGATCATTTTAAGACAGCTGTGAAGGGTTTGGATAAAGGTCATTTTCAGTGATTGTGCTTAGTTAAATAAATGTGAAGGGTTTCACAATGGGAATCTTGCTTTTCAGTGTGCTGTCATAAATTTCCCTTTAGCACATCTGGGAATATGAAGTAAAATGTAGTTGTTTCTGCCTTGAAGGCAATGTATTTTATATTTTCCTTGCTTTGTTTGTTTTCCCCTTATAATGCTGTTTATTCACATAACTAGAGTTCAGAGGTTTTACTTTGTCATAAATTAAATCTTCTGTTCTCTGACAGTTTCTGGGACCTGCTGGATATAATTTTCAAATGGTTGTAACTTGAAGATTTTTTGCTGTGATTTAGTCATTAAAAGTGTTAAATTTTCTGACAACTCAGCCTCTATTGTGACCCTGGTTCATTGCTTGCTCTCTCCCTTGGCCACAGCTGGCCTCTTGCTGTTCACAGCTGAAAAGTGAAATCAATGCTGGGTCTAACAAAATGCAGATGAAAGCCATTCTGATCATATATAGTCATTTCCCGTAATTTTATCAGCCTTCAGTTTCTTAAATGATCTCTGGAAATCATTGTTTGTTCATGTGAATACAATATCGAATTTTGTGATAAAATGTCCTGTCTTTCTGAAAAGTAATACTTTCTTAAGCGTTAGTAGTGATATACAGCTCACATTGCCATAGCACAACTTTTTTAAAATACCAGTCTGCTCCTTCCCCTGTTCCCTCTTGAAGGGAAGCACTACGTATCAAAGCCCGTCAAAGAGCTGCTGGCTGAATGCTGCCGACTTTGAGCCTTTGGAATCTTGCGAATTGAGGTTTTTATGTTCTACAAGGCTCAGAGCTGGAAAGTAAGAACTCTTACCATGTGTCAATCCACGTTGCCATTGATCTCTCATCCTTTTTATTTTTATTTGAGCAAGAGTGGTAGGAAAGCTGTGTTGCAGTTAGAGGTGGCAGCATATGATGTAGCTTAATGCTCCAAAGGTCACGGAACTACAATGAGTTTGATGGAAAACAGCCTTTCTCCTTATTTTAAATGGTTCCTGCTTTGATTACAGGCATTTATTATAATTATCAAGAGATTAGTCTGTTGTTATAGAATCCTTGTAATGGAACCATTTAAAAGGAATATAATGGCAGTTTATTGGATTTTGCAAAGGAAAAGAGAGCAGATAAAGTGGTATTTTTAAAATTGATCAAATGCTGCCCTAAGCATACCGATTTTTTTCTTTGGTTTAACTTCACATTTCTTTTTTTCGTTTTCTGTTAAATACTAAATAAGTAACTTTTTCCAGATTTTGAAGATATTTTATTTATACATTTTCATCACAGTCTAACCCTGTGCAATTTAGTTGTTAAAGACATTCCTCCCATAAATGATCTTAAGCTATACATATCATAGAATATGTACTGTCTTGTGCAGCTGCTCTGTGATTTTAATACCTCCATTTTAAAAATGGCAACTAAAGAGTATTGTTGATCAAAAATAACATATAAAAGAAAATTATATATTTCACCACTGAAGTGCAGCTAGGGCGATTTCTTTTTTATATTAGCAAAATACCATAATATTGATGAAACTTGGTAAATTTCTTTCATGTGTATATTCATTTCCCCTACTTAACTGTGTACAGTTGTATTTACTGCACTCACTCCAAAAGAATAAATGTTAAGATTATAAATCAATCATCTTCTTCAAATGTTAACAGAATACTGTGACCTGGCAGTGTATGTTCGTACTAGATGACATTTTAAAAAATTAAAAGCTCATAAACTTAGGGGGTTTGATACTAGGAACTGGTTTATATTTCAAGACCAATTAATTTCACAATATGTGTAAGTATGTCTTCTTTGTATGAACACCTTCAAAGGTCTGGGCCAAATCTACATTCTTCTAAGGAGTAATTACAGAGCCCAAGTCCTCCTGCTGAGAATGTACTGTTCTGTGCTCGTTAGATGGGCAATGGCATCAGTTACTTGGTACCGCTGTTAACCAGGGGACGAAAGTTAATTCACTGAAACTTAGTTGACACAGGGCTATTTTGAAGGCACTGGGGAATCAGCCCCAAAATAACAGTGGAAAACGATACAACAGCAAACTACCAGAATCAGGTTACAAGTCTGCTACTCCAATATCTGTTGGCTGCCAGCAGAGGAGGCCTAGGGAGGAGTGTGGTATTTCCCAAGGTGACTTTATTGTGACACTCCCCCAGCGTATCCTCCCAGCTTTCAGCAAACTGTAGCTCAGGGACTTCCTGAGCCACAGGTGATATCCTTCAGTTTAATAACTTTTGGGGTTTGTTTTTTTCCCCCTCTATGAAAGAAAATGCATAATCCCTTTAAGATCTCATGTAAACTTCTATTATCCATGATATGGCATAACATTCTGTTCCATACCTTGAGTATATTGTGTGAGAAATCCACACAAAGTGTACTTTCATTTGTTCTGAACTCGTTGCTTGATAACTATATGTTCTCCCTAGGCTGTTTCTTCTGAGAAATTGTTGAGTCCTTGTTGCTGATTCACCATCGTGGTGCCATTTACAGCATTAAAAATCACTGTCACATCCCTCTCAGTTATGGCTCTGTTCTTTGGCTGAGAACGTTTGCAATGGCCTTGTCGACCTCCCTGGAGGCTCCCCTAGCAGGCTGTAGCTTATTCTGGAGCAGGTCGCTGTTAATCCTTCCAGCTGGAGCTATTTCACTTTGTGTAATAGCCAGAGAAGAGAACGACATACACATGTACTTGCTTCTGTCTCATTCCCCACCTACCCTCCCTCCCCCATCTGCAATGTGCCAGGTTTTAGTTTTATTGCCATTAGAAAGCTAATCAGGAATGACTAAAGCTTCCTCAACCAAATCCGCACATCTACACTGACTCAGTAGTCTCAAAAGAATAAAAATAATAAAGACTTAGATTCTGAATCGGAGCAATGTGGTAAGAGATGGGCCTGGGCCTGAGCCATATGGTTGTAGTCTTTTCATTCCCCATTCCAATTAATGTTTTGCTAGTGTAAAGTGAGACAGCATCATCAGAAAAGGCTGACAGTGTTCCATTCCACAAAACTTTGGTGATTCATGGGGGAAGCATGTTGTGTCTGCCATAGCTTTTCACGTATAAATTGTATTTACCTTCAGATAGAATCAGGTGTAACAGTCTAGGCACAAATTATTATTGGTGTGTATGTTTGAGAAAGGAACACTTTATTGACAAAGTCTGAAAAAAATAATTTTGATTTACTGTCACAGGCTTTCAGAATATCTTCAGAAGATTGCAGGCATAATGCTGTATAATCAATTGCATTCTGGTGCCTTTGGATATCGGTGGTTAGCATATATGTGTATTTCACAGTGCTGAATAGTGGTTTCTTTGTTTTTTGATGTGCAAGTTACAAAATAAAAGTACTTTGCTTGCAAATTTAACTTGAAATTTAGGGAAAGTGACCATGATTCTTCCCCTAGCAGATGCACCTTGAGCACTGAATGACTCCTGAGAAAATAAATTAATCTGCAGAGACCTCCCAAAGTGGGGAGAGATTCCTCTTCATCTTTCTAAAAGTTTCCATATAGTCCAGGTGCTGGGTGCACTGCTGCTCCAAGATAATTGGAGCATTATTATTATATGTATTGTGCTCATTTTATTTTATTTTGGTATGCTATGTCCTATGGAACAGAAGTAGAAAAGATTAATATCAGAAAGATAAATGCTCTAACCTGTTTTCTTTCTTCCTGCTTAATTTCAAAGGTCTGCTGCAGGCACAGGAAGGTTTTGGAGATCTTCACTAAACAGTTTTTATACACATTTGTAGTGAAAAAACCAAGTATTATAAGTAAATAAGCTATTACTAGCTTATCCAACAAACCTCCATAATGTTTCCTGTACTTTCCTTCTACTCTGAGTTTTCAGTGTTTCTTGTGAGTGTGTCTGCTCTAGAGGCAGGCTCTGAATGGTTCCATGCCATCAGCCACTCTCATGATGTCAGAGGCGGCCCTAAGGGAAGAGATGACGGAGTCTGTGCATTTGTGACTATTAACTGGTGACTGATAAAACTCTAGCAAGTTAGTGTCTGAGAAGGGTGTATTACTGAGTCAGTTCTGGACTTCGTGTTTCCTTAACAGTGAGAGTTTTAGTGTGTTTCTTTTCTACCATGTTAGCTGTGCTGAAGGGTGCACAGATATTTGTAAGTTATCAGCAAAGGCGTCTTTGTTGTGTAAGGGCTGATGGTCCCGCTGCTGACCAAAGGCTGGTTGGAACAGCATCAATAATAGTCTCTATCAAGTCTCTATCAAAAGAAATTTTGACAAATAATCCGATTAATGATAGGGAATAAGTTCTGAATCACACTGCCTTCTCACTGGTGTCCAAAATGCTACAGTCATAGGCACACTGCAGCTGTCATTATCAGTGTTTTTTTCATTATCAGTCTGTTGAGTTATACTGCCTGTTTGGAAGATGATATTGCCGGTAATGGGAATAAATTCTTAACACAATGTTGTAAGTGTGGTGGAGGGTAAAGCAAGAGTATTTTCACAGCATTGTATGTAGATGTCACGGTACAGTGTCATTTTCCTAAGCTCTCCCTGAATAATGGAAGTATTACATATTTTTTTCAAGGGATAAGATAAATATAAACAAAATGCTTTTTTGCTGTGAACAAGAATACATTTTTGTGGGCTTTGGTTTTTTTTTCCAAAACCAGATAAAAAAACTTTTGACAGATTCGGTATTAACTAGGAAGAGCAGCTGACTTCTTGGTCCATAATTCAGCTTTGCTACTCCATGGGAGGATACTGCTATTAAAACAATAGTAGATCCATTATACATTGTACCTTGGTTTGGATGTGTAGTTTGGAGCCACATCACTAATTGCAGAGATTACAGAACATCTACAGAAAGACAAGGGTGTATCAAGACAATGATAATATGAGTATGACTAAAGCAACTTAATTTAGATAGTTTGGTAAAAGAAAGACTTATGGAAGGTCAGGCCTGATGTATATATTCACCCACATAGTCCCATGTTACTTTGGTTGCTTAAACAAAGCGTGAGATACTAGGCAAAAGCTATTCCAGAACTGTATTTAAGTCAATTATTTAAGTCACTTATTTAAGAAAAAGTCCTATAAAGCATGAGATGAGACTAGAATCTATATCCATTTTCCATATAAAAGATTAGTAATCTTTCAGAGTGATTTAGCAGCTTTTCATACTGGTGTCAATTCAATCCATTTCTTACTAGGAATGTAAGAAGTTTCTCACTAGTTTGGATTTTTGATTTGGTGGTTTGCTTCTTCCAAAAAAAGAGATCTGTTTCAGAAAGCAGAAAAAGAGTTAAGAAAATAACCTCAACTAAAGTCTTATCTGTATGTAACAAATAGCAATTTCTATATATATTTTCCTACCAGTGTTCAATCTGTAGTGTAAAACAATACATTGATATTCTACCAGTAGTAGAATTTTCTGAAATTTTTGTGGAATTAAGCCCCTAACATATGTCCTGAAACAAGTCTCGTTTTAAATATGTTCTTGATTTTAATGGGATTGCTCATAGGTTTATACTTAAAATCGTACTTCTTTTTAGAATTAGGCCTAAATTATATTTTTTCTTTAAAAATAAGTATATACTACACCACAGATTCAAATTCTCCAAAATAATGTTGCTTTTTTAACATTATATTATGTATAATAAACAGTATTCTGTTTTTAAGTGTTAACTATTAGGATTTCTCAATTGCTTTAATAACATAGTCTGATTCTTGAGAGTGTCAGGTGGTTTTTTTTACTTGGTTGCTTGAATTTATATAGTTTTTGTCTCCTGAATGTATATAATTTTATGTTCATTATTTCCTATGGGTTCAAAATAACTTTGTTTTCAATAAGGCATTTACAGTCTGCATCTGGGATTTTGAATCCTGACCTGATTCTCCATTGCAGTTTTATAGCAATAAAATCATAAGCCTGTTTTTCAAAAGAGGAACTTTGAAATTTTTTCAAATTTACACAGATGAGATGATTTCTGTGATTTTTGTCTATTTTATATTTTGGAATTTGCTTTAGCAGGTCACTCAGGTGATGAAAAGATACCGCCATGTAAATTTTACTTGTAGTAATATAAGACTGGGACAAGTCAATCGGCCACTTTCTCCAGTTCTCTCATTTAATGGGTTCCATATAGCCTGTAATTCTCATTTTCTCTCTCTGCCTCTTGGATTTCTCTCAGTCATGTGAATTCTCTGACCTGATCCTTCCCTTGACAATTCAACACAAGTCTTAGATGCCAAATTCTTTTATAAGAACCCCAGGTTTTTATGTTCCCTACAGTTGAGATCTTTGTTATTTGAGACAAGTGCAGCAGGATTCCTATCACCCAACTTTCCCCGAGGTGCAACTAGTTCTCTCCATCGCCTAAGAATTGGGCCTGGATTGATTAGTTAAATGTCAATAATGTTGATGTCTTAAGTTAGAGAAAGAAACTCAACTCAGCTATCGTTTGGCATAATTTGACAACCTTAATTTTCCAGTAAATTACAACTGTTAATTGCTAGTATTAACTTCCCAATAATTGAACTCTGCCTTCCAGATTGCAGGAAAGGAAAACAAATTCTACCATGTCATAGGCAATTTGGTCCCTGTAGAAGAATCAGTTCCCAAAAATAAGGTGATAGTCAACCTCACAGCATCTTCAAACATTATTTCTTTTGAGCTACACAGGAGATCTGGAGCAGCTATAATAAAGCAGGAGGCTCCAAAAGAATGAAGCTGGTGAAGAAGGGAGGGGCAGATGTTATGTTCCCCCAAGTTGGTCATTAGAAATTTGACAACCTCTGAGGCTGGCATGACCTGCTCCATGGCTCCTTAAGCCACATGTGATTTTTCAGCACTTCAGGGTCAACTCTTTCCTAGGGCCTGTGTCACAAGGAGCTTTGGCAGAAAATATTCTGAATTATCCAGATCCGCAGCTCAGAGAAAGTAAGCAAAAAAATACTATTGCTATATTGCCCTCAAACCCAGGTACAGACTGAGTCCAGCTCCCTTTCTTCTCACTTTCTCACATTTTTGAACTACTAGAATGTCATCTCTCCTCAACTCATAGCTTGTATTTCACAGTCATGTAGTTTTTGCTTTTTGCTTTCCTGAATCAGGAAATTCGGCTACCCATGTTATGAAGGGAAAGCAGCACATCTTTCTGTGATGGATTATGGTTCTTTCCCCCATGAATTTTCTACTTCAGTACTGTTCCAGTCCATAAGCTTTCCTTTCTGGTATAATAATAGTTTGAAGTCCTGTTCTCATTTGTCATCTTCCATGCAAACTATGGTAACAAAGTCATTTAAAAAACCCACTGCAGAGAACATGTAAAGGATGAAATCAGCTTAATTATAAACTTTGAGGATTGTAATTCCTCATGGTGATTCTACACAGAAAAGTGGTGGGGTTTTGTATAAATTTATTAAACCGTTGCTATGATTTTTCTTTAACTGTAATATTCATTTAAGTAAGAACGTACAGCCAAAAATAGCCAAATATACATTAAATATATTTTTAAAGCATATCCCTATAGGAAATCATACTATACAATATCAACTGAATGATGAAAGTACATGGAAAATTCAGGAGATACATGTGGTCATGTCACAGGTTTGTGCTACAGACAAGGGAAAAATCAGCTGTGTCTCATGATTGTTGCTCAGGATTGCTTAACAGATAAAGTAGCTAAAAGGAAGGAAAACGTTAAAAAAAGTATATCCTGAACAAAGGATTGTCAAATACTTTGTATGCAAAAATTCTTTAAAGCTGTTTGTTTTCCAAAACCCTCAAAAACAGAGATTTTTTTCAAGACAGAAGACAAGGAAGTTTTAATCCTGTGTTGCCTTTTTTTTTTTTTTTATGTCATGTCTGCTTCTTCTCCCACAAGTTTTGCAGAGCCAAAAATAAATCATTAGGTCATGCTGATATATTTTGGGATGTTTTATAGAAGACTGCTTCTATACTTCTAAAGAACCTCTTGACTGTCAGAAATAAAGTATAAATAGAACAGTTTTGATTTACTTGCCAAGCTGCTTTCTTAGCTCTTACAAAAATTCCCAGGAACAAAAAAGACCAAAGTTAAGATTATTTCACCATTTATTTGATAGTATTGTAAACATGATCTCTATTAAAAATCCTATAGCACTCATGGCTATGCCACTTGGCAAAGGTTTATTTCATCAATACAAGTTGCATTTGTGGATAGGAATAACTGTTTGTACACCAGTCAAGACATATCCACTAACTGGGCCAGCATGCCTTTGTTTTGTTTCTGAAGAATGATCTTAGATTTGCAGCTAGGTGTGTGCTTTGTTTCTAACTTAGTCTGTACTTACAGATGAAAAAGGAATCTGTCCCAAAAAACTTTCAGAAAGTATAAAATTTCAGACTTCCATAAATTTCAATTCGAAGATTTCCAATTACCAAGTTTGAAATGACATTTTGCAAAAATAATCCTTCTGTTAAAACAGTTGCCTTTTAATAAACAGCTCTGCATGATGGAAATAAAAATAATTGCCTAGTTAAAACTTTATTGTTTATTTTTGATCACTGTTGCTATTCATTGATAAGTCTCAAGGAAGCTAATTATTTCTTCTCGATGCCAGGTTTATAAGTTAGCTGTCTTTAAACAGCTGCAGCTTGAATAATGTATAAAGGTTTGAAGCAGTAATTCATTATGAGTTTTTAAGAAATAATATTAAAAAAAAAAAGCTGTCTTAGTTTTAGAATAAGACTTTAAAAATATTTAGACAAAATATTTTTTTTCTTCTAATTAAAGATTTTGAGAGACAAAATTTCTATTTCTGGATGCCATAGCCTTTGAGCCATAACTTACATAACAGGAGTAACTAATGAGATAAGGAGTCCTAGCTGTCTACCTCAACCCTGCAGTTGATGTTAAAAGTACATCTCTAGATTTTTTGACAAGTCATTTCTGGTTTGCCTTGAAACTGGGATGGAATTAGTATGCTCAGTAGCTGCTTCAGTAGTTCTTTCACAAGAAATTCAGACACCTTAATCTATGCATCTGGAATGGAGCAGACAGTTGGGGCAGCATCCTCAGCAGCAGTCACATATGTTATCCCTACTTACAAGTCTGAGCCTTTAGCATTTGACCTTTAAGTAAGCCAATGAGGCACAAAAGTCTTCAAGAGCTTCAAGCCCTTTTACTTGGATGCCTGCTTTGAAAACTTGTGACTGTTTTTTTGGTTGTTCAGGCACAGTAACCATACTGAACCAACTTTTAGCTAGTGCAATTCCAGAATTGCAGAGAAGTCACAAAAGCCTAGGTATTTTTGAGAAGCTGGGACCCTTTTGTCCATAGTTATATATTTAATATGATAAGAACAATCTTGAAATACAGTGGTAATTGTTTTCCTTGTAGAAGTTGCCTGCTTCATCAGAACATTTGCAAAAATTCAAAACTTCTGCATTGAGCTGATGCGGACTGTATGCAGGTGACAATTACAACAAGCTGAGCAGGGACCTCAACCTCCAGCTTTGCTTATTGGAGTTTCTTAATGCAGTGGTATTATTGCCATTAATAATTCAAAGATAAAATTGATTTTATTTTTTTTTTCTTTTCAGAAAAGGTAGGAAAAGCTACATAAAGAATCTAGTGGTGTTCATTTCACTCAGGAGCAAAATATCCTATCATTTACAAAAGTAGAAAAGATAGCACTCATGCAGAAGGCAGAGGAGGAAGGTGTCTCTGTGAGATTCTGAATAAATTGTTCTCTCTATCTTCTCTTTTCAGTACAACATCTGAACCAAGAAAAAAAAAAAAAAAAGTTAGATGAGCAAGGGTTGTGTTTTGGAGAGGTGGTTGGTTGGGGGTTTTTAAACTAATTCTGTGCAAGAAGGGAGTCAGACAATAAGATGCTATACTAGAGGCAAGGCATAACTACAGGAGAGAGTTTGCTTACTTTCCAGTGGTCATAACACCACTTTATTTGGTTTTTCTGCAACCAGTTTTTCACTTTCCTCCGTCAAAATTTAGTCACCATGCTTCTGACTCAAATGCATTTACGTATTCTTGGCTGAATAGAAGTAGTGAGCTCTATTATCAGACAAATGCTGTCTACAGAACTGTTGCTAGAGGAATATTTAGTGTTTGAAACTCAAGAGATGAACTACATTGAATACTTGATTTTCAAAAAAGGAAGTTTAATTCTGTAAATATCTTAGGCAGTCTCATAAGAACTTTATCTATAGAAGTTAACCTTGTTCAGAAAAGAGCATCTTTATGGCAAAATTGATGGTTGTCCCAAAACATTTTCCATTTCCTTCATTAAATCAGCATTTCACTTTTTTAAAATTAAGATAAACAAGATATATTCTGAGATGTTTATCTGATTTCTTATGGCTTATAGCTGTAAAATGGCACACTACTTTCCAGATGATTTTAACAAAAAGTTGTACTATTTTACAAGGACTCCTGTTTGTTGTGTTCATAGGGCACTGACTTTTATCCTTCTTTTAAGTTGACAATTAAGGTGCTTAAGAAACAAAATACAGTTGCTACCAGCAGGTGGTATGCTTGTACGAATAGATTTGAATGGAATTTTGGGCTGAAAACTTTTTTAAATCAGAAAACAATATTTAGGTTAAATCTTTTGATGAAAAATTATGATGGTTTAAGTCCCTATGAAAATGCCTGATTTTGTCCCTTTCATTTTTCTAAATTAACAAAAGCCTACAAAACTTTTTATTTTGAAATTTTATTTTGTTTTCATGTTGTATTTCTTCACAGAAGAAGCTCGCGAGCTGATGTCATGGTACCTGCTTCTGATGTGGTATTATAGCAAGCATAATAGTCAAACTGTAAAAGAAATAAGATTTTTATTTTTTGTTGAAATTGGAAGATCATTGGCTAAATAGTTCAATTTTTGTGTCAGTGAAACTTTGAGCTAGTTCCATGTTTTGAATAAGGAAAGCTGCATTCTTTGCATGGAGTACATTTTGCTTAATTATTGGCATGTACAGTTACGCTTCCAGTGTAAGCCATTTTGTCTGTTTCTTGCAATCAGTTGAGAGAGGCAACCTCAATACACCATTCATTCCATCTTGGAGTTTGTTATACTGTGGCATCATGGTAGTACTTATGAAATTTTCTGAAGTACACCACTGTGCTGAGATGGCATGATATAAGAAAAAATGCATTAAAAATAAAAATGTTGTAAAACACTGTATTTTCATTCAAAACATTTTCCAAAAGTAATTTTTACCCAAATTTTCATTTATTTGAAACTATAGAAAGGCTTTTTGGGCTCTGAGGGGTTTATTTCTTCTTTGGAGAGATGTCAACACATTCTGAAATAGGATAAAAGTTCCAGACTGGAAATCTGAGTTAAACCACAGAGTATTGTTCCAACCACTTTTTTTCCTTATCCTCAAAGTTTATCTTACTATATGTCTCAGTTTTAGTAACCGTAAAGTTTATTGCATTTTACTGTTTCAAGGGATACCATTTATTATTCCTAAAATGTTATGCACTTGCATTCTGTTATTTTGTTACTAAAAAAACCCAGTGTGATTCTGGTGAGTCAAATACTGACAATTTATGTATCTACTTTTTATATTGCCTCAGTTCAGTTTATTCGATGTCACTGGATTCTAAAAGGAACTGAGTATAAAACTTCAAGAAATTGTATTGTTTCATTTAGGTGTACTACATGTAGTGTCCTACTATGGCACATCAATATTTGGATAATTTGCCAAACTTATTTCACATTACTTTTAATTTATGTTTCATGTTAAATCAATTTAATAATTTAAAAAATTCTACTTACCTTTAGTTTTACTTTGATGACATTTGATTTATTGACATGTCCATTACTAATTTTTTAAGAGGTACGTGGCTTTGTTCTTATGTTTTTTCCCATATAGTTTTATGCATGGTTAGTCTTATTTCCCTAAAACTACTGCTTCATGATGTAAGTTTACTACTACTGAATAATATAGCAGCTATTCCAGAATGACATCTCATTCTGGAGATCTAAGCTTTATAAAAAACCTAGATAATCAGGATGATTATTAGTCCTTCTTTCTTTGTGTGTTCATTATCGTTTTTTCCTTCAGACTTTATGCAATGTACTAAAATCCCAAATCCATATACAAATTGTCTGCGTTTTACAGAAATTTTCCTGATGATCAGAAGCAAGTTATCAGACCATACAGTATAATCTGGGAATTAGCTGTCTTAGAAGCTTGTGTTTCAGGTACTACCATAGCTAAAAAGAACATCTCTATTGCCACAGCCTCCCTTTCACATCTACTGACATTACTCTCCTTTCTGATGTCTCATCTAACTGAAGATTAATACATCTAGAGAGATTTCTGGTTTCAGCTTCTTCTTTCTATTTTACTTCTTTTGAACTTCAGTGTCCTCATCTTTTTCACTGAAATTAAGTCATAAAAGTTTCAGGAGTTGGAGGGTTTCCTTAAGAGTGTGTATTAAATACACCTTTTTCCAGTGCCTTAAGAAGAGAATAAAAGCCACATAAATCACTCCTCCTTTTCTGACAAGGATGTTACACTTTAAAACAGTTCTTACAAAATTCTTCTTCAGGAATTTGGTGGATCTTTAATCATTAGTGGTCTTCTGATGGTTCTCGCTCTTATTTCGTTTGTAGCCAATTCTCCGTTCCTCTCAGTTTTGTCCTTCATGATTAATGCAATACCATTAGTAACATGATCATAGGAAAGAAACTGTGTTGGCAGTTTTCTTTTTGCCTTTCAAAGGTGACTCTTCTGCTCCTGTTCTGATGATCAGTGGTAGTTTTTTCTGTTACTTTGAGGTCCTTCGTGCTTTCTCTCACCCTAATTTCAAAGTCTACATGAAAAACCCTTCCCCTCCACTCAAACCTTGCAAAGCTACAACACATAAATGCCAATATCTGTAAAAGTTTGCAGGCTCATGAATTTCATTCATCCTTTACAAGTGTAAACAACTTATAAACTTTTTCCTTCCTGTTTTAAAAACTTCTACCATATTCCAGTCTTCACAGGGAAACCTGTGCGTCAACTAGTATGTAATCTGCTGGTAACTTGTGCTGTGTGTATTATCGATTGTGGTAAAATGAACTATTTTTTCCCCTTTTTCTGTTCATAAAGTAACTGTAGAACACAGATCAGCCATAAAGGTCACAGATTTCTGGAGCTCACTGCCTTAAACAAAAGTAACTTAAATTTGCAAGTCTCAAAATATTATAGATTATCTAACAGATATTCTTGATAACCCACTATTTATCCATTTATCCATCCATAGTTATTCACATGGATTTCTTTTTCTTCCTGTCCACTTCCACAGTTATTTCTCTTCCACTCATTTCCATGGCCATTGGTTTTCTTCTCACATCTCTGTTCCTTACAAACTTACTACTACTCCATTTTTTTCCAGCTCAGTGTTGCTTTTTCTTCACAAAATCAACTTTTCAAATCTTTGATCTATGCTTTTCAATTTCTTTGCCTCCCAATCTGTGCTCTTTATGGTTTCTCATTTCCCGGTACCATGGAAAGTATTGCCAGAAAAAAACTTTTAATCTGTCCTGTTTTCTCCTGCTCTGGTAAAATTATTCCAGTGAATAGTGAATATTATCTATTGGTTAGACCCTATTACTTTTCTTTTTTAATTCCTCACTGCCTAACTCTAGACTTTTCTATCAAGTACTTTTTCATTTTTTGTGCTCTGACTTTGTTTACATTTCTTCTCAAATTTCACCGATCATTCCTGTCTCCTGTCTCTTCTCATTTTAATTTTTCACATTTTGGCAGCCCTACACAGGAGGTACAAAAAATACCTGTCATCTCTCATGATGCTTCTGAATACGGCAGTGCTGGCATGCCTTCTAGCCATGCTGCTGGGATGCAAGTTGTCTAGCTGGACTGCTGTGCTGTACGCACCACCTTCTCCAGCTGTCAGTGACAAGGACACCAACTGTTTAACCAAATTTGCAGGGAGCTCCTTTGCTTTCTCTCTCATTTCTACCCATGCTAATTTGCTTCACTGAAAGCCAGTGGTCACTGACCATCCTGCCATCCCCCAGGAAACACTATCCCTAACCAGCAGTCTAGGCATCCCTTGTTTGCCCACTGACACAACCACCATCCCCCAGAACTTATTGTCTGTGCCCTCTCCATCAGCTTCTTATGTTCTTCTTCATGGCCTGTCTTCCTGCTGTTTATGTCACTTCACTAATTTCTGAACATGAATTCATCATATTGTAATGATATCCTAAGCCTTGTAGCCCTGCTTCCCAGTCGAAACCAGGACAGTATCCACCTCTTATTCCATACCATTTACAACATGATACGTTTTCAAATACATAATCACCTCTTCTGTCCTTTAACATAAATCCACGGTGTCATTCCCTTAGTCTATGGACCATTTCTCTGAAATCCACTGAGTTCATTTAGTCCACGACATGGGACTCCACCTATTGTAACAGTCCTTCTGGGCAGGGAAGATGGTACGAGGTGCGGGATTGTTGCACTTTGAAGACAGTTCTGATTCTATTATGGCTGCACTGATCTGGTTTCACCAAAGCCATTCTTTGTTGGTGTGGCAGTTGAAGAGGAGTCAGGATCAGATCTTCAAATCCAAAGTGGTAGAGATGGGCGCCACAGGATGCCCAGTACTAACAGGCATACGGAAGTGACAATATACAATACTGTGTAACAATTAACATCACACAACTCTACTCATTGGTATGGAATATCCCTTTGGCTAGTTCAGGTCAAGGCTGCCCTGGCTGTGTCCCCTCCCAGTTTCTTGTGTCCCTCCAGCCCTCCCACTGGCAGGGCCCAAGAAACTGAAAAGTCCTTGACTTAGTATAAATATTACCAAGCAACAACTGAAATATTAGTGTGCTATCAACACTGTTCTCACACCAAAGCCAGAACACAGCACTGCATCAGCTACTTCTAACAAAATTAACTCTATCCCAGTCAAAACCAGGACAATATAACATCCATGTGATTTCCACAGGACATATCCACCCAGCTTCTTTCAAAAATTACAGTATGAAACTTCCTCATGCATGAATTGAGTCACTCAGCATAATATTCATTAAAAAAAAAAAAACTTTTAAAAGGTTAAATATTACCTAAATTTCCCTGAGTATTTAGCATCCTTATATTTAAATGGTAAGGTCTTTTTTTGAGACTTTTCCCCTTCTACCTTGAACCTCTGCCAAATATACTCCTGATGTTTAACAACAGTAATTCTTGTGCATATGTACTTAAGAGAAAAAAATGTTGCTGTTTGTAGCAAGACCTAAAGATCTTTTAAACTCCTATTTATAATATTTTTACTGTCTTTTTGAATTTTCATTGCATTAGATGTTTCTCAGGTTCATTGACATGTTTATTCTCTGTGTTGATATTTCCAGATTTTATTTTTATTGGTAGTAGTTGTTTAGCATTATTCTTAGTTTTCAGTACTTTTAAAAAAAACTTCAGTAGCTTTATTTTGGAGATTCTCCAGCATACTCTTTGGAAAAACATCATGGAGTTTTGTGATTTTTCTAGCTAAAAAAATTGGTTTTGTGTAAACTATAGAAGTTACGTTAATTAAGGCTTTTGATATTTGTTTCTGTTCAGGCACAGTAGTGCTTTGTTTTCTTTTAGCCATTATAATGTGATTTTTACGTGTGTGTCTCACCATCTTGATAAACCCAGCAGTCACTGTTTCTGTTTCAAGCACAGTCAGAGGAACCTTCACTCTGATACAGTATTTATATGTTGCTATACCACTTCTAAACAATATTTGCTCTTTAATTGTTGCAGAAGACTTTTACTTTTTTTTGTCTTCTGGCAAACAGGTTTATATTTTGGCTTGTAGTTTTTAACTGTAATAAATATTGCATAAGTAAAAATTTGCAAATTTTTTCCATTTCAAGTTTTCTTTTACTTACTTTTTTTTTAATGTTACAAGTAGTCTGTTCTTCATATTATCTTAGGGAAATGCTTTATACTTTTTAAATATACATTTTTTTCTCAATTCTCCAAACACAATCATAATTCCACACTGTGAAAATAATTGGTTTTCCTTCTTAAAATACGTTATGTAAAACCAACCAGGACTAATTCTGGAAATTACAGATCATCAATTCCTTGCCTTTTCTATGCAGTTTCCCAGTATTATTACAAAGACTATGGGTTCTCTGACAACTTTCCAGTTCTGTGACCCACCTCTTTTTCCAAACAACTTTTTTGCCTTCCCTCATGCCTGCAGGCCTGTTCTCTTCATTAGCATATTCAAACTTAATCTCTTCCATCTGTAGGATGCCTTTATGGTCATGTGTACTGCTGCTCTCCACTGTTTGTATTTGCTGTGGCTGTAGGTGTCATACAGCAAACTGCATTTGTACGTGAAGGGGACCAGGTATCACAGCTGTGGAGCTGCTGTCACCCATGCTGACTGCCCATAGGGTGGAAAAAGACTTGCTGTTTAGGAGAGCTGGTATTCATAAGTAAAAGAAAAACTGCTTCCCATATACTTCATCAGAGCTGTGGCTGTGGGAGTTAACATAAATCTCTTCAAAAGTTGTCTTTTAAAAGTCCAGGCTATAGAGATGTGAAAAGGCAGGGAGGACTTGGCGGTGCAGGCTGGCTGGATATTCTTTTAAATTGTTTTGGTGGCAGAGAGCTACACAGTTTCTCCTCTAAGAGGGTAATAGATTGGCCTACCTGAAATACTTCAGTCCATCTCAATAATCTTTGTCCCCAAATACATGGGAGGTGTGTGTGGGGTATGGTAACAAAGAGTATTATATAGAATTCTGGGCAGTTCTGAGTTTCAGAGCAACCTGACCTTGGGAGACTTCAAAGCTGTTTGCTCTGATTTATCAAAGTCCACCTTGGCCACCTGGGGTAACGCCACACCACTTTGCCTTTCCATCCCATGCTGGCCTTCAACAAGGTAAAACACTGCTTGAAGTAGGAGAATGTACACAGCGAGCTGCGAAGCAGACACCAGTGATGACAGTGGCAATGAAACAGAATTTGTAATCCTTCAATAACTGTAGTAAAATAGGGCTTGTTCCATTAAAATGTGTATATTCTGTGTCTGTATTAACTACATGAAATACTGCACATCCAAAATTTGGGATTAAGTGTGCAACACCACTCCAAATAAAGCTTTTCACTGTTAGTAACCTTGTAATATCACTATTTTCATACCAGCCCTCATTAAGGTAAGGATGAGAAAGCTTTCTATTGTATTATATTACAGATTGTAAGGAAATTATCTTGACAGTTAAGCTCATGGCGCAGACTAATTTGGGTCATGTTTTAAGGTGCATTTTAAATAACTGCTCAGTTCAAGTGATACAGATTTATTTATTTATTTTATGTGTGCAGAAGTAGCATATAAATGATGCTGTGGACTTTTAGTTCTTAAAAAAAATTAAATCATTCCAATATGCTTAATATGCACTTTTTCATTCAAACAAGCCTGATTCAAAATGTCACTTGACTGGTATAAGATATGGGGGAAGGGGAAATTACATGTAATCTAGTTGGGTGTGGAAATACGAATTATTAATAATATAAGTTATAAAGAAAATTAAAGCTTACTGAACTATTGTACTTGCTACAGAAACAAATTACAAAAATTACTTGATTTAGTCAAGTCACTTCTAGGAAAAATGGATTGTAGCAGAGATGTGAACGATTTGCAGACCTGCTGTCATCTAGGACTCGCTTGTGCCTACTACAGTGTTAGAAAGTGTAGTTCTACTTGATTTACAGCCATCATTTAGAACTACCTAACAGCCACCTAAATTCCTGAAAAATCTTAAAGCCTGAATAACATCCACAGGATTAGAATATAAGTATTTCTGAAAGGCTGTAATCTAGAGGCTAGACAATGTAATACTGATTCAGTCCATAGCTCTGGACTTTTAAAGGAAGTTAAATTCTTAGTTTTAGTCTGAAGCTAATGGTCACAGTCTTCTACTTACTAGCATTTTTATTCTAATTCAAAGATGTAATAATATAACTTTTTTAGGAAAATCCCACAAATTTATCTGTTTATAATGCAAGTGATGAAACTCAACCATTCAAAACTTTCTGTATATATAGCCATCAGCTTTTCAGGCATCTGCTTTTTTGCTAACAATAGGGTAGGAGAATATCTTGCCTTTTTATTAAAGACATTGCACAAAGAGTCAAGGGTAAATCTGAGAGTAACTGGTTAAGAATCAGAAACCTTTTCTTTAGGGTTCAGATACCATCTTCCATCATCTGGAAGTATTTGATAATGTTGTGGGATAGACTCCTGTAGAAAAATCTGGGAAGAAACTTCAGTTGTGTTTTAAAAAGCCATATAATTTGTGATTAGGAATAAGGTTTGTGTTCTATTATTTCGAAATTTTTATTTTGCACCATCGTTAGGTATTTCAGACTTCCATCCCTGCTGAACTTGTAACATTTTTGGGGGTCCCAAAAATAGACCTTATCCTCTGACAATTTCATCACTTGTTTATTTAACAGTTCATTAAAATAATGACTTTAAAATCTATATTACTTTCAGCTGAGAATATACAGTATACCTCAGAGTGATTAATGAAATTAATGGATTATCAGATTAAACATAGAACAAATTAAAAATGTAATTTTTTTAGTCTTTTAATATTTCTTGATTTCATTAAAAGTTTTTAATTCTTACATAATTGTATCATTCTTATCAACCTAACAGTCTTCTTTTCTTTTTTTTTTTTTATTGTGGAGATAAATGCCATTTCAGAGAACTCGTGTTTAAGAGTTTTCATTAATATCTTTACTCCTGTTCCATCGTGACTTACTCTTAGATGGAATTAGAAAGAGAAAGTTTTTTGCCTTTCAAAAAAAAATAATGATAAAAAGCCTTTAGGATTACCTTTGATACCATCAGTTTAAAATATAAACTTGGAGCGCACTAGGAGTCTTTAAGCTTTGTCTTTTAAACCATGGGGCACTTTTCTGTCCATTTTTGCATTTATATCACATAAGGGTCAAGGGGATTTAGCAATCCCAATAAATTTATTTGGTGCTCAGTGTAGGAGGAGAAATGATGGACTGATACTTTAGGCTAACATGACATCTGTAAGCAATAACTATATCACAGTACAAAACCGAAGTAGGCTGTTTTATACAGCAGAAAATAATTGGTGCTCAAGATAGCAAGATATTTCTGTCTCATAGCATGCAGGCCAGGCCATTAATGCTGCATCTTCCGTGGGAGCTCAGAGTCACTGCCTCGCCTTTACACGAGATGCCCTGAATTGCTCTCAGTGAGGAAGCAACTCCCACTGAACTCCTGAAGTTGCCTCCTGGCTGGTTGTATATAAGTAAAATGCCTGTTCTGCAAGGCAGAAATTAAAGTAGGGCTTTCACGCAGACCTAAGACGCATGTCAGGAAAATGTCACTCAAAATGCAAAAAATTTCTAAGTGGCTAGAAGGTAAGCTGCTGCGTCCACCTCCCTTGGTGCTGTGCCCTCCAGAACTGATCCAGGTGTCATGACAGAAGTTAGTAAAGTTAGACAAGAACTTGTACAAGCATAAAAAAAAGTGGTTCAATGGACTAAAAAAATTAAAAGGTCCGTTCTACATTAGCATATTTCAGCATTTCCTCTGGAAATGGCTACCAGTGTGTACTGCCCAGGGACATGGTGGAATCATCATCCCTGGAAGTGTTCAAAAAACATGTAGATGTGGTGCTTAAATGTGGTGGACTTGGCAGTCCTGGGTTAATGGTTGGACTTGATGATCTTTTCCTGCCTAAGGCAATACAGAAAACAGTGGCTG
Source organism: Falco cherrug (assembly GCF_023634085.1). Classification (NCBI taxonomy): domain Eukaryota; kingdom Metazoa; phylum Chordata; class Aves; order Falconiformes; family Falconidae; genus Falco; species Falco cherrug. Next base: position 26,432,453 of record NC_073698.1, read on the forward strand.
AAGTAACACCTAGAAAAATCCAGCAAAGATGTATCCCACACTCATGAGTTGAAAAATTTTCTCTATTTTTTTCATCTGCCTTTTGACCATGCATCTCCAAGGTTCTGCAGATAGATTGAAAATGACTGTTTTAAAGCAGTGGTTCCCTAGTTACGGTCTGCAAGGACATGATCTGCAGCATCATTTTCATTGTATGGTGTGTTCAATCATGAATTTGATAATAAGGATGCATCCACAAACCTTGTGGGTATTTTATAGTGATGCAAAAGGTTTTTTAAATGTTGCCTTAAAATATGACTTTGCCAGAATATGCCACAGCATACTGATAAAACTGATGTGGAAGATGTTTGTGTTGATAAGGCCTAGAAGTTGTCTGGAAGTGGAGCTGCTTTGTTTCTTTAGAACCAAAGCTGAATACCAGATGATTATATATGTGTATATTTTGACTTGAGTATAAACTAACAATGGCTTATATCATTCTACAGACCTTTAATATTGCTCTCGAATGTAAAAAGGCAATGTAACGCAAAGATGGCTGTGGTAGTTAATGGCTTGTATTAGCTGGAAGCTATAAAATCGTCCTAGTACTCTGTTAGTGCTGGAATAATAATTTACCAAGACAATTACCACATGGTGGATTTTTTTTTCTGCTCTAATTCAGTGTTATTAATAATGAATAAAATTGCAATTTTCTCAGGTTGCTAGGGGCAGTGGGGAATTATTTCAATGAATATTTCAGCACATTAGTTTAATCATAGTTCTACAAAATTCAAGTGGGCAATATTTTATACTTCTAAGTTCAGTCTGCTAAGGGACCATAGTCATTAAATTGCAAACTATTTGCACTGAGGTCCATTCTATGATTTACAAGCCTTGTTAAAAACACTGTAAAAGAAAGCAAGCTGTGCCATTAATACTTGTAATTTGATGCTGCATTTGTTAATGGGCTTAGGGTGATTAATGTTTTTAGCAGCAGGCAGAACATTTTGAGACAGGCAGTGCTGAGGTTTATAATGTATAAATGCATGTAAAGAAACATTAGAATATTGTATGTTTTAGTAATATATGTTTCCCAACATTGTATTCCTGAAATAGAAAAGCAGCAGTGCAATTATACTATAATGTATGTAAATACAGTTTAAGCTGTGGTAGGTGCTGATGTGTGTGTTCTTTATTTCACAGCCAACTTCATGACTTCTGGCGCTTGGATTACTGGGAAGATGATTTGCGCCGGCGGAGGCGATTTGTTCGCAATGCTTTTGGGTCTACTCATTCTGATGCTCTCCTGAAAGCTGCTGTGGAATATGGTCAGTACTAACTCCTGAATAAAAATATAGCTTATGATATTTTCTTGCTGTCTATGAATCCCTGAGAATCATATCCCTTCTTTTCGAAGGACAGTGCTGACAATTCCTATGACAACATATTCTTAGAAAAGGAATTCTTTCAGTTCTTGCACTTTAATGAACCAGAAGACTTGAGCTTGTGGGCCGTTAAATTCTCTGATCCCCAAGGGATTCACATTACACCTCTGTAGCATTCCCAGATGCTAATTTTGAGACACTGGTAAAAGCAACTGAACTAGTCTCTCCAGAGTGACAGAATGAAACTGTTGGGCCATCACACTAATGTGTCGTAATAGTTTCTTTGGAGACCTTTTGTGAATAAGGAATTAACTGTTCTTAAACAATATCAGAAGTTTTATCCTGGCATGCATAATCTCAGCCAAAAGTATTTTTCTCTGCAAATCATGAAATACTTAAGAACTTGTTTAAAATTCTTTTTAAGGATGCTTGTGATTTGAATAATGAACTGCTTCCATCTAGGAACTTAAGGATTAATCAATGTTTGATTTTCATGGAGAGGTAGCTGGAGTATAAAAGAGGAAGGAGGAACATGCTTATACATTCCCTTATATCATCTGAAAGTTTCACATGTTTAATGATGTCAGTACAGCAGGCTGAACCTGAGTACTCCAGAAGTTTAAAGCAAATTTATTTCTCAGGTTTAAGCTGGGGTACCTCTCTAACATATCAAAGACAGGAATTTTTTAAAGAATATTAAGATGCATTTGGGTCCTTTTTTTTTTTTTTAAATCTGTAGTACCAGGGTAAAAAAAATATCCTGCAATTCTTTAGCATGTAGGAGTAAAAACTTGAAATATTTATACACAAAGCAAGTTGAACCTTTCAGCTGATGTGTAGCCAAAGGCTAAAGTTGCCAGAAGTTCTGAATATCATAGATACAAAGCTAAGTCTGTGTGACCTATGCATTTCACCAGCTTTGCAGGTTGTTAAGGCAAATAGCTTGGATTCAAACAAGGTTAGACATATAAATTAATATCTGTGTGTGCGGTTGTACTAGCTAGTGCAATTTAATAATTATTTAAACATGAAGACTATCATGTGTAGGACTTCAGGTCATAAACTGTTCATAAACTGAATTAAGGAAGACATTTCCCCCAGTAGTACATAGTATTGCATATTTGACAAAGGATTATTTTCTCCACATTCTTCCAAAACATCGAAATAGAGATCTTATGAGAGGCAGATGCAAAACTGTGCTAATTGCTGTGTTGCTTTTGTAAGGCAAATAGTTATCAAAACCATGGGGTTTATGTGTTATACAGCTGTAAGAACCCTTAAAAATATTCGTATTGATTAATATTTTTAATTTTGGATATTAAACTAGCATTAAAACAGGAAGAAATCTAATGTATAAACTATTAAGTTTTAAGCCTTAATATTACCCTGGGTTGGTTTTTTTTTAAAAAAAGGAGCTTTCCATTTACTTAGATGGACTTTGTTTCATGCCTTTATAGCAGGAATGTTGTATCTTTGTGATAAAATTGTACTTGGAGGGTGCTAAAAATGGTTTGGTTTTTTTTTTATATGAGAACTGTAATAAAAGTTGCACAAACAGTTTCAGCATGTTGCAGAGATTGCCTCTACTTATGTAGTTTCGGTGTTCTAGTATTTTAGTGCAGGTGACAGCTGCCTGGTAGTAGAGCTAGCTTGTAAGACAAAGCTGCAACCAAAAGAAATAGAAAAACTGAAGTAGTTATAGTTTCATATTGGATTTTTTTTCTATATAATTTCATGCTACTCACCTGTTAGTACATTCAACATACAGGAAAATTAAAGCTCAGGTGTGTTTAGAGGTGGTACGCATTAAACAGTGGTTGCATAAAAGTTACAACAGACTGAAGTTGTCATACTTGAAGAATTAAATAATTCTAACTTTTCACAGATATATTAAAATCAACATATGGAATTTTAAACCAGTATGCTTTAAGGTTATAATTCATGGATTCTATCTAGACATACTTACTTTTCAGAGGCTTAAGCCTTTGGATTTTAATATTGAAACTTTTAGCTGACCTTTCTCTGTAAGAAAACATCCTTAACACTGATGTTATTTTTATGCCTCTTGGTGTTACTAATGAGTTGAATAATTTATGAGGTTGTCATGTGAAAAGGATTTGGTGCAGTTTGATGTACTTTTAGCCTCTGGTGTTGGAATGTGATTAATAAAGAGCTGGAGGCAGATTTTTTTCCATAGGGCTTAACTTTCGTTGTAGGGTTTTTTATTAGCTTTATTTTGATAATTTTGTTTGGAACAGTTTGATAGTAAAATGCCCCTAGCTTCCAAAACTAAGCATGATATCACACTACAGAAAGAATTTAAAGCATTTTAAAGGAATCATACTGCATAGTTTTCCAGTAACAGATTTCTACCTGACCTCAGATACTTTGTGAAAAATAAACTACTCAAAAAGCAAAATTTGTTGAGCTTTTGCTATATTAATAGCATTTTTTCATCTTGACTGATACCTCTAGTACAAGTAAAGCTATTTCGAGCATCAGTAAGATAGTGGAAACATCTTACAAGTTTTTGTTATCTACATTGACTGTCAGTTATCATTTAGGATTTTGTGCATAAATATTGCAATAGAGGAATGTTTAGTCAAAGCCTAAGTCAGCAAGCTCCTCAGTGTCTACGATCAAAGGCATCAACTTAAATAGGTCTGATCAGGCATTGCAGAAGAGGGCAGGCAGTTTCAGCTGAGCAAAAATCACAGAGCAAAGATGACAAAATTAATCAGTCATTTCTTTGGCAGTAAATAATAAGATATGCTGAGGATTGCAGATAAGAGAATTTCCACATTCCTTGGAGATGTGCCTGCTTAACACCTGATTTATCTAAGCTTGTGCAGCCATCAAGATATGACCTTGATAAATAAAAAACTGCTCTACAGCTACTCTACTATTAAATCGGAGTTGATGTTGAATGTATGGATACAGTAGTTATATAATACTTGCAGTCATCAAGGAATAGAATAGTCTTGAAAATGATGTCTGTGATGTATATGTTTGTTTTAGAGAAGTAACAACAAATGTTAAATTCTACCTTGAAGAGGTAAAAAAACCCAAAAGCGTCAATTTCAGGTAAATGACTTCTTCCTGTAGGAAGCATTATGTATTATCTACTACAAAATTTCTGCTGCCAGACAAGTGGGTGAAGCTTCTATTTAACTACAGTTTGTTAGTCAGCCATTGTATGCATGTTCAGATGTCTATTTTTGATAAAATATAATATGCATACATACATGTATGTGTGTGCATATACATATACATTTATATATACGTGTTTTTTTTTTCAAAGTACCTGACAGGTAAAAAATATTGCGGTGAGAAATTATAACCTATTTCTATGACTATATACAACTGTGTGACAAATAAAAGCTTCTTCCTGTGGCTGTATCTTATGGCTGTCCTTCGAGACTGTAGGTATGTCAGAGTCATAGCAGCATTTACAGGAGATGGACTGGAGAACTTTTCCCTGTGGATTAGTCTCCTCCATGTCTGTAATTTGTTAAAATGACTTTCATATATAGATTTAAAATTCAAGCATAATTAGTTCAGCATTGTATCTGCTGGGCCCTTTTGTTTTAGTTAAATTCTTACTTGACTAGATATATAGGCTAATTTCTCCCTTTTGTGAGGCTGAAGGGATACTACTTATTGTAGTATCGAAGTGCAAGCTATAATGGGATTTTGAACTACCTGGAAATTTTTAGTAACATTTTAATTTTATAGTGTCTGTGAGCTTTAAATAGTTCTTATTTTAAGTTTAGATGGAGTTTCAGTGTAATTGATTAAATTGCGGACTGAAAAAAAAGGAAGAAAAAAAATACTGTAGAAAAGATTATAAACTCTATTTCTCTTCCCCAAATTTTACTACCAATAAATGCATGAAATATGCAGATATGACCCTATCCAAAGTGATTCTGTACATGTGTTGAGAGAACTGTCGCTTCCAGTTAATCACCTTACCAGTTTACAGTCACTGAAGATTAGTATAGATTAGACACTACTGTACCACCCTGCCAGTGAGACAGAATACTGCTCCACAACAGTCATCTTAAGAGCAAAATAAATAATTTACTAAAGCTTTGGTCCTTCAGTCTTTAAAGACTGTTGTCCACAAACCATATGCACATAGAAGAGGTCCAAGACAGGCCACATTTTCTAGTTTGCACTGGAAGAAATGGACATGAATAACTCAGTGCCCATGTTCTAAACATATATGTGCAAGATTTCTAGTGTCTGTGCTCAAGAATATTTGGCCTGTTAAGCCAATTATCATGACAGATCCTGAATGCTCAGAATGAAAAAGAACAAAAGAAAAAAAAAAAAAAAAGCCTTTATAATGTAACGTAATACATTCAGGTCTTGAAACAAAGCTACAGATATGTCTTATATTTGCAATATGGCAATTGCTTATGAACTTGCATATTTTAAGTTACTCATTCCACTGTGCATGTGGACATCTAATTAGCAACCTGGTTTCAAGAGCAGTTCTAGCTGAAGCAGACTGTATGTCTCCTTTTGGGACTTGACCTTAGGGCTCTAAGTTTCAGCAAATGCTCTGTGTGCTCATCATCAGAAATACACTTTCATTATACAAAAAGAATTTAAAAAATCATGTTTTGAAATCTGAAATGTTCAAATCTGAAATCTACTTTCATGAAAGCAACTGGTTTTTGATAGACTTTCAAAGAATTGCAGAGAGGATTCCTTCAGGTTGCTGAAGGACTTACATTCCCAGAACATTTAGTTTCAAGCAAGTACTACCTTAAAAGAAAGGTTGCAGGGTTCTCTGCTGTGAAACTGAGAGTCTGAAATGCATGAGAACCCCTATTCAAACCAGGAAATGTCTTCAGAACAGGGATTGTGGGTGTTCCATGAACCCTAAAGGAAGATTCCATTTTTGAGGGTCCTTAGTGTTACAAAAGTCTGTCAAGATGAACTTTCAGTAAGTCTAACTAGCTCTAGAGCAAGCCCTCCATGCTGAGAAGTCCAGACCATTTGATTCCCACAGCTCCTGACTTCCATCTCCTGAACTGCTGGGCTCCCAGCCTTCTGCAGTAAGTGTTAGAACAAGACAGAGAGAGGGCACTCCAGAAAAACTAGTAAGAAGCTAGTTTCATCTGGCATGCACCAAATGTTGTTCCAGAAAGTCATCTGTGTTTTACAAACAAACTTAGCTTGACATTTGCAAGTGATAAGGTATTTGAAGAAATGAAAATGTCCCCTGAACTGGCAATGCTCAATTTCACCATCTCTGTTCAGAAGCTTTGCTGTAAAATCAAATGCCTTCTTCTAGGAAGTTGGAATGCTCACCTAAAAACTAGTCTTTATTTCCAGACATCCTTCATTTTGGGTTCTACACTTTGATGTATTAGGTTATTGACACTAATGACATTGCTAACAACCTAAAGGTGTCTTTTTTTGATGAAAAGACCACCACTGTTTACAGTAAATTCAAGATTGTCTGTCAAAGTTGCTGCGTAAATTGTGTATATATCTCTAAAAACATTAATTTACTTTTTCTTAGCTTCATAAAGTCCTCTGACTTCATCATCTTCACCCTGTCTTTTGTCTGTGCTTACTGACAATGTCTACCATACTTCCAGAACAGTTTCAACAACACTGATTTCAGAACCGTCTTTAAGAAAGCGGTACTTTTTTAGTAACTGGTGCAAAACTGAAAGCAAATTGAAAACAACTGATACTGGATCATCACTTACCAGAGTTTTACTAGCAGGCCCACTAGGTGCATACAAACCAGTTACTTTTCTAGATGTATCTGCAGTGACAGCATTCTATGTGTACCGTATGAGATTAAAGACCAAATTACGCTTTCAGTTTTGTCTATGAAATATTTCTTTCTATACTACATCTATATGAACAGCTTTGCTGTCAGGGTTGAGTTTGTAGATCTTTTTCTAGGCTTCTTTTATATTTACTTTTACTCCTAAACTAATACAGATATTCTTTAGATATTCTTTGTTTAGCTCAGGGAGGAGGAGGCTCAAGGGAGCCATATAGTTGTGTGTAAATACCTGTTGGGAGAAAATGAGGAAGGTGGTGTCACACTTTTCTCAGCGGTGCCCAGTGACAGGGCAAGGCACAACAGGCACAAACTGAAATACAGAACATTCTATTTAAACATACGTAAAAACATTTTTTTTCCTCTAATGATGGTCAAACAATGGAACAGGTTGTCCAGAGAAGTTGTGTGGTCTCCATCCTTGGAAATACTGAACATCCAGCTTGCCAAGGTCCTGGGCAGCCTGCTTTAACTCACCCTGCTTTGGGCAGGGTGTTGGACTGGACAATATCCAGAAGTGCCTTCCAGCCTCAAAGGTTCTGTGATTCTTACAACGGAGCCAGAGCTTGAAGCAGACAGTTGCCAGAACGTAGTCTTCAGCAATATTTTTAAACCCCTAGATTACTTATATCTTGATGTTCAAAACTGATCTTTCTATGTAATTTCTCATGGACTTAAAAAAAAACCAAAGCAGAAACATTTGATTGATACTAGAAATGCAATCCACATCAACAAGTTACTTTAAACTTCATAAAACATTTTTAAGAAATGCAGATTTACATATCACAGAATTACAGAAGGTTTGAGGTTGGAAGTGACCTGCTCAAGCAAGGCAACCTAGATCAGGTTGCCCAGGACCATCTCCAAACAGCTTTTGAATATCTCCAAGAATGGAGACTCCACAGCCTGCCTGAGCAACCTATGCCAGTGGTCGGTCACCATTAGAGTCAAAAAGTGTTTCCTAATGTTCAGAGGGAACCACCTCTGTTTCAGCTTTTGCCCATTGCTGCTTCTGTCACTAAAATGAGCCTGGCTCCTTCCTCTTTGCACCCTCCCTTCAGGTACTTATGCACATTGATAAGATCCCCCTGAGCCTTCTCTTCTCCAGGCTGAACAGTCCCAGCTCTCAGCCTTTCCTCTTAGGAGAGGATGCTTCAGTCCCTTCATTATCTTTGTGGCTCTTTGCTGGACTCTCTGCAATATGTGCATCTCTCTCTTGTACTGGGCAGCCCAGAACTGGACACAGCACTCCAAGTATGGCTTCACCAGTGCTGCGTAGAGGGGAAGGATGACCTCCCTCAACCTGCTGGCAATGCTTTACCTAAGGCAGCCCAGGATACCATTAACCTTTGTAGCAGGGGCACATTGCTGGCTTATGTTCAGCTTGGTGTCCACCAGGACTCCCAGGTTCTCTTTTTGCAAAGCTACTCTCCAGCTGGGTGCCCCCCCGGCATGTATTGCTGCCTGGGGCTGTTCCTCCCCAGGTGCAAGAGTTTGCACTTCTTGGACTTCATGAGGTTCATGTCAGCCCATTTCTCCAGCCAGCTTGAGGTCCTTCTGGATGGCAGCACGACCCTCTGGCATATCAGCTGTTCCTCCCAGTTTCAGGTCGTGTGCAGACATGCTAAGGGAACACTGCCCCATCATCCAGATCATTAATGAATATGTTGAGCAGGTATGGATCATCATAAAACACTTCTAATTTGCTCATGGACAGTATAAGATTTATTATAACTGAAACTGAGTTTGTTGTAACTACATGAGCCGCAAAAATGTTTTTGATACTTTTTTTTGACATAGTTAATGCCCTATCCTGAAAATTGGTAACACATACAGTATCATAAAATACATTGCTCTGGGGAAATGCAGGTGATGAACCTTATCTAAGATAACTTTCCAAACTAATATTTATTTAAGTGATGTCTTAAGTATGAATATAGAAGAGAAACTAAAGAACAAAAGCCCTTGACTAAGAAGAAACCCTGTTCCCTCACCCCATTTATACATACTTAACTTTAGTCTATAAGTACACACAAGTTGACAGTTAATTGTGAGTAGTTTTAAGAAACAGCATCCACTTTATGGACAGAAAACCCATGTATGTTACTTGATATTCAGTGGTGAGCATTTTAAGAATATGTATGCAGTCATTAAATTAATCCATAACAATGCTTCCATGTGTCAAGTAAGTCCACTTTGTTCTTTAGTCTAAATGTGATCATCCTGCCATGTGAGACAAGTGTGTAAACCATTCTGCTTCACTTGGAGCACCTAAAATAATACTCCTATTACACAAATTCCTTTCAGTATAGGAACTTCCACATTGATTGTGAAATCTCCAATGTACCCTGAGTGAGTTTGCATCCAAATTGTGTGCCTGAAGGAGTCATGAAAATCTGTGGATTTTTTTAAGCTTAGCAATTCAAGATTTGCATCTACAGCCTTATAATTGTAGCCCAACAGTGCCATCCACTGCTTCTCCAAATAAACTTCCAAATATTTCATCCTCCTAGGGTTTTAGGGAAAATATGACATAATTGTGTCCTCAATATTTTACATGGTAACTATCAAATACAGGTGAAAATTAAATTGTTTTAAGAAAGTCCATGAATAAGAGCTTACATTAGGTATTACTAGAAGGATCAGCAAAGCAAAATCCTAATTGTGAGAATAATTAAATCTAAAATACTAGATTTAATTTGGGCTTGTTTTTAGTACTTCTTAGGTCACTCCAATCATAAATATTTTCTGATTAAATATATCTACTATTATGAAGATCCTCATTCTTATAACCCACTGTAATGTAGTGAAAGACACCTTCAAGGTGTAAACTGTAATGGAATTTCCTTAGGTAGAGTACTGAACACTATTGTGCTGAATTGTATTGAACTTCTGCTGTCTGACTAGGTGATGGAGATGAGTTGCAATTGCATCCTAACAGTCCTTTGCAGTCTCTAAATACCTGTTCCCATTTTTTTTCTAATGATTTCCTCACATCTGAAGGTCAGAATCTCTACCTTGACTCTAATTCAAGCTTTTCACACAGCCAAATAGGATACAAAAACTTTTCGTTTCCCCTCAAAACCTCTGTGTTGGGTTTCAAATGCCTTTCCTCTGAGATTGTCATGTTATGTGACATGACCTGGATTTTAGCTGGTGTTTACAGGTCTGAGCTAATAGTTTTTACTGCAGAACTTTCTGACTTCTTACCGGCAGTTATAACTACTTCTGTTTCTCTCTGCTTCATCTGAAAGCATATGACTCTGGAATGCTCTTGAAGTAATCAAACTGGTCTGCAAGACCATTCCTAAGACCTAAAAATCACAACCACCGCCAGTATTAGAAGTCTAGCTGCATTTTTCCCCCTTCAACCATTAATGGTTTCATGTGAAAAGAATACATGATATCTGTCGGTTCTGCCAAATGAAAGTCATTAATTTACCAAAACCAGTAATTTACTGTGAGGCAAAATGTTTTTAAACCCATGTGAAGGGTGTATTTGTTCTATTAATTCAGTTCTATTGCTAATTGACACAGAAATAGAAGTTATTGACCCATGTATATTCAGTGCATCTCATACAAACATTTTGGAAAAGCATTCTGTCAGTGAAAGTCTAATAATACTCCTTCAGGACATCTTTCACAGCTGGTTGAATGTAGCTTTTAGGATTCAGGTTTTACCATGTGCTTTTCTTGCCTCCTATTTTCTGTGATTTAAGACTCCATATTAAGGAGTAACAGCACTTTAAATCTTCTTTGGCTATAGTTAAAAGCACAAGATATTCCAGTTTTAGATTTTCTCCACACTTCTTATTCTTGATGTCTTCTTGACTGCAGGACTTCATTCTCCACTTTTTATAGGAGCAACTGGAAATATGTATCATTTATTAAGGGGGAAAGGTGTTTAATAACACAAAAAAAAATGAGTAAAGAAGTCAAAGCTGGACCAAACGGGTGTAAAAATGCAAGGTGAAGATCCATGTCTGCCTGTACGGAGGAAGGTGTTTTATGAAGGCCTGGCTAGGACAGCCTGCCAAGTGCATGGCTGGAATGCAGGGCCGTTATTTCAGCAGTGCTGCAAGCATTGCAGCCTACAATTAGGAGATCATAGTATAGATTTTAAAAGACTTTACACTCCCACTCTTTCTGACAGCCAGTAGGAGGCATGACAGGCTTTCAGGAAATGGGCTCAGGTTTCTGAGAGCCCCTGAGCTACATGCAAGGTAAAGATGGGTTAAGTGGACAGAGGCAGTGTGCAGGTATCTCTTCAATATAGGTGATTCCTTGTCTTTCACAAAGCAAATGGAATCGCTATGTATAGATTACAAAAACAAAGGAATTAGTTTTCAGAGACAATGTGTATTTTAATATACCTATTTTTACTCGTCTGTTTACATTGCACTACTTTACATATATCACAGAAAATCTATTTCTATTAGATCACATTGAAATTATCGTATAGGTTTTATGTAAATACCAAGATTTGTACACAAGAAACAAAGACTCATGTATATGTGCACTGGCTGTTCCATATTCCTACAAGTACAGTGAGTTCTTCAATACCACTTATGTGTTACTTGTTTTATAGTTTTATAGCTTTGAAACATGCACAAAAAGTACCAGTGCATGAAACAAACTGGAAGATTTTATGAGTTTCAGCATTATGCAAGGTACAGGCAGGGATGCAGAAACACCTAGTGAAAGCACTGTATTCAAAACCAAATATATTTTAAGGGAAAGTTCTCAAATATACCACTAACCAGTGTGACAAGGAAGACAACTTGTTAAGAATTCTATCGGCCAGCATTTTATGCATGTTTCCAGTTAGATATTTAATTTGGGGTTTCATATCATGTATGCTACATCATGACATGACTTTTTTCTTATCGTTATTATATGCCTAAAGAATATATCTCCCAGTATATTTTTGTAAAGCCCTGAACATTGTCTACAAGCTCAACTTGAGGATTTTATTGGCAGTTCTTTCACTATATAGCACAAGTCATTCAATGCCATGCCCTTAAAAAAGCTGATCATGTTGTCTAAATAGCATCTCAGCTCCAGTCTGAATGGAAAATAGTGTTGCTAGGACTTGCAAATTTAACATAAATGTAGAAATTTTGCAAGTATTCCTGCAGTTGCACAGAAGGTTTGCACTTTCTTGCAACCTTTGCAAAGCAGAATGAAAGACACACAGACCCCACATGGCAGCTTAACAGAAAGTGAAAGAAAATACTGCTTTCCTTTTTTCTTTACTGCTGACTGCTGCTAAGATTTCTGTGAGTTAGCTCTCCTTAATACACACAGGCTTTCTACCTGGGACAGTGATTGCCGTTCACCTATTTTAGAGACAAAATAATGAAAATCTTGTCAATTATCTCATTGAGCTGTTTTAATAATAGACCCTTAGAATCTGCTTTATCTCAATGACATCTTGTGTACTGCTACTGTTTCGCTTTTCTTTGCTAGACTGCATGAAACAAAGATGGTTTATGACTGCAGATATTTTTGTAAAAAAAAACAAACAAACAAAACCAAACAAGACTAAAACTCTGTCACAAAACAGGCAAATAGCAAAGCTTGGATTTTAATTTGATAGATAATTGCTATCTAGATAATTTTGATAGAAACTTGCTATTTATAGATAATTTCTGTCTTGAAGGAGCTTATGCATTTACAGCAGCCTGGCCCAACAGAAGTGCTGTCTGTTGCTTCTAGAACATAGTCCCGTAGTAGCACTAAGAGTTAAACACAAATATCCCAACAAATGTCAGGGACACACTGCTGCTTCACAAATGTATATATCCTGTGGGTGCTGCCCTTTGTCTGGTGTTGCTATAGGCATTGATCTATGCAGAAATAGAAACAGTTCCTCCCACCAGTTACTGTTGCTGCTGAAGTGAAAATTATGTACGCCAGTTCTAAAGATGTGGTGATCTATGTGAAGATGAAATGAAATTTGCACAGAAAAGAAAGCAAACAGGGCAGCACACTGAACCAGTTGGAATTGCACAATAAAATACAATATAATGGAGACTAAATCTAGATATTCTAATGACATTATTATATTGACACTTTTATTATTTATATATATAACACGGACAATCCTTTTAAGAAACAGTTAAAGGAGACATTGTATCATGCATAGGAGATTTTGCCTGTGTAAAGACTGCATAAGATGTTCCTTCTGTTTATCTCAAAAGAGCAGAATGTCATTTGCAAAGATTACTATTCTAGAAAGCAAAAATCATTTCAGACGTATTGGCAAACGGGTCTCTCGAAGCACTGATCACAAGCTGTTGAGGCTTTCTTCTATAAATAAGTAGTCTCAATAGAGACTGAAATAGTTACCTAACTACTGAAATTACAATAGCTATTATAAAATAATTTTAAACTTACTTCCTACACCTTCATTCCCTGCACTAGAGAATGACTTTTTAGCTGTCCTATTATGTCTCTGTAAGGGGCTGTTTCTGAAGAGCTGGCCTTGTTTGGATCTGATAGCAAAAGTTTGTGTGGTGAGGGGCAAAACTGCCTTCTAGCAAAGACATAATTGCCCGTGCTTTGGCCACAGAGAGGCCGAATTCAAACTTAGAAGACAGACCACAATGCTACAGATATATCTTTCTTTTTAAAAATATTGGGCTTTGGATCAGTCTCATGGTTTGGAGGCTCTAATTTTTAAATGTCAGGTAAGGGTTAGAAATACTGGTGTGGAATAGCCCAGTACAGGAGGTGAGATCACATTTCTCACATGCCACTGCATTACCACTGGGCTGCTAGCGTATACCAAGTGTTTGTATTCCCAAAGAGCATTTCATTTCTTCCCGAGGCTTTACCATTATTAGCCTTCTCAATTATAATTTTTTTGTCAGCCGGAAGCAAAACTGAGGGTAGCATATGTGGGCACAGGTCCTCAGTATGGGGTGTGCCTCTTTAGATTCCAACAACTTTGATCCTGTCTTTAGGCTCTGCAAGCAGATAGAGTCAGAACATGGCTTTTCCTGAAGAATGTGTGCTTGGGTTAGGTATTTCAAACTCAGAACTAATCTAAAACTTTCCAGACATAATCCAGACCTGAATGTTAAGACATGACCTATTTTTCACTTATGTGTTATCGTAAGAAGATTTTATCAGATGCTATTTCAAAAGCATAGAATGCCTCATTTAGCAGATTTGTTTCATGATTTCATTACCCTGGCATACATATTTAAATTCAATCACCTTTTGTTTCTTACCTTATTAATTACATTTTGCTATTGAAATAGTTTGATTACCCTCTTCAGTGGCCTGTCTCAAGAAACCTTTGCTTACACGTGAATATTTTGAATTAAGAATAAATGTAATTCCTTTTTGCTGTCAAAACCAAATTGTGAAAATGCATTGCATGGCTTAGAAAATCAGTACACTCTATTAGCAGACCTGTCAATATAAAAAGTGCATTCCATTTCCACCTCTTGCTCTAATAACCTTTTCTATGTTACTCAGAGGCAGTTCACATAATCAGAGTATATTGTCAGCTTACTGGAGTTGGGGAAGCATGAAATGAAAATCGCGTTAATATTGATCCAATTCTCTTACTTGCAAGTGTCCTTGATGTCCTTTCCACTGAGCAATAACTGGTGGTGTGATGTAGTTATTTTCCTCTCAGCTATTACTGTACTTCTGTAAAATGGCTGGAAACACAGTTAGGAAAATTTTACTGCTCCTAATTATTTTTCTTGTGTATTATCTTTGCCTGTTTAAGTGCACAGCATATCAGAGAATTTGGTTTCTTTCTGCAATTTATCAACTACAGTATACACTGAGGGGCTGCATTTCAAACTGACAGGGATTTGTAAAGGTCATCAGTCATGAAATATGAATCCATTCTTGTGTGTACGAGTTACAGTGGCAAGCTACATCTTAATCCAAGTATAAACATTTGACTGTTTTAAGTTCCTGTGAGAAGGTTGTCTTCTGGTTCCAGTCAGAATGAAGACTGCTCTTCAGGAGCCTGAAATGCCTCGTAACATTTGCTGGACTGGCCATGTCTGACTCTGTCACCCACCCGCTGGCTCTTTAGAGCTGATGCTGAATCAGTGCAGGATCCTTTCTCGTAGGCTCACAACATCTGAAATCTCAAATAAATATAATGATAATACTGACAACTTCTAAAAATTAATTTTGTAACCACTCTGAGTCTCAGGTTTCCTATCTGTAAACTAAAAAAATAATGAATGTTCAACATGCTAACTTTATTTTTATGTACAACCTTTTATTTTAACGTACAACACTTTGACTTTAACTACAAGTATTTATTGTTTAAAAAGCCCTCACATGTTCATTTTGGCCTTGCCCATATTCTTAGTCTCCTTATTGGCACGGTTTATGTCAGTCTAATTTTTACAACGTTAAACATCTGAGAATTTTAAAGAGGAAAATGTACACAACAATAAAGTATTTATTTACAAATTACATAAAGAAGACTGGTCAGATATTAGGTATAAAAATTGGAGAAAAATGCATGGAATGTCTATGATTAAATTTTCAGGTATTTATCTATTATGGAAAACAAAAATGTGATTTGGTTTTACTTTTGGTGGAAGTAACTTCCAATACAAATGTATACAATTTTTAATTTCTATGCGATTGCCATAGTTTTTCTCCCTCATTTCTTCAAAGATCCTTAATAATGAAAATATGATTTAGATTTCTCTGGCTTCTATTAGATCTATTAAAACCAGCCTTCCTTTAATAACAGTTGCTTCTCTGATTCTCTGGGAAAACTAAATTATATGCCAGTCAAAGCTGCCAGTTCCAGAAACACATTGCAATTTAAATAACAACCCTGGCAGACACAGGTGGGAATAGTTCATCATGATATGCCAGCACTGGTCTGCTACTGAAAGCCAGAAAGCCAGTCTCTTCAGCAGGTCCAGGGGTACCTGATTCATGTTTCCCACCGAGTGAACTCAATCCTAGGAGGGCTGGCTTTGTAGCCCAGTGGAAAGGTATTAGGCTGGGGTGGAGTGGTCGCCATGTCCATGGTTTAATCTTACGGAGTTTTGTAGAGGTCAGTTTACAGTCTCCCAAGCAGCTGCTCTCCATAACTGTGACTGCTGTGAGGGTCCCGGTCCTAATCAAGTTAGTAAAGATTAGCAATGAAAGCAGGGGTTTAAACTGGTAGTCTATATAAAGCAGGAAGATTATCTAGCAAAACCTTTTTCTAAGCATTTTCAACTACTAATGATGTTGAAAGAATGAAAAAGGTAGATAACAACGTTGCATTTTAATGCTGTGCACACATAAGCTTGGTTCTTCCTGGAAAAGTTGGTTTGTACAATAAACAAAAAATCTCACCCAAGAAAAAGCCTAGTTCTTTTGAACTGTATTAACAACTTATATTTTAGCTGTGATATAATTTCATGTTTCACATCATGACCTATCAGGTAGCCTCTTGTGAGAAACTATTTCTGAATTCCTTTATTTAATAAAATATTTAAAACTACTGTATGCGATTAAAATTCTGCAACAAAAGCAGCGTTCAACAGAGCAGTACATACCAGTGATCTGTAAGGAGAAAAAAGCAACATTACCCTTAAAAGCTTCTGAGGAAAGCTAAGCTTCACAAAAACTGTACTTTAGCTGCTATAAAAGAGAGTTTTTAATTAAATGCAGCATTTTACTGTAAAGAGAACAGACTTTACTTATGTCAAAATGTTCCTTTAGAAGCCACATAAAACTGTAAAAGACAATATAAGAAAAAGGTTTCTTATAGAAAAGAAGAACACCATCCCATGAAGCAGATTTCCAGATGTTTGGAAACATTAGAATTTCCTGTCAGTATATTTAGGTAACATTAAAATGAGGTTAACTTTCCATTCTGCCATCTCTCTTCAAAGATCAAAGAGCACTCACTGCATAAATTGCCTTATCGGTAATTCGTTGAAGTAAACTATGGAAACAACTTTATAAGAAGCAGTAGTCTCCTTTTGTTGGTTACAGCATTACCAAGCAAACTTTTCTTAAAATTAACCATATTTAAACTTCACTTTAAACTAAATACAGAGAGAAAAAAGATTGAAACGCTATATTTGAACATATAATAAATGAATAGAAGAGAGAACATATATCATAGTAATTAGTGTAAAGTCTAATAAAATAAGTGTACATAAACATAAATACAATAAAAAATATGTTGTGTTTGTACTGCTAATTTTAAAATTTTATTTAGGGACAATTTTTGTGGGTCGGGGCACTTAAAGTGCCTTTGAAATTTAGATTGCATGCCTAGAACCTGTTGGGACCTACAGAACCCAACAGGGTATTTATTGATTTAATTGAAAATAGAGAGGCAAAAACTCCAATGTTGCAATAACAGTAACCCCCCAATTGTTTAAATATTGCCGGTATTAAATACTTCTAGAGCTGTAGCTGCAAAATAACATGAGATTCTCCTGTTCTTTGGAAATTATTAGGGGTTTGTGGGGGTTTGGTATGGGCTTTTTTTGTCTGCTTAATTTCTGTTTAAGGAAAAGTAATACTACTGGAAGACTGAATAGTAAATCCTTGGCAGTACTGTACAAGTTTACTGTGCAGCTCATATAACCTTTCAGACATATAAAAAACACAGGTATTGTAGAGGAGTGGTTGTTGGTTTCTTTAATTTTTTTTAAGAGGAGCTCTTTTCAGTTGTCCTGAAGCTACTGTAGGAATCTATTTATTAATGTGCACATATAAAAAATTTATCAAGGTTATAACAGCTTAAACAAAAGATGGATTTTTTGAAAAATAGTTTATCTAGTCTTATACATACATTCCTTGAAACATCTTTAAGACAGAGCCTTCAAGTTTCAAGAAATTAAGGCACCAACTTCAGCTGGACTGCTGTGTGAGCTGGGTGACTTACAACTTTTAACTTCTTTGCAAAATGTAGTTTTAGGAAATACTTGGCTGCTTATTTCAAGGCTTCTTTCCAAATATCAGTCTAGAAAAATATCCCTTAAGAAGGAGTTTGTTAAGGACAAGAACTGATAGCATCTCCCAGTTCCAGTTCTGTGCACCCCAATGTCAAAATGTTGCTTTCTTGAAATTTTATCTGGTTTCCTTTTAATTGTTGCCTATCTTAGTGAATTTGAAACATTTTCTAATTACACTTAGGAACGGATATTAATACAATTCCTTATTGTGTCTTTAAAATACAGTCTCCCTGTGTCCTAAAAAAAGTTTTAAATGACATATCTGGAAATAGATTTCATTTCATAGTAATTTTGCTGGGGCTTTAAAAAAATAATTTGAGGTTTGAGTTTTTTCCAAATGCACTGAAATATCAAGTATTCATTTATTCATCTCTCCTTTCTATATCATTGTTAACAATACTCGACATAGTTTTATGTCATATAATTTTTTATTCAGTTTGTTGTCTCATTTTAAAGAGACAAGTTCGTTTTCTTTTTACTCATTTGAGGAGGTTCTCTTATTTTAAAACCTTTTTGAAGTTCTCTTGAAATATAAAAATGGAACATCTGTGACGTGACAGATCTGTTTTGAACATATTTCACATTTCAGGATCCAAGGAGATCTGGTGGTCTGTGGTATTCGCTTGTTAATTTCTTGATGAATGGGTAGAAAGGCCACGAAGTGCACTCAGTGCAGCACGTCCTCTGAAGATAGATGATCTCAAATAAATTCTATTCCCAATCAGTTTTTGATTTGTTAGGTGTTAAACCATTTCTTTGTAAGGACAGTGTTTACAAGCCTTGTAATGAGACAGCCCTGTGAGACCTTACTCTTCTTGCTGTAATTTTGATAAATGGAACTCTAATTCATAAAGGATATAGTGATTGAAGGGCAACTCCAGGTCTCGTACACTTTCATTTAGATAAATGTTTGGTACAGTACAGCAAAACTGAGGTGCGCTCAACAAAGTGATAAATTTAAACAACAGCCAAACCAGAACTTTTTTCCATCGAAACAAAGAGGCGCCATTTACTATATTTCTTTTAGATAAATGTATGTTTAATACTATAAAACAGTATGGCTTTTAGAAACATTTGTCTTGTTGCTAAGCTCCAAATTTGCCAAACTTATTTAATGCTTTCTACTCTACCATGTTTCTTACATCGGTGTCTGGCAATATTTCTGCAATCTGGTAACTGGAACCCTCATCACAAGGGGTTTAAAATACACTAAATTTTAGGTTCTTCTGATGCACTTTGATTGTTAGTAATAATTTCAGACCTGGAACTTTTTTTCTTGTAATTTTAAAAATGTGTCTTCATGCATAAATAATTTTAAAGGATTGTCACTGATCTAACCAGTTAGTACAGAAATGGTTGACTGATTATTCCAAATTAGTACTTTTGAAGTAATTTATTTGAAGATTATCACGTTTTATAAAAACTCAGAAACTTTTGTAACACTCACTAGAACTACCAAAAACGAAGAGAACAATATTTTCATGCTTCCTTCCTCCATCATGTTAGATCATCTCAGGCTGAATCTCCTTCAACTTCAAATGCTTCACAGCAGGAGCTATTATTTGTGTCAAGTGATGCTAAACTCCCTTGCAGTAAACACAAGTGTAACAAGATCCTGATCTAGTGATTAAATACTCAGGACAATTCTGAATTGGTAAAACTGAAGATCTGTTACAACACATAACTCCTTTGTGTTTTTCTAAACTTCTACAATTCCTACTCCTTTTTGTGACTTAGGAAAAAAAAAAAAAAGAAAAACTAAAAACAAACACACAAACCAAACAAAAAAAAACCAAACCCTGGACATAATACTGAAAACTTTCCCACCCGTTAGTTACTTGATTCAATTTTAAATTGGGTAAATAATTACAGTTATTTGCACTAAGTAGTAACCTATGCAAGTGAGGTGATGATCACAGCCTAATAACTGAGCACAGCAAAATACAGTGTATTTTATATATAAATATATATATATATATTTTGACATTGGTGTTGTCTAATCGCTATTAGTATCAGTATGGTCCTAATGGAAAAAGCAACAAACAGGAAGACTAGAGCTGCTGTCCTTAATTTTGGGCTTGGTGAAAAAAATGCAGGGGTTTTGTTTGTTTGTTTGTCTTTACCTGCTCTGTAGTTTCGGAAATAGCAATTGGGATAATAGCAATAGTATAAAAAAGGTTAATTTTAGGCAATGTAAAACATGAGATTGTCTCAGCCTGTGGTAGAGTCCAGTATCAAGTGGCATGCTAACAGTGATCTTCAGAGTAAACACACTCACAGAAAAATATGCCTCCAGCACTTTTATTTATATGGTGTGACTCTCCTGTGCACAAACTAATTAAAAGGCTCATATAAGAGTAGGAGATAAAATCCTAACACCTTCCCTACTGTTTGTAATAACAAAACTACCTGGCAGAAGTTCCATTCCATGCATCTATCTTCACTAACCTGTCTGCTTACTATATTCCTCTTAGTTCTCCTTGTATTCATGTGAGGCTGTGAGTCTTACTGGGCTTTACCTCATCATTTTACATCTGCCATAATAGTATTCATCATGTTGTACGTTCAGGCAGTGTGGGCAGCAAGTTGCCCATGAGCCAGCAGTGTGCCCTGGTGGCCAGGAAGGCCAGTGGGACCCTGGGGTGCATCAGGAGGAGCGTGGCCAGCAGGTGGAGGAAGGTTCTCCTGCCCCTCTGCTCTGCCCTGGTGAGGCCACATCTGGAGTGCTGTGTCCAGTACTGGGCTCCCCAGTTCAAGAGGGACAGGGAACTACTGGAGAGGGCCCAGTGGAGGGCTGCAAAGATGATGAGGGAACTGGAACATCTCCCTGATGAGGAAAGGCTGAGAGAGCTGGGCCTGTGTAGCCTGGAGAACACTGAGAGGGGACCTTATCAATGTCTGCAAATACCTTAAGGGCAAGTGTCAGGAGATGGGGCCAGGCTCTTTTCAGTAGTGCCAAGTAACAGGACAAGGGGCAACAGGCACAAACTGTAACATATGTGTTCCTTCTGAATATGAGAAAGAACTTTACTGTCAGGGTGACAGAGCACTGGAAGAGGCTGCCCAGAGAGGCTGTGGAGTCTCCTTCTCTGGAGACACTCAAAACCTGCCTGGATGTGACTCTTTGTAACCTGCTCTAGGAGAACCTACTTTAGCAGGGGGTTGGACCAGATGGTCTTCAGAGGTCCCTTCCAATTCTGACCATTCTGTGATGACAAACAAAATCCACACATACCTGATTTTGCTCAGATTTCACCCATCATTCTGTAGGTTACTAGGAAGAAAATTTCCAAATTATCCTATAGAAAGGAGAGATTGCATTTGAGTTTCATTTCTCTGGCAGAACCAGAGGTACCCAGATCCTGTATGGTCCAAGGTGAAGATGCAGAGTTTTCTGTTTAGAAAAAAAATAGAAAGCTTTCTTGCCTAAGGCTACTATGAGTCTGTAGTACTGAAAATAGAACTGATGACCTCTCCCCAGCTAAGAAACAAATACCATGGCAATGTCAAAACAGTAACATTAAAGTTATTTATGATATGAAAGCTACTTATGATTCTATCATTTGACCACACTATGATTAATATTTTACATCATGCAAATTAACCCTGGCAAGCATTGGTTGGACCTTCTCAAAGTGTAAGAAGGGGTTATCTCCTGCTGTAAGGAACCATCAGTCTGAATAGAAAAAGTTGGTTGTAGGCAAGAAGGAGGGTGAGACTTACCTGTGAAGCCCTTTGAGGTAATTGGCACATGTCTATATACCAACATTTTTATTGTGCACCTTAGAAACACACACAGAGATGCACACCAAAATTCCCTTACTGTGCTTGTCTTTTTTCAGTCTTTTCTGAATCTCTGCATAGGCTACCTTGTTGTTACTGTATATTGAGATAACCTATATCCTATTCACCACCCTGTCCCCCCCAATCTCTAAAACAAAAATCATGACAGATTTTGAATTCCTAAAAACAGCTTCTTTATTTAGAGTAGGTGGTTTGAGCTCTCAAAGGTCAATCAGAGTCAGGACACCAAAAACGCTAGAGAAACTCCTTGCTGAATTTCTTGCAGGTATAAAATTAATGGAACAAATTGAACATAAAGTAAATGGCAATTATTAAAAGCAGGAGAGTCTTTGTGAAAAAATTCGTATTTTATTCAAGATATATTTTGAAAGATAGAATAAGGCTGCTTATTTTGTAAATTTTGATAAAGTTTTAGAAAATGTTCTTTCCCTTTATCAATAAAAAAGATCTATACTGTATTTTTTTACTACTTGACTAGTTGTTTTATATTTAAAAAATTATTCAGCTAAATTCACAGCATTTCCAACTTTTTTTAGGCACCGAAGAGGATGTAGTGAAGTCAAAGAAGACTTTCCGAAGTCAAGCTGTGGTAAATCAGAACGCAGAAACAGAGCTTATGCTGGAAGGAGATGATGATGCTGTTAGCCTGCTCCAAGAGAAAGAGATTGACAACCTTGCAGGTAATTATACTTTTCATCACAACTAAGATATGAGCCAAAAGGCTCTTTTAAACTTGTTAGTTCATAACCTTTGTGGTTGGTGTCTTAATATTGACAGCTAAGCATACAATTACAGTGTGAATAGATTCTTTGTGTTCTAGATTTAATATGATGCCCTACTTCTGTGAACTACAGGAATTTGATTGCAAAGCATGTGCCTATTGCACAGTCTTTCAGCAGAGATGCAATAAATAGCAATACCTCAAAGTACTTTTATTGCTGCCTGTGATGACTTGTTGAAAATTCTGTAAAATCACTGTGGAGTGTCTCTATTTTTTATTATTATTATTGTTGTTGTTGTTGTTGTTAAAATGGAAAAGAGTACTAATTCCACAACTCAGGGTTTTGCGAGTCAGCATGCGGTTGTGTGCCATGACCTGATCCCAAGTGCCACACAGCTTGTGGAGAGACACGTGTGCTCCTGCTGGCACCCACTTCTCTCAGTGATGGAGTTAGGGGGGATCTGCAGTATCTCAACCCATCTGTCACAGCCAGGGAAAAAGTTGCCTGTTGTAAACAAGGGAATGAGACTGTAACCCAGCTGTGAACTTTGTTAGTTAGCATACGAGCTGGGAATGAATCCTCTGTGAATATGTACCTGAGAGCTTTTGTAGACCTTTCTCCCTGGCTGAAGGTATGCAGTGAGGTCTCACTTTTATCCACCTTCTAGCAGGTTCTGTTACAGCTCTGTCTTGAGCCAATACTACCTTTCCTGGGAAAGTAGTCTGGAAAGAAAGGCATGTTGAAAGTTGAAAATGCACTCTTCTCTCAGATGAGATAAAAATGTGAGAACTGTGAAATGCAGTATAACATTTTTAGGTTAATTTACTTAGGAAAATCTTTAATAAACTACTCCACTAAGGGGTAGTTTTGTGGTGTCTCAGGATTTTTTCTGCATAACTGAATGTTTAAAATAGCTATCTTTGCTCCTGCATTTTCCTCTGATGCCATAGTTGAAATTTGTAGCAAAGATCATAAATGGATGGTAAAAAAAAAAAGTCAAAGCAAAACAAAAAATAAACAAATGGGGGAAAAAATAAACAAATGGAAAAAAAACCAAAAAACTCCTACATGGAAGTTAGTCTCACACTTTGAAACTAAAGCACAGCAGAGCAGGGGAAGTAAATGCTTTTGTTTGGGAGTAACCTTCAGTACATGATTATCACAGTTGATACGTCAATCTGCTTGCTTTCTCAATCTGCAGCTAGCCATTGCTGAGACACTGTTGTCTTAAGCCAATAAAACAGCGCATCAAGCAGGATGATTAGTGCAATAATTTGATCAATGTCCCTTTCTGCTTTAGAAGGAAAACTTGGTGCTGCATTGGCTAAGTTCTTAGATATAAGAACAATACTTCCAACCAAATATGTATACACTAGCTGTAGTTCAAAGGCTGCAGTGTGCATTTACACTGAAATACTAATTAGAACTGCAAAGTGGACACGCAGAATTCTTGCCCAGTCTGGAAAATTTCAGTCAGCTATGAAGTTCTTATATATGCCCCAACACTGCCATTTCGTTCAAACACACTGATGCAGTACAACCCCTATAGCTACATCCCTCTGCAAAAAACTGGTATTTCAATGCATCCTTAAGTATTAATGTGCAATGTAGCTTATTACTAGAGATCACTACATATATGCTATCCTGTTCTCCTTCAGGACATGGCACAGTAATTCTAGTCCTCTGCTTTTAAAGTTTATAGAAATTTGGAGATATTGTATTAGGAAAACAGAAATTACAGAAACTGAAACAAATCAACTTTTGAAATATTGACAGGACGTCTGTCCTAACAGAATTAGCCTTTGTGCTCCCTACCAACACTAACAAAGCAAGCAGGGTGCCTCCAAGGGTGGTGAGATGATGTGCTAATGCTTCTATATGTGTACCAAAACCTGCAAACCTGTCAAAAAGAACCCACATTCCACTACCTCATTTTTACTATTAGATTAACTGCAGCCTTTGCTACTCGACTCTTGCTCATTTTTGGAGATGAAATGCTTTTGAGAGTTAATGGTCACACATGGTATCGTATGTGTCTTTTGTAAATTTTACCCATTGCTGAAAAAAACAGTCCCTCCATGCCCTCTGTTTTGCTGCATGATTTTGCATATAATGGTATCAAGGTTTTCCACAGTTTTCAGAATATACAATGTGACTCTGAAACTTGGGTCGAATAACTGAAATCATGAAAAGCAGTAGGCAAGGGAGGTGGGTTTTATGCTTAAGATGGTTAGAACCACCTCTGACAGCTTTGAAGAGCAGGTTCGAATACAGCTACACTGTAGGCTAAAGAGTTAGATGGGTTCAGTGTATGTGAACTGGAAATCTTTGAGATATATCAAGTTATGGTATATCACAGCATCATTTATATCTAGTTACTGTTCATAGAGGAATAACACATAGGAATTTCTATATTCAGATATGCCTCCAATTTAACTTTAAAGCTAAAATCAATTTAAACCTGGTTTACAATGATGTGGGTTGTCTCAGCAAGGGATAGGAATTAAACAAAATCATTATAAAACAGGTTTCAATTGATTTAAGATCGTCCACATTTAACTAAAACAATTAAACATAGTTTATTCCATGAAACTGAGGCACGTTTTAGAAAGATGAGGCCTTAGGTTTTAGAAAGTTTTTAACTAAGAGAATATAAATGTTACAATATTTTGATTTGTGAAGTTAAAACTAAAAAAAAGGAAAGCTTGAAACAGATTGAGACTGTTCGTACAAAGTTATCTGTACATACCTTTTGTTCCAGAGACTCTTTATAGTTTTTCATCAACCATGTGGCACAAATCAATGCAAAGTTCACTTTGATAAATTACATATGGGATGGAGAATTTTTAAATAATTATAGTCTGAATATTTTATTATATAATCTTAGTATTCCATATGTTGCAATGGCAGTTGGTCAGATTTCATTATATTAAGTAGCATTTTAGTAAAATATAAAAATCAGATTCCATGTTATTATGTCTTAGAATTATGACTTTTAAGTCTGCATCGAGATTTTTAACTAAAGCAGTACTTTAACTGTCTTACAGTATGAGTTATCAAAAGATGTTGTTCTTGTTTTAGCATTTATGTATTAAAGTATTTTAAATTTTTCTGTTTCAGTTTTAGCTCCTTTTCTTCCCAGACTGTTCACTTCAAGAGGCAAGTCACATCTCTGTTAGAACTAATGATTGAGATAGACCAGTCAATTTTGTTTTCTAATATATTGTGAATCTGTGGTTCATACAATCAAATCCACTGTAGTGAGTTAATATTACTAACTTTTTCCTTTTTCTTTTCCTTTTCTATTTTCTAATGCTACAGTAAGGCTCTTAAATACTTACATTTTCTCTTAAGAACCTGAGAATGCAAATTCACTAACAGTTTGTCTTCTGCTTAGTAGGTGATTTTTTCAAAATGAAAAATATGTGGATCTATTCTAATATTGTAAGCTGGCATTCTCAAAAGGAAATATGTTTTAACAGATAATTAATACTCTTTCACGAAACTTTTTTTATTTCAAAGCACCACTTGCTCTAAAATAGGTCATTAAAAAAAAAAAAAAAAAAGGCAAACACCAGAATAAATGTTGAACCACTCAGGTTTTATGAATTTTACATTTTAGAAATATGTTCTCTTCCCTTTGTTGTGAAGTTGCAGTTGACTTGATGAGAATTGTTTGTGCACATCTGAAAGCAGATTTTAGCCTTAATGACATTTTTGAAAGATACATGTTCTGTAACTGGAGCACATTTCAGCTATTTTGTCATGTGGCTGGTGGCAACAACAAATAGGTCCCAGCTAATCAAAGTATCCCTGACAAAGTCTTTTACTGCTCTCTAAAGAGCAGTTTCTAGAAAGAAAAAGGAAACAAAGATAGGAGGATATAAGGCTTTGGGTTATTTTAGGAAAACAAAAGGCTTTGGCAGGCATCTGTCTGGTTATTTGCCTGGGCTCAGTCAACTCAGAATCTGACATCCCATAAGCCATGGTGAATTACAGCCTCACAACAGTCTTGCAAGAATAAATACATGTTATTCACTCCATTGTACGAGGAGACTGAGCATCTCATCCAAATAAACCCAAGGAAAGCACCTAACTGCCTTTAATGCATCTTACTCTTAACATATCTTAACCTTCACTACAAATCTTCTGTTCTTCTTGTACGTCTGTCCCTAGGTGGAAGGAAACCTAGGAAACAATGCAAATGTGCCAGGACGGTGTGAGTGAGACACAGCAGCCCAGCACTGCCCTAACTTTTACCAACTCTGAACTTCAGCATAGAGATATTTCTAGAAAGCAGCATTGCTACTACTAAACAAGGCTGACCTTCCATCCAAGCCAGCATGGGTGGCTATTCCACATTGGCTTGAGGATTAAATGTGATAAGCCCTCTATCCAGACTTCTTGGTAGTGTGCTGAGTGTATTGACTTACTGCCCTGTGCGAGGTCATGAGGATTTGACAGCTTGTATTATTATTAATGAGATATAAGACCTTTCACTTCCAGGTCATGTTTGAAGTCCAGACAAGACTGGTGGTAACCAAACACTATCAACATCTGTTTTGTGGCCTATGCAAAGTAAGCCTTTAGTCTCATTTCAGACAAACTAACAGAAATCAATACAATTTTCAGCAATTTTGAATTGAAAAAAACATTTGACATTGTCATTAGTGGAAATTGGAATAGTGCCAAAAGTTCTACTACTACACAGATTTACAGTTAAAACTGTGTAACAGTACCAAAATAATAATAATAAAAAGTAAATAATTTAGCCCTAAGGGAAACTTTCTATTCCAGATTCAAACAAAGGAGTCATTTACACTTTTGAAATTATTTTGAAGCCTTGCACAGGGCCAGATGCAGTAATTAAAACACTAACACACCAAGGAATTGCATCTACATCCACAAAAAGGTCACAAAATGAGTATTTGAGATGGAAAATTTAAATATGATTTACTCATCTTTTTAAATATAGAATGCATTTAATATTTATACATATACACATTTAGTTACAGTAATATTTCTTATTATGAAAATCTGACACTGAATTTTCTTTACAAGAGTTGACCAGTGTAAAACAATCTCTGATAAGCAAAGCTGGTCGGTACTTTTTCTCTACCTATTTTTAAGGAGTAATGGAGGGGCATCTTTTCTTGTTTTTTCTTCTGTTGTCATCTCAAAATTATTTTAAAGTATGTAAGATCATTTCTATTGTTTTTGTTAATGGAGTTGGACAAACAGTAGATTTTCTTAATTAAAGAAAAGAACAATAAATTGGGCCTCTACTGAGAAGACAGATTTTCAAATTATTAGGTTTTGCAGGCAAAACCCCCATCATTTATTTGGGGCCAACCAGAGAAAGTTGTGCTGCATTATCTGCTGTCAGAGTAATGGATTCAAAGAAAGGACCCAATAGCACATTATGTTGTCTCCAGCAGCAACCAAAGCCTACCCTGCAGGTGTTGAAGGAATATCTTCATCCCTGTCAACTCCTGGAGAGCAAGGCATGACAGTGGTTCCAAGAGTGGTCCCGTCTTCACCCTCCAACCTTTCTCCTCCCTCCCTGGTGGGTCCTCTTCTGTGAGGCTGGGAGAGCCCTGCTGCCCATCACACGCTCTCCTTCTACTGCAGCAGCTGCCATCCCTCCACCAGTGACTCTGATGGGCTGGGGGGGTCCCAGAGGTCAGAAAGGAGCAACCACAGGGGAAGCTCAGGAAGGACTGTAGCAAGTATGCAGTGATGCTTCCTAATAATTCTCTCCCAGACTCCAACAGCTTGTACCTCTGAGGCTTCCAGAGTCAGAGGTAGTAGTTATTCTCCTTCTTTCCCCCCAGCCCTATTTTTTCTCTCTCTCTCCTCTCTCTTGCATTTTCTTTCACTTTTTCTCTCTGTTTGGAGGTGTCTAAAGTACCTTAAGCTTTTCCATCTCTTATATTTTTTATTTAAGAAAGTATGTATGTATACGTGCACACACAAATACATCAGTTAAATAACGAATATCAATTTCATTAGAAAACACTAAAAAAGGTCAATATTTCTCCTAGTTTTTCAGGCTTCTCAATGGAAACTATTCACTGAATTCAGCATGTACTACTGAATAATTTTCTCCCCTCAAACTCCATTTTTCTTCCAAATTAGAGTTCGAGATAGGAATTCCGTTGCGGGGGTTGCTTATTTAGGGAAGGGACCGGAATGTGGAAGAATAGTCATTCTTTTTCCCTTTTTATGGTAGACACATAACCACACAAGCCTTGTACTTCCAAACAAGGAAATTTAATTCAACCAGATTTCCATAGTTTCTGCTTATTATATATTCAGCTTTTGATCCTCAAGTCTAAGTATAAAAAAGAAAAACATATTTGTATGAGTTTAATTTAGAGTATAGATTCAGGCATAAACTGGAAACAGTTATACTTTTGATATGCAGTTGGCTTTCACACTAAAAACAAAAAAAAAGCCCCACAGTTTCTATAACATACTATTTTTAGATGTCTCAGTGTTTATTCTAATCATTCTTTCTACATTACTGTCCAAAATAGCTTAGTATTTTATAAGTTGGTTGACAGTCACATATGATAAGATTTGAAGAGCCCGTCTGTTTGCACCTTATTGCACCCCACTCTAAGTCTGAGCATCTTCAACTTTCAAAATGGCAGCTGGATTTCCTGTTTTCCAAGCTTTAAAATTAAATCAATTCAAACTTTGTTCTTTTGCATTTATGAACGGCTCTGAGAGTGCTTCACGTGCTTTTACTGTCCACTCATATCAGCCTATTTAATTTATATTTATTTTCCATAACTTGCAAAACTTTTTACTTGAAATCTCCAAGGCTGTGCAATGGAGCCTATGACTGAACACTTGCCTAGTGCACAGGTCTGCAGCTTCTCCCTGGTCCCAAGGTACCACACCCTGGATGGAACTGGTTAGCTTATCAAAGCTCAAGCTGATGAGCTATTTAATGTATAGGACAGAGACTGCAGAAAAAAAGGCCTATATGTAAGGAGCCAGGATCCACTATTCTGCACCTTATTTCACCTTCACTATGCAATTGATTCCCATGTAAAAATCTCTGTCATCGTAGTAAGAACGTATAGGGACAGACCTACATATGTAAGCGGCAGGAAGGTATCCAGAACTGTATTAACAGTCCCTATATTTAAAGTGAGCACTTTTGTTGACCTATGGACAGGATTTGGGGTTTTTTTTTGCTTTTTTGGTGTGTTTTTTTTCCACCAGTGTTAACAGAAGCAAGCTGAAAAATCAATCAGGGGGACAGTTTGGTTAGTCCTGGGTTTATTAGCCAGAAATTGTACAAGAGGCAGCCTAACCCAGTACATTTGGACAGTCCCCACTGGTAGCCTGTTATGTGAGTGCTTTTAGTTTGGCTTTCTAAAGAAACGAGTTTTCTATGAACATCCTCTGTCAGCCTCTATCTTTATAACTTCTGATCCTGGAAGCCATTTTGAACAAACTTTAACAAGTTTGTTATTTCAGAAGCAATAAAATTCCTGCAATGAAATCAGGTTGTTAAGGAAAAAAGCCTGTACAACACAGCCTGCCACATCAGTTCTCCTTTTGTTAGGTACCAGAGAGTATTTGTGGGAGAGTCTTCAGAAGTTCCCTAACTGTGGGAAAGCAAAATATGCAGTCAACCAGCAGACACAGTTACACTAGAAAACATTCTGTATTGGTTCTGGTGGTGTTTTGAGATACTTAATTTTCAAGTTACAACTATTGCATCTTAGATGATTCTTCCAAATATACCTAGCAAGTCATATGCTGATTCAACAACTTACTTCATTTTTCCCACACACCTACAGGAGTAACTAACCAAATAAGTGAACTTTAAAATATCCAAGCTATCTGAACATAACACTTCCCTTCACTATGGTCTCAAGAAGCGTAAGGCTTACAGTTTATCCTGAAGAGCTTTTCCAGAATGGAGACTAGCAGAAATGAAAGCTGAGGGTTCACATCTTTCATTTCGTTTCTAATCAATTGAACTCTTTTGGCATGACAAGGTACACAAAGCTGGACTGTATAAGATACCTGTCAAGTTTGGTTCATTCAGAGTGGCAACTGGGATGTGATCCCTTGTGTTCCTGACTCATTACAATGAGTTCCTGTTTCAGCGGGATACTGCTATAGCAGGATGCTCTCTCCACTTTATCCTTTCTTCTTCTCACATTAGATATGCTTTTCTAAGTTGTGTTTTTTCTGTTACGTTTGATTAAATAGACAGCTATAGTGGCTCCCTCAGAGAGAAAAACTGTCGCTTATGTGAGCAGGTTCAGCATCACTTAGGTTGAAAAAAAGTACCTTAAATTTTACCTGAAAATTAGGAGGAAGCTAGTGCAGGTCATAGTGCTTTAGTGTAGCATACTCGCATCTGGATGCACTGCTTAATAATCAAGTTCTTTGTTTCTAAACCAGTTTAAATTACTCAGTCCTTCCAAGGTATAGCTTCAGGCAGAGCACACTGTACGTATCTAATTTTGAAGTGCCAAATGTATGCATTGCAGTAGTGAGGTCCCTATCCCAAATATTTAAGTTTCTGGCCAGCTGTAAATCATTAAGAGGAGTCTTGATTATTATTAATACCTGATCATCTGCCAGGTTGGTGCTCAAACATGTCCTGGAACAATACTAAACCCACATAAGCCACTTAGAGCTTGAGCACAGTTCAGAGGTCCTCATGTAGCCACAGAGCTTTACCTGCAGAGGGGGGCAAAAGTTTGTTTTCCGAGTTGCTTTAGGCTGTTAGACACACAGCTAATTGTTCTGTGGGACCTTCTGTGAGAAGACACCTAGTAAGATTGACTTTGTTATGGTGTTGAGCTTGTCTCTGCATATTCTGTAACCGTTCTATTAAGTGGTTGCTTTCTATCATGCCTTGAACTATACGAAGAGATACTTTTTCCTAGGAATATTGTGAAACATGTTTTCCCTCAGGAAGAAGTACTTTTTTACATTTTTCTTTCAATGTGACCAGGAAGGTATGGAATTCAAGTAATATTTTACCTGTGGAGGTGCATATGTCACTTAATTCTAATGTATGGAAAGTATGTATATGTTTGAGATAATTTTTTTTTCCTTAAGCAACACTATCTTTAACTATTTTCATAATCTCACAAAAATATGTATTTATTTCTTACTGTTTTATTCACAGTTGTAATATGCAAGATTATTTTTATTTACATTTTCCTTTTAATCAAACACATTTGTTTGCTGTTATGGCACCACTTAAGAGAATTGAGTTGCTGTAATTGTTTAGTTATTGTTGTTGAAAAAGACCATTGAAGTTGATCTTTGATGTTAGTAGTAGTGTTACGTGCTTTATGGAGGAAAGGGGGGGAAAGTGGGGAAAATTTTGGATATCAGGGGCTATACACACTGGCAATGACATTTAAACAAACAATAAAAATCAATCCCTCCCTCACAATATGAAACATATGATTGTGCAAGAGTAAAAAGCCAGCAAAGTAAGCTTGGATATCTCTGAAAACAGGGGAAAGGAATTGGGGTTGTTACTCAAGTGAGGGAGGAGAAAAACAAGATTATAGTCGTGTTTAGACTTAGATTATGTTTTTTGCAATCAAAAATTTGTGCGAATTATTCTCTTTGTTGAAACAGTTGAAAATGATATGTAAAGGGAACTGTATATGTACATTCCTATAAGGCCTTGTGTTGAGTGAAGGAGTTACTCCCTGTATCTGCTATAGTGGAGAACAAATTGGGGGCAACCATCCTCATGTAAGTTCAATATATTTGCTGCAGAGTCTTTTTAAAGAGTAGTTTGAATCAGATTTTTGACAACAATAGGAACAAAAAAAACCCTAATTTCTGTTAATTGTTTTTTAGGACTCCTGCTTTGTTTACTTGTTATTTACATGGCAGTGCATGTCTTAAATTAATGACGTTAATTGGATGAAATAGTTTTCTGACTTTCCCAAAGGCTTCTGGTGCCTATACTTGTTTCTGCTTGTGTGCTATGCCATTTATATTTCAAGAAACTAAAGTGTATGTGTGTGTGTGTGTGTGTTTCGTGTTGTGTAAAAATTGTTTCAAGTAAAAGGATTTGTAGTCATTTTAAATGCAAGTCAGTGTCAGATACACTTGGCTTTAAAGTTAAAGTGCTGAGAGAATTTCAGTTGCCTTAGTTAAGGTACCTTATGAGTGATTTTTAATAGTTATATTTAATATTTAAAATTCTTGTTTAAATATCATATCAATTTACAAATTGTGATTTATGAAAAATTTGATGGTTTACATAGTAAATATATTCATTTTTCCATGTTAAACAGTGTATGAAAAAAGATTGCGTGTTTTTCCTTTTAAAACAGTGTCAGCTAAAAATGAAACATGGTGATATTCACCACTTTTTTTCAGAATAATTACCAATAGATTGTAAGATTAAATTAGTCTGACTGATTGGGTATGTTTTAAAAGTATTTGTCCCAGCTAGTATTTTCTCATCTATAAGTAATCACCAACACATTATTTTAAAAGTTACTTTTAATTCTGCAGCAGGTAAATTGCTTGTTTTCATAATTCAGCATATAAAAGCATATATCTTGTCCTACTTAAGTGTAATTATGCCCAATCGTTTTAGCAAATATACTTCTGGTGTAATTTTCAGGCTCATAAATGTAATGCATCCTTAGTTCTTACGGTTAAGAGTGACAGTTTAGGAAAATGAAAATGTTTGAAATGACAAGTTCAAAATATCACTCTTTCAGAGCTTTCTGTAAGAGGGGTAATTTTACTGGCAATTTTACTTTAGCAGACAGCAGGCTTCTTCACCTGATAGAACTTTTCACTTGCACTGACTTTCTTTACTTGCACTTAAAAAATACAAGAGCTGAGATACAAGAACTAAATATGACGACTGAAGTCTCTGTCTAACAAAAATGAGCAGAGAGGAGGGGAGAGATTGCATTCTGCTTTTATTCACTGGGACCTTCTAATCCCACAATCATTTACTTCTGGAAAGAAAATATTATTTTAAAATGTATATGCGCGGTAGCGTTTATTTTAGAAATGTAAATCACATGTGCTGACCACAGGGATCAGGCAAAGCGGAAAATTCTCCATTTGAACAGATTACAAGACCTGTAGATCAGAAGTGATTTCTGGTCTGGTTTTAAGGCTAGAACTTCTCGCCTGGTCGCTGCCCCTCCGCTGCGAGCCACCCTGGCCGCTGCAGAGGAGCTGGGAAAAGGCAACAAAACGCTCCTTAAAAAAAGAGACGCTCTTGCTGAAGGGTCCCAGCAGCCGACCAGCGCTCTAGGCGCGCGTCCCCCCCGCAATCCCCGGGCTGCCTGGCGCGGCGGAGCAGCCACAGGTTGGCTTTGCCCCCACAGCTGCCAGCCGGCTGGCCCCGGTGTGGCCGGCGGCGCGGGGAGCCCCTGCAGCCCCGCCGTGTGCCGCTGCCGGCCGGTGCCCCGGGCAGCGCGGCCCCCGCTCCGCTCCCGTTGCCTGCAGCCGCGCGGGGAACCGGCGTTCGCATCCCCCGCAGAAGCGCAGCTCGCCGCCGCTGCCGCCCGGGGCCGGGCGAGGCCGGTAGCCGCAGCTTGTTATCGTCCCCGCGTGCGAATGAGCCCGTCCCGCGGCTCTTGGCTCAGGTGTGCCCGGCTTTTGTTTCATGACATTATCAACCGGGTTTGGGAAGGAGACCCAAAGCTTCCCGGTAGCTCAGTGCCATATGGAAAATCTGCGGTATTTTGATGATGCTTTATGTAAACATTTTAATATCGGATCCTTAAGATCCAGAGACTATCCCAAAGGGGATTAAAACATAATCCTCTCTCTCTGTAGCTGTAGTGGATTAATTTCGTATTCTCTCAGTGCCTGGCTTGCTCCCTGAAGGCTACAACAAAAAGACTCAGTGCTCCTTAAACATGCTATGGAATTGGAAGTTGTAATTGGAGATTTCCAAAGGACAAGTGTGAAAATGACACACTGTTAATACCCCCCCTTTTTTTTTTTTTTTTTCATTTTGGGCTTTCAGGAGGACAAAAAAATCTGAAAAGATTTTTTTTTTAACTTAGTTTGAACACCCCCTCCCTCGAAATCCCATAATTTGTTATGCTTTCTGCTTCTTTTTTGCCCAGAGAGAAAAACACCCCACAAGCAGACGTTTCCTCATCTGGAAAGTACAATGATGCTTATTCCTTGTCGCATTTTAATACCTCTGACATGTTTATGTTGCAACAAATCTGAGGTGTCATTTGAGCAGAACAGAGGGCAGATGCCAAGGTACTGGTCTGGGAGCTCGGAGCCTTTTCTCGGGATGAGGATGAGGAGGCAGCCAGAAATCCCCGATTTCCTCTGCATTCAGTAAGGGGCTAAGAAGCGACTGTTCCCTTTCCCTCCACATCCACCCCCTGCTTTGGCAGCTCTGCCCTCTTCTCCAGGACGTGAGTGCATTTCGCGGGCACGCTTGCTAGCCAGGATGCACCTATTGTCTTCTCCTGGATGTCAGATTCTAGGTTTTGGCCTTTTGACCATTAAATAGCGGTGGCTTTATTTTTATCTTAGCCGCACAACACCAGGGAAAAGAGCTAATTGGATTAAATTGATGGTCTTCCTTCTGGGATTCAGCAAAGCCCACAAGCGCCTCCTTAAAATGATAGAATAGCGGGTCGTTTCCAGGACGTGTCTTCCGAAGGCTTTTCTCCCCGCACAAAGGCCCGGGAGCCCATCACCGTGCGCCAGGCCCGGCCGCACTGCGGGGAAGGGCGAGGGGAGGGCAGGGACGCCCCGCTTGAGAGGGCAAGTGCTTCTGCAGGGCAGCGAGCCGCTGTCTGCCCAGACCCCCCTTCTGTAAACACAAAGAGAGGGGGCCTGGGGAATAGAAACCCAAATCCACTTGTAATCGTACAAGAGAATCGGGCGTAATTACTCGAGCAACCTAGATGAAGATTGATGAGGCTTTAAAGCGGCGTTTCGGATCGATCCCCCCTGCCCTTTGGAGCCTGCAGCCGGGCTTCCCCGGCTCGGCTCGGCTCGGCTCGGCTCCCTTCTCACCGCGAAGGGAGGGAGAGAAGATGGAGGCGAGACGGGGAGAGCAGGAAAGCGAGCCCGACGCATGTGATTCCGATCAGCTGACTAGGGTCAAGAGGCTACCCCGGTTTATTAGGAGATGGAAAACAATAAAATGAAAGAAAATAGAGTTCGTATCAATATTATCCAGCCTGCCACGCTGGGCTGCTGAAAGCTGTCACTGAAACCGTGCGTTTGAGCTTCCCCTCGTACACACAGCAGCCCGTGCCTCCCTCTTTATTTATTTTGCAGCGTAAATGACAAAACATTGTGCAATACGGTCGCAAATTGGGTGTTACAGTAAGGTAAAACATTAACAACATGACACATAAATGCTCCGGTACAGGACTAATTTGGGCTAAGCGAGTAATTTGAAGCGTGGCTTGCAAGGTCTGGTAGTAAAGCGTGCGTGCGGTGCCGGAGGAGGCGGAGAGGTGGCATCCGTGCCGTTATCCCCGGCGCGCGCTGCAGCCCGGGGCCCTCCTGCGCACCCGCCGCCTCGGTCCCCAGGGAGGCGAGTGCCCGGGGACGGCAGCTGGAAGGGGACGAGGGCACTCCTTACCATCTGAGCGAGGTCTTCCTGACGGCAGAGGAGATTTTAAAAACAGCCAGACCCTTTTTAGCATTCGTTGAGGGGATCGGTTTGCCAGTTCCTGAAAGGCACATCAGCCGATGTTCCCGGCTTCTCGGTGTCGGGGCTCGCGTTGTTTGTGTGTCAGATGTGTGTTTGTGCGTGCGTGGGGATGCGTGTGATCACGTATGTGTATACAAATCACCCTACAGGCTTTAGCGGTTAAATCTAGGAGAGTGTTTTATATTTCATCTTTTCTTTTCGATAGAGCAAGTGAGCTTCCTAAAGACGGAGGTTGTCAGCTCTAACAGTAGATTGCATTCGTATTGAAGATAAGATGGTGAAAAAGTGATCCCCCTTGTTGTCTTTTGCATGAAAGCAGAAGTTTTTTCCTGAATTAAAACCTAACAATTTGTGTGCGGAGAAGGCTGCCTTTTATAACGGGTTTTCCCCATCCCATCTTTTCAGTGCCCGTGCAAGCACCCCGTTAAGCAATGTATTTGAGCGAAACACTGTTACAGTCATTTTAAAAGGATTAAGTGACAGCAAGCTGAAATAAAAATGATCCTGCCGCAAATACATTTAACGATGCTAGCCGTTGCGGTATTGAAGTAGGTGAAAAAAGCAAAAAAAAAAAAAAATCTTTCGCGATGCTCTCGGAGTTGAGATCTGGACCCACGGCTCACGCTCGTGCCCCCGGGCTCCGCGGGGCCGGGGTGGCGGGGCGGGGGGGGGGGGGGGGGGGCGCTGCGGGGGGCGGCGGGGCTGCGGGGGCGGCGGGGCTGCCCTGCGCCAGCCCGGCCCGGCCCGGCCCGGCCGCCGCGGCGACCCCGCGCTGCCAGGTCGGAGCTGCGTGTCGCGGCTATCGCACATAAACAGCGATAGTGTTAACGAGGAGCAAAAGGGCATGAAAAGGGACGGGACCTACTTCTAAGAGGCAGCTATTTTTCACTCTTAACCCCTCTGAATTTCGCTGCTGGTTGATTTATCTGGCAACCCCGGAGCTCACAAAGTCGCTTCTGTCCTGACCGCGGAGTTCAAAGCGCTGACCGCGGGCAGGAAGGGAATAAACACGGCGGTTTACAAACGAAGTTTATTAGGGGGCTCGCCGGGCGCTGGCTTGGCGGAGGGAAGGGGAAGGGCCACCGGGGATGGGCCGGCCGGGCGCCTCCAACCTGACGCCGCTGCCCTTGCCTTGCAGGCCCCGTGGTCCTCAGCACGCCGGCACAGCTCATCGCCCCCGTGGTGGTGGCCAAGGGGACGCTCTCCATCACCACCACGGAGATCTACTTCGAGGTGGACGAGGATGACCCGGCCTTCAAGAAGATCGACCCCAAGGTGAGTGCGGCGGGCGGCTCTGTCCCCGGTCTCGGTGCCGGTCCCGGTGCACGTGCGCCAGGGCCGCCCCCTCCCTCCAAACTCCGCTCCCGCCTGCCGCCTCTCGCTGCGTTTCATTAAAAAAAAAAAAAAAGCGCAATGTATTAATGATGTTAAATCCTCTATTACGGCAGCATGCGCGTTTTCCAACAGCCTTTCGCTCGGTGCCTTTGTATGAACGTGGTCAGATTTAGTAGTTAAGCCAATTGCTCTGAAATCCCTGGAGGGAGCAGCAGTCCCAGCCCGCAGCTTGCCTGAGACACAGCAGCGGAGGGTTTTACCCCTTCCGAGGATACTGGAGAACCCCGTTATTTCAAGAAAGTTAGTTGCCATGTAAGAAAATACGGCGCATTTTGTAAACACTCTGACTGCTGAAATGCAAGTTAATGCTTATTTTCTAGGGGTTAAAAAAAAAAAAAAACAGGAATGTACCCAAGGCTCGATTCCTGGGAAAGCTCTGGTTTTTTTTCTGAAGTCATTTACTACTACCGATTCCCCAGCGCCGCCCCCCCCCTCCGCGAAAACCTCCAACCCAGCCGCGGCAGGGCAGGGGTGCGTGACTGGAGCAGGAACCTCTGCGTGGCTCCCTCCCCGCGGGGGCAGGGCGGGGGGCTGCCGGGGGGGGGCTGCGGAGGGACGTGTGTTACCGGGCGCTCCTCTCGCCTGCATCTCTTGTTACTCTTATCGCTGTTGCTTTATTTCTTTGTTACTGCGCTGGAAAATGTTAGAAGAGAGAAAACGGGGAAGGTACTTTTACAAAGACCTCGGGGGTCCTTATTCTGCAGAAATATCGTAAATAATTGGCAAGAAAAAGCTAGCGACCTCGTCTGAATATGGTTGTAATAAGGTGATTTCTCTTTAACGAGTCATTTCTCAAACTCGGAACTTGCTTCGCAGTGCCGGGGGTGGGGGGTGGGGGGTGGGGTGGGGTGGGGTAAGAGATCCTGTCAGAATCGCTGGGTGTAACGGTTTCTAAAGTGCACCCACTGGAAATAGTTGCTAGTGGGTGTTAGACAGGCGATCGGCCCCTTTCAGCACTTGTTGACTGTTCGGGTACTAAATAAAACCGGCGTTTTTTGCGTTTTGCCTATAAAGCCGCTTTAAAGAAATGCATACTGAGGAGGACCAGGCGTGGCAGCACGGACAGGCACTTTTGGATCGCTTGCAGTTTTGTAAGCACGTACATGTCATTCCCTCTGAATGCCCTGGGAGCACAGAGTTTTGATTTCTGGGAGTGCAGCTGGCAATCTTATCACATTCATAACGGATTTGTAGGTCAGAGTAATATTGTTGTTCACTTTATTGGTGCCGGCTTGAGCCTTTCACCTACAAATTTTATTTTCTTCTTTATTACTACTTGCGCCAAAATGCTACTTTTATCAGGCTCACTGCTCGCTCAGTACACCGACTGCTTGTACGGGTATGTTGCGTTTCCTCAGCTTTGTTCAAAACCGAGCAG
Source organism: Falco cherrug (assembly GCF_023634085.1). Classification (NCBI taxonomy): domain Eukaryota; kingdom Metazoa; phylum Chordata; class Aves; order Falconiformes; family Falconidae; genus Falco; species Falco cherrug. The sequence goes on from NC_073698.1 coordinate 26,471,567, forward strand.
AGACACATCAGTGCCGCAGAGTAAACCTTTCGAAAAGAGGTTTCTTTTCGGACGGCTCAAAAAGTGTTACTGCCTTAACAACTGCATCGGTATCTGACAGTTGCTGATGGTCATCTGGAGCTAAATTCTAATGTGTTTGCACCACCAGTATTTCCCTGTTCTACAAAACTATTCAAAATGCAAAATCAGGCAGCAGCCCTGAAGGTTTCTGCTTTACAGGTTTTAAGCAACTCTCCACAGAAAGGCAAAATTCACAAAAGCATAGCCGCCTCTGTTGTTTTTTTTTTTTTTCAAGTAGAAAACTTGATCCGGTATTGAAACGCTTACCCATATGCATTTTACTTCATTTATTAGCTTGTAATTAAATAAATCAGCAACAGAAATTAAAATCTAAATCACAAAAGGTGTATCCAGTGTATTTCAAGTGCATTTTCAAATATATAATTCCAATATTCAAGCGTTATTATATAAGCAGAATCCAAATTTCTTTTGAATATATTTAAATAACATTTCAAGTATATTTATGGAATGTTAGAAATAGAACAAGCAATATATATGAAACGAAAAATGTAAACTTGTTAAGTTCAGACACTTCAAAAGACAATTAGCAAAAGTACCATGATAAAATCTACCTTTTTAAATGGTATCTTCTCTTTAGCAGAAACTGTCCTTGAAGTATCCAAAATGGCAATTTAACTTCTGTTCACCAAATCACAAAACACCAACATCCACTATTTCAAAGACAATGTGAGATCACAATATTTGATACAAATTAAAAGGTACATTAGGTTTTGTTCAGGTGGCATATCCAAATAGCTTTTACTCACAGAGGGTTTACATAAAAATACCGGGTTTTTTTATAATCCGTTGGTACCATTTCTGGGCAGAACGGTCACAATCATGTTAAATTACGGCCAATTTTCCTTTCCAGGTAACACAATTTCTTTTTTTTTTTTTCTTCTTCTTTCTTTCTTTTTTTCTTTTTTTTTTTTTCCATGGGGAACTGCAAAACTGTGACGAAGATAAGAGGAACCATACTTGCTGTTCTTACTTGCTTTTCTTTGTGAAGAGCCTAAACTATATTCCTTTTTAAAAGAGAGTTATGATTTGCATTGTCAAGTGACAATATTTGACTTTTCGAACAGGCAGCTTAAACTTCATCGGGAAACAAGCAGATTGATCGGTCGGGCCGCTTTTAGAGTTACCCTTTAAAGTTTCTCCAAACTTTTGGGGTTGGTAAGTATTTCCCTAGCCAGTCGCCACGTTTGTTTGGCCGCGTTTTCCAGGGCCGAGTGAGGTTTGCCCTGAAAGAGGTCTAAGTTGGGCAAGAAGTAATGCGGGCACCTCCTGCACTGGAGGCAGGAGATGAGCTGCAGTAAAATCCCGTTGAGCCGGTCCCCCAGGCACGACTCGTCCCAGTCCGATTCGCGGGGATGCTTTTCGCATTCGTAGGAAACCAGAGTCTTCATGTGATAATTATTCAGGGGCTGGCCCGGCAGCTCCAGGTGACGGTCCCGTAAGGTTTTGAGGATAGAGAGGCATTTCTTCCTGCAGCCGCCCATCTGCAGTCTGTTCTCGGCTTCCGCGAACTGCAGCACCCAGGCATCGCTCTCGGCCGAGCTCTGCTTGCCGGCCAGAGAGTGGCACTCCTTGGATAAGAGGTTGAAGCCTTCCGCCTTGACCTCCGCCACCCTGTTGGGTCCCGGCCAGGGGATGTGGGGAAGCGGCCAGTGGGCAGCACTCCGCGGCCAGATCCCCGTGCATTTGAACGCCGGAGTGATCTGCACGACGTACCTATCCCTGATTCTCAGCTTCACCTCGCTGGTGTCCGCCACCATCTTTACCACGTCTCTGTAACTGCACTTATCCACGGCTTGAGCCACCAGAGTCTGAAATCTGGACCGGATTTTGCGAGCGGAGAGGTAGCCAGACGCCGTGATGAACTCCACCCAGAGGGACATACTCCTCTTGCGCCCGTCGCTTAACTTTAACACCGCGCAGCCCGGCAAGGAGCCGTCGTCCACGAAGTTGAAAACCCCCATTTGGTTCAGGTACAGCACGACTTCAAACTCCGTGGGGGAGATGACTTCCAACCCCTCGTAGCGATTGTCCATCTCGTTCAAGGAACTGATGAAGCGAGGCTCCTGCACCTCCACCTCCTTCAGCACGTCCGACACCACTTTGCAGACTTCTCGGATTGTTTTGGCGATGGCAGCTTTCCTGGCTTGGCATTTCTCGTTGTAGTATTTATTCAAATGATACACCAGCTTGGCCTGGGCCGCGATCATGTTGGGGCAGAGATCCGGATTGTATACCGGAGTCTCGCAATAGGCTGTGGGATCCAATGCGGCTGCTAAGGCTGGAGCCAACTTCAGAGGAGAAACAGGCTGCCGCACTCTGAAATGTAACAAATGTTTTTCAAAATGCGCTGGGGCTGCTGCTCCTCAGATGCTCTCTTCCTGCTTTTTTAGATCAGCCGTCTTGAAGTGTGTGTGGCGGGGGGGGGGGGGGGGGGGGAAGGGGGGGGGGCGGGCGGGGGACTGGAGGGGGCGATATTTTTCCTCCCCCTTTTTTTAAAGGGTCCGTGAGTGAGAGGAAAGCATCGAGAGCTGCACCTTCCCCAGCAGCAAGAAAAACAAAAGTTGCACTGAGACACAGTGAGGCTTCCAGTAGTCAAAATAATAAAACCTCTTCGTATTTATTTATGTTTTCCCGTAGTAATCACTGTGTGTATGCAGGGTGGTTAATCAGATGGTGGAAAAAAGTGCCGTGTGTGTGTGTGTGTGTGTGTGTATATGTCAGAAGAAGCTGGCTGTTGGTTTGTATAAGAGCCCAGATGCACTCGTGTGGAAATTATAAAGGCAGGGCCAGGCAGGCGGGCGGCCAATCGCCACTGGCCTCGTCACTGCAGCCTCTTTCAGCTCAAACCCGGCTAATTAATCCCTCTCTAGGAGATAGATATGTATACACAGACACACACACACACACGCACACGCAGGCACATATAGAAAGGTAGAAGGTTACTAGCAGAAAACCCGCCCCGGTCGTCTGTGGCTCGGAAATCCAGAGAAATGGCTCTCCTTTGGGTGCAACTCCAAGGGTACTGGCGTTTCGCAAGGACCTGGCAAAACTGTGCGGCTCCGCACTGAATCCCCGCCTGCCTCCCCACGGCCGGGGCGGGAACGCAGGTGTATTAATGGGCAGCCATCAACTGGGGAGCTGCGGACCGGGCTCGCTCCTACAGGAGCAGAGGCGTAAATTCATTAACTCACACTTGGCGCCACATCACGCTGTCCTTTCCTCCTGATAGTTGTCTGTAACTGAAGCGAGAAGTTGCTGTGTTGGTTTTTTTTTGTTGTTTTTTTTTCCCTCTCGTGAACCGGCCAGTGAACAAGGCAGCGCATTCACGGCAAATTTAGTGTCTTTCGGGATAAAATATTACGCCAAAGTCCACGATTTGTATTGTTTTAAAAGATCTTCTGACGGGCTGTAATCGATTTTGAGGTTTAATGCATTTCGGCATTGTCTCTGCCTTGCTTTTTGTGTTTGTACCTCATGAAGGGAGAATCAATCGCTAAACGTATCCGTCAGGTCTTTTTCACGTTCCCTCCAGAAATCAAGTAGCAGATATGAACGGTAAATCTAATCTGCCAGTTCTCAGCCTCGTTTTTATATTCCGTATAGCTCTCCAATATATTGTGAAGAGTGGATGTTCAGCTGCTTTTTGAGACGCACTAGAAGTATCTCTGAATTTCAAACCTGGACGATTTATCGTATGGCGAGCGCTGCTAGCAAGCTGCGTTTAGTAAATGTGCACACGGGAGGGATGCTAGCGACTGCAAACGTGCTGGCACGCTACTCATCTGACAGTTCGGGGTTTCGTGCGCGTGATGTGTAATTAGCAAATTTCGCTTTCGGTACTTTAAGTGTTAGTAATCGGGACCTTTATTTGTAAATAAGCCGGGGTGGCAAACTCCTCTGCTTTGCAGCATTCACTGAGCTTCACTACGAGAGAACCCCACATTACATTTTAAGGAAAAAATAAACCAGCAAAGCTCTTAATCGCTTGGAATCTTTAATCTACTAACCGATTACTAATTCTTAAAGTAACTGCCACGGGCATATCCACCGTCAAGGAGAAGCCATACCGCAAAGAACATTTCACGACATTTATTCAGCGCATCAATGCGACCAACTTTATCGCACGTAGCGCAGGGTTCCTGACTTTGGCCCGCTCGCTCCGGCGTCTGTGCGGCTGCTCCCCGAGCCGCTGCCCGGGAGGCAGCTGATGCGGGACCGCGTGCTGCCCGTTAGCGCTGCGGGGCTGGGGCTGGCTCGGGGCGCCTCGCTGCAAACCCGCAAGTGACAGGTCCTCCCGAACGAGGAAGCTCTTCTCTAACCGGCCGCAGCCCCCTGGCCGACGGCGGAGGGGCGGCCGCTGTCTGGCTGCTACGGGCGAAGAGGAGCTGGTTTCCTCCAGGCAAAATTTGCTCCCTCCTCCGGGTAGTTTCCCGGCCGGGCGCCGGGCGGGACACACGTGGCTCCGCCCGGCCGCGGCGGGTCCGGCTGTGGCTGCGCCAGCGGCGGAGCGCGCCAGGTCCCGCCGCCTCCCGAGCCGCCCCGCAGGAGAGCGGCCGCCGGCCCGGCTCGGGGTGCGGGGCTGCCGCCTCCCTCCCCCGCGGGCTGCGGGCTCCCGGGGGCCGGCTCCCCCCGCCTCCCCCGAGCACACACTTACGGGGGTCCCGGCTGGGTCCGAGGGGGCAGGCGGGCACCTCCCCGCCGCCGCCACTGCCGTCCCCCGCAGCTCTTACCGGCGGCTGCCCCCGGGCGCGCGGGGAACCTGCCGCGGCGGCGGGGGACGCGGAGGGGGCGGGGGCCGGTCCTCTTCCCCCTCCGCGGGCTGCGGGCGCGCCGAGCAGCCGGCTCGCCGGCACCGCCGCGGGCCCCGTCGGCGGGCGGGGAGGGGGAGGCACCTCGCCGGCCTGGCACATCCCGCCCCCGCGGAGGGGGACCGGGACGACCACCCCTCCCCCCCCTTCCGCCCCTCGGGGCCGGGGGCGATGCAGGTCGCGCCCTGCCCTCCGACACGGGCGCGGGGCTGGCCGCAGCAGGGCACGGCTGGGCTGTGCGGAGGACGGACAAGCGGCGAAGTTGGGTTCAACTCCGGCGGGCGGGTCCCCGGGACCGCCTGGGGCGGGGGAAGGCCCGCGGCGGTGCTGGCCCCGGTCCCCGCCCCGGCGCGGCGGCGTGCCCGGCGGCAGCCGCTCGGTCTGGGAGCCGGCCGGCGCGAATCCTCCGGCCCTATCTCGTCGGGGGCGGCTTCTTTGCGATTTAAATGAGAAAGAGCGCCTTCCCCGCGAGGGTTACATACAAGCGCCGCGTAAAAACGAAAGTTACAGCGGGTGGACTAAAGCTTGTCCCTTCCTCCGGGCTCCGCCGAGGGACCGGGCTTTCCCCGCGGCGGGGGCGCCCCGGTCCCCCTGCAGCGCCCGGCCCCGCGCCCGCACGAACGGTGCAAACGCTTCGGGCCAGGGCCGGGTTGTTTTTGCCCCCTGGGTTTCAGCTCAGTAAATCCGGTTGCTAAAGGCAAAAGGCGATAGGTGGTACCTCTGAGCTGTCGGTGGTCTTCATTTTCATAAAGTGGCAAAATTAATGTAAATAAAAATTACGTCTGATATCCTAAATCAGAGCTTGCAATGCGTAATGCTAAGATTAACCTATGATACCAAGCAATGCAGGTTTTACTTACTTATTGTATCTTGGTGGCGATGGGCAATGACTTGGCTTTAGCCTTGGGTGGGTGATGGTTAGCTCTAAAAGTTGGTATTAACTTCTCTACATCGTTTCATTTCCCACATACACAATAAACATTTGATAGTTTGGATTTAGGCATTGCTGACAGCAGTCAACCCCTGAAATGTGACTGCTAAGGCGACCCGATCGTTTACATGACAAGAATTTGGTGGTTTGGTTTAGACTCCAAAAATTATTATCTGACTGTGTATGATATAAACCAGGAATATTTCGGAGCTTCTGACCACTTACTGCAGTTATTTTTTCCCTGTAGTTATTGATGTGTCCTTCATAAATTACAAAAGGAACACCTTTTCATCACGGACTTTTATTTTTATATGTATTGAGTTGTTTTGGAAAATTGAGATTATAATCTCAAATCACCTCATTAAAACGATGATTGATCATTTGTCACGGTAACGGTACCATATGATATTGGTGACTTTTACCAATTTACTTATTTCTAGTTATTTCTCCCTAATTGGGGGTACTATAACAGTATTTGTTGAACTCTGCTTGTTATTTCAAATCTTCAAACTGCAGTGCCTTGTCACACAGTGCTCATGTTAGCCAAAAAGTCAAATGGTGTTGAAAATCTTCGACTGCAGGTACTGGCCTATGCCCCTAAAATGTAATTTGCAGGGGGGGGAAAATAAAGTTCTCTATATAAATTTCACCAATAATTTATTTTCATATGGTGAAAAGTGTAAGTTAAAATGCACATGCAGATGCAGACACATGCAAAGTGCTTGCATTGATATCACTTTATATTTCTTATTATATAGCGATAGTTTTTCCACACACAACTGCTCATGAATTTTAAATTTTTATTTTTTAATATCTGCCTATTGCACTAGGGAGCTAGGAAAAAAATGAAGCCGAGTTGATTAAATTATTTATCCCTACTGCTGAAGTGAGTTTGAAGGCTCATTGAATGTATCTGATTTCTTGGCTCCTCTTTCTCCCCTTCCCCCCTCAATTCATCCTGGTTATTTCATCCATATCATCCTGCCAGCAACAATAAATTTACTTTTTTTCAAGTAGGAAAACTAAAGACAGATATTTGTGCCGAGTTTGCTTTAAGTGTCACATTATATAAAATAGGCAGCATCATTTTTTTTGTGGTACCTGCAATTCTCTGTATTCTTATTTTGTAGTTTACTGTTTGCCTCCACTTTCAAATTTAGGAAGAAACAAAAAGTTAAGTTTAAATGTAAGTTGCTATAGTGTTTGCAAAAGTGCAATTTTAATGGACTTATACACTCTCTACTTAGAATTTTGGGTATAAATTTCTCATTAATTATGTATGCAAACATTTTTCTTCTGCTACCTAGTTTACTGCAGATGCTTTTTACTTTTTTAAAAAACTGTGATATAGCTCCTTTTTACAGTACACAATTAGCATTCATTAGTGCTGAATCTAACACATGTATGTATTCTCTTCCCATTAAAAAAAAAAAACAAAACAACCACCAAACAAACCATGAAAAGAGTTTGCATTACTGTTGGACTTGGTCATCCTAGGTCTTATGGATGAACTGTTAATGCCTTAAATTCCTCTAATCTGCAATCTGTTAAGGGAAAAAACCAGTAATTGATTTGTTTTCTTTAAAAGTTATGTCTCAAAAGTAAACATGGAGCTTGCACAACTGTAACTTTAGCTAGAACTGCAGAAATATTCAAGCAGGGGAAAAAATGCATTGAATTATTCATTTGGTTCACTTCTCCATCAGCTTCTGCAAAGCCAGACATTCCTTAAAGTACAGTGTTTTATTTAAGCAGTCCAACACTAGGGTTTTTTTTTTAGATCTCCTGCTTGGAGAATGCTCTTTTCTGCTGAACTGTGAGAGGAGGGTGGAATCAGTGGGGATTAGCGCCTTTTAATCTACTACATCTGTAGTGGGTCATCCAACGCTGCAGAACTCTCATTACTCTCTCATGCTGTATATGATTAAATGACTGAAAATATTCAATGTTGACCTTGAAAATAAAGCTGTATGTGTTGGATGAGCAGCTTCCGAAGACTTCATGTCTAAACTAACTTTCCTCTTGGTAACCTAGCCCCGGAATATGTTGTCTGAGATCAAAACTGAAGTGTGGGAGCATTTGAAATACATCATTATATAAATTATGGCACCCCTCAGCTTGTTCATGCTGTATTTTATGAGTGACCCAAACATCTTTCTAGCCCAGTCAAAATAGGAGGGTGGTATGTCTTGAACATACTTATTTTTGTGAGTGGTGTTTTTGTGTAAGCTGGTTTCATATCAGCTAACAAACAAAACTACATCATCTTGTAGGTAGCTGCTAGAGCTGTTGAAATCAGCAGAAAACATGTTGCTTAACATCTTTGAACATTAGCCTATAGAAAGGTGTAAGTAAGCATCATCTTTTCATAAACATTTTGTCATGTTACGTGTTTATTGCTGCTTTTCATGCTGCTGATACTTTGGGCATGTTAAGCCCCTCTAACTCAAAATGAAACTTGTCCTCTCCCGTTACGATAACATGGGTATGGTAAATTACCTATGTAGCTCACTTTATCTTGATTTAGCTATAAAAAGACATGCCTAACATACTTCAATGCAGACTTCTAATTTTTAATGTAGTGTATAGCTCTCCGGTATTTTCTTTACAAATAATGGTGAAGGGAGGAGTTGAGTGAGTTGGTCGTGAGTGATTAATATGTTTCGTTGAACCTTGTGAAGGCCCTGATCCTGCCAATGCACACATGGCTAGTGAAACATTCAGCTGGTGCTGGGGAGGTCATGGGCTTCTTCAGGCTCACAGGTAAGTGCATGGGCAGTTATTTGCAGGATCAGGGCCTAAGTGGGCTAACACTTGGAGGTTAACGTTTGAATAGGATGAAATACAGTGTGCCTTTAAAATACCTAATGCATCAAATGCTTTGGTAAGGAAGTATATTTTTGGCCCAAATATCTACTCTTCTGTCAAGCAGAACTTCCCTATTAATTTCATTGTGTTTTAGCAATAGCATTGAATTAGTTCCTTGAGAAAGGGCAGTGCTGTTTTGTCCATATTTTAGCAAGATGCTCCCACAAGAATGCGTTTCCGAATCTGCTCTAAAGCCTTTACGAGGAGACTGAGGTTATTCAGAGAAATGAGTGAAAGGTTATGCTTTCAAAATCTCTATTAAAACTGTATTTTTCATGTCCTTTTGCATATTCAGGACTATTTCTATAACTCCCAAAAGGTACAAAATCTTTTAACAGTCTTAAATATAAGCAACCTACTTGCTAAAAACACTTATTCATTGTTCCTAAAAATATCCTAGCTATAATTGTAATATAAACATGTCAACCAACTTATTATTTAGGGAAGAAGGGGAGAGATGTGTTCAGGAAAAACTTGATACTTAGATCTTTTGAGCTTTAAAATGCACTGATTTTCCCACCACCACTCTGAACTTTGTTTTCTTAACTGGTGGAACATTGTCAGTACAGAGCATAATATTTTATCTAGGGGGGAATTGACTTTCTTATTAAGGGCAGCAAATGACTCTAGTTCTCCTTTTATTTGGGTTTGAAAATTTAACCTAGGTCACCTACTGTCCTTCCTACTTTTCCCTACCATTTTTTCATCCCAGCTCTAGGACAGAATATACAGAACAGGATCCTTTGTGGCATAGTGCTGGTGTCACTGAAATGAGAAAGACTACAGGGATAACAAAAAATCTTGTAATTTCATAAATCTGCAATATAATTGTTGAAAGAGAAATACTAGCTGCTTATGGGAAATATCTGTTTGTCTTAAAGGAATATTATTATCGATTTTTTCTCAATAGTAGAAATAGATCTTGCCTTTCAGGCGTGTTATTGTTTATAACACATTTGTGCCATTGAAAAGAAGAAAAAAATTATGGAGTATCTGTTAGGGTAGTGACAATGTTTTCTCTTGTCTCCTTAGTTTTAGATGAGGCAAAGGAGCTATCTTTATTATTTCACATTTCTGAATAATCTTTATTTATAGTTGACGTTGATACAGAATAATTATTTTGTAAAATTAAAGGAAATTTCAAGGAAAAAGTTTGATTTTTTTGTTTGGTTTTTTTTGTTAATGCTGTTTTTAATGGGGTGGATGTGGTTATGTTGTGTGACACTCAAAATACATGTGAAAAATGGACTGTAAGTATTTTCTTTACTACTTTTACTTGGTCATTACAGTGGTAGTTTTAAGGTTATGCAGCATTTACAGGCCTGCTAAGATCACTACTGCGATCAACGTGATTCTGTCTTATTTTCAGTGAGTGTTTTACCATGTCTATTTCTTGCTTCCTTCTGCAAATTATTTCCAGGAATGAACTGGCTAATTTTGTCTTCAGTTTTTTAAAATAACCTTATCAAAAGGAACAATTACCAAGTGCAGAACTTTTACTAATCCTCTGAAGCACAGAAGAGTATATGGCATATGCTAGGCTGTGCCGTAATGCTTGCAATTTCCAGCTACGCTTCAAGACATTGCTTCTCTAAGTAGGTAAAAAATGACAGCGAGTATGTTGGACAACAGTTTTCTCATTATATTCTGTAAGTGCATTCATTATGTATTATTAGTCCTTAATTGTAAAGATGAAATAATATAACCATTTATCTTGGCAAGCCCATTACTTATCAGCTGTACCTTAGAAAATTGTGTATATCTGTGTGAATGTTTTCTTCTATACATACTATTCAGATTTTTGACATAGGGGATGAGAAAAAACTTTTCAGAATAAATGTATAACTAATCTAATCCACTCTTGGTAGGCAAACTGTGTATCTTCATGGGGTAAAAGAAGCCCTCTCACTCTCACCCCCACAAAATTCAGTTCTTCATTTGTTTTGTTCACCACGCTGCATTAACACAGTTTTCCCTTGTGTGCATCTGCCAGTGTACAATTTAGCCACGGGCATCTGTAGACCTTGTGGTGATCAGTATTGCAGGCAAAAGCCATATGTGTTTAAATAAAAAAAAAACTCTTTATTTCATTTGCTGTTTTAACTGGATGGATAACTTTTGTGCCTCAAGACAGAGGAAGAGAAAATACAGAAATAATTAATTGCCTCTATTCTTGAGGCAGTTTCATTTTCCCTCTCCAATATGGAATGCTTGTCAGCTTCCTTGATAAATGACTGCATGTATTTGCATAGATTTTACATTAACACAAAAATTAGTTTTATTTGTGAAAAACTAGTTTACATAATAATGCAAAATCTAGCTTTATGGATTATGTTTCCAAATTTGAGAGACTGAGGAGAAATGAAGGTTTTTTCTTCTTTTTTTAAAATTCTTTTTGTTTGATGTTGGTTTTTTAATGTGAAGGCATATTAGTTTGTAGCTTTGTGTTTTGTTTCTATAAAAATAAACAGATCAGGGTCTTTTAATGTTTATAAACCATTTATTCAGTATTTCATAGATTGAATAATTGATGGTAGTATGAAAATGACTTATTTCATAGACTTTTACGCATTCAGTTTATTAAATAACTCTTAAATATGAACACAAGCAAAAGCTTATGGAACTGTTTTGAAAAAAAAAAGAATTGTGGCAAACTTAGCTGTTAAATACACTATGGGAATATACTTTAAGTTTCTAATGCTGCTATTAAAGTAGTGCTCCATCAGGCATTCTTTCAAAGCATTAATGTACTGCATTAGCTTGTATGCTAGTGTAGGACTATTTATTTTCCTATATCTAATTACCTGTCTGTTTTAAGTAATTAGGCATTCCTAGCTTGAAGTGGCAGTACTATACCTCTAGTTAAAAACTGTGTTTTATTCACTATTTGTCATGTCCATAAATAAAATTTACAAATCAATCAGTCTGAAATATCTTTGAAGGAAAATATACTGCCCTAATTTTGAGCCAATTGTAGTTATTTTCAAGTGACATGAATTGGGTGTGTGCTCATATAATAAACCTGGTGTCTTGTTGTCTAAAGGTAACTGCTAATTGCATATCGGCCTGTTGTCCCTGCTGAAGAAAATATAGATGCATTCATTGCTGTTATTTCATGCTCTGTAACAAAAAGAAAATATTGCTCTTTATGAAGCGTGCTATACTTAATGGCAACTTAAGGTAAAAGAGTGCCTTTGCCACTTCTTGAATCTGGGACACCCTAGGTGCCAGCTGTCACGGCTCAGCTAATGATGACAAATGCCCCTCTCTATGCAGATTGCAGAGCTTGCAGGCTGCTTTGAAAGGCAGTCAGATTACCTTTCTTCAGATAGTAACTTAACCTTTTAAACTCAAGTGTCAGAATGAAATTATTAGCTGGGATAGTTTCAATATCTGTTTCTTTAAAAAAGAAAAAAAGAAAAGAATAAGGCAGTGACTTCAAATAATACCATAGCAGCTCGTATTCACAAATCGTTCATGCTTCTCTGATGTTTTAAAAATGCGAAATTGCTGCCACTGTGCCTGTGAGCACTATATGGAGGTTGTGGGCACTGAATGCATGAATACTGAAGCGACCTCTCGGTTGCACTACACAGAAATGTGGCCAAGCGGGCCAAATTCTGTCCTTGCTTGCATCCACACAGCATAGCTCTGACTGATCGCAGGTTAACTGATGCTATTTATAGTAACAGACCTTAATTGATCTTACATGTTGTGAATATACTCGACTCTTTGCGTGACAGTTCATGTTACCACTCTAAGTCCACGAACCTCAGTTAAGAGTCCACTGTATCAGAATAACTGGGTTATTGGGTGGATATGAGCGATTCCACAGAACGCAGTGTCATGTGGTTAATGTTAAGTTACTAATTTAAATAAATTCTTCAGTCAGAGTTTTGGAGTTAATTTCTGGGGTTTCTTGGAAGTAGCTAACAGATGTGAGGATATTACATAGTTCCCTAACAGCACGCTGAAATGTAACAAAGTATAAGTGCCGTATGTGCCACCTAAAGGTGTAGGGTGCTTTTTGAGTGTGTACACATACATGTGTCTATAATTTTATGCAGGCCTATTTGTATGTGTTTAGATGTTTGGATATAGAAGTAAATAGACACATAGGCATTCATATCAATACACGTACACATGCACTAGTCTACACGTGACATCCAAACAATATATATTTCCAGATTTATATTAAAATACTGACATATATGAGCATGTTAAACTTGCACATTATATTTGCCATTGAATCAGTCTGTACAGTGAACTGTATAAGAATATCGGTTTCCATCTGAGTAAAGTGTAGTTTTGTTACAGCAAACAAGTACTTACCTCCAATATTTTCACATGATCAAATCTCCATAGCAGTGGGCAGTAATAGACAACTACAGGAAAGATGTGGAAAGACATTTAATGAGAAGACCAGGGACACTATGGTATATGGATGCAAAAAAGTAAATAGCAAGAATAGGGAAAAAATGTGCATTTGGTATGAGACTGGAATGTCCCAGAGAGAAAGTAGTTATTATGATTGGCAGAAAGTACAGGAGGCAGAAAAAAATTAGCAAGTTTACAGAGCAAAGTTAAGATGAAATCAGTGTTGCAATAATTGTAACGTGGTTGGTTCTGTAGTAATCATTAAAGGAAAGGTAATCTGATCCATTAACAGAATGTTAATTAATTTTCTTTTCTCCAGAAGAGAACAGATCTGATTGCTGATATGTACATTCACTCAGTACTTACTTCTTTTGGTAATATGGTGTTTGCAAGGGAAATGCTGGTTAATATTACATTAGAAATGTTTCCTTTTAAAGTTTGGGAAAGAACATTTGGTTTTGCCTGTGCATAAGTATGTTAAATTTAACATTCTGTTTTGTTTTGTTTTGCTTTGTTTTTCCTTTAAGTCATTATGTTCAAAGTATTTAAAACTATACATGTTTTATTATTTTGAGCAAGTGTAGCACAATCTGGGAAATAAAAAAGACAAAGATCTAGTGTTTTATACTCAGCTTTCTCAGCTTGTTGGTTGAATGGGCATCAAATGAAGTCCAATGCTTATACAAAAGAAATGTTCCTTGTTTGGATTTGCCCCATCTGTGTCATCTGGTGGCTTATGCAATAGGAGGTGTTATCACATGAATCCAAATGCACAAGCCAGTTGTTTTATGGACTCTTTCTGTGCTTGGAGGAGTTTATAAGTTGCCCACTCTATTGTGTGTCACTCCCAGATGACACATGTGCATTCTGCTGAGCATATTTTGGGGGTAATTATAACTAATGAAGCCTGGTACACAGCTTGTTCACAGAGTGATTTATTCTGCTCCTGTCTGATTCCTGAGAGTTCTGTAAAATGGTTATATTGTGCCTTCCACTTTGGACATGTATGGGAGCATGTGGTATTGAGTCCATCTGAGAAATTTTGCTATTCAGTGTACCACAGACTAATTACAAAGGTGCTGGCTGGGTACATCTGTTTAAAAATATAGGGATGAACTGAAATTATAAAATGGGATCTGTAACTTTAGAGATATTGACTTTAGTATGGCTCTTGTTTAGTCATTTACTCTTCCCAGACTTGCAGTAACTCATTTAGATGTACTGCTGTTAAATGTCTCAGAGATTCTCTGAACCACATAAATTAAGATTAGGTTCCCTTTATACCTTTCAGGAAAGCAGATTTTGTTATGCAATTTAAGTTCTGATAACTGCTTAAATTTTATGGAAAGATGGATTTAAAAGACAGAAAGGAAGTATCTTGTAGCTTTGCAGATTTCAGAAAGCAACAACAACAACAACAACAACAAAAATCATGACTGAAGCCTGGGTGTCAACCTCTATTTAACCTTAGATGTACCATTTTCACCCTAACGTGTCTTGACTTAACCAGTCTCTCAGGGAAGTAAATCCACTGACATTAGTGGGACCCATCCTTTATACATGAAGTACTTATACGTTTGTTTGCCAAGGTGGTTTTGAAAATCTTTTTTCCGAGATGCTAACATATCTCCGAAATCATGAAGTAACAAGGTGCACAGAAGCTGCAGGGTTTGTCACTTCACCTACCACATTTGCAGATATCCAAGCGGGCTGGATGTTTTTACAAGTGTCTCAGCATCAGTGTTCAGTAATAATAGTCTTCAGTTGTATCTGTCTTCATATCAGCTTCTTCCATCTTCATCCTCTAACTCTGTATCCAGATATGAAAGACTTTTGCATCTAATTTCTTCCAGAGCTTAAACAAAATTTTCCTTCACAGAAAAAAGAGAGGTTAAAAAGTTTTCGTACTGCTTGTAGGAATGGAAGAAGAGAGATAAACCCTTATTTTGGTATAGATAAAAAGCATTTTGTAAGGTTGGAAAACACTGCTTAGAAAATACAGGTCACATTCTTCCTACTACTGCATGAGTAGGAAATTAGTTTCACTGAGAATGAATTATTGTTTTCATCTGTTATTGTGAAAACAACCTTGGGTGTGCTCAAGACAACATTAGCAGCATGATTGGGGAGAAGATATCACTGGTTCTCAGAAGTGAATCATATAAGATGGCATTCCTCAGCTAGCATGTTAAGCAAGGGGATGTGGTTACCAGCAGACCTGAAGTTTGCCTGTGCCCTAACCTGTCCTAGTGAACTTTGTAGTATAAATAGCATTTTTTGCAGTCAGTACTTTCATTGGGAAAGAAAAGGAAAGAAAACAAAACTTCAGACTAATTTTTATCTTCATAACCATGAAGATGAAAGCGGACAGGTCTGCCAGTGGCTTCATTCTTGCTCCTGAATTTGCATGGTGCATGTTCTCCTAGGAGCAGTTTGCAGTGTTATGTACCAAAGATGATAACTGTCAGAAGGTGAGTCTTGGGGAAAAGCTGTAAATAATGGGTGTGAGTATATAATGTGTGTGGAGAAACACAGAATTTGAAAACTGAGTTTGCTGAGAACAACTGCATCAGTTTTAAATAAATAGAATTTGGTTTTGGGCTGTGACAGTGAGGATGTTTACCTTTATGCATTGTTCGGGATTTCCTCCATGTATAAAAACATGTTCTGAGGACAATTTTTACATGATGGTTTATGGCAATATGAGATCTGACCTGGGTTTGGGCTAGTTGATGATACAATTGTGATAGGTTTTGACTTGTTGGATAATGCACATATTACCTGCTTATTGTGCCAGATATTATAAGAGGTTTGCTAAATTGACAAAACATGCTTATCATTGAAATCCTTAGATAGGATACACCTCACAGATGAAAACCAGCATTTTGCACGTTTTGTAACGTTTTCTGGTTTTTTATTTGTTCTGTGTTAAGGACCATGAAAAACTACAATGACTGGTATATTAGAAAATGCCTAAAAATGAGCAGTTGTTTTCCTTGAGGAAAGATTGTTACACTTGTAAAGAATAGTTAGCTGGAATTATGTTTGTGTGCTATTGAAATGTTGCAGTTGTCAGGTGTAGTTTTGTTTGCTGAGTAATCTACTCATGTTAGTCAGAGTACATCTGTTCTATATAATTTTAAACATTTCATAAAATATTTAAGATCAATGGTCCAAATCAAGCATTAACTAAAATGATGACACTAATTACATCAGATGTAGTTGGGTCAGTGAAGCTTACATGTCATTCTTTTGTGCTGACGAAACTTTTGTTGCATGAACTCATGTCTCATTTTAGCCAGGCTCTGCAAGAGTTTGCATCATAGCAGAGTGTGGCCTTCTGAAAGCTTGGAATTGCAGCTGTAGTTTCATCCTCTGTGCTACTTTCCTTTCCTCTATAAGCTGCATTCATTTTATTCATTTCTATTCTTTAGCTCCTTTACATGAATTTTGTGACAGGAATGACTATTCAAGTCACCTTGAACCTAGAAAGTTATTTATGCAATGCCATGCTAGGGCTACTGCATATCATATGCTTATCAGTTATGGGTTGGTGAAAATCATTTTTTATAGAAGTATCTAGAAAATAGTAGTCATTAGTGCCTACAATGATATCCATTTAGCAGAAATTGGAACCAAGAAGCTGAGTCACTTTTTGGGCAGTAAATTCTTACTTGCTAAGCTCAGCAGTGTTAGCAGCAGACTTCCCTTTCTGCTGGTAAACCATGCCCTTCCATTTTCCCTGGTAGCCTCCCAGATATGTGGGGCCAGGCTGCCTGTTTGGACAGTCTGTTTTCTAGAAATTCTGAAAAAGCGTTGACGGAAGAGTGTTTGCCATATTCCATACGTGCTGATCAGTCACAGAGTGGATGTGTTGGACTGCTTGTAAAGCAAATGCTTGCACGTTTGAATTCAGTGCATTCGTAAGAAATGTAAAATCCAACCTCACACTGATCCTGCCGTACTGTGTGCGATCATCAGTTGCGCAGGCAAAATGACAGTGATTCAATTAAAAACCTAATGTTTATATTCATTTAGTTAAGTTTGTACAGCTTTGTAGGACAGGAGAAATAAATCACAAAGAGGAAGGCAACTAAAATTTATGCTGTGCTTGGATTAGAAAGAAAATGACTAGATAGGATGAAGATCAGGGCAAAAGAGAATGAATTTGAACTGGAAGACATTAAAACTTTTAGGAAAAATTAATGTGAAAACTTCTAGTAAACATTTGTTTCATTGAAGGGAAGGGACTTAAAAAAACAATATAAAGAACCAAAGGGGTAAATCAGAAGACGAATTAAGAAGGAAGAGTAGTTCTTTGCCTAAAGGAGTTTGAAATATAGTGGAAACGTGTAGGGCTTTCTTCATATAAAGATAAATACTGCACTAAGCAGAAATCTGAACTTTGAGGAATCTCTATCAGCGCACCTAAGCACGGTTGGCCCACGTGGTGACCCTGTTGTGAATCATGCTGGAAAGTGTCAACATTTCCCAGGCTTACTCTTGGCTGTGCTTGAACTGAGCCAGCCTCAGTGGAGCTGCTGATTTTGTGGGCAGAAGTCACTGCTTTGTGAAAGCGAATGATGCTCTCTGGAGTCCCAGACAGTGAAAACAGCAGCCTTTTCAGCAGCATCTTTCACTATTTTAGAGGTTAACCCGTCCAGAGCCTTATGCAATCTATACACTAAAAGAAAGCTTTATTAGCATGGGAAACAGGATGTGTTTGAGAAGAGGGGGACAACAGGGAGATTCCAGAAGTTGAGAGAGAACCTGTGTAATGAAGTTCATGACACATCTTTAAAGGTGTAAATAATTATATTGGCACCTTGACTGGTATTTCTTTACATTCTAAATTAAGTCCTAATGAGTAGGACTGAATGAGACCTTTTTGTATGCACAAACTTCTGAATTTGCTTGTATTGCGTGGTACTGTGTGTTCTTAAATTAATGTTACTAAATGTGGGACTTATGAGGCCTTCATTCACAAGCCTACATTATTTGTTATTGGTCTCGTTTAATATTTATAGAGTGACACACATTTCCATGTTGTAGAGAAATAGAACTTATGTGATTCCGGCCTCATTTTATAGTCTAATTTTGGCAAATGCAAGAAATAGTGAAAAAGAAAATAGAAAAAAGGTAGTGAAAAAGGTTAGTGTTGTTATAAATAATGCTAGCTACTATATTATGTAGGAAGCTTGTATTTCTGATTTTATTTTTAAAGCTAGTATAAAATGGGATTTCTAAAAGGACAGTGATGCAGGGAAGAAGTTCTGTCTAAAGGTTAGGACTGGGAGAAGCAACAGCTGAAAGGCAAAGGTAGAAGGTGTGAGACTTAGGTTCCCATTTGATGTGAGTTTCTTCAGATGAGTCGAGGCTGCCGAGAATTCAGAGGTGTTTGAATGAAATGCCGTGGATAGTCCAGGTAGGACTGTTTCACTGTCCCAGGGCCCAGGTGGATGAGTTGAAGACCATATGATAGGCAAGCTGCCTGTTGCTGCCTGCTAAGTAAGCTGAGCCAAACACTAAATGTGGTCAAGCTTTCCCAGAAATGCACAGTTCAGTGCCTGAACACATAATACACAGCTGCAAAATTTATGTGTGGATAGGATCATAGGCTTGATTTCCCACCCAAGAAAACCCAACAAAAAAATCTTGGCAATCCTGGGCAGGAGGATGATGACATTGGCATCACATGATGATAAGTTATTTTTTAGACAGGGTTGCAGTAATGTATCATGTCACCTTGTTGCAGTATCAGGCCTGTAATGTTACTTTTCTTGCTTCTTTTGATGTACCAAGTGCTAACATGGCTCTTCAGCTTTGAGAGGTGGGGTGTTACATATCCAAGTCCTCCTTTTGTATGTCTTTGTGGACTCATTTGTAAAAATTGCCATTTTAACCAAATACTACCATTCTAGTTGTGTGTTTCACTGATACTCAGTGGTATATCAGAAAGTTCACTCATATTTTGTTGAGTGTTTAATGAAAGAATGAGTCATCTTTGCAGTCCCACAGGCTGCAAAAGTGTTCGGAGCACTTCATAAATGTTAGGGTGGTATCCTGTCTAGAAAGCCTCTGTTAACACAGAAGCACAGAATCAATTATTTATACTTCTGAATTGGTTAAAGAAGATGTTCTAAGTATGAAATTGTGCCTTTAGCAGCAAAAAGTATAATATTTGAGTCAAAGGTCTAAATATCTAATTATAATAATCAGACACAAGTCCCCACAAATACTGAGGTATAAAATATCTGTACACGTAGATGAAATTCAGGCATAAAACCTAACCGGTTTTATGGCTTTTGGGTGACCTTCATGGTAATACGTTGCATGTAGGAGATGGTCAGTTTTGTTTGTACAACCACAATTTGTTTTGTTTGAGGTCTTCTGCGTAGCTGGCTGGTAGTAAAAATATGCAAACTCTTATTCTTTTTACATGCGTGAAATAAGTAAGTTGCAGTGGCTGTAATTCCTGTTATTAAACCTTCTTCATTTATTAATGTTAATCATTAGGTGGTTGTTAATCTGGCAAAAAAACACAGGCAAAGAAAATAGTTTTGTGGTAAGAAAGCAGCTTTGTCTCAAATAAGGGACACTGGATGTAATGCTCTGCACATTACATTCTACAGAAGCGCGTAGGATCTGTTTACCTGGTTGAAATTCAAATTGTTTTATTATGGTGTCAATTCTTTGGTTTTGGCAGCACTTCTAAAGTGTCTATACACAAAAGGACTACCACAGTGAATGAATGCTAGTGTTGACACCACCTAACAAGCAGGGATTATGTGTTTACAGAAGAAGTAATATGATAGGTCAAGTATAAGAGGCACTTCTCAAGAGCACTTCACCACATAATGAGTGACTGACTAGAAAGTGCGGAGCTGCCACTCTTTGGCTTCGTTTCGGTGTTGATGCCTGCCTCTCTCCTCCAAAGCCCTCTTGATCATGTTCAGCTGCTCTGTTCTCATGTGGTGAATAATAGTAGAGTAAAGCTGCTTTTCTGTCTCATTTTTCTTGCTAATTTACACATTCAAGCCATTTTTTGTTTGCTATCCTTATTTGCTATTCCCTTTTGTCAAGGCACTGTTCTCTTTTTTGCCTCAGGCCTAGGAACTAATTTGAGCTTCTATAATTACTTCATGTTTTACACCTGTCTGCATATCATGCACCCCTTGTCTCTGTACTTAAGCTGTATATTTCCTTGGAAGAGGGGAAAAAAAAAAAAAAGGCTAGTTTTCATACACAAGGAATCCCCAAGTTTCTCTTCTCAGTCTTCCTACAGGAGAAACACAATTAAACTGTTGAGATGTTCTCAGCAATGCAGCTGACCTTTTGGGTTCATGAAGGACAAATGAATGCTGTCTGTTCAGACAGTTTGTGTTAAGACGTTGTTGAGCAAAGAGCCCTGAGCTTTGTTCCTCTTGAATGAAGCAATGGTTGTAGTCATTTTAAAATCATTAAGAGCCTGAATGCACGGTATCATTCTACACTGTTTGCTCTACAGCTGCTCATCTGCTTTAATAGCAGCTTATTAAATTTGGGTCAAGCGCGCTCTGAAGAGTATCACAATGAAGAAACTGTTCAAAAAGTTACCTGTTTAAAAAAAAGGCAATTGATTAGATTTTTAACTTAAGTGACAGCTGCAATTCATTGCCTGTTCTTTGTGGTGTCCAGCAGCCAGAGTGGAAGCCTTTTGTAATTTGGTCTTCATTTTGTAAAAGCCTTCTTGAATAATCCAGGGTTGCTTTCCACTCTGAGACCGCCTCAATCCAATTAGGAGTTTAACAAGGGTCAAATTAAGGAGACTTTACACTTCATGTTTGCATCATTAGCCATAAGACTGTTTTGTGTGTGCATGACTGTGTGTCGAGGGAGGAGGGGAGACTGCAAGATGGGGCAGACACAAAGCTGTCATCCACCATGTGGTGCATCCCGCCGCTGAATGGAGGCACAGCAGGCTAGGAACAACATTTCCAGTTGTCTTTTGGGGCTGTTGTCATGTGGATTTCAGCTGGTACACAGTTGTTTAGAGGTTACAGGTGCTAGCTAGAGCCGAGGAAGAAGAGTGTGCTCTGCGCCTAGTCTTTTCTCTCCTGGTAGCCTATTGTTATCGGACAAATGACTGGGAAGAGATGAAGTTAGAAATCTCTTGAGCATTCATTATTTTTGATGAGATGACAACTACCCCAGTTGCTTGTTCTCACTACTCGCGCTGTTTCCTGTTATTTTTTGAAAACATAATTTTTCTGCGTGTTAAGTGTATTGTACAGTGTGAACTTTTTTTATACAAGTGGTTTGTTAGCAGGCTTTTGTTAATCAGATGCACGTATGGACGACTACAAACATGCAGTCGTGTTTTCTAAAATAACAAGTAATCTAAAAACGGTGCTGATTTTGCTTACACAGTTTTTGACTAAGGCTACATTTTCCTAATGAATTATTTATAGAAATTGTTGAAAATTAAAGAGAAAACCATAAGACCCTCTCTTCTATGTATGATTGTTCTTAATGACAAGAAAAATTCAGTGTTTAGATGTGTGGGATATTGCTGGAGAACTGTCGCAGTGTCTCTTTAGCAAATGCTTTGTGCTGCTACATACAAAGTAACGATTTATCTAAAAATAACACTTTCATTGTTCCTCCCCCCCCCCTAAACCCATTAATAGGTACTTTAGTATCATGTGAGTTTTCATAGTTTAATCCCTTTTCAAAAGCTTTTCAGAATAAAAGCTCTAAATGGTCCTCAGTATTAATTTGATGTGACTTCTGTACAATATGGTTTGAAACTCTCAGAAGCACATTTTTACAGCTTACCCTTTTTTACTGGATCAGTGTGTGGAAAATACCAGCTAAATGTTTCATGGAGTCTCTGCTGTAAGCCGTTTTTGTTGTCTTGCAGATGCTATAGCTTTCTAGTGATTTTTATTTAGTACCATCATTATTAGATAATACTTAAGCCAGATCAAAACCTCTACATATATTATTGTTCATTGAATTTAAATTTTAGGAAATGCTGCTTAAAACATAATATAAAATTTTTTTTTGACCTGGCCCTTGAATCTCATTTGATGAGAATTTAGCTTCAACAGTAAACTGTGCATAATAAATGGTGATTGAGTTTAATGTAGTCTGTGTTTGCAGTCATTCAGATCTTTGTTTACATTTAGACAGGAATAGCTGGCTTTAGGGCTTTGGACACTCATAAATAGTTACATTTTAAAAATGCTCAGCTCTCAGTAAAATATTAATATGATGTGTCTGAGGGAAGTAACAAGTAATTTTAAACTTGTTCTGTCAACTTCTTTATCAAAATAGGAATGTATTTTCTGTTTGGATTGCAGTATGCACAGTGACTGGTGAAATAAAAATCTTGACTATCCGATTCTTTTCATAAAAATGTCTGCTGTGGTGATTTTTTTCCTCTCAAAAACACTGCCTAACTCTGGAACAAGTGAATTACAATAGTAAGAAATGGTGTGGTGGTGTGTTTTGTTTTTTTTTTTTTCTTAGTAAGCCCAATTTTAAGGCTTTTGCACAAATTGGTATAAAAGATGAATGAAGTGTATGTAAATTGTGTGATATAAGCCTGTTTGAAGATGTTCAGACTGTTCTGAGCGCTAGATATCCAAGAGGATCAGAATAATATGAGATTCGGAATATCACAGTTTTTCGTTCTTTATTACTCAGTTTCTTTAGCCCAAGAAGAATGCAATCACTTGACTACAGAAGCATTTATTCCAGGTACTGTTTGCCATGTCCATGTAAAATAGGGTATCAACAGATATTTTTATATTAAAGAAAGCTTCCATCACTCATTTGTGGCATGCTGTCTTCCTGGTCATTATTTGTGTATATTCTACACATACCAGTTTATTTATTTTTTTTAACCTGGGTACCGTCAGGAAGGTATTTCACACTATATTTGCAGCATCCTGCAGCCTGGAGAGATGCCCTTTACAAAATTGAAACAAACTGAAATGTAGAATCATAATGGTTATGAAATAACTCCAGTAACATAAAGTAATTTTATACCCTGATATTTTGTGATTGATAGGCTGAAAAGTGCTTTAGTAATTTTTCAAAATGAAACTAGTGAACCCCTTCCTATGCTGAGTAAAAGTCCCTTTTGTCTTCCTGCTAGATCCTTTATTATAGTTTTTTCACTTTATATGCTTTGGAGTATAGGCGGTCTGTACGATAGAAGAATGGATTTCATAGCTGCAATGCCAGAATTTACAGGTTAAAGTGGCCTTACAGTTGGTGATCACTACCAGTCATTGGTTCCTATTTATCTACCAGAAAATACACTGATAGGAAAAAAAATTCAGATCTGTATTTCAGTAGGATGTTTTACAAATATACATAAGGACATTTGCTTGTAAATTAGATACAAACTTTGAGCTCCTGGGAAGTTATCAAAGTGGACCTTAGTGTCATAAACGTTCTGCCTTCTCTACCAGGATTTATATAGCCATAAGAAGAAAGGCAACAGCATGATTTATAGATTTGTGTAAGTTTCTAGGAGATCACTCAGTCACCATTTCATGCCAGTGTTAACAGAGATCTGAAGGTGTGAGTGGTAATCAGGCTCAAGTAAAGCCTAAAAATTTGTCAGCTACAAAGGCTGGAATTTAGGTAAACAGATTCAGAACTTACATAATGTCAAGATTTAAATATTTCTTTCAAATTACAGTAAGCCTGTACTGCATAGATGCTTTAAAGGCTGCTAATCTAAACTTTGAGATTTCCTGTATCAGTGTGTACATTTTTGCTACTATTTAGTGCTGTACAGATGTTTGCCTTGTTTTAAAATTTATATTTTTTTCTGTTTATGTGTTGGTGTAAAACATAACATCTATATTAAAATATAAAGTTATTTGGATTCTTATTGTAAAAAAGTCACTATATACCTTGTTTGGTTGGTTTTGGTTTGGTATTCCTTCTTACTTCTAACACACAAAACCATTTACTAAGCCTAGTTTTACTGTCAAAGCAACTTCAGTATAAAACTGATTACATAGTTATCTAGAGAAGGCTCAAATGCCAGCTTTATTCCTCTTGGAAGGGCTATCTACACTTTTTGTGTATAATGAATTTAGTTCTCTTGAAAGATGCTTGGATTGACAGCCCTGAAGACCAAAGTCCCTTATTTATGCGTGAGCAGCAACAGTTCTGCCTTTCCCACACTGCCCTCCTGATATGCTTGACCCATGACCTGAAGGATCCCCCTTAGGGGTGACAGCTTAGTAGCCTTCATGCCCAGTCACTCTTCCAGTCCTCTGCTGGGAGTGCCAACAAGGATGCCAGGGCGGTGGTTCCTTTTTGCTGTGAACATTTGATAACTCCCTTCAGGTTGTGGTGGACATCTCATTTTCCATAGATCATTGAACAGTAGTCTTGGTGATAACTTTCAGGCTCTTTGAGGTAATAGCAAAGCAGAGGTCTTAGGGTAATTAAAGGCAAGACCAGGATTTGGTTCAATTACTATATATAGCCTAGTAAATTAGAGTCAAGGTCTCTAGCCCATTCCAATTTCTTGATTAAGCTAGCCCTCTAGGACTTTTTACAGCACTACTAATGTTACTCAGACCCTCTTCCTTTACTCACTGAAGTGAAAGAATACTTTCTGCAAGCAGAAGTCACAGATAGCCCAATTTTCTTCTGGCTTGCAAAATGCAAAGCATAATTAATTTGATAGTGGACTGTACCAAGTTTAACTTGACTCAGAGATCTTATGGGCTAATTGAGTATGTTTCTGATCTCATTTATGGTAAAGTAAATTTAAATTTCATTTGAGTTATGCTAGATAATACATATATGGGCATAAGCGTGGTACTTGGTTCCCTGTGTATAACTTATGTACTGTATGTATGTAATTAGTCCTTTATGAGACATAAGATACAAAAGTACATGTAGAATTATAATGGATCAAATAGTATAGTGCTAACAGACTCAACTTTTTCTCTGCAGTAAATTTATTTATCATATTTTGCATCAGCAATACATTTATATTGGAAATACGTGCTCAGTGTATCGAGCTGCAATTCAGTTGCCCACTTTCGTGTGTATTTTGAGGAAAATGTGCAAGGAGTTGATTTTATAGTTTCAGTTATTCCAGAAAGTAACACATACATGTGTTTGGAAAAAATGACATGAGAAAAAGAAGGGAAAGAAGTAACTGTTGTCTTATGCTACATGGGCATATTTTCAGTATTCAGTGGAGTACTGAAATATTCCAAGCTCTAAATAAGAATACAGAAGCCTATGTGAAGAGCTTCACATGTGAATTTATTTCAGAATCCTTTAATGGATGATTTAAGTATTTGAACAGTAAGATAATTTAGTCATGTATATATTAAAATCATTAAATGAAAAACGTTTTTGTATTTCAGAATATGAGAACCTGTGTTGTATACACACAGCTACACACAAAGCTCTTGTCATGTTGCTAAAGGTTATCCATGGCCCTTGGGGGGAGAAAATTTTAATTTCAGCCCAATTATTTCATATTTGTAGAAACGATTGTGTTCTTAACAACCTGATTTTAAAACAAGCCAAAGTTTAAAAATAATTTCTTTTTAAACTATCCATTTCAAGTTTGTAAAATATTTTTCATTCACTTAAAATATTTATAAACAACAGCCAATCTCTTTATGAAGAATTTATTAATCTAGAACAAAGTAGACAAAAAATAAATCCCCAAATAATTATCTCAAGGGATATAACCTCCTGAAAAACACATTTAATTTGAGAACATCACTTCATAAAGTTGTTTTTAATACTGGATGTTTTGAGAAAAAATGTAGAATCTTAACATAATAATGAAATAACATGGCAGTGTTATAGTGACCATAAGTTGTTTTTCTCTCCCCTGTGCTCATTAATAAAAGAATGGGGGAAAATTTGGGAAAAATACCTTCCTCAGTTTCTGGACTCTGCATTGCAGGAAGGAAATAAATGAGAAAAAAGTAGATTTTAATTTTATATCAAAGAAACCCTTGAGGTGGAAAGTTAGGGAAAGCTGCATGGGTTTCTAGCACACAAAATGTCGCTTGAATTTTGCTGCTCAGTAGTTTGATATACTCATTTGCTGATGCGAAATGACGAGGGCTTAGAAAGCAGGGTTTTGTTTTTTAGCTGTCTGTAGACCTAGTGGGGCCTTACAGAACCCAGTCAGCAGGTCATTAACTCTGGAGAAAACAGCTTGCATTAATATGCTCTAATCCGGTATAATTAGTCAAATTACTGCACGCCGACCGGCTTGTCATGTGTTGTCAGATTTGGCATGCAGGCAGGATCGCCAGGGTCCCTCTGGAATGCCACCCTGGATCAGGGAGAAGGGCTCGTTTGTAGTACTGTGGATTTCTTGATGAGGAAAGCAAACAGAATCAGCAGCCATAGCCTTAAAAGAAAAGAAAGGGCTGGGGGGTGGGGAGGGGGAGGGGGGACAACCAACCAAAATCCTGATCTGTTATTATTTTGTTGAGAAATACAGAATTAATGTTGTGGGAACTATTTACAGTTGATACCTACTGTTAGAAATAGAAGCTGTTCAGTTGCTTCTTACGATTTCTATATATGTAACAAAACTGGAGATCCGCTGTACTATATAAGATTAGCGTTCATAAAAAGATTTAAAATAAATAATTACAAGAGGATCAGCTACAAATTACCTACCACACTGTGACACAGATTATTAAACTACTGGAGTGTGGGGGTGTATGTGTGTGCTTGTGCATGTGCCCCTTCTTCCAGTAGGGGAGGAGGTTATTAAACTATAAAAGGGCCATATTAGCATAAATTTACAAGAGCTCTTGTTCTGGCGGCATGATAAAAACCTGTGTTACCTTTGCATTAACACTGAATTGCTTGTTGTGCTTTTGGCAATGACAGATAAGTCAGTGTAATTCCCCATCGCAACGGAAATGATGCTCCAGATTCCAAACGCATCCTGAAGATGTCACTGACAATAATCTTCAAAGAACGGCCAGTGAAAGTGGGCTGTATGTTTGCAGGATGATATACTGCAAATGACAGGAAGAATTATGTGAGTGAAGACGAATCTGTAACATATTATTAAGCAATTTCACGAGAATAACAGGGATAAAAGGATAATGGATGAGGGTGTCATTATTACCTTCATGTAGAGGGAAAGCAAAAGCAAAGGTAGAGAGACAAGATTAATTGAGGAAGGGTGAAGCATTCATTGCTCATCAGCTCTTTTGTACTCTCTGCTCCTGAAATTCCAGACAAAAAAAAAAAAAAAAAAAAAAAATTGCTCAGGGCTGCATTTTAATGCAGCTGGCAAGACAGAGCCGAAAACTGACAGGGCACTTTTTAGTCACATCCCTGTTTCCGTAAACACACAACAGCTTTTATCCCTGGAGTCTTCCTGTGGTCAGAACAGTAAACTGGTGGGATGTTCTTTTTTTTATCGCAGCTACTGTTTTTAATTGTGCTTTCAAACTCGGCAGTTTTATCTGTTGATGGCGTGGAACTGAACAGGTCGTTCCCTACGCATTGTTTGCATTGCACAGTTGCAAATGGAAGCAGAGTGTACATAATAGCTATCAGCAGAAGGGCTTCTTCTGAGCACAAAGGCAAGCTGGAGTGTCCTGTAATGTTAGTGACAACATAAAATTATGTCAAGGTATCAAGGTTTTACTAGGTTTTAATATACAAGATGAAGAAACAGGAAGCTATTTGGCAATTGTGCAGACCAATCCTGCACTGTTAATTCAAGTATGATTCCTGTTGAAGTCAAGTTTTGCTTACTCAGAGTTATTACTGGGTCAATAATTTCAATTACCATCCATATTTTCCATACGTTCTCCAAGTAGCAGCTGATTTTATGGCAGAATATCGTTTTAAAAATATTCAATTGGCTTTTAAAGATCCTGGTACATAATAAGATTTTTTTAAAAAGATTTAAATATTGTATAGCTATAGAATGGTTTCCCCTGGTAATGACATTCTCTGAGTACATTTTGATTTCAAAAGGAGTTCAAGGACCTGGATAATTAAGAACATTTACCTATTTGTATTCAGAGAATGGATTCTGGCTTTAAAGTCTTCATAGCTTTAAAAAAGGATTCAGCTGCCTTGATTTTATTTTCTGTGTTTATTTCAGATAAGGAGTGGTTTTGGTAATCTAAGCAGAGTTGTGTTGGTATTTTTTCTTAACTGATAAAAAATAATTCCAAAGTTTTGATTCCAAAATAAGAGAAAGGAAATTAATTTCTCAGCTGCTCTCTGTAGGGGAAAAAAAGGACTTTTTAAAGGAACTTCAGTACTGTAAGGGAGACAGAGGAAAACCTGCCGTTTGATAAGAAAAAAAAAAATAGTGGGGAATATGCCTTGACTGATTGTTTTTTCTAGCAGGGAAAATTGGGTTTGATTTCTTAAACTGAACTGCTCACATACGGTAAAGGGCATATACAGGATTTCAGAAAGAATAGCTAAGGTCAACAGCACAGGCTCACTCCCTGGCAGAGTCTGAGACCAAGACACTGAGGAAGAAGGATTTTTTCTGCTACTTCATGCGTAATAGCAAGATAAACAGAGAGCAGTCCTGGAGGACAGAAGGGGGTCGGGAGCCAGGTTGGGTTGGGAGGGGGCTTCACTTTATTGCATTAGGTTTATCGTTCATTGAGAAATATGTGTGTGAAAAGAGTAGATGGCAATTTTGTTCAGTGTTATGCTTTGATAAAATTAGCACAAGAATATGGGAAGGTTGTTTTAGCAGACCTAATGCTGTGCTGTTCAGAAATCAAATGATGCTGTGAGGAGCCTCACAGGACCACAGGACTCTGTTCAGGTTCATTACAAAGGTTTTTTTAGTAATCTGCAGGATGTCATGCTTAGATCTATTACAATATCTATCACAATAACCTGCTTGAACAATGTAACTCAGAAACTGGGTCATCCGACAGGCAGAATGCATTTCTGTGCTTCATAATTCAGATCATGTTCCTTTTTGTGTATTTTACTTGTTTGTAGTATATAGTACTGTTGTTATGTTGAAAAGTCTAAAATCACTGCCGTTATCAGTAAATAATTATCAATGGGTAATGGCAGTGATCAGAGAACCCTTGTGAGTTTTGCTATTTATGTTCAAAGCAGTTGTTGCTAAAGGAAATTCAGACTGCACGATATCTGACTGGAGAGATTCATGTCAGTCTTGTATCTTATATTTTGAATTTAAATAAAAAAAATTATTGACGTATTGTGGTGATTTGACCACAATACTAGTGGTGACACTGCTTAACATCAGGAAGATCTTTTCCCAGAACAAATGGTAAATGTTTGGCTCTGCGAGAGGATGGGAAGACTCTGGCCCTAACACCCACTTTCTTGTCCTGAGGGAGAGAAGTCAGTTGGCCCATCGGCACTACTGTTCCCCTAGGTTGGCCTGTTCTGTTCCAGCATTCAGTAGTGTAATGTTTTGCGATAAGCCCCTGCAGGACTGAGCAAGGATCATGGAGAAAGTGGGAATCTAATTGTGTTCCCCTTGTCCCATCACTGCTCAGTGTAATGTTTGACTTTATTGAGCCTGAGTCTTAGAAAGGGGAAGGAGGTAGAGAGAAATGCATTTTTCCTCCAAAGATTTTATTTCACTATGACTAGTGAGGCTTAAAAGAGCACAGTGGAATTTTTGTCTTTAACCTAAGCCACCAAGAAACGTATTTAGCTTTGTAGGTAAAATGCAACCAAAAACAAATTTGGATTTTTTTCTCTACTAGTTGACCTACCAGTCTACTGAACATTCTGTACACCTCAATTTTACAATGTCAACATGTGGCATAGGCCTCAGATGGCTTACAGTTATTGGTGATTACGTGCAACCAGGAAAGAATCCAGCTTGACAATGAGATTCTCAGAGGAGTTTGCTTGACTCACTGTTATAAAAGAAATCTCATTCTTTTACACCCAAACTGTTCATATACGGCCTGAACTAAGCAGGGTAGAATACACTGACTCTGCAAAACTGGCTTTATAGAAAGTTTTGGATGATGAGATCAGTAAGAACTGATGTTCTTACTAAACTGAAGAGTAATTCTTGCCCAGGGAAGCAGAAGGATGTTCTGACAAGATACAGAGATGCCTTTGTTGCACAACATCACCGCCTTTCAGTGTGTGTTTACAGAACGCAGCAACACTGTAAAAGATCAGGATAGGATGGTTGTGTTTTGTCTAGCCAATGCCCCCTCTCTTTCTTTTATCACTTAATCATTTGAATAGAGTGATGTGTTCACTTTCTCTCTCTCTCCCTTTCGTTGTGCTTACTGCTGCTCCCCTCACTTTTTAATTATGTTTTTCTGATCAGAGTTCCTGTCAATCCAAAGCTACTGAAATCAGTGGAAAGACCTGGAATGATTTCAGTGGGTTTTGGATAAGGCCCAGTCCTTCTAAAATCAAGCAGATCTGCAATTCTGATCAAACCTTTTGCAGTTTGATGTCCATGAAAATCCTTAGACATTTGTGGGTCCCAGAGACATAAAAGTACCGCCATCCTCATCTGCATGGGGTCATTTATCATGGAGGAAAACTCAGACAGTTAATGAATACAAGTTCCAGCTACTAACACAACTTGAATTGTGTTCCTGTTATACTATTGTTTATACTAGCAGGGGGTTTACTTGAAATATTTGTTGAAATATGTGATGCTTCGGTTCAATATTTTAATTTTCCACCTCCTTGCCCTCTAGTGGACAAACGAGCTCATGATTGTCAGAGCCCAACACATCTGGGACAGCAATTACCCATAAGCAGGTTTTCTTCCTTACATGAAGTGCTGTTTTCATGTAAAATAGGTCTTGGGTTGTTTTACTCTTTGGTTGGGATCTATTTAGTTTGTGTGTACTGAGGCAGGAAAATGTTACTTCCTGGTGTTACTTGCTGTGAGCTTATAAAAAACCGGAATCTTTTAAAGAGTATTTTGGTCAGTGTCATAAATAAAGTTCCCAGCAGGGCTAGACTGAATCTTCCCATATTCTAAGTTTTTAATCATAAGTTTGAAAAGTTTGAAAAGTTGATTCATTCCATATAAATGACAAAAGGTATTTCAAGTGTTTGGGTTTTTATAGAACTAGTTGACATTTTCCATTGTAAAAATTTTGGGTTTTTTTCATAAACATTAAAAATACCCAAAGTTTTCCCGCTGGTAGAGAAAGCTGTTCCAACAGCAACGAACTGATTTTTCAAACACTTTTCCAAGAGTAATGCTCTCATAGACTTCTATAAAATACAGCTTGACTGCCTTATTCTTCATGGCAAATATGCTACAGCATAACGATGCAGGAGACATGGTAATATTGCACAGTTGCATTGGAAGACTGAGCTAGCCAAAGCGAGGGTCGCTTTTCATTCACTGAGGTATTTCATAATTATTATGGCCTTGTTTTAGTTATGTTTTTCAATCTTTTAAATGAGCGATCCCATGGACTCCTAAAGTGATACCAGGAAGGAGAAATGTACAGATCTAGTTCTCCTGAAGCAAGTAGATGTTTCTTCTCAGTAGTTCCTTATACATGGGTGAAACACTCTTCCATGGGAAAAGCCAGTGAGGTCACTCTATAGGTTCCTGATAGTGGGCAGCTGTGTGTAAAAACAAATTTGGACTCTCTGAAGTACTTCCAGCTTCTACTTCAAACTTCCAAAGGTAACAGCTGTTTAGACCACTCGACATTCTTGCAAACAAGTCCAATCAGCATTAATATTTATAGTAGCTAAAGTGTCAGACTTAGATGCTGCTTCTAGAGAGATGATGTAAAAATTTCTCTTTATTTTCTGTGATGTTAAAGTTTTTTAAATTATTTATAGTAATTTATATTAAATAGATTCTTCTGTCAGCAACACTGATACAGCCCATTCAATTAAATTGGTGGGATAGGATCAAAATAAATCTAGGAAAAAATTCCCTCCAGTTCGGGCTTCTTCACCCTAATTCTGCTATGTCTTCATTTCACCTAATTATTTTTGGCAGAAAAAGAAGGCAAGTGATTGTGCTGATTTTGCATTGCTCTCTGTTGTGGAAGTGTATGGAAGCCATGCCTCAGTTTCTTGTTCTGCTTTCAAAGGAGGAACGTATGTTTTAGCTAACATCTTAGAGCACAAAATGGGAAAAAATGCAAATACTCAAAAGAAATAGTGCTTTTTAAAGGGGATTGTGTGGTTTTGGCAAATGCTACTAAATTTCAAGAGGCTGTATAGATTTAAATTACTTCTGTGTGCTTGACAGAGGTAGCTAAAAGTGAATA